>NW_027556291.1:42913681-43571681 GCF_003287225.1 Phascolarctos cinereus
CCCAATCTGTCTGAGCTCCCGGTTAGGAAAATTCTTAACATTTGGGTAGAGGCTGGGCTCTGTGCCTTACCTTACATTGATATCTCTAGTTTAAGCCCTCTTATTGAAGCAAAGTTGGGTAATTGGAAATGTTTGAGTAATGAACTATCAGATTATGTTATAGTGCCTGTAGATAAATAGGTATCAGTTGAGAGTAAACTGAGGAAAGAGCATACTGTTTTGCTGGAGTTCCTCAGTCCATGCATCAGCTTGGGGTCTTCTGCTGAGATGCCCATAATGGTTTATGACCCTCCTTCACATCTCCATCAGTGGCAGCTAGGTGGCACCATAGGTGCACAGAGCAGTCAGCCTACAATCCTGAAGACATGAGTTCAAATTTGGCTTTAGACACTTACTAGCTGTGTGACCTTGGGCAAGTTACTTCACCCGTCTGCTTCAGTGTCTCCAACTATAAAATGGAGATAATAATAGCACCTGCTTTCCAGTGTGGTTGTGAAGATCAAAGGAGATAATTGTGAAGCGGTTAGCACAATGCCTAATATATATATATATATATATATATATATAAAATAGGCACTCAATAAATACTTGGTCTTTTCCCTTCTCCCTTCTCTTTTTCCTTTTGATGGTTGCCCTCAGGCTGCTAGTTCTTGGTTCAGTTTTGTATAAACCTATTCCTTCCTCTACTTTTTCAGCTTACAGACTATCTGGTTCTGAGATAGCTCCTCCCTTTTATGCAAATTTCTTAGGGTATGATCAAGTCCATAATGAATGACTTTGAACCATTCGAGGTGTACAATCCTTTTTGACTGATTCCATCATGTAGTATTCTTACAAAGAGTAAGTAACAAAAATAATTACTTTTAAGTGTGTGGGAGAATCAATTGAGCCCCAACCTTTTTGTAAATATTTAAAGTGTCATCATGTGGAAGAAGGATTAGATTTATTTTGCTAGGTCCTGGAAGGCCAAAAAAAAAAAAGAATAATAGCTGGAAGAAGCAGAGTGGTAGATTCCAATTTGGTTTAAAAAAAACTTCCTTAACAATTAGCACTATCTAAAATTGGAATGAGGCAGCTGGGTGCTGCTGGAGTAGCTACCTCTCTGGTACTGGAGTCAGGAGGACTCATTGTCCTGGATTCAAATCCAGACTCAAACACTAGCTGTGTGTGATCCTGGGCAAGTCACTTAACCTGGTTTCCTTGTTTGCCTCAGTTTCTCATCTGTAAAATGAACTGGAGAAGGAAATGGGAAACCACTCTGGGATCTTTGCCAAAAATCCCCCAAATAGGGTCACAAAGAGTCAGATATGACTGAAAAATGACTAAATAACAACAACAAAATGGAATGAGTTCTCTTGTGAGGTAGTAGATTCTTCCTCACTGCAGCAGGAAAGACAACTGTCATGTCCCCACCCAGGCTAAGTGTGTTCAAGTTGTACTAGATGACCCTGTGAAATCACTTCCAGCCTGAATCTTAATCAGTCTCAATCTCCCTCCCTCCCTCCCTCTCTCTCTCTCTCTCTCGCTCTCTGTCTCTCGCTCTCTCACTCTCTCGCTCTCTCGCTCTCTCTCTCTCTCTCTCTCTCCTCTCTCTCGCTCTCACTCGTCTCTGTCTCTCTTGTTTCTTGTCTTTTCCATCTCTGTCTTTCTGTCTCTTTCTTCTTTCTCTCTTTCTGTCTCTTTCCCTTTGTCTCTCTTTGTGTTAGGTCTTTCTGTCTGTCTCTTTCTCTCTTTCATACCCACATGCAAACACATATACCACACACATCCATGTTATGACCTTAAAACTTGAGACAAAAGACAAGTATCAAATTAAAACTTGGTTCATGTTTTAAAAATACAATGATGGAAAAAGCATTTAAAAAACTACTTTTTTGAGTCAATAGACAAGTTGAAATGCAATGAGATTAATAAGCTTTTTATTGTGAAATGATCCAAATCAATTAAAAGTGATCTGAAACTAATTTTTTTTAGTGGTTGAGCTGGTAAGGAAAACAGAGTTCTGAACTCTAGATTCTTTATCTTTTTTTTCTCCTTGTAGCCAGTTGCTTTTTTTTTAAATTAAAATAGTTCTTTAAAAAAAATTAAAATAAAATGTTATCATATCTTTTGTTTTTACATCACCTACATTTCCCAATATATCCCTCGTTTCTCCCCACAGAGGAGAGCCAAACCTTATTTTTTTAAAAAAAGGAAAGAGTTCATCAAAACCAACATATCAGAAAAAGTCTGACATCTTATACAGCATTCTACACTGACTCTAAATCCTCTGACTCTAAAAAAAGTCTGTGTGTATGGAGAGCAGGGTAGGGTGTGGGGGATGGGTTGCCTTCTGCTATCAGTGCTTTGAAGTAAAGTTTGGTCATTATAAATTCATGGTGTTCACTTTCAACAGTTTTGTTCTTACTCTTTTCATTTGTATTGTAGTCATTGTGCATATTGTTTTTCTGGTTCTGGTTACTTCACTTTGTATCATTTAATGTCTTTTTGTGGTTTTCTGTATTTATCACATTAATAATTTCTTATAGCACAGTAATAATACATTACACTTATGTTCTGCAGCTTCTTTAGCCATTCACCAATAAATGTTCATCAACTTTATTTCCAGTTTTTTGCTACAATAAAAAAGTACTACTATAAATATCTTAATGTATAGGAGACCTTTTTGGGTTTTTTTGCAGTTGACCTGCTTGGAGTATATGCCTAACAGTGTGATCCCTTTAGTCACTGTTTGTATTATTCCAAGTTGCTTTATGAGATGGTTGTGCTGATTTACAGCTTCACCAACAGTGCATAAATGCACTCTTTTATGTCGTCTTTCCACAAGTCCTTTAACATTGTGTATTATCTCTTCTTGATTAGAAGGTTTGATGTCCCCGAAGGTAGATGACTTATGTTCCCCTTAGTATTCTAGGGGTAATCCTGAGAGGCTAGATCAGGGGTGGGGAACCTGTGGCTTCTGAGCCACATGGGACCCTCTAGGTTCTCAAGTGAGGCCCTTTGACTGAATCCAAACTTCACAGAACAAATCCCCTTAATAAAAGGATTTGTTCTGTATAACTTGGACTCAGTCAAAGGGCTGCACTTGAGGACCCAGAAGGCTGCATGTGGCCTCCAGATCTCAGGTTCCCCACCCTGGGCTAAGGTGATTGCTTATGATTTCCTGTCTAGTGTGCCCTCCAATATTGGCCAACCAGTTGAAATCAGTTATCTTTTATAAGAAAACATTTGCTGATATGGTATAGAAAGGACAGAAGTTACAAAACGTCCCCTAAATTAGGAGCACACTCTTGCTCCCTGTGGAGTGTCAACTTGGATTTTGAGCAAAGAGATAGTAGGGAACATATAGGAAACATATTCAGCTAAGGGCTACCTTGTAACTCTTGTCTCTTGGAGTCTATCTTCTTTGGAGTCCCTCCCAAGTTTGTTTCCAGCATTGTGTCAGCAGCTCCTTGTGAGGAATGGTGGCTCAATTTACAGGCTAGTCCACTGGTAGCCTAGCTCCTCACCAGATTTGTTGCTGCTATCAGCTGTGGTTGCCAGTGAGACCTCCAACTGCCATCATTCACATATTTGCTAAGCCAGGATTGTTTATGCACATCTCCGACAACGGTCACTCTTCTTCTCAAAGCCTGCTGGTGGCTCAATCATTCAACAAATCAATTAAAAATTCCTCAGGCTGGTTTCCAAGGCCCTCCATGATCTCACTCTAACTTTACCTTGCTAGCATATCTTATTCTACTTCCTGACCCCTGTGCTATATTCTAATGATGTGGGCTGAGAGAGGCAGTGTTGCATAGTGGGTAGAGACCCACCTTGTTATGTGACCAAGGGCAAGTCATTAGCCTCACAGCACCCTCAGCAGTTCATCTGCCATTGGGAGAGGAAGTTCCTCACAAGAACTTTCTACATCGATTAGATCACAGGTTTGATTGAAAAAAAAACTAGGCCAACTGAATCGATGATCATCCCCTGTATATACCCCGTGGTTTCCTGTCCCCATTCCTTTCTTCATGCTTCCTTTGCCGTGTCTTCATCTTGTTGAAATCTTGCCTCCCTTTTAAAACCCATCTCAAATGCCATCCTCCCTGATTCTGATGCCTCAGGTATAATTTTGTTTACAACTCATAAATGAATTCATCATGCAATATTGTGTGTTATAGATAGCTGTGTTTCTTTGTCTACTATAGGTCCCGTTAAACTCTAACTGTTGCTTTTCGTTTCGTAATGTCTGATTGGAGGTTTTTGTGAGTCTTCTTTGGATGTGTGGCCCTCCCTATGGGTCAGTTTCCCAACTTGCATGCTAGGTGTTGTAGTGGAGGGTTGGGGGCTATCTGCTCTCAAGTTCTAGGCCTAACACCATGAGGCTGTATTTCTAATACCATCACACAAAACCCTGTACTATTCTTTCTGGTAGCAGTGAGCCAATAGCCTCGATTAACTTTGTGGTTTTTTTTTTATATTTTTCCTCAGTTAGCTTTTAGAAAAGGTATTTATTTGCTAAGAAGACAGAGTAAGAACAGCTGGCACAAAACACTCTCTCCCAAACCTGGGATGCATTATCTGGCAACTATAGGAAGAGCGGGCTCAATGTTAGAGGACAATGTTGTGAGGCACATATGTGACAGAGGGCTATCTCGCAGTTCCTAGTGCTGGAAGTCCTTTATCCCTTCATAGGGTGCCTGTGAAGTTCCCTTTAGGTATACCTCTCTGTTACTTCTCATGGTGCAGGCCTGGATAGAACCCATAACTAGTACTTCTTTCAGCCATGAGGGGTTGTGATCCCTGAAGCTGCCTTTCCTCCCAACTCCTGGTATTGGAAGTCCTTTCTTGCTTTGTAGAATCTTTACATGACTCCCTGATGTCTGCTTCTCTGCGTCTGTTCTTGCTCTTTCTCTCTATTCATTCTGGAGGAGGCATGTCCTGCTGATCTAGTATCTCTGATCCCAGTTGGATATGTGGTCCGTTGGATGACATGGTCACTGGGGGAAGGAGAGGGGGAGAAAACCTTCCCCCTTCAGGAGCCTGGCTCTATCCCCTCCACTGCTTCTAGCTCTAAGTCCCATGAAAAAAGTATTGACTCTGGAGTGTGAAGGCTGCCTCTGACAACAGCAGTGTGACTCTGGCAAGTCATGGCATCTCTTTGAGTGTCCTTTTGCTCGTTTGTAAAAACAAGGACCCTAATATTTGCCCTCTCTATGGCCCAAGGCTGTTGGGAGGAAGGCTCTTTTGAAACTCTAACCTGAAGGTGGTGGCATGCTATGTATGGAGTTCTTGCTCCTTTCTACCTCCCTTCCTTCCCTGATTCTATCCTGCCCTTTCTGCTTTTCCCTGGCTAAGGGCCCATTTGGGAGGATCTGCCAGACACTCACAGCCATTTGGCAGCTGATTAGAAGTAATTAGCTGCTTGCCAGGCTTTTAAAATTCTAAGAGGCATTTAGTTCCCTGACAATGGAGAAATCTTGCCCAGATCTTCACACCAAACCATTTTAGCTATTGACTCATAAAAGTAAAACAAATGCATTTAGCAACTAGTTTCAGCCAGCAAGCCAATGGAGCAATGCAAGGAGACCAGTGAAGACTTGGTGAGTGTTCCTTGGGCCTTCCTGGAGGCAGCCTGGAAAAATCCTTTGAGGAAAGGAAGAAAGAGAGCCAGCCTTTCATGCCCTCAAAGGACTCCTTAAATTATGTCTGCTATCAGTTCTTAGTAGGGACTAAAACCCTGCTGGTTTAGTCTGGAGACTATTTCATCCTGGATTTGTCATTCTAAAATTTAATCAGCTAGCAGAATTTGGGTTCTTCCTAAATGTGTTTAGGCTGAAGATATTGCTTTGCCTCCAAGAATCTATGCTGTCAAGAAGTTCGTAGGATCATAAATATCAAGCTGGAAGGGACCTTAGAGATGGTCTAGTCCAAGGGTGGAGAACCTGCGGCCTCAAGGCCCTCTAGGTCCTCAAGTGTGGCCCTTTGACTGATTCCAAACTTCACAGAACAAATCCCCTTAATAAAAGGACTTGTTCTGTAAAACTTGGACTCAGTCAAAAGGCCGCACCTGAGGACCCAGAAGGCTACATTTGGCCTCGAGGCTGCAGGTAGGGTCCCCACCCTTGGTCTTGTCCATTTCTTTCATTTTTTGGATAAGAAAACTGAGGCCTAGAGAGGTTAAATGATTTGTCCAAGGTCACAGAGGACCAAGATTTAGTAGTAGGTAACATTGATATAGCTCTTACTATGTGCCAGGCCCCATACTAAGCACTTTACAATTATTATCTCATTTGATCCCCACAGCAAACCTGGGAGGTAGGTGCTTATTATTATCCCCATTTTACAGATGAGGAAACTGAGGCAATGAGAGGTTTAAATGACTTACCCAGGGTCACACAGCTAGTAAGTGTCTAAGGCCACCTTTGAACTCAGGTCTTCCTGACCCCAGGCCCAGTGCTCTGTGTACTTTGCAACCTAAATCCCAGGCTCACAGAATTTTGAGAGTTGGAAGGGAACTCAGCAGCCATACCCCAAAGAAATCACCTCTACAATATATGTGACCAGGGCTCATCTAACCTTTTCTTGAAGACCTTCAAGGGGGAGAGGGCGAGAACTCTCTGGATGACTCATTTCAGTTCTGGACATCTCTCATTTTTAGGGAGTTCTTTCTGACATTAAGCCTAAATCTGCCTCATTGTGATGTCTTCCATTTGTTCCAGATTCTGTTCCTTGGGCTAAATTTAACAAGTCCAATCTCTCTTCTAAGGGGCAACCCTTTATATACTTGAACCACTGGTGTAGTGTCCCATCCTGCCCCGCCCTAGTCTTATCTTCTTTAAGCTGAACATTCTCAGTTCCTCCAGCCAATTATCACATGACATGGGCTCAAAGCCTTTTGCCACTCTGGTTACCTTCTTCTTCTTCTTTTTCTTTTTTTGGCTAGGCAATGGGGTTAATTGACTTGCCCAGGGTCACACAGCTAGTAAGTGTTATGTGTCTGAAGCCGGATTTGAGCTCAGGTCCTCCTGAATCCAGGGCCGGTGCTCTATCCACTGCACCACCTAGCTGCCCCTCTGGTTACCTTCTTTTGAATCTGACTCCCATTGAACTTTCAGCCCAGTAAAATCCCCTGGTCCTCTAGCTTCAGATGTAACACTCTTTCCACTGTATCCATGTCTTCACTTACACAGCCATGCCCTGGCATAAGCCTTCATTACTTTATACTTGGACTAGTACATTGTAAGTGCTTATTAAACGCTGTTGAATGACTCAGTGATTTTTGCCTGTATAACTTCTAGTATTTGTCCCATTCTCTCCTCTTCCCCAGCCACCATGCCAGTTCAGGTCTTCATTCCCTCTCACCCAGGCTAAAGCACTCCCCTCCTAATTGAGCACCCTGCCTCAAGTCTCTCTCCACTCCTTTCTGTCTTCCAATGGGCTGCCAAAGTAATCTTCCTAAAGCCCAGGTCTGACCATGTCACCTCAGTAAATTCCATGACTCCCTATTATCTACAGGATCAAATATAAAATCCTGTGTTTGGTTTTTCAAACCCTTCCCAACCTGGCCCATTGCTGTCTTTTCCATCTTCTTATATCTTACTCCCATCCAAGGACTCTACAATGCAGTGACACTGGCCTCAGTGCCATCCCTCACATACAACACTCTGCATCTCTACTGTGTTTCTTTTCTCTGGCTGCTTCTCATACCTGGAATGCTCGCCCTCCTCACCTCTGCCTCCTTGCTTCCCTGGCTTCCTTCAAGAAACAGCTCAGATTTCACCTTCTTCAGGAAGCTTTTCCAGACACCACACCCCCACTGCCTTCCCTGAGAGATTACCTTCCATTCGTGCTGAATGTGTCTTGTATGTAGTTATTCACATGTTATCTCTCCCATTGGAATGTGAACTCTTTGAGATCAGGGACTATGTTTTTGCTTTTCTCTGTATTCCCAGAACTTTGCACAGTGCCTGGCACGTAGTCAGAGCTTCATAAATCATTGTTGACCATTAACTGACTGGACCATTCCTCTACCTAGGTTGTCTAATACTTAAGCTGAAAAAGAGGTGGTTACGTCCTTGGTATTGAAAGATCTCCAAGGATGGAGCTTCTCTCTCCTTTAAAACCTTCGGATTCAGCTAATCCAAACCCTTCCTTTCCCAGATGAGGATGCTGGGTGGCCTCTTTTAGTGCTAAACTTGCTCCAAGGTCAAGAGGTTCTTCCTTCTATGACTGAATTCTCCCTAGCTGTACCTGGAGACCTGTTTAAAAATCTCTGGAAGATGCAGGGCAATATGCTGAAAGGTACTAATGATTGTACACTAAGATGCCAGTCAATTGAATGAATATTGCTAGCCTGCAAAGATGTAAGCAGAATGGGAAAAGGATAGCTGATTCCACCATGGAATTGAATGCTAATAAGGCTAAGGAGAGCAAACAGGAAGGGAAAATATCCCTTAAAACATGTCATTGGGAAGGAATCAGTAGAGGGGAAAGATTTCAGGGTAATAGTGTGTAATAATTGGGAGACGTGCTGCAATCTGCTGCAGATTACTGCGAAAAGGATAGCAAGTTTGAGGGGATTGGTTTTTAAATCAAGAGAAAGAGATTAATTTTTATAAAACCTTTGTAAGCCCTCACTCTGAATAGTGTACTCTAGGCCCAACAAGACAGATTGTTTGACTTTTGGGGGGCCAAGGAGGACCTGGATGAGCCACTGCTTTGGAGGTGTGAGTGAGAGAGAGTATAAGTTAATGCCATACTTAAAACCATATGCATTATACAGTTCTAGTGAAGACCTTTGTATGACCTTGACACAATGATAAGCTCTCTCTGAACAGGTTCTATTTCAAACAGGCATTCTGGCTGGCTAGGCTGAAGGTCCTTCTATAAGAGAATGGTGGAATATAAGCCAGATACAAATATTGGGGGCCATATTTCGAGTAGCTCATTTGGTCAAGCTGTCATCTTCCCCCCAGCCTGATTCTTACTGTTCATTTTGAGACTTTGGTTAAGGAGAGGGAAGACTGATAAGGCTTCCGTGTCTTCATATACATGCCTTATGTAGAGAGTGTGCACGTGGGGGGAGAGGGTGGGGAGAAGGGATTGGATGTAAGCCAAGAAGGTATGAATTTGGGATGCAGCCTTTAAAGAGGATCATAGAATTTGAGATTTGGAAGGGACTTCAGCAGTCATTTAATTTAGTCCACCCCATTCACAAAAGAGATCTCACTATATGCTGACCCTATGACATGAACTCATCGTAGATAACCCTTGCTGGGGGTGTGCAAGAGCCTGCCCAGGCCTTGAGCAGCATGGACAGGTACTAAAAACCTCTGCCCTTATTCCACATCCTGGAATGTTCACAAGTGAAATACGTCTATAAACCTGAAAGGAATCTAGCAGCATCTAATGTGCAGAGCCAGGATGCTCCCCAGTGATCAGTGAAATGTTGGGATCATAGAACTTAGAGTGAGAGGGGCCTTGTCTAACCTCTTCATTTTATAGTTGAGAAAACTTTCTTTCTTTCTTTCTTTCTTTCTTTCTTTCTTTCTTTCTTTTTCTTTCTTTCTTTCTTTCTTTCTTTCTTTCTTTCTTTCCTTTTCTTTTTTTAGTGAGGCAATTGGGATTAAGTGACTTGCCCAGGGTCACACAGCTAGTAACTGTCAAGTGTCTGAGGCTGGATTTGAACTCAGGTCCTCCTGACTCCAAGGCTGGAGCTCTATCCACTGCACCACCTAGCTGCCCCATATAGTTGAGAAAACTAAGACTAAGATGTGCCGTAACTTGCCCAGGTCACACAGATACTAAGTGGCAAAACTGGGGTTTGAACCCAGGTCTTTGGTCCCTAAATCCAATGTTCTTTTCACTAGTCCATGCTGTCCCTCTGTTTTTCCTGTTGCTATCCATTTCACCCTCAGGCCTCTGGCACTGTGAGTATAATAAGATGGCCAGTTTCCAAATACAAGCTGTGGAGCCCTTGCCTGTCCCTGCCTATGTTGTTCTGGCAGAAGGCAGTTTCACTGTGGGCAGGAGGTTAGTGCCCTCCCTAGGGATGTGGGCTATAGCTGTTCTCTTCCCACCCTTCATGGCCCAGCTGATTTGCTGACAGGACATTACTCTTGTATCTGAGATGACGACTTGGCATTGATTTGAAATGAATGGGAAAGGATGAACCTAACCAGTGGAAAGACCTCTTAGATCTACTTGAGAGTGTGCCATAATTACTAGTCTAGTTAAATGGAGCTTCCGTCCTAGATTTTATAGCTTCAATCAGCAATTCTTTGTCCTCAGACCTGAGAAGTTGGTGACAGAGGCATCATACAGTAAAGATCACAAAGCTGGCTCTACTTCTATTTGTGTTAAAGTGATGTGAGTGATAAATAAGCATGTGTGTGTGTGTGTGTGTGTGTGTGTGTGTGTGTGTGTGTGTGTGTATGTATTTCTCTCTGGAAGTTTGATGTCAGTGGTCTTGCACCATTTCTTCATTCAGCAAACTTCCTCATCTTCTCAGTTCGGGGGATTTATTCGGCATCATCTACCCTAGCCTTTTTGAACATTGTATATAGCATTACAGAAGGAAGGCTAATGAGAAGCCTGGCCTTGTGTTTGGTGAGAGTTGTTCAGTGTGAAACCCTTTTTTTCTTCGTGTGCTAGGAGCTCTTACTTTGCTTTATTCAGAACCACTTCAGTCAGACCACACTAGTAAGTGGATCAAAAGGCCAGAATCTTAAAGTGACTTAAAGTGACTTCATCAATTAGCACATTTCATGTGGTAATTCTGGCTGGAAATGAAATAAATGAAGAACCATGGAATTTTTGCTCAGTGAATGCTAACCATTTTTAAAATTAGTAATTAGTTAAGTATAAGGAGGCAGAAAGGCTGATAATACTGCATGGATGCTACAGTGTAGAAAGGTAAACCAGAGTAGGCTCAGGAAATGACAGAATAACAGAATGTCAGGATTGAAGGGGAACTCAGAGGCCCTTTTGCCTAGCCTCTGCCTAAACAATATACCTGACCAGTAAGATCATCTAGTCTTTATCAGAAGATGTCAAGGGATGAGTTAACTCACTACCTCCTGAGGCAACTCTTTCCAGTTTTGGAGAACTAACCAGTTAGGAAGTTTTTTCCCCTCCTGTTAAGCCTCATGGTAAGCCTATTTGCCTCATTGTAACTTCTGTCTCATTCTTAATCCTGCCCTGTGGGGCTAAACGATAAATCTAATCTCCCTTCCACACGGTAATCTCTGAGTCTTCTAAATCATTTCTTTTTTAAGCTCAGCTTTCCTAGTTTCTTGAAAAGATCCTCATATGGTGTGACCTCAAGACTTTTTCACCAGCCTGATCATAGACTTCTGTAGGCTCTCCATGTTACCAGTATCTCTCTAAAAGTGTGGTACTCCGAAAAAGCAGTGACTTGCTTGAGCTCTCCTCCAAACCCCTCCAAATGCCTGTAAAAATGGCTCTAAATAAAAGTGTGCTACCCCAAAGTGAGCATAATACTATTGATGTGGTATGACCAGGGCAAAGTGCAGTGGGACTATCCTGTTCCTTAACAATAGCTCTTTCTCTCTTTACCCTAGGACTACATCAGCCTTTTTTAGCTACCATATAATACCATCACCTCATCTGTTCACAAAGACTTCCAGATTATTTTCAGACAAGCTACTAACTAGCTACATCTCTCCTATCTTGTATTTTTTTTTGAAATTGATTTTTTTTGAGCTCAAGCATAATACTGAAAATAAAATAGGAATGAAATTAATCTCCTTAGATTTGGCTGTATCTTCTAGGTTGTTGAAATCTCTTGCTCTTTCATAGACACTGTTAGCTATCTCTCTTAGTTTTGTGTGCAAATTTGATAAATGTGCCTTTACCCAAGTCAATGATAAAATAGTAAAGTGCCATGCCTAGATCTCTGAGGCACTTTATCAGAAGCCTTCCAAAGTTATAGTAATCCATAAATGGCTACTCTTTGGGTCTGGTCATTCAACCAATTCCATATTTGCCTAACTACTATTGTCCAAGTCTATAGTATCGAACAAACTGAATCAGATCCCTGTAAATTACATGTTGATTTAGCTATGTTGTATTATACTGTATTTTTATTTTGTCAAATATTTCCCAACCACATTTAAAACTGGTTTGGGCAACATTTGAGTTTTTTGGGCTGCAGGCCATGAGTTTGACACCTCTCGTCCAGACCATCCTTCTCTATTTGTTCTAAAAAATAGCATGAGAAACTTGGTCAAATGGTTTACTAAAATCTAGGTCAATTATATGTACAAGAAGTAGCTTTGACGAAAAAAGCATGTGAAATTATTATGGGATGGTCTGGTTTTTATGAAGCCATACTGGCTCTTTGTGATTACATTTGTTTTTTACATGTTTACTAACAATACCTTTAATATTAAGTGCTAGAATTTTGCCAGGAAATGCAGTCAAGCTCAGTAGTCTATAGTTTATAGTCTCTTCTTTGAAAATTGGGGTGTTCTATTTTCTCTGATCTTGCCAAGATCTCTGATGGTAGCTCAGAAGTCACATATGACATTTCTTTTAGTACTTTAGCATATGATTCATTTGGGCCTGGTGATTAATTCATTATTGACAGCCAGATGTTCTCTTACTAGCTACCCTATTTGAGGGAGTATCTTGAGTATCAACTATTTGAGTATCCATATTTCTGGTGATACTATATGGCTGTGAGTCATGAAACTTTCTTGTCTCGGATGAATTAAGTTGAAGAATACCCAAAAGACAGTGGAGATGGCATATAGTTGGAATGAGGAAGCTGTAACACATTTCAAACAGGAAAACAAAGGAGAAACAATATTTCAGTAAAGAAATGTGTGATTCAGAAAGAGAGGGATAACCAATGGTCAACCTGTGTACCCCATTGGTATCTGTGTGATAGCAGGATAAAGTGAAGAAGACTGCTAGCACATTGGGTGGACCCATTATTGGTGAACTGAGGGGAGGACATAGACATGAGTCTTATAGATAGGTTGGCACGGATGGGTTTCAATGTGCATCATTGAATTGAATACTATTACCAGTGAGATCACATAAAATCAGAGTATCAATCAGCCATTTTTATTCTGTTCTTTGAAGTCAAAAGATCATTCTCCTTAGAAAACAGAAGGAACACCCCCCCCCCGCCCCAAATCCCTAAGAACTCTACCTTCTCATGATTCCTACCACTGAGATCAATGGAACCTTCCACTCTTTAATATTTTTTTTGCCAGCATTACAACAATGAAACAACGAAAACCCCTTTTTGTTGTCCTGAACTTTCTTTGCCAGTCTCAACTCATTCTGAGCTTTAGTATTCCTAGCATGTTATTCCTCCTCACCACCCTGCCTTCTTCCCCCAATTTAGCTTTGGTTCTTCTTTTATGCAAAATTTTCTCTATGTCTGAGATCATTTCCATTAGTAATTCTTCCCCATTCTTGCTTTAAGCAAGACCTGGCTTTTCCTTGATGAGTTCCTTCGCTTTCGACTCTTTCCAAAGGACCCCTGTCCTGTTACCATCTTTCTCCAACTTCTCTTTTGAAGTTCACTCAGTTGCCTTTGTTAGCCCCTCTGCTAGCCTTCTTGCTGCCATTTGACATTCTCTGTCTTCCTCCCACACATTCCTCACTGGCTTGAGCATCCAGCTCCTAGTCTTCCTTTCTATTCCAATCCCTGCCCCATCCTTGGGGACTTCAACCTCCATCTTGGTGAAACGTCTTCACAGCTGGAACTCAAAGATTCCTCAGCCTCTTCATCAACCCCAGTGATCCTCATTTTCTTTCTCTCAGTCACCCAGGAGCACAACTTCAACTTTAGAATACTTCTGCTCTTATTTTGATTGCCTGAGTCTTAGAAAGGATGAGATAAAAAGAGCTAATTGATCAAATGAGATAATATTCATAAAATACTTAGCATAATGTTGGACACTTAGAAGGCACTTAATAAATACTTCTTCCCTTCCCTTTCCTCTAATTAGGAATTGAAACTCAAGATAAGTAGAGAGATAGAGTACTGGTGGCCCTTGATTGGTTCAAGTTGAAGGACCCCAACTACATCCCAGGGTAATGAAAGAATTGGCAGAGGTGATTGCCCAGCTATTATTACTGTCTTTGCAAGATAATAGGCAATGGGAAAGGTACCACAGGCCTGGAGAGGAACAAATGTCTCAATTTTCCAAAAAAGGGAAGTGAGTCTAATTGGCAAACTCCATGCCAATGAGCTGGATAGATTTCAATTCTTGGTATGATAATTCTAGAATATTTTCTTTCTTTTTTTCTTTTTTTTAATATAAATTTATTTATTTTTAGTTTTCAATATTCACTTCCACAAGTTTTTGAGTTCCAAATTTCTCACCCCTCCCCCACCCCAAGATGGCATGCATTCTGAATACCCCTTCCCCTGGTCTGCCTTCTCTTCTATCTCTCCCCCCTCCCTTCTCTTATCCCCTTCCCCTTCTATTTTCCTGTAGAGCAGGATACACTTCTGTACCCCATTTCCTGTATTTCTTATTTCCCAGTTGCATGTGAAAACATTTTTTTTAAAACATGTGTTTAAAACTTTGAGTTCCAAATTTTCTCCCTTCCTCCGTCCCCACCCACCCTCATTGAAAAGGCAAGCAACTCAATATAGGTTGTACATGTGCAGTTATGCAAAACACTTCCTTAGTAGACATGTTGTGAAAAACTAACTCTATTTCCCTTAATCCTATCCTGCCCTCCCATTTATTCTATTCTTTCTTTTGACCCTGTCCCTCCTCAGAAGTATTTGCTTCTGATTACCCTCTTTCCCAATCTGCCCTCCTCTCTATCATCCCCCTGCTCTCTTGTCCCCTTCTCCCCCTATTTTCCTGTAGGGTAAGACAGATTTCCATACCCAATTGAATGTGTATGTTATTCTCTCCTTAAGCCAAATCCTATGAGAATAAGATTCCTCATTCCCTCTCACCTTCCCCTGTTTCCCCTCCACTGTGAGAGACTTTTCTTTTCTTTTTTTTTTTGTGAGATAATTTACCCCATTCTACCTCTCCCTTTCTTCTCCGAGTATCATCCTCTCTCATCCCTTAATTTTATTCTCCAGATATGACCCCTTAATCTTCAACTCACCCTGTGCCCTCTATCTATCTATCTATATATACATACATACAATTTTTTTCCTTCAACTACCCTAATACTGACAAAGTTCTCATGAGTTAAATATCATCTTTCCATGCAGGAATGTAAACAGTTCAATCTTAATAAGTCTCTTATGATTTCTCTTTCCTGTTTACCTCTTCATGTTCCACTGAGTCCTGTATTTGAAAGTCAAATTTTCTATTAGCTCTGGTCTTTTCATCAGGAATGCTTGAAAGTCCTCTATTTCACTGAATGACCATTTTTTCCCCTGAAGGATTATACTCAGTTTTGCTGGGTAGGTGATTCTTGGTTGTAATCCTATCTCCTTTGCCCTCCGGAATATTATATTCCATGCCCTGCGGTCCTTTAATGTAGAAGCTGCTAAATCTTGTGTTATCCTGATTGTGTTTCCACAGTACTTGAATTGTTTCCTTCTGGCAGCTTGTAATATTTTCTCCTTGACCTGGGAACTCTGGAATTTGGCTACAATATTCCTAGGAGTTTTCCTTTGGGGATCTCTTTCAGGAGGAGATCTGTGGATTCTTTCAATTTCTATTTTGCCCTCTGGTTCTATATATCAGGGCAGTTTTCCTTGATAATTTCTTGAAAGATGATGTCTAGGCTCTTTTTTTGATCATGGCTTTCAGATAGTCCAATAATTTTTAAATTCTCTCTCCTGGATCTATTTTCCAGGTCAGTTGTTTTTCCAATGAGATATTTCACATTGTTTTCTAATTTTTCATTCTTTTGGATTTGTTTTACAGTGTCTTGATTTCTCATAAAGTCACTATCTTCCAATTGCTCTATTCTAATTTTTAAGGAAGTATTTTCTTCAGTAATCTTTTGGACTTCCTTTTCCATTTGGCCAATTTTTCTTTTTAGGGCATTTTTCTCCTCATTGGCTTTTTGGACCTCTTTTGCCATTTGGGTTAGGCTGTTTTTTAAGGTGTTATTTTCTTCAGTATTTTTTTGGGTCTCCTTTAGCAAGCTGTTGACTTGTTTTTCATGATTTTCTTGCATCACTCTCATTTCTCTTCCCAGTTTTTCCTCTACTTCCCTTACTTGCTTCTCAAAATCCCTTTTGAGCTCTTCCAAGGCCTGGGACTGATTCATATTTTTCTTGGAGGCTTTGGATGTAGGAGCTTTGACTTTGTTGTCTTCTTCTGGTTGTATATTTTGATCTTCTTTTTCACCAAAGTAAGATAATATAGTCTGACTCTTTTTTGTGCTGCTTGCTCATGATCCCAGCCAATTACTTGAGTTTTAAACTCCTTGTTAAGGTAAGAGTCTGCTTCCAATGTGGAGAGTGTACTGTCCCAAGCTTCAGGGGTTTATGTAGTTGTTTTCAGAGATACTTGTAGGGACCTGTAAATTTTCAGTTCTTCCAAGGTGGTATGATAAGGGGCGAGGTGTTTACTCCTTTCCTGGCCTGTGACCACAAGTACTCCTTTCTGTCCTGTAACTGTGAGGAGGGGTTCCTCTCCACAGCCACTACAAGCTCCACCAGCCAGCGCTCCTCCTCACCCCAGCACCGCCCAGAACTGTGGCCCAGATCCAAACACGGGCAAAGCAAGAGATTCCTGCCGCAGCACTGGCAAAGAGATCCCTGCAGTCCCTCTCTGATCAGCCACTGGATTCCCCCTCAGTCCGTGGGCCAGAAGCTCGGGAAGCAGCACCCCTCCCCCCTTGGGGAATGGAGCTGAGACCCCGCCTTCCTCTCTGACCACCAACAGAAACAGACTTTTCCCACTGACCTTCTAAGTTGTCTTTGGCATTCGTGGATTGAGGAGTCTCGAAACCTCCACAGCTGCCCATGATTCAGGCCTCTGAGGCCTGCTCCAGGTTTGCTGCGGCCTGCGCGCCCACCCACGGTGCGCTATGCTCCCAGCCCGGGACGATACACCTTTCTGATCAATCATCCAGGTTGTCTTGGGCTGGAAATTTGTTTCACTCTGTCTTTTTGTGGGTTCTGCTGCTTCAGAATTTGTTTAGAGCCATTTTTTATGAGTATTTGGAGGGGTTTGGGGGAGAGCTCAAGCAAGTCGCTGCTTTCACTCTGCCATCTTGGCTCCGCCCCCTAGAATATTTTCTAAAAAGAAAATTAGAAAAGGTAAACTCACAAAGAAGTGGCTTAGCTTCATCAAAAACAGATCTCAGCAAAACTTGGTTAAAATCGAAATGAATCTGTTTACAAACTTCTCATGATATACCAGTGGAGAAACGTTATAGATCATAAGAAGGTTGCGAATATTGTTTGCCTAGATCTTTATAAGTATTTGGCAAATTCTTTCATGCTGTTCTTGTGGAAAAAATACACTAGCCTCCTAATTGATCCCCTTGTGTCAAGGCTCTCCTCTCTACAATCCAAACCCTTATTCTGAAAGCACAGGTTTCATTGTTACTCCCTTGCTCAAGAAGCTCTGGTGACTCCCTATATCTCTTTGATAAAATGCAAACTTCTCATTTTGTCATTTAAAGCCCTTCATAATCTGCATCCCGGTTTATTACCCATTACTTCTGTTTATGTACTCTGCCTTCTAAACAAACTAGCCAACCTGCTGTTGCTCCTCCATTCTCCTCTCCTATCTCTGTGCTTTTAGCCTCGGGCCTGGAATATGCTCTCTGCTTATCTGCAGGTCTTATAATTTCTAGCTGGCACTGCTTTCCTGAGGTGCTTCCTCATTTGGTGCCCCCTTCCCAAGCTACTAATGCCTCCCCCAAAATAACTGAGAGACTTTATTTTTTGTCTTTGTGTTCCTGGCATCTCACACAAGTGCTTAATAAATGTTTTCTGCTAGATTGTTAGGCACTCAATATATGTTTGTTGAATGAATGAATGAAAGACATGGGCTAAAACTGTGGTGTAGTTAGAGGAATGCATAGGCATTTGAATGAGCCATTAAATCGTTCATAGAGTGAAGCAGGAAGCATCCTTGGAGGTTATCGAGTTCTGACCCCCTCATTTTAAAGAGGCTCAGAGTGGTTAAGTGACTTGTCCAAAATTGTTGTTTGTCCTTTCTTTTCAAAGAGACCAATGACATCAGCAGGGTGATGTTTTGACTTGCATATGAATTGGATTTAAGTGAGGCAGGGCTGTGCAAAGTCACCAGCCTCACT
This sequence comes from Phascolarctos cinereus, assembly GCF_003287225.1. Classification (NCBI taxonomy): domain Eukaryota; kingdom Metazoa; phylum Chordata; class Mammalia; order Diprotodontia; family Phascolarctidae; genus Phascolarctos; species Phascolarctos cinereus. Next base: position 42,931,907 of record NW_027556291.1, read on the forward strand.
CTCTTCTCCAGAGTCATTGAAGTCCAGTGGCATGTCCATGTTAACTTGGAAGGAAGTCTCTAGTGAGGTGCCACAGGAGTCTGTGCTTAGCCTTGTACTATTGAAAGTGTTTGTGTGTATGACATAGAAGGCATATTTATCAATTTGCTGCTATCTATCTATCTATCTATCTATCTATCTATCTATCTATCTATCTATCTATCTATTTTTTACTGTGGGCGGCTAGGTGGCGCTGCAGTGAATAGAGCATCAGTCCTGGAGTCAGGAAGCCTTGAATTCAAACCTGGCCTCAGACACTTACTAGCTGTATGACCCTAGGCAAGTCACTTAATCCCATTTGCCTCACTTTCCTCATTTGTAAAATGAGCTTGAGGAGGAAATGGCAAACTGCTGTAGTATCTTTGCGAAGAAAACCTGAAATGGGGTCACAAAGAGTTGGACACAATTGAACAACAACAGGCAGAAAAATTTTGGACTGTCTGACCTTAGAAATTGAGGTTTTTTTCTGTGACAACTTCTTTCTAGTCCCACCCCAGCTAGAAGCAAGCTCTGTCTCCTTAGATTGTTTCAGCCCTCGGTTTGTACTTTTCTGTTATACTTGGCTTTTCTAATTGTAACATAGCTATGTATGCCCATGCTTCATCTCCACTAGATCTTGAGATTCTTGAGGGCAAGGACCCTGCCTTAGTTATCTTTGCATTTTCTCCAGCACAAGGTTGTGCATGTAATGGGTCCTTAATACATGTTGATTTAATTAAAGTAAACTGATGAAATGCAGAAAATAATTTATTTCTTATCTCCATCATTTCTCACACTTTGCTATATCATTTCTCTCCCTCACTGAAGCAGCAGCATTGATTTTCTGTTAATTGGCAAGGGCAATCAGTTCTAGGTTGTCCCCACAAGAAACTGTTTTCTTTGTCTCTTTTGATGGTTAATTTCAGCATCAATGTCTTTTTTTTTGTTGTCCGAGTAGTCGTGCTTTAATAAAAGCAGCATCAGAGAAGGACATACTGAAAATCACTACTCCAACAAGTCCGACTCCATGTTGCTCCCTTTGTTTCAAACTGGTAAAACCTTTGAGGATTAACTCCTTATGTCTTGTAAAATGGTGAAGGATCCATGTGGAAGAGATCGTCATTTTAAGTAACTTGAAAGGACTTTACTGGAGAGTTATCATTCCTATATCTACTCTGTCCTCTCTTCAATATGTCCTTCAAGCTGCTACCAAATGATGTAAAACAATTTGCAAACTTTAAAGAGCCATTTGAATGGTAGTGATGATGATGCTGTGTGGATATCTTGGTCACATCACTTTGCTGCCCAGCATTCTTCAGTAGCTCCTATCACCTAACAAGGAAAATCTAGATTCCTTTGCCTGGTATTCAAGGACCACTGCCATCTAGTACCACCCTACCTTTCTTGCCTTTTTGTTTGGAGGAGGGTTTGGACTTGTGATTTCTTTGGTGTAGGAAACTCCTGGGGAGGAACCCCCCCTTTACTCAAGTAGAATGACAGCTGCTTTGCAACTTAAACTTTCTGATAATTGATCTCATATTATTCCCTTCTCTTCACACTGTACTCTAGTCAAGCTGAACTATTCTCTATCCCCTCTACATGTCCTATACTTTTCTCACTTTTACTCCTGTGCTCACATGTTCCCTTTGCTTGCAATGCCATCCCTTCCTCTTTCAACTGTTGATTTCCATTTAGCCTCTAAAGCCTCACTCAAACGTCCTGTCTTCCCAGAAGTGTGTCCTGTCCTGACCATCCGTACCAGTAGCTCCTTTTCCCCAAAGACTTCTTAGAGCGTTTCGTTTGGTGCGTCTCTGCTGCACTTAGTTGTGTATCAGGCATCTGTGTTGGTACCTTATCCCTCTACCAGACTACAGATTCCATGAGGGTAAGGACCAGGCCCTATCTAAATTTTCTAGCTCCCAAACACTTAACACAGTACTCTGTACACAGTGGTTACTGAATAAATATTTGTTAAATGAGTGAATGAATGGAGGTAGTAACTCCAAAAACATTTAGACTTATGCACATTTGTTCTATTGGCAAATTAATAAGAGAGAGAATTCTCTCTCTCTGTCTGTGGACACGTGCAATGGGAGCTGAAACTGAGAGGCAATGAGATCCACAGTTTTGATGTTCTTTCTTCCTAATTAATGAACGTTATAGGAGAAAGGAATCTAAGAGGCACAAATCAGCTTCTTTTCTGAAGTGGGCCAAATGGATGCATGTTACTGTAGATGGTAAAGTGCAGGGAAATACCTTATAGGTGGTATCATGTGATTATATAATTTTTTTTCCTTTTTCTTTTTTTATGAACTTAAACAGTAAAAAGAGCACATACACAGAACACAAAAAGAGGATTCTAGATGAAAACAGGAATCTCCATTTCACATCATAAGCTTTTTTAAAAAGTACACAATACGTTCTACGTGTTACTTTCAAAACTGTCTCACTCATCTGTGCTTCATTCTAAGCCTCTTTCTGTTTTGTTGTTGTTTTCATTTAAATAAGTTTCAGAGACTTTTTTTTGGCATCACTATTACTAATCCCCCTTCCCTCTGCCCCATTTCCAATTAAAAACAGAGAGAGAAAAAGAAGAAAAGGCTTGTAAAAAATAAACATATTAAAGCAAAATGAATCCACATAATGGCCATGCCCCCAAACCGGTCTCATTCTGCACCCTGTAATTATCATCTCTCTGTCAGTCTGACATATTTCATCGTGAGTTCTCTGGAGATATGATTGGTCATTGCATTGATCAGAGTCCTTAATTCTTTCAGACTGGCTTTTCTTTTATAATGTTGCTATGCTGGTATAAATTGTCCTCCTGATTCTGATTCTGCTCACTTCACTGTGCATCGGTTCATACTACCCAGGATTCTCTGAAACACAGTTTTTCATCATTTCTTATGGCCCAATCATATTCCATTCCATTCATCCATCACCATTTATTCAAGCATTTCCCAATTATTTAAGTCAATCTAGTGCATCCCTTAGATTCTAGTTCTTTGTTCCCTTCTCCCCATCTCCACTGCTTTATTTCCTTGCAGCTATTCCCTCCCTGTGTGTTATTTCCTCCCCACCCCCTTGCTATCCTTGCTTGTATCTCTGTTGAGTTTGATGTCTTTTTACACCAAAGTCTCAGTATGTTCAACTCCTTTACCTATTTCTTATAAGAATAAGGTTCATTTGATGTCTATTCCCCTGACCTCATCCTCCATAACTCTTCATCCCAGCTATGTGAAAGAACACATTCTACCCCCCCTTCCTCCTTTCTATACTAGTGTCTTCCTTCTTTTACCCTTCCTTCTCTTTCCCCTCTTCAAATCCTCAAAATAGAACCGATCCACAATCTTCCCACCCCCTACTTGTACTCTCCAGGACTTCTGTTAGCACTGCATCATTCTACAGCTCCTACTGATAGCTCAAAGAATTTTACCTTTTTAGGTTTCTCTGGACTCTTGTCTATATGTTCCGGAGTTCCTACTCAGCTCTGATCTTTTCATCAGAAATGTTTGAAAGTCCTGTGTTATTAAAGATTCATTTTCCCCCCTGTAAGTTATTCTTGGTTATGAGCCTATATCTTTTGTTTGGTGGAACACTGTATTTCAAGATCTCCTCTGGGTTTTATTAAAAATAATAGCTTGTATTTATATGGCACTTTAAGGTTTGCTAAGCACTTTACAAATGTTGTCTCATTTAATCCTTACAACAACCCTGTGAGATAGGTGCTATTATTATCCCCATTTTACAGTAGATGAAACTGAGGCAAACAGAGATGAAGCCACACAGTAAGTATATAAGATAGGATTTAAACTCAGATCTTCCTGATCATATTACCAACTGCATCCACCTAGAGGCTTCTAGATGTTGTGTGATCCTGACTCTGGTTTCTTGGTACCTGAACTGCTTTTTGTTTTTGTTTTGTTTTTTTTTTTTGTTTTAGGAAATTGAGGTTAAATGACTTGCCCAGGGTCACACAGCTAGTAAGTGTCAAGTGTTTGTTCTGAGGCCGGATTTGAGCCCATGTCCTCCTGACTTCAGGGCCGGTGCTCTCTCCACTGTGCCATCTAGCTGCCCCCTTGAACTGCTTTTTAATAGATGCTTGGAGCATTTAAAGTGTTATTAGTCTTTAAATAAATCTGCCTCCTTTCCCCAACTCTCTATAAGGGATATATACCTGATAAAGGATGATAGCAAGAGAGCTCCAGACGGAAAGCTGGTTTGGTGGAGGAGGAGGTAGTGAAGTTTTGTTTGATGGAATGATATTGAGGCATAAGTGTGGAAACCTTATAGGAAAAAGCCCTTCCATTTGTAAGTCCTGGGCACAAATACAATGCAGCCAGTATTTATGAGGTCTGGGTAAACTGCTCAAATAAAACACACTGGCAGCCCAAGAGAGAGAGGAGAATAATGTAAAGTAAATAAAGCAAGCACATTTTCCATATTTGTGGGAACGAGGTGATTTAGAAGAAACCAGTGAATTTTCCGGCTCTGTGTTGGACATCATCCTGGTTCTCATCCAGCCTGGGTCACAAGTTCAGCATGATAAATTTATGATGGCTCAGCAAAGCAAAACCATTTCTCTAGGCCTTTGGAGAGCAACACAGAAAGAGCAATAGAGAAAACAAATATGTACTTTCATTAGCCATATTGGATATGAAGCTGGTGAATAGTTGAGCCTCCAGAAGTCTGGCTACCACTCAAAGGAAAGTCCCTCTCTTGAATCTCCCTACTTCCAGTTACATCTATCTTCTGGGAGGTATTTTCTTTTGTGCCCAGGGTCTCGATTGCCCTGGAAGTGACTTGAAAAGAAATAACCAAACTTCCATTAATCCAACTCCATTCATCTGAAGGTTGTGATGCGTCCAGAGATGCAGCTGTACTAATCATAGTATAAATGGTTATTGAACCAATGAGTATTGTGAAGAAGTTTTGTGTGAAGAAATTTTTAAACTGATTCAGATAACTTTTACAGTACCAATTGATATTCTAGCAAATCTCATCCTAATTCCAAATTGCTATCATCTGTTCATTTATAAGAGGTTTCAGCAAGCAAAGATTTGTCAGCTTCCTTTTAGTTGGTGTGTGTGTATTTGAAAGCAGTAAAGAAAATGAAACAAAGCCAGAACTTAATCATGTCTTCCAAACCCGGGTTCCTACATAGTACAGAGACATATGTACCAACAAGTATGAAGAGGTATGGATTCTAATAGAAGTGCTCCAAGGGAAACATGAACCCTCCCCCCCCCACACACACATCCCCTCACTAATAGGGGCTGACTCCATGTAGTCACAGGTAAGACAGAAGATGAGGCAGCAGGAGAGTTCATTTCCAGCTCCCTGGGCCAACAGTGTCATTACTACTGATAGCTCTAGGTGTTTTACTAAAGACTGAATTTTTTATTTCTTTCCAAGTTTGCATATTCTGCCTGGAAGCCCCTAGGCTTTCTAAAATTTGGATTAAGGATTCTACATATAGCAACAAAAGTCTTCATGCACCATCCTTTAATTCTTCAGTGCATCTATGAGCTCGTCAGTGTGGATATGTTCTCCAGTGGTCCCAATCACTATCTTTTCAACCTTTGAAAATCTTGTTCATATTTTCCTATAAATCCTCCACAGGGGGCCTACCCAACGTGATAGAGAGAGTCTTCCTCTAGGTCCTTAATATTGCATATGTACCATTGTATGATTCAGTCTATTGATTTTCTCTCATTCTTTCTAAATCATGGTCCACCTCCTTTTCTTGTCATTTGAGTGATAATATCTTCTTGCACACAAAATTACATTGTTTATACCCTACAGCTTATTTATGCTAATCTTACATCTGTCTGTTGCCCTTTAGGTACTATATTTATTTGATTCTTTGGAGATTAGGGATTCCATGAAATACACGATCGAAAGAATATTGGGATTAGAAAGATGTCCTCTCATTTCAGGAAGGTAGTTTGGGGCTTGTAAATGTTGTACATGCTGAAAGAGAGGACATGGACTCAATATGTACAATGAGACAAGACAGTTGTGGCCACAAGCAACGTGGGGATCTGTTGCGCGTGACTGTGAATATTTGTTAAAAAGTTTTTCTTTTTTTTATTTGAGTAGGGGAGGTGAGAAAGGGAGAAAATAATTGATTGTCGATACAAAGAAGCCCATTTATTTTTTGAAAAGGAAAGTATTCAGTTTCTCAGATACAATCCCAGCTGTTCTCTTGTTTCTGTTTAATTCTAGACATATATCACTGTACACCTGTAGTGTTTGTCTCAGGTAAATGTACCTATATACCAAATTAGTGGGCTGATCATTTCCTGTATATATTAAAAGAGCAAACTCTCTTGAATGGTTATAAATCTCATTTAGGAGGCTCTGTGATATTCCAGGGCTTGATGCAATTAAAACAATGTCATCTACAAACAGAAGCATCCAAAGGACCATGCCATCTGTAGGACATTGTACTTCCATTTGGACTCTGCCCTGGACATACTCTTAGACAAGAACAAACACCTTTGGTAAGCATACTTCTCACAATCACTTGCTATTAATTATTAGAGGGTCCTCAGACAAAGTTACCTCCAGTGTCGCATCTATCAAGAACTCTTGTGTGACTTATGGGAGATATCTTGTTGAAGGAGAGCCTTTAAGACTACATTTTGCTTTACCAAGTCAAATGTTGAGTTTTTTTAAAAAAGAGTTTTTTTGGTCAGTTATGCCACTGTAAAGATGTGGGCTACTATAGAATATGATTTGTGAAAACTTGTCTTTTTACTTCTGTGGCTATCTGGCTCCTCATCTTTTGTAAAGGTGAGAAAAATCAATATGTAGGTTTAGATGTTCTCTTGGTCACCATCTTTTATGATATCGTCCATGGCATTTTTTCTTTCCCAATAATTGTGTAACTTCCCTTCTTTCTGACATCTCGAAAATCAGTTTTTCAGCACCCTCACTTACTTTGAGTTTGATCTGCCTGCTTTTCTCATATTTCTTTTATTTAATGTCATTGCCATTTTGCAGAATCACAGGACCTTAGAGTTGGAAGGACTGTCACTGGCCATATAGTACAACTTATTGAACAAGAGGTTTTTGTTGAACAATGTGCCCATCAAATGAACATCCAGCTTTCATTTGAGGACCTGTAGTGAGGAGTACCCACTTCCAGGTAGTGACTACCTCTTCCCCTTTGGGATTGTTTTAGGTTTAAGAGGAATTCTTTTTTCCCAAGTGAATCAGGTTTACTTTTGTGGTTCCTAGAAAATAATTGAATTGAATTGAATATCAAATCCTCTTATTCATATTATTACTAACATTCAGTAGACTAGAGGGCTAGTGAGGTTCCCTGCAGCTCTCAAATTCTGATCCTGTGAATGTGGTTCTAGATTGTGGAGAGTTGGAAAGAGTCTAATATTAAGGTAAAAAGGCCTCAATTTACCACTTGAGCTACCTATATTTGTGTGTTTTTAAAAAAAAATTTTTGTTTAATAGTATTTTATTTTTTCCCCCAATTACTTATCAAGACAATTTTTTAGCATTCATTTTTTATAAAATTTTGAGTTCCAAATTTTTCTCCCTCTCTCCTTTCCATTTCCTTCTTCCTAAAATGGTAGGCAGTTTGATGTGTTATGCATGTGCTATCATGTAAAACATGTTTCCGTATTAGTCACAGTTGTGAAAGAAGAAACATATCAAAAGGAAAAAAAAACACGAAAAAGGATAAAGTAAATGAAAGAAAGTATGCTTCAGTCTGCATTCAGAGTCCATCAGTTCTTTATCTGCATGTGGACAGCATTTTCCTTTGGAGTCCTTTGTGCTTGCCTTGGATCATTGTGTTGCTGAGAAGAGCTGAGTCATTCATAGTTGATCATTGCACAGTGTTGCTGATACTCTGTATAATGTTTTCCTGGTTCTGCTTACTTCACTCGGCATCAGTCTATGTAAGTCTTTCCAGGTTTTTCTGAAATCTGCCTGTTTATGATTTCTTATTGCACAATACTATTCCATTACATTCACATACCACAGCTTTTTCAGTCATTCCCAATGGATGGGCATCCCCTCAATTTCCAGTATGTTGCCACCACGAAAAGAGCTGCTATAAATATTTTTGTACACGTGGGTCCTTTTCCCTTTTTTATGATCTCTTTGGGGTATAGACCTAGTAGTGGTATTGCTGGATGAAAGGGTATGCACAATTTTATAGCCTTTTGGGCATAGTTCCAAATTGTTCTCCAGAATTAGCTACCTATATTTATAAGTTTTTTCTTTTCTTTTTCTTTTTTTTGCAATCAATGTTCATTTTCATTCATAGGCTTTAAAACGCTTTGTCTTTGTCATACTCTTTTGTTGTTGTTGTTTTTCAGTCATGTCCACCTCTTTGTGACCCCATTTGGGGTTTTCTTGGTAGAGATACTAGAGTGGTTTGCAATTTTCTTCTCTAGTTCATTTTACAGGTGAGGAAACTGAGGCAAAGAAGGTTAATTGACTTGCTCAGAGTCACCCTAAGCTAGTAAGTGTCTGAGGCTGGATTTGAATCCAGGTCGTCCTGATTCTAGATCCAGAGCTCTATCTACTATGCCACCTAGCTGCCTCATTAATAGGGGCAGAGAATGACAAAGACAGGATGTTTTGGAAAGTGTTGCAGCAAGTCAGATTCTGTTAGCCCAGGCATAGGGGCCAAACATGCCAGGCCTGGAGTCAGGACAATCTGAGTTCAAATTTGGCCTCAGACACTTAATAGCTATATGACCCTGGCAAAGTCAATTAACCTCTGTTTGCATCAGTTTCCTTATGTGTAAAATGGGGATAATAATAGTATCTAACTCCCAGGGTTGTTATGAGAATCAAAAGAAATATTTGCAACACACTTAGCACCATGCCCAGTGTGTAGTAAGCACTTTATAAATGTTAGCTATCATCATCATCATCATCTTTCAGCCCTTTAAAGACATGAAAAACAGTTATTAGCTTTTCCAAAAGTTTTTTCTTCTCTATGCCAAATGTCCCCATTTCCTTCTGCCAATATCCATATGACATAATCTTGAGGTCCTTTCTAGCTTATCAATATCCTTTTAAAAATATAGTACCTGGAACTAAATCTACTGTAAATGGGATCTGACCAAGGCTGTAGGATCTTCATTTCCCCTGCCCTATATGATTCCTCTCTTAATGCAGCCTGACTTTTGACTGTTGTCCCACATTATTCCAAGGAGTTCTTAGAAGGATTTTTGTTAGACCAAGCTTCCTCCATCTTGTACTTGTGAAGCTGAATTTTTTAATCCAAGCATATGACTTAGACATGGAATGCATTTTGGATTGAGAGTCAGAGGTCCTAGGTTTGAATCTCTGCTGTACTATTACTGTATGACTTTCAGCAAGTCACTGACTTCTAAGGGCTTCAGTTCTTCATCTGTTAGTTGAGGGAGTTTTAGACTAGGTGATCTCTAGGGTTCCTTCCAACTCTAAAATCTCTGATCTAATTTGAATAGCAATTTTCCCAAGTCTATTTTTAAAATAATGTATCTTTTTCCCAGTTTTTTTTTTCTAAAGGTGTATCAAATTCTAATCTTTGGTCTGCATACCATTGGATGTCTAGTGTATATCTTCTAATGTATTGATCTATTTTTCTAATTTTTTTTTGCCCAATGCTAGATACTTTTAAGACTAACCACTCTGTAATATATTTTAAAGTCTAACTTTGAAAGACCCCCTTCATAAACTTTTATGCTCAGTGTGATTTTAATTATTCTTGTTCGCTTTCTAAATGTAAATTTCATTAAGATTTTGTCTAGTTCTATAAAAAAAATCCCTATGATATTTCAGTGGCATTGTACCAAATATACATATTAATTTGGGGAAATGTTGTTATTTTTATAATGTTTATTTAGCCTACTTGTGCACATTAAATTCCCCTTCAGTTATTTAGGTCTTTCCTTATTTTGATCATCATAGTTTTCTATTTGTCCTTATAGAGGTCCTACATGTTCGTGTGTTGGTTAATTTTCCAAATATGTGATGGCTTTTGTTGTAGTTGTAAATGGGGTTTCTTTTCATGTTTTCTTAATCTTTATGGCAAATAATTAAAAATGCAGCTGTTTTGTGGGTGAAGTTTGTATCTCCTGCAACTTTGCCAAACTCATTTATTATCTCCATTAATTTTTTGGCTGATTTGTTTAGATTTTTTAGATGTATTTTTATGTCATCTGCAAGGGTAATTTCTAACTCTTCATTTCCAATGCTAATCCTTGTAGCATCTTCCTCCTGTTTTACTTAACTTGCTAGAATTGTTAATACTATGCCAACTAAAATCAGCAAGAATAGGCATTCTTCCTTTGTATCTGTTTTTTCATAGGAACATTTCAAATATTTCTCCATTGTGTATTATGTTGGCTCTTTGCTTAATGTAAATACTGTTGATTATACTGAAGAAAGATCCCTCCCTTCCCATTGTTATTAGCATTTTTTATCATGACTGAATATTGGATCTGGTTGAATGCCTTTCCTGCATTTATTGATGTAATAATATGCTTTTGGGGATGTTTTTGGTTTATATGTTTTATCATGTTAATATTTATTTGTTAGCGAACAAACCTTGCCTACCTGGTATAAACCCAGCCTGGTCATAATGAACAACTGTCTTAATGTATTGCTGTATTGGCTGGTGTTGTATTTAGTATTTATGCATCCATATTAGTAAAATTAGCCTGTACTTTTTTAGTGTTATCTCTACCTTTTAACAAAAACAACATACAAATACATTTGTCTCATAAAAGTTATAAAAAGTATATTTGTTGCAAAAAAATTATTTATTGAAAATAATCTGTATAATATAGGTTTAATTTGTTCCTGGAAAAATCTGGACTGAAATTTGTCATCTTCAAGTGTAAAAAACACAGGAGTAGCAGTAATGGCATTTAACAAAGTAGAAATGAAACCAGAAGATAGCGAAAGATTTGGATAAGGGAATTACATGATGGTGAAAAGAAAAAAATGAACAAAAATATATAATAATTCTTCATTTGCATGTGACAAATGATTTGAGAGTTAAATTCATAAAATAAAATATCAGCACATTAAATAAATGAACACATAATAATATGGGACCTTAATACTATTTTCAGAATGTGAAAAACCAAATAGAAAAGATTAGCAATAAATCACAGATATATACTTCTTCGTAAGTTAGAATTAATTGCTGTGTGGAGAGAGCTAAATGGAAGCAACAGGAATACCTCTTCTATTCATGTAGCCATGAAATGTTTAAAAAATTGATAACATACTAGGTAGTTAGAATACCCACCCAAATTCAAAAAGTCAGAAATTATATATAGCGTTTTCATGCCATAATGTAATAAAATGAAAATTAAATAACATGAGCAAAAGTTATCAAAATTACATGGAAAATGAAAAAAAAAATTAGGTAATGGAAGAAATTAGAAAAGCAACAGAATATTTAATACCACATATAGATAACCTATGGGATATAGCCAAAGAAATTTTTAAGAGGTAAATATATCATTTAGTACTTAAACTAATAAATAAAATAGCGAGAAAAAAGTAAATATATGTATACCTAAGGGAACCAAAAAAGGAACAAAATAGTAATTCAAAATAAAGGAAGAAAGTATATAAGGGCAGAAATAAAAAAAAAGACAGAAAATTATAGAATTGAATTGATAAAGCTATTTTTTGAAATCAGTAAAATTGACAAATGTTTAGCAAATTTAATCGAAGGAGAGAGAAAAATATGTAAGTCAGTGAAATTAGCAATGGAAAAGTAGAGATGTAGAACAATTTACAACTTATCTGAGCTTTAGTGTCCTTGCCACCCTGTCCTGCTTTTGTATTTATCCTTTACTTGTCCTTGCCTCTATCTTTTGTATATATCTTGTTAAAAATATAATTTGGCTGGTGAATTCTCTTGTGCATTCACATTGGTTTCTTTAAACAGCTTCCTCATTTTCTTCCTCATTGGAATTTTTTTCTGTTATTGTCTTCAGAATTTTATTCTTTAGAGCCTCCCCACCTTCCTGGGCAGAACAAGTCTCTGTCCTGTAGAATTTTAGTTAATGAGATTCAACCCATCTTTTTTCTAAACATCATGTAACTGTACTGTATGAGTACAAATGTGGCCCTAGTGAGTCTATTAATGAAGAAAACAGTTTTATAGAAATGTTGGCAGATTTTTTCCCCCTTTTTTATTTTTTGGTCTGTTGTCAGTCTTCTGGTTTCAGATTTTAATGCTTTGGGGAAAATCTGAATCAATTGAGTCTCATACCAAGCTTTCTTTAAGCTTGATTTTTCCTCCATCGCTTTTCACTGTTTGATAAGGTGTAAGGGCTCACAATCATCCACTGTCCTCCAGAATCCATTGTAAATGAGTACATACTCTAAACCATTTTTTCTTTGGCTTCCGTTTCTCTCCATCTGGTTAGGATGGTTTAATTGTTGAGGTAAGCTTGGGATTCTTTTGGCTTTCTTATTGTGGTGTATTTTTCACAGTGTTTACCTAACTGTTGGAAATGACAGGAATCTTGGTCTATAACTGTTCCTTTGTCTATTCTTCCCCATTCTCTTTTTTGCATCAGTAGCTTGTTTACATATGTCAGGTGGGAGATTTTTTTTACTTGCATGCTACATCTTGGCATCTTTATCTTATAATTTACTTATAATTAATCTTTTAAAAAAGCCTGACTTTTAAAAAAAGTCTGACTGAACAGTTAGTGCAGAAATGACTGCCATATCAATAACCAAGAAATTTCTTGCCTTTTAAAATCTGGTCAAGTTTATTTTAAAAAATGATATATGGGACTCATAATATCTAATACTTTCACAGTGTCTTATGGAAGAATGGATTAATAATATACAGATGTGAGGTTTCTGAGTAGTCTACATATTCAAGACCTATTTTGTTTCTTAATCCTGAACCACATTTCTAGCACATTTTTTTACAGTCCTCTTTATGTTCACATTTGTACTTTATTTTTTATAATATGTATTGCTTTAATGGGAGGTAGGGTGGTATTATCAAGATCTTTGTAAAGTTTCCCAATCTCATTCTCTGAAACTGATGTTGATGTAATTATCTTCACCATAGCTTTCTTACAAATGCTTGTCATGAAATTTATAAGACAGCATGAACAGGTATCCTGTGAAATAAGGATTCTTGTTTCCTTTGTATACGTAATTAACAAACACTTACCAGCTGCATTATTTGCTTCTTTAAGAGGACCTGTGAGTCACCCTTATTTTAAACAACAGTGTCCTTTTGTCATCTGATTTCACTAAAAGCAAGAATGTCAAGATTAATATGATTTAGTTCTTCTATCTTTATTCAAAATTAGAGAATCTGAGTGGAAGGACCTGCTAACCTCTACCCAAAATGCAATAATTGGTCATCCAGGCTTTGCTCGAAGGCCTCCAATGAAGGAAAAGTACCACCTCTCAAGGCAGCCCCTTGTATTGTCTCTTTGCCTACTGGACAGAGATAACACATTTGGAGGTCAGCAATTAATTTAATGCTTCTAGACCAAAAATTAGATGATTCACAGCATCTTATGCCCCCTTTCCCACCGTTCTGCCTGTGTCACTGCAGAAGGGAAAGGGCTACACAGAGAACTGATAGCCATTTTGGATTTTTCTTTGTTTCACGGGTTTCCATGGCTACAGAATTCCTTACCTAAGGGCCAGCCTATAGAGGATGAGCTGCTGCTTATTTAGCTAGGCTGATCCTCAGTTAGCAGACATAGTCTGTTGCCAAGGCTACATTCAAAGGCTTTTCAGAATTATAGAACCTCCCAAAGATCACATTCTATCAGCAGAGCCTTCAAGACCCCACTGTCACCTCCATACCATGATGAGGCATCTGAGTAAGACTTTTGTAATAGTCCCATTCCCATACAGAATAAGTCCAGATAGTACTTGGAAATTAATTAGGTGGGTTGCATTTCCATTACTTTTCAGGTGGAAAAATTGAGGCCCAGAGTGTCTCACACTGTGAGTTACTGACAGAGCTGGGATTAGAATCTAGGTCTCTTTTATTTGAATTCAGTGTTCTCTCCAGTATCCCCAGGGATTCTCACAACTGGTTCTGTAATCACTATTTACCAAGTCCTGTGTACCAAATAGAATAATACATACAAAAAAGCAGCAGTCTTAGTTAAAATATGCATATGAGAGTCAATACTTTCCTCCAAAGCGAGGTAGCTAGTACAGATTTTATTATTATTGTTGTTTTTCATAATAACAATGGCCAGCATTTATATGATGTTTGAAGGTTTACAATGGGATTTTGATCCTCACAGTAGCCCCATTAGGTAGGTGTTATTCTGTTTCCCTTTTTACAGTTGAGGAAAGTGAGACGACAGAGTCTAAGTGACTTGCCCATGGTCATACTGCTAGTTAGTATCTAAGGCTGGATTTGAACTTAGATCTTCTTGACTCCAAGTCTCACAGTCCCGCCTTGCTGGATGAGGTAAGGAAGGGGGGATGATTGCTTCCTGGGGTGGTAAGGAAAATGATAATTGATAACAAAGAAAAGACATTGCTGCTCACTTTTCACTTTGCTTATGTTTTCTCTGTGAAGAATGATTTTTGGACTTGAAAGGACAGAGCAAAGATAGCCATTTAGTTTAGTTGCTACCGCAGATGCTGGGAGAGCTGACAGATGGGATTGCTAATTCGCTCTCAGTGATCTATGAAAGATCAAAGAGAACAGAAGAGGTTCCATTACAGTAATCAGTCAGCAAACATTTATTAAGTGCCTACTGTGTGCCAGGCACTATGTTAAGTACTGAGGACACAAAGAAAGGCAAAAGACAGTCCCTGCTCTCCATGAACAACATGCAAACAACTCTTATTCTTGTTAACAAGATAAAGAGATTCCGGCTGGACACAATAGTGCGATTGGGTAGATATGGTGCTGGTTGACTAGACCCGAAGAGTAGTTTTTAAATGTTTGATGTCATTTTGTTTATTTATTTTTTTAAAGGCAATTGGGGTTAAGTGACTTGCCCAGGGTCACACAGCTAGTAAGTGTCAAGTGTTTGGTCTGAGGTCACATTTGAACTCAGGTCCTCCTGACTTCAGGGCTGGTGCTGTATCCACTGCGCCACCTAGCTGCCCCTTGATGTCATTTTAGAAAGAGTCCTCTACTACTAATAGCTCATATTTATGTAGCGCTTATTGCATACCAGACACAGTACGAAATGCTTTATAATTATTATCTCATTTTATCTTTTCAACAACCCTGGGAAGTAGGAGCTATTGTTATTTCTATTTTATAGATTATGAAACTGAGGCAAACAGGGTTAGTGGCTCGCCCAGAGTCACGTGGCTAGTATGTGATGCCAGATTTGAGCTCAGATCTTTCTGACCCCAAGCTGGTACTCAGAGAGCTGCCACACTCTTTACATGATTGGGCATTCGGTAAGATATTAACAGGCCAGAACATCAGGCTGAACATATTCGAGTGGGATTTAATAGGGATAAATGTATATGTCTTACACTGGGCTTAAAAAAAATCACCTTCAGAATTATAAGATGTCTGTAAAAGATCTTGGGTTCCTTTTGTATTTCTAAGTTCAATAGTTGTCACCAGTGTGATATGTCAGCCAAAAATGCTAATCCGATCTTAGGCTTCATTAAGAGCAGTAAGAAGGCAATGATCCCACGGGGTTCAGTTGTAAGTGCCATATTTCAAGAAGGTCATTGATTGCATTTAGAATAGGCGTGCTTAATTTGAGGTCTGTGAAGCTGATTGTTTGAAAAAATTCTATCACTGTATTTCAATATAACTCATCTCTTTTATAAACCCATGCTTCTAAAAACAATATTCTGTGAAGGAGTCCGCAGTTTTCAGCAGACTGCCTGCCAGAGGGCTCCAGGACATACAAAATGGTTAAGAAGCCCTTCCTTAGAATGCCCAGGAGAGGGGTACCAGGATAACAAAGGGCTCTAGCTTCATGCCTTATTGGGAACTGTTGAATACCCTGGGACATTGAAGACTCAGGGGACAGGCTGGCTGTCTTGAAGTATCTGAAGGGCTGTCGTGTGGAAGAGGAAATAGACACGTTCCGCTTGTACCCAGCTAGCATAATTAGAAGCAGTGGGTGTACATTGCAAAGAGTCAAATTTAGATTTGATGTAAGGAAAAAACTTGCTGAAAATTAGTGCTATTCAATAGTAGAATGGGATATCTTAGGTAAAGATTTCTTCCATCTTGAAGAAATCTTCAAGAAGAGGCTGGATGATCCTTTCTCAGAAATGTTGTAGGGGAAGTTCTTTTTCAAGCATGGGCTGTACCAAATATGTTCTGAGATCTCTTCCAGTTTTGGAGTTGTGTGATTCTGAGATCATGGAACACCTCTTGGAGAAATGGATGGGTAGGATTTCAGGAGTAGGAAAACACTCTAGGCCTAGGGGATATTGTGGGGAAAGGCACAAAGTGAATATAATAATGAATGTTTATTGAGTAACTGAGTGTGATATTGAACATGTGCATGGTATGGTGGGGTACGCTAGCTTTGCTTCTGGGCACAAGTGGAGAGGATGTGTGTGAAGGAAGCCTTGATCAGGCAGGGCCTTGAATACCAGGCTAAAGAGTATGGACTTTATTTGGTAGCAGGGAGGAACTAGAACCTAGAAGGGTTTTGAGCAGAAGAATCATATGTATGGTCAGAACTGTGCCTAAGGAACATTAGGAGACATGGGAAGGGAGTGAGGAGAGACTGAGAGCAGAGAAATTAATTAGGAGGAAACAGCAATAGTCCTTTAAGGAAGACCTGTTCTGTGGTAGTGACAGTAACACAACAAAGGAGGGGAGAGAGTTCTGAGATGTTAGAGAGGTAGCATCGGTGGGACTTGGTAACTGAACTGGGGAGTGCGGGAGAAGGAGTTAAAGTGGGTTCTGAGATTTCAAGCCTAGGTAACTAGGCAAAGGGTGGCACCATGGAGAGAAACCGGTACATTGGAAAGAAGAATCCGTTTGAGGGAAAACATTGCTTTATTTGGACATGTTGAGATGTTTCCAGGCTCTCCAGGTAGAGCTGGCCAGCAGGCAATGCCAAATGTAGGTTTAGACCTCAGGAGCGAAGTCAAATAGGTAAGCTCATGTTCCACCTCCCAGAAGAGGTCTTTCCTTGTTGTCCTGGTTGTTAGTCCATGCCTCCCTGAAGTGATTTTGTATTTATTTTGTGTATATCTTGATTTTACTCGCACGTGTACATATTGCTTCCCTCCAATGGAATCTAGGCTCTTTGAGGGTAGGGACTATTTCGTCTTTATCTTTATATCACTAGCACCTAGTATGGTACCTATGGGGTACTTGATAATTGATTGTTGAATGAATGAATGAATGAATGAATAAATGAATGAATTTGTATAATGATGCACCTCTAAGGATGGGAAGCTTCATCTTCTAAAATTGTGAGGCTTTTGTTGAACTGGAAAGGGTTTGGAGACTTTACAGTCTGCATTACCAATTGGA
Organism: Phascolarctos cinereus; assembly: GCF_003287225.1. NCBI lineage: Eukaryota > Metazoa > Chordata > Mammalia > Diprotodontia > Phascolarctidae > Phascolarctos > Phascolarctos cinereus. The sequence continues at coordinate 42,949,395 of NW_027556291.1, forward strand.
ATTCATTAGCACCAGAAAGAGTCTGTGAAAAGAACTTTCTTTCTCACTCAGCCAAGCCAATAATCAAGCTAGATCAGAGTGATGGATGAAGACATGGTGTATCACTGGCAGATACAATAGATCTCTGTATCCTCATTTGAAGAATGTGTTTTGCCAACAACCAGAAATGTGTATGGCAGGGTAGGAGATTTGGGTGGGGGCAAAAATTAATTAAACCTTATTGTTTCCATTGACATCCTGCAGACTTTTTTTTTTTTATCAGAAAGAGTCAGGCACTTTTTAGGCATTATAATAGCTTTCAAAAAACAATCTTTCCTTCCAAGCGTCAACTTAATATGTTCAGGGAACAATGAGTCTCAAAGACTCAGTGTGAGCTTCATGATACATCTGCTTTGCAAACTAGTTTTGGAATCCTTCAAGGCAAACACAGTGGGGGAACCTTGACTGGCATAGAAGAAAGGAGGTATGGGTCTTTTTGTCCTCTTGAATTTGAAAAACTGAGGTGGACCTTTCTGGGATGTTTGAATGATGAGCTATTATCAATGGTCAGTATGATAATACTGGATATACAGAATTGGGATATCAGAATGACATAAATTTTGAATAAAGATGCTGGCTAAGATATAATTACTTTTTTAAAATAGCAAAACAATAATCTTGTAATTCTCAAAATCCATTCAGCTTTCTATAGGCATTTAAGAATTATTGTTTGTTTTTAGAGAGTCGAAATAATATATTTCTCAGTTTTTGGAACATAGCCACTGCTGAATGAAGGATTTCAGTGATACATTGGATTCCTTTGGCATAATGGCATTGGAAGAATAAGTACATTGATCTATTGCATGGATTAGGATGATCCAGAAAGAAAAAAAAATCCTCACCAATGAATTATTTACTCAGAATCTATACCCCACATGGCATTGTGTTTGGAGTACTATCAAGAGGAAGTTGTAGGAAATAAAGCTGAAGCCTGCTAATTGGGGCTTGGAAAACCAGTATCAGGGCTTTATACTTAATTTTCTAACAAGATGGGAGCCATTTTTGTAGAGGCTAGAGGTGAAAGGACCGGTGTATTAGGCAGAATATGTAGATACTGGTGTGAAAGATAGATTAGAAGGAGGAAGGATGATGTGATGTAAGGCTGTTGGTATCATAGACTGCATCAGTCTTTCTTTTTGTATTTTTAGCACCTAGCATGATACCTTACACATTGTGGAGGTGCTTAAGAAGTGTTTGTTGAATTGAGGCATACATCACTGCAGTGGGTTTAGCACCGTCAGTGTATTTTCTTTAAACCGAGACTGTGGCACAGCTTTATAAGACTGATGTTCAATGTATAGGACTGCAACCAAGTAATAAGAGGGCAATTTAGGGAAATCTGATTTGATTCATATATAACCTATGGTCCAGACCCAAAGCTCTTAGTTTGCCTGGACCAGGTTCAATCTTGGCCCCTACCCAAAGTTTTCCCTAGGAACATGGAGAATTTGGTTTGTATCTAAGTCTCTGCAGAAAAGGGAAAAATGTCCTCAGCTCCTCTATAAGCATTCAGATTAGTAAAAGATTGAATTTAGAGTAGGCTTTATTTAACAGTAAAAAACACATAAGATGCACACTTGAGCCTGTAAACACTTAAGACAACTTTCCTTCCATTCCCAGAGAGCATTGGCTTCCCAGGGTCCTGTACAGTCAGTCCTACAGACTTATTATACTACCCTGGGTGAGCTCTCTTGAAAAAGGAAAGTACTTGGGGTTGGAGAGCCCTCTGCTCTGGTCATCCCAATGTCCACTGTACAGTCCTTGTCCTTATAATACTAATCTTGATGTGCCTCCCTTCCGCTTCTCCTCACACACACACACACACACACACACACACACACACACACGCACATGCACACAAAAGCCCTTGCCTTGTAGAGAGTCAACCCTCTCTTCTCCCAAATTGGCACAATCACTTAACTCACAGTACAATTTAAAGGTAATGTTCCAGGCTTGCTTTTCTATCTTATAGGGCTCTATTCATTGCTGACCCTTGCTTCTGGCTCTTATCTGGTCTACCAACTCCTCCCCTTGGCATGGTCTAGGGACCTCTCACCACTCTGCCCCTGATTTCATCCTCTGATATTACCCTAAAAAGGCTACACAGATGCACTCTGTAGGCCTCCTTCCAGGGAACTGAGTCTGAGTTTCTATGTAGCCCTTATTTTATATGTCTCTGTCTCCAGGTCTATTATAGCCCCCTTGTATGAGCTAGCTGCCAATAATAAATTATCGCTGTAGTATTGGTGGGGCAACCAATGTCCAATACAAAGTTGGGAATTATCACCATAACAAGGCATTAACAATGTATGAAATTCCCTTGAGAAGGTTAGGGAGACATGATCAATGCAAAAACAAACTCTTCATTAACTGCACAACGAGGCCCTAGGACAATGCCTGGGAACACCCACTATGATTTAGCTAAATCTCTGCAATGATGAATTAAGTTATAAAGATGTTTTATTGTCTTCAGTACATGATCTGCAATCAGTCCCTCAGTGCACAGAAGGTGGAAGGAATTCTGCCTAATCTAAAATGTTTGTAGAGGGTGATTGAGTTCGTTTGGTTAGTTTTCATTCGTTTATATTTTCATATAGATATTCAACAGTATTGTGTAGTGGAAAGAACATAGTACTAAGGGTCAGTGTCTCTACTAGAGGGAGAAGGTGAAAGACCTGCAAAAAAAAATACCTCTCTACTTCACAAGTAATCAGAGAGATTAAAGTGTTCCTTGAATGAATGGAAAACATGCTTTAAAGAATTAATGAAGGAGATGACGAATCTGAAGAGGGGATTCTCACATATGTTAGGAAATTGGAGGGTGAAAAATTCAACAAAGTGAAGGGAAGAAAAAGAACTACTGAATATTTGAGATATGTAATTGTGATGTAAGGAATAGTGCTGGTTGATGGCTCCCTACTGAGAGGTATGGAGGCATTCATTTGTCAAGCCACTATGAACAGTTAGAGATCATCTGTTTTTCTAGGGCATATATCCAAGATGTGACCAAGGACCACCTGAGATGTGTCAGATCAGATCTGAATACCTCTTCACACTTTTGGTGATTCATATGGGGGCAAATGATATTGCCAGAAAGAATTAACAAAGAATTATTAGAAATTATAAAGTCTACACAAGACACTGAAGAGCTAAAGAGAACAGGTGGTGGGGTTTTTTTGCTCTTACCAGTTGAAAGTCAGGACTAAAGGAGAGAAGGGTAGTTGTATGAAGTGAACAGCTTGTCTTTTCTAAAGAAAATGATGACTAAGAATGAGATCTAGAGTTCTAATCTTGGCTTAAAATATGGAAATTATGGACTCTTATCCAGAAAGGCAGTGTAGGTAAGAAGGAATAGAAAAATATGTTTGACTGAAGTCTTGCTTTGACAATATGTGAATCTACTCAAGAGGGCTTTAAATTGCAAATGTAAGGGGAAGGAAAAAAAAAACAACCTACTTGCACATATTTGTAAAACCACACACCACAGAGTGTAGTTGGTATGCTATGCCAATAGAAAGTATCAACAGATGACCAGTAATTAAAGGGGAACAATAGTTAACAGGAGGGACAGTACTAACACCTTTGGCCTCATGTATCTACACAGAAGTGCAGAAGGATAATTAAGAAAGAAATCAAATACAAGGAAGAAAATTTGCAGTGTCACAGGTATCAGTGAGAGTTGATGGGATAAGACTCGTGGTGCACATATTTTATTTACAAGGCAGAAAAGAGTAAAAATAAATGGATCATGTGTTAAGAAGATTTACTTGTGAAAAATTACTGGATAGGGGGGCAAGGTGGAAAGTGAGGATCAATGGAGAGAGAAACAAAAGTGATATCATCACTGGAGTATACTATAGACCACTTAGACAAGAGGAGGAAATGGATGATGACTTCTGGAAGCTGATCACAAATTGTCAAAGGCTATGGTAGGGAACTTCAACTCTGTAGCAATCTGTTGGTTTCCTTCTGCCAAAAGTAAATACGGTTAGGAACTGGACCCTGTGTTTTCATTGGTACAGAAATGACTGTATAAGGAAATTCCCTCTGCTAACGTCACACCTACTCTGCAACTTTTAATCTTAGTTGCCTGGGCTCCTGAGAACATTAGTGTCTTGCCCAGGGTCATACAGCCTGCATGTAACACACACAAGACTTGATCCCAGGCCTTCCTGACTCTAAGGCTAGCTCTTTATCCACTATGTCAGGCTGCCAGAAATAGAGCAACTGATAAATTTTTAGTTATAGTGTCCTTCAGAACATGGAGGAAGCAAGAAAAAGAACTACTCTGATCCCAGTCTTGACAACTAGGAAGCAATTGGCTGCTGAAATAGAAATGATAGGAAACCTCAGGGAAGTGACCACTCCAGCTTAAAACTCTTGGCAGAGAAATAAGGAAATCAGGAAGCCTCTGACAAACTCTAGATTTTGGCAAATAGTAGTTTGTCTGAAAAAGATCTGAGGTTTTTAATGGAGTGCAGTTCAATATGGGTCAGCAGTGTTGCTTGGCAGTCTGCTGCTGTGCAGACCCAATTTGAAGTATTGTATTCATTTCTGGGTACCACATTTTAGGAAGGATATTAAGAAGTGAGAGTGTGCCCAGAAGAAGCAGACTAGATTGAACAGAAAGAAGTAGCATGCCCAAGGCAACATCTGTCCCCTTCAGTGACTTGTAGAGATGGGAGGTGCTTAATAATGTTGAGTTCAGATGGAAAGTTGGGGGAGCAAACATAATACTTGACTTTGGAATAGGACAGAAGGAATGAAATGTGGCAACTTTGAGAGGGAGAATGATGTGAGTGAAGCCTTATGGCAACCATGGGTCAAGGGAATCTCCAGGATTGAACAGGAGGCAGCACAAAGTTGTGTTGAGGAGAGCACACATACTATACTGTTACTTATGATAATGTACTGAACTTAAATGATAGTATTCTCCATTGTTAATAGTCTGGTTAGATCCTGAATCTCTTCATCTTGGTGTAAAGTTCAATCAGCATATGCACTGGGTTTTGACAATGTGGGAGAGAGGGATGTTGCTTGAGGAATGGGAAAGTAAAGGATTATCTAGCAGGACTCATCCTTGAGGAGTAGAAAACTCAAAGGATGATACATTTAGAGTCAAGTTCAAGGCCTTTTGTTCTAACCCCTTCATTTTACAGAGGAGGAAACTAAAGCTTAGATATGTGAAAGTACTAGACCCCACTCACATACCTGGCAATTGTCAGAAGTAGAATTTGAATCCAGGTCTTCTTGATTTCAAGTCCAACACTCTATCCGCTGTGCCATAGTACACCTCTTTTTATTCCTAAACAGTGTTTGATCTTATAAAATAGCTGCGGTAATAGAGAGGGGAGCACTGGAATTGGAATCAGAAGCCATGTGATGGAATTTGGATTCACCTGATGATGACAAGGTCGCGTGTAACTTTGTGCAAGTCCCTTCCTTTTTCAAACTCTGTTTCCTCTGCTGTAAAATGCCTAGACTAAGAATAATTGTACTTCCTACCTTATGTGGGGGTTGGGAAGATCAAATGAAGTAATATAGTATGAACAGTTGTATACATGTCAGCTACTATATTATTGATTATTAAATTGAAAAGGCATGATTGTGATGATCCTCTTCTTGTAAATACCCTGAATCTGCCATGGTGCCTCCAGTGGATCTGTGATCTCATCAGTACGTGTTGTCCTTGTTTGTCCTTAAAAAGGACAAACATACTCTTAGAAGAGGAGCAGTGACATCATGGATGATGTCTTGACTTGCGAGTGAATTGGATTTAAGTGAGGCAAGAGTTGGGCAAAGTCTTCAGCCTTACTCCAGAGTCATCAAAGTCAAGTGGCAAGACAAAAGTCAAGAGGACTGGTGATGTCCTGGGATGCATTGGATGACCTTGGCCTTTCCAGATCATACCCTATTCCCACCTTCTAATCTTGTGTTATTTTTTTTTGTCCATGCCTTCTTGTAAATTCTTCATCTACCTACCTATGTTGGTGAAGGCCTCTCTCTGGGTGGAGTTGGGTTTTGCTTTTAGTTTTGTTTTTTCAATTTGTGCATTCTATGACAGAATGTTTTTAAAGCACTTTAATAATAAGAGCTACTTGTGTTGTCCTGAAGAGGCTTTTGGTGAGTCTCTCTGAATTCACTCCAGTGAAAATGATGAGAAGTTATCCCTTTGTTTGGCTTCATGACCAGTCCACCTCCTTTTCTGATCTTTTATTGTTTTAACGCTATCTTGGACATTACTCTTCTGTACTAGTCTTTGTCTATTGTATGCCACAGCTTTTTTGCATTGATCATGCATCTTTTGGATCACCTGCATTTTCTATTCTGAGATTGTGGAATTTCATGATTTGTAGTCACATAGCATCAGCATGGGGATGTTGGTGCTAAAAGGATGGGTTTTCCTAGAAGTGAGCAGATTGCTTGCATGTTTTCCCAAATACAATCCCCAGGGTGCTCAGAATCACACAATTTTTAGGGTGCCCCAAACATTAATTTTACTACTTCTACTTTAAATATGAAATCCTGTCCATTAGCCATTTATTGAATACCCTACTGCAAGAACTGAATCACTTTCAGCTTGACATTCTTACTCTAAATGAATCCTGAAGACACAAGAAGTTGCAACTGTATGGAAGGATCACTCGCAGATTCCCTTTGGAGAGGCAGATAAGGCAGTTGGAGGAATTAGTTTTAGTATGTACCCTGAAGCAATAAAAAACAGCGTTTCACAGAACACTTGGTCATTTCACCCTGTAGTGCTTTCAATAAGAATAAGCAAATAGTCTACTATAAAGTGAATATATGTCAACATCTCTCTTGGAGAATGAAGAAGTAGAGAAATTGTATGAGCAATGTGGCAGGATCTGCTAAACCAAGTCAGCATATACCTTCATACCTGTGACTTCATTTGGGTGGTGGCAGAGGGGGGAGGATGGCTAAAAAAATTGGAAAATAGGGTTCAGGATCAAGAAATGAAAAAGGCTAAAGACTTTCAAATTACTCTGAAGCCTCATGCCTATCTACAGGGGAAGTCATTTCAGAATCTGTGTTCAGTCAGATCATTGACTGGTTAGAGAAAAGGTTAAAATTAGCACCAAAGGAGAAGGAAGGATAATGATAAGATTCTTTGGGCAATATTTAGATCAGTTCCAACCCATTCTGTTTGATTGAACTATTGACTCAAAAAGAGGGTAGGGGATAGATAAAAAGCAATGAAATTGACCCTTGTTTGGACACAGCTGTTCAATAAATGTTAGTTTGATTGAATTTGTTGAAGAGCTGTTTCATTGGTTGCAAACAACCTTCCCAAATGTTACAAAGGTTGTCCTCAGAGAAATATATGGCCAGGAAAAATGAAGGGCCAGTTATATGGCAAAAATAAGGGACACTGATAGAGGGCATACACGCTACATTCATGTTCAAAGAGATGACAGCCCATTGGAGTGATTGCTGCACTGCTGTTTAAGAGACTGAGGTTGACCAGGAATGGGATGAGAGGTGAGTTAAGGAGCAGTAATTAAAAGCTAGCATTTATATAGTACTTTAACATTTGCAAACCACTTTACATGTTAACTCATTTGATCTTCACAACAACTCCTGTGAGGTAGGCGCCATTATTATCCTCCTTTTAGGGAGGAGGAACTGAGGCACAGAGAAATTAAGTGACTTGCCTAGAGTCACACATTTAATTTAAAGGCAGGATTCAAATTCAGGTCTTCCTTTCTCTAGGTTCTGCACACAGTCCAGCATGCTATCTAGCTACTCAGTCGTTCCCTGTATTTAGTAAGGCCTGGACTTCTAAAGCTGTCATTCATTTAGTCATCAGAATGAGAAACTGGTTCCTTCATTTTTGGTTTCTGAAGTGTGTGGGTCATAATAAGAGAAATGCAAATCAAAACAACTCTATGGTTTCACCTCACATACCCCAAATTGGCAAAAAATAATAAGAGATGGGAATATTGTTGGAGGAATTGGATATAGATGGGCATTTTTGGTAGAACTGTGAATTGGTCCAAACATTCTGGAAGTCAACCTGGAATTATGCAAAGAAAGTGATTAAAATATCAATACTCTTTGGCCTAGGTATCCCATTACTAGGTGTGTACTCCAAGGAAGTTAAGGATGAAAGGGAGGCCCTATATAAACCAAAATCTTTATTGTAGGACTTTTTATAGTAGTAATGGACTGTTCCCATCTGTTGAAGAATGGTGAAACAAGTTGTAGCACATGGATATAATGAAACATGATTGTGCTGTAAGCTCTGATGCATATGATGAATACAGAGAAGCTGGCAGAACATAGATAAATTTGCAAAGTGAAGTGAGCAGAAACAGGAAAACAATGTACATAACAACTACAATGATATAGATGAGATTACAATAGTAGTAGGACAATTGAAACTGAATCTTGTGAAATTATAATGATCAAGCTTGACCCCAAAGAAGAAATATGAGAAGATACCTCCCCCAACTTCTTTGTAGAGGTGGAGGGCTATGAGTATAAAAAACTGCTATTAATGTCAGACTTTTAAAATATGTTGGCTAGTTTTCTGATTTTCCCCCCCTTTTTTTATTCTTTCTTGTAAGAGATGGCTCTCTGAGAGACACTAGGGGGAGCAATACATTTGTAAGTTAGATCAATAAAGGGATCAGTGAAAATTTATTTTAAAAATATGAGGTAAACTGCAAACCAAAAATGTTTTAAAAATAAAGTGTGTGACTCTTAATTTACCCACCATCATAGGATACCTGCACTAAAAGTACTTGGTAGAAAATTAAGCCATGAATTAACTGCTGTCTATCTTCTATCAAAGGCTTGCTTAAGAAAACTGATTTTTGAACAATATCTATTGGGCACATGAACTGTCTGTTCCTTTAGGTCTTCAACTTTTATTGTTGGCCTAGGCCGTATCCTCTCAGCCCCTCACAGAAGGGTCTTCAAAGCATTAATCTAATGTTATGCTCTCTTTCCCTTAAATATGAGTTTCATTATAAGAACTCCATTCCAAAAGATATTAGGTTCTATTTTTGTTGTTGGACTTTAGTCTAAGGCATCGTTATTACATTAGTCAATGCTCCTCATAAGATGATCCATTGTGGTAATTTCCTCCTTAAATTTAGTTACAAAAAAAGATTGATCTGATAAATTCACTTACAAAGATCTCAAAAATATGGAACTCAGCCCCTTTTTCTTTGTTTCTTAGCTGTCAGGAATCTCAGAACTATAATAATCTGCTTATCTCAGGTACCTGGTAATATCCATTATCCCCTCTATTCCCTATAGTTGGCATCTCATTCTGTTTTATCTCTAATTTTACCCCTTTAATTTTATTGATTCACTGGTGGTCCTGTGATATCATCAGCACCATGGCTCCCTCCATTGCGGGATATCCCCATTCATCCCTGCTGTGTTACGCTGTGTGATTCTTGTCTATACTCAAAGACCCCCTCCCCCAAGTTGATCTCTAATCTCCCAGGCATGAGCATTCCCTCTACCAAGACAGATTGCTAACCATTCATGTCTGCCATCCTAAGCAACTCCTGTCCTTGTCTTCCCATAAGTTTTCCTCAGGCAGTTTACCCAAAATGCTGTGAGGCCTTCCTCATTTTATCTTTAGGTTACCAGTGAAACATGCAGGCTGTCTGTTATCCTTTGCCTTCACCATGTAACTAGCCCATCTTTTTCAATAATATATTTCTTGGGTGATGTCTTTTGCACCATTTCTCCTTTGTAATTCCTTTGTAATATGTTACAGACTGTTTGTAATATGTTATAGACTGCTCAAGCCCACTGTGAACCTTTTCATTGCCCTTTGGCTGATTCTCAATTTTAATTCTTTACTGACTGACAGCCGGACAACATGTCTTTCCATAAATCTTCAATAGAGGGCCTACCCAACACATTGAAAGCCTTTCTCGGCATCTTTTAATATTTTGCGAATACCAGCACAACATTCAATCTGTCTTTCATTATCCCTCGCTCTCACTGTATGACTGCTCCCTTCCTCCCCCCCTTTCCCCATCATCCATGTCATAGATGATGTTTTTTACACCACTTGGAAGCCATCTCAAATCCATTTGGGAAGTATATGGGGGTAGAAATCCTAAATGACAGTTGAACCACTACTATCAGTATCTTTCTTTCATCTGTGATGAGCTCTTTAGTAGGAGGACCTATTTCCTATATGACTCATGATGAAGGAATCAGAAGAACCAGGACCAGGTTCAGAATACAAATCAGGACCAAATAACTGCAAATCAGAAGCAGGTCTCAAGGACTGAGATTGCATCTATAGGTACTGGCAGCAAAGTGCTTTGACGAGAATATCTCAGTCTTGGCTGGGATTTCAAGGGCTTGAGCACTCTGCCACCAATTTCCAGAGAGAGAGAGAATTTGACCACTCTTGACAGAACTGAGAAATGACCTCTGTTCAGCTCCCTGCCACCTCTGCCCAAAACCTCTTTGCCACTGACTCATTTCTTTTCTGCTCCCCCTTCCCCATCACAAAGCATAGAGGATGGTGTGTTTATAACATATACAGGATAAAAATAATGGTAATTGTTGCTTCAGGCCCTCCCTTTGTTGTGACCAGGGTCAGGAATAATATAGAGGAAACCTAGATTTATCTAAATGCTTTATGGGCTCACATAGCTCTGGCTAATAGCAGCTGCGGGGAACCTGCCTGCGGTGCACAACTACTAGAAAATACTCATTTCTCTCAATTCAGCTTGATTCAACATATGCTGCTATGTGCTGAGACTCAAGTCAAGCACAACCATTTACATAAAGTGCCTTTCTGGATATCCCCACCCCTGGCCTGCTAGGGCCCTCCTCCTTCATATTTATTTGGCATTTGTTCTGTATAAGTACGTGTTGTCTTCTCCTATAGAATGTAAACTCTTTAAGAACAGGTACTCTTGTTTCTGGCTCTGTATCTGCAGAGCCTTGCGCACTGGTTGGCAGTTAATCAGAAAGCATGTTATGTGCCACAACTCCTAATTCCTGAGATAAAAATGCTTACAAAAGAGGTTAGGGTAGTCAAATGGGGAATTTTCCATCCAATGCCAGATTTCTTTAATGTGTTGATCAATTTCATGATTTTTTTCTTCTTCTTCTTTTGCTTTCTTTTTTTTTTTAAAGTATTTTATTTAAAGTTTTGAAGTTTTTTTTTAAAGCAATTCTCATCTTTTAAGATATTTCTTTGAAGGAAGGGGAAGGATACAGTGAGAAATCTAGGAGATGTAAAAATAAAAGATCTAAATAAAATCTATCAAAATGCTTGAATTAACAAGACTAGATAGTCTTAGGATAAACTATAATGAACACAATTTAGCTTCTAAAACTGCAGCAGGCCATCTTTTAGGCCTGTTCCAGTCTTCCCTTCCATCCTCTATCTCCTCTGCACCCCCTAGCCACATACCTTAGTCTACCATTTTTAACCTGTTTCTGATTTCTGCCGCTTATTCTGCAAGCTATAATGATCTTATTTGGTTATCACAATATCCCTCTATCCTACCTCTGAAACATATTGCTACATAATCCTTTGTAAACCACCTGTAAGTCACCTGACCTCCAGGCAGCTCTCCAAAACTAGAAGTTGCAAAGAAGGTGTAAACCTGCCTTGGTAAAGGGAGTTTCTCATCCAGGAGGTCCCTTTTCCTATACCAATGGGATCACAGGTCCATTTCCTATCTCCTTACAAGGGAGGTGCTACCAGCATTATTATCTTCATTTGTAGATGGGAAAACTGAGGCCCAGAGAAGGAAAGCAAGCATTAGAAGCAAGACTTAAACTCAGAATTCCCCTGCCTCTACGTTCAGTACTCTCCCTACGCTGTCTCCGTCACATTTTCTAGTGGCAGTCACTCAGGTATTTTTGTAGTGTGTTGAAAGTTGTTATTTAGGATATTCTCTCAAAAGATACGTAGTGGTAACACAATCATGAGCCTCCCATTGTCTTTGCCCTAAGAGCCCTCTACCATAATCAGCTAAGGCCCCAATCATGCTAATTAACTCTCTGTCTCATAGAATCAACTCTTTGCTTGAGAATGTATTCTGACTGCCCAAGAAAAAGCAATAATCTTTTTTAAAATAAATTTTTATTGATTTTTTTTTTTTGCTTTTTATCACCTACATTTACTAATGTATCCTTACTCTTCCTTCGAACAAGGCCATCTCATAACAAAGAATAAAAGAGAGAAAATAATTCAGCAAAACTAAGCAACATATTGAAAAATTCTGACAGTATATACAATGTTTCATACCTATATCACTCCTCTCTGCAAAGAAATGGAGGAGGTGCTGAGAAGGCAGTATTTCATTATTTCCCCCTCACCATTTCCCACTGTTAAATTTCCCTGTTATTGCTGAAGGGGGATGGGGAGGCAGAGAACATGCCTTAAAAATTGTAGAGCAAGAATAGCCACCTTTCACATCTATGACTATGGGGACAATTCTTTTTTTTCTTTATAAAAGTCTTTATTAATTTACAAAAAAAAGAACCCCTATTGCTTTGTGAGAAAGAATATGGCACAGTGAATAGGTCTCTAGACGTGGAGTCAAGAAGGCTCATTAAGATCTTACCGTACAAACTTAATACTGTTATCTTGATAAGACCCTTTATCTCTCTGGACCTCAGTTTCCTCATCTGTAAAATGAAGGAGTTGGACTTAACCTCTCAGGTCTTTTCCAGCTCCAAATATTATGAATGCTGGAATTATTTGAATCTCCTATTTGCTTACTGAGATTCTCTGGAACATGCTTCTTGTGTACTGTAGGACTAAACCCTCATATTCCATATCTGTCTCCTACTTGCTGAGCAAAGTATTGTCTCCTTACAAAGTTGAATTAGAAAAGTATATCATTTTTCATGGTGACTTTTCCAAACTTCTATGGGGAGAATTCTCTTTTTTTAAGTTAAGTAATTTATTTTTCGTTTTCAACATTCACTTCCATAAGCTTTTGAGTTTTAAATTTTCTCCCCCTCCCTTCCCACCTCCTTCCCCAAGATGGCACGCAATCTTATACTCATTCCTAGTAAACATTTTCACATTAGTCATGTTGTAAAGAAGAATTAGAACCAATGGGAGGAACCACAAGAAAGAGGAAGCAAAACAAAACAGAAGAGGAAAAAAAAAAAGAGCAGATAGTATGCTTCGATCTGCATTCAAACTCCATAGTTCTTTCTCTGGATGTGGATAGCATTTTCCATCATGAGACTTTTCATGATGTCTTAGATTATGGAGAGAATTCTTAACCAAACAAGAGATGGAGGTGATCACAAAAGATAAATAATTTCAATTACATGAAATTGAAAAGCATTCGCACAAATAAAATTAATGCAACTTGTATAAGAGAAGAAGTGGTTGATTGGGGGAAAATATTTGTACCAGGTAACTCTGACAAGGATCTTATATCCAAAATTTATAGGGAACCGGCACAAATATCAATGACCAGAAGCCATTCCCTAATGTTTAGGTGGTCAAAGGATATGAACAGTTATGTAAAGAAGAATTGTAAACTATTAACAAGCATATTATAGATTACTCCATATCATGAATAATATGAAAATTTTTATCAAAACGACTTTGAAGCTTTACCTAACACCTAGAAAATTGTCAAAGATGATAAAGGATGGATATAGTCAGTGCTGGAGGGGTTGTGGAAGGATAGGTTCACTAATGCACTGATGGCTGAGCCCTAGCTAAGTATTCTGGAAATCCATCTGGAATTATGCTAAGCTACAATGTCTGATCTAGATATCCTACTGCTGTATATATATACCCAAGGTCTATGTTAAAAAGAATGGTTACATTAGAGGCAGCTGCTGGTGCAGCAAGTCATGAAGGCCTGAGTTCAAATCCAGCCACAGACACTACCTGTGTGACCTGGGCAAGTTATTTAACCTCTGTTTGCTCCAGTTTCCTCAAATGTAAAATGAAAATAGATAATATTTATAAAAAGGGCTTAGCACAGTGCCTGGGATGTAGTAGGCTCTTAAACTTTTATTCCCTTCTTTTCCAAGGCCTCACCATTTTTTAGTCACCCAGGCTTACAATCTTGGTGTTATCCTCAACTCTTTGCTCTCACTCAGTCCACATATCCAGTCTGTTGCCACATCTTATGTCTACTTTCACAACATCCCTTGCGTATGTCCCCTTCTCTTCACACAAACAACTACTACCCCAGTTTGAGTTCTGATTACCTCTCACCTAGACTCCTACAATAGCCATCTCATTGGTTTCCATCCTCCGCTCAGCTGCCGAAGTGACTTCTCTAAAGTGTAGGCCTAACCATGTTACCCGACCCCTACTCACTATATTCCAGGGACTCCCTCTGACCTCTAAGATCAAGTATTTGGCATCTCTGTTTGGCATTTAAAGCCCTACACAACCTGACCCTTTCCTACCTTTCCAGTGTTTTTCCACTTTACCCCTGTCCATGCATGTTAATATCCAGCAACACTGTCAGCCTTGCTATCCCTTCATGCCTTTGTACTGGCTGTCCCCTGTGCCTGGAATGCTTTTCCTCCTTACCTCCAGCTTCTAGCTTCCCTGGCTTCCTTCATGACTCAGCTCAGATCCTACCCACCATAGCTGCTGTGTATGTGGTGTGTGTGTGTGTGTGTGTGTGTGTGTGTGTGTGTGTATATATATATATATATATATATATATATATATATATATATATATATATATATATATATATATATATGTATATATATATGTATATATATATATATATATATATATATATATATATATATATATGTATGTATGTATAGGACTTTGCCTAGCAGTTCTTCATTGTCTCCATATTAGTAGAACTCACCTCAGAGACTACCTTCCATCTACTCTGTCTTTGTCTCTGTCTGTATCCCTCAACATTTATTAAGCACCTACTATGTGCCAGACACTGTGCTAAGCGCTAGGGATAGAAAAAGGCAAAAGGCAGTCCTTACCCTCAAGGAACTTACAGTCTAATGGGGAAGACAACATACAAACAAATATATACAAAGCAAGCTATATACAGCATAGATATGAAATAATTAGCAGAGGGAAGGCTTTTAGTAAAAGATGAGATTTTAGTTAGGACTTAAAGGAAAAATCCCTCACACATATATCTTACATATTTTGTATGTATCTAGTTATATACATGTTGTCTTTCTCATTAGATTGTAAGCTCCTTGATGACAGGGGCTGTTTGGACCTTTCTTTGTTTCCCCACTGCTCAGCACAGCATCAGGTACATACATAGTAAATACTTAATAGATTTTACATCATTTCCTTTTTTTGTTTGTTTTACCTCAGCACTTTGGCACGTATGGGTTTTCGTGAACTGTTCTGAATGCAAGCTAAGGCTTCTGTTGTGGAAAGGGACGCAGGCAAATGAAGGGCGCAGAAATGAATAATCTTTTTTTTTTTCCTCCTTATCATCCTCCTCTATAGTGCTTGGAGAAAATTTTTAATATCTGCCACCGAGTTCTTCAATTTGTTGATCTCTAAGCACCACGAAAAAACAAAAATCACTCTGACACTTCTGTGCCTGCTTGAAGTTTGTGCTGCTCATATTTAAAGCAACACATATAATCCAAATTTATTCAAGAATGAATTAATTGTTGGGGAGGAGTCCACTACCTGTAATCAGCATAGCCTATATAAAACCAATGTGTAAGTGATGACAGTACCCATGCTTATGTTTCCCTTCTCTCTTCCTCTCTCCTGCTCCATAATTGAGCAAGTCATGAACTTACCTAACTAAAATGAAAAGACTGTCTTCAAAAAATCAGTTAATGAATACTTCAAGTATATCATTAACGAGGGATTCTTCTGTAGAGTCTTATTATTAGGCCCCAGAGTTGGAGGAAACATAGATATTGCTGCCATAGTTATGCTGATTTTTAAAAAAATCTTCAAAACTGAGATAAGTCCATGGATTTTCTATACTTGGTGTTTAAATATATACTTTAGAAAGGGGAAAGGGCAGAGATTTTTAGGTCCAAGCAAATTTACATACTTTGGGCTACAGGGAAAATGGTCAAACAAATGCCGGCTGAAAGACGAAGTTTAAATGGAGTCATAGGAAGATTTTTCTTAAAGGATAAAATGTGTACTGGTAGTGATCCTATCTCCCTTTTCTCCAGGTGGGTTCTTTTTCCTATGAACAAAATTTGCCCTAGGGCTTCTTCCTTGACCATTTCATACTCATCAGCAGCCCATCTCTATTGAGGACACCTATGCATTGGCCTCTGTGCTAGGCACCAAGATGCAAAGGCCCTCAAGCAACAGTCTAGTTGCTGAGATCAGACTTGGACATAAAAGACAAGCAGTATCAGCAACAACGGATGTGCTAAAAGCTCCTAATGAGGATAGCAATGGTCCGTTAAAGAGACTATTAGGTTGAGAACAGAAATGTCAACAGAGGTGCAGCCCACTAATTTGCTGACTATTGAGGGACATTAGCTGTGATATAATATTGCTCAATGATGGTGAATTTAATTGGGTGAATTTTCATTTTTCATTTTCATTAAGTATTTTGTTATTAAATGTCCTCTAGATTTCCAGCCGTGACCTCTCTTTCCAGCTCTGGCACTGCATCTCTAACTGCCTTTAGGGCATCTTTACTTGGATATACCATTACAATATAAACTTAGCCTGTCCCAAGCAGAGCTTATTGCTTTTCTTCTTGAACCTGTTCCTCTTTCTCCTGTATCTATATGCCTGTACCACTATCAAAATTTGCTGTCTTCCTCGTTTGAAAACTTGGGAATTATCTTTGGCTCTTTCTTCTCTCTCACCTTTTGTATGAAATACCATGAATTCTACTTCCACAGTATGTTTTACCTCCATCTTCTTCTCTCCATTGCTATTGTCTCCAGACTAGTACAGGCCCTTACTATCACCTCCCTGGAAACCTCAATGGCCTACTAATAGATCTTTGTGCCTCCAATTTCTTTCTTACTTCCAAATCATCCATATCACTGTCAAAATTCATTTTCTTATATGTAGATTTGCTCAGGTCATTCCTCAATTTAAAAAACTTCAGTGGTTCCTTATTGCTAACTGTCAGGTTCTAAGGACTTTGCCTAGCATTCAAAGCCTTTCACAGCCTGATGTCACCCCATATCATTCTTTTTTCATATTTCATTTGTATTTTATTTTTTAAAAATCAGCAAAAATCTGCTTTCTCCCCATCTCCAAATTGAGAATGAAAGAATAACAAAACTGCTTTTACAAACATTTATAGTTAAGCAGAACAAATTTTCAATTATCCATCTCCCCCCCCCCCTGCCCCAATATATGTCTCATTCTGCCCTCTGAGTCCTTTTACTTCTCTATCTGGAGGTAGGTAGCATGTTCTGTCACTTGGCCTCTGGAATCCTACTTGGTAATTATATTGATCAGAGTTCCTAATTCTTTCAAAGTTATTTGTCTTTCCCACATTGCTGTCATTATAGAAATTGTTCTCCTGGTTCTGCTGCTTCACTCTGCATCATTTCATACAAACCTTCCCAGATTTTTCTGAAACCATCCCCTTCATCATTTCCTATTGCACAATAGTATTCCATCACATTCATATACCATGACTTGTTCAGCCATTTCCTAATTGATGAACATGCCTGCTAATTCACATTCTTTGCCACCTTAAAAAACCCCTATAAATATTTTTGTTTTGCTTAAGACTAATGCTTCCCTTAAACTACCCTCCCACTAATTTCCTCTTCTTCCATTTATCTGTTGAGTGAGATGCATTTTTGTATCCAACTGGGTATATGTGTATTTTTCCCCATCCTTTACAAGGTCAGGTAAGAATATTTAACTGTCAGCCACTCCCCTCACCATCCCCTTTGTTTGCATAGTTATCTTCTTGCACACCCTCATTATCTGGAATGATTTTCCCTAACCTTTCTTTCCCTCCCTCATTCTCCTTTCTCTCTCTTTCCATTCTTCTTTTAAGAACATAAGACTTAACAGAAGCACTCCTAGGCCTTCTGTCTAATTAGACTCTCTCCATGATGACTGATGGTGATAGGGTTAAGTGAGGACATATGCATCCTCTCATATTAGAATGTAAGCAGTTCATTCTTGTTTAGTTCTTTTTCATTGTTGATTCATGTTTACCTTTTTATGTTTCTCTTAATTCCTTTGTATGAACTTCAAAGTTTTCACACAGCTCTGAACTTTTAATTTTTGCTGGGCAAGTTATTGTTGGATGCAAGTCTATATCTTTTGCCTTCTGGAATATGGTCTTCCAAGCTCTACACTCCTTGATAGTAGTGGCTTTTAAATTGTATGTGATCTGGCTATGGCTCCTCAGTACTTGAATTCTTTCTTTCTGGATGCTCGTAGAATTTTTTCTTTGACCTTGAAGCACTGGATTTGGGGTATTGTGTTCCTGGAAGTTTTCATTTGGGAGTTTCTTTTTGAAGGTGACTGATGGGTTGGGTTTTTTTTTTCTTCTATTTTTGCTTCTATTTCTGGCCCTAAGAGATTTAGGCAGTTTTCTCTTAAGTTTTCTTGAAGTATGATGTCTAGGCTCTATTTTGGTCATGGTGGTCAGGTAGTCTAGTGATTCTTAAATTTTTCTCCTTGATCCATTTTCCAGGTCAGTTGTTTTGCTCTGAGCTACTTTAAATTTTCTTCCTTTTTTCAATCTTTTCACTTTGTTTTAATATTTCTTGTTGTATCTTGGAATCATTGGCTTCTATTTTCTCTGTTCTAATCTTCATGGAGTTTGTCAGGCACGATTTTGTGCCTCTTATACCAAACTGTTATTTCCCTTTCCAATTATTTCTTCTGTTGCTCTAATTTCTTTTCCATTTTTTTTCACTCTAGCACTCTAATTACATTGACAAAAAAAAATTATTAACTCTTTTTCAATCCTTACTTCATCTCTTCTAAGAATTCTAGTTGAAATTATATCCACAATGTATTTTTCTTTGAGGCTTTGTATGTGTTTTGGAGTTGTTCTCTTCTTATGGATTTGTGTCTTGAGCTTCCCTATCATCATAATAGCTTTTATGGTGGGATTCTTTTTTGTTTGATCATTTTTCAAGCCTTCTTTCTGACTTTGGACTTGATTTGAGGGCCAGATTCTGTATATGTCTGGAAGGAACATCTGGGCTGGTCCTGTTGATGTTTTCTTGGGAAATTGAGTATTGTATTATTCCAGGATCTCAGGGACAACTCAGGTCAGGGGACTTCAAGCTTTCAGTGTTCCCAATGTGGTCTGATCCAGGGCAAAGTCCAATTTTTTTCCCCCTGGTGTTTGCTCTGCAAGTTCTTTGCCCAGATTTGAGTCTGTTCAGGAGCAGACTGATGCTGAACTCAGTCACTATCAGCCAGCTGGGAAGCTCTTCTGGTTCTGAGGCACAGAACCGTAGGCTCCCCCTTGGTCTGGGATTCCTGCCCTGGTTAGTCCTCTGCAGGCTTCAGAGCCACACCGACTGTTTTTGCTTGCTTCTGAACCTACTCCTTTCTCAGTACACTGTTCAAAGCCTCCATACCAAGGAGCATCACTCCCAAAGGCAGCTCCTCTTGTTAGTCTTTGCTGGATTGCTGAGCTAGGACTGGGTAGTGTACCACAAAGTTGCCATTTGGCACCTGTCCCCATTGAAGTGTTCTGTTATAGGTCTGAGGATGTCCTGGTATGAGTATGGACCTCTGTTTGTTTGAGCGAACAGCCTACCCCTTCACTGGAATGCAGTTGCATTCCTAACTAGACTCTGTCTCCAATATCCATAGGTCTCCCTTTTTGTCTTCCTATGCTGACCTGGACTGGATAATGACTCACTATGACTTTGTCTTGGATTTTCCCATTAAGATTTGGTCTTGTGTGTCTTCTAGATCTGTTTGGAGGAATTTTGAGAGGGAACTTCTATACTATTTCTTTCTATTCCACCATCTTGGTTCTGCCTCTCCAGGGCTGGGATTAAAACCCAGATCCCTCGATTCTACTTTCTTTTCATTGTACCATGGTTAATTTTACCACAACATATTCTTACATCTATCCCCTCCACTTTATTACCAACAACCACCGACCTAGTAAAAGCCCGCTTTACAAGTATTGCATATCAGAAGTGTCAAACTTGTGGTCCACAGGCTGCAAATGTGGCAGTGCAGGGGGAACCAAATTAAAACGCAATTGGGAAATGTTTAACAAAATAATTAAAAATATAGCACAACATAGATAATGTTAATTTCTGATTTTCTAAGTCAGTATGCACCACAGGGATCCATTTCTATTTGAGTTTGATGCCACTGTTGTAAATTATTTCAGTGATGTCCTAACGGGTCACATGTCTTATATTTGGCTCTGTGTCTTGTTCCACTCCAAGGACCCATGACAAGAAGCACCATGACACTGTGACCTATGTAAGCTTTGTATACCTTCCCCTTCTTCAATCTTTGATTGCAGATCTCAGTATATAGTAGGTGCTTAATAAATACTTGTTGAATTAATGGAATCATTATTATAGCTTATAACGTGCTTTATTTTTTCCCCTTCCTGCCCACGCTGGGTACATAGTAGGTGTTCATGAAGCCACCATTCATCCAGTTTTCCATGTTAAAAATTCTGGGCTTATTTTTTTGGCTCTTGCCTTCCAAGGGCCTGTTGATTCTATCCTAGTGTCCTTCATATCCATCCCCTTTTCTTTATTCCTATGGCCACCACTCTGGTATTGGCTCTCATTGATAATTGTGCTGTATGTTCCTAACAGCTCTTTTATCTCTGCTCTCTTCCTTCTTTCAGCCCATCTGTCACACTCCTGCCAGGCTGTTCTTATGTACACATCTGGTAATGCCGTGAAGCTACTAAAACTATTTTGTGACTTTGTCTTGTCCCATGAGTTATTGAAACTCTTTGGCCTGGCATTCAAATCCCTGTACAATTTGATTTCAATCAACCTTTCTAGTCCCATCTCATACTACTTCCCTATATGGGCCAGCCAGCCTTGTCTTCTTTCCTACAGAAACCTTATCATTTATTACCTCTATGACTTTGCTCACACTGTTTCCTATGTTTAAAACCCCCTATCTTTTCCCCTGTTGAATTTTCCCTCTGTCCTTTAAAGCCCAAATCAAATGCCACCTGCTACAAAAACAAATAAACAAAAAAAACCCTGTCCTTGGCACTCCTTACTCCCATTGGTATGGATTGACCTTTACTTCCACTCAGACCTCATATACCTTTCTTATAAAATTAGAATGCATCATTTATGCTATACATGGTGCCACATTCTCCTCTTAGAGTATGAACATTATGAAGGTAGGGACCACATCTTTTTAAACTTTGTTGTCCTCCAGTATTTAGCAGTTTTGTTCTATACTTAATAGATATTCAGCAAATGTTTGAAATTAAATGAGATATATGTGTACGCATATGGAAGTGATTGAATATATATGCGTGTGTGTGTGTGTGTGTCTGTGTGTATATAATCAAACCCTAATTAAACACACACATACACACACAATCACTTCCAAATATATATATGTGTATATATATTTCATTTCAATTAAACAAATATTTACTGAATACCTATTAAGTATAGAACAAAATTGATAAATACTGAAGGATGACAGTGTTTAAAAAGATGTGGTCACTACCTTCATGATGTTTGTGTACACATACACACACACACACACACGCACGCACACGTGCAGATTGCTTTTCTAATTAATCTCATCTTGTACAACTGTATTCTGATTAGTGAATCTGCTGAAGTGTTTGTGTACATTTGAATGAGCACTATTTGAAGTTATAATTGTATAAAATATAGCAATTAGTTCTAGCCCAGTTTTAATATGCAATGGGAATTTGAATAATGCGACCACTACAGAAGTTTCTTTATCATCACTAATAAGGACCTGGCCATATTGTTCAGTTGAAAAAACACGATTAGGTAAATACACAGGGACAATTCAGTGACTATTTGAATGAAATAATATCAGAGTTTCTCAAAATTAGGAGTGGATTTTGATTACAACATATTAAAGCCTAAATGAGCTTAAGATCACAGAATTAGAGTTGGAACAGACTTCAGAAGCCCCCAATCAAGAAGCGTTTCTTATATGTCTGCTGTGTATCAGGTACTGTGCTAGGTGTTGGGGATACAAAGAACGAATAAACCCTATTCTCATAAAGCTTAAATTCTGATTTAATATGACCCATTCCTGAAATTGAATACAGTCTACAATATACCCAACTCGTGGTCATCCAGACTGCTGTTTGTCCTTCATTCTCGAAGAGGACCATGGCATCAGGAAAGCGATGTCGTAACTTGCAAATAAATTGGATTTTAGTGAGGCAAGGCTGTGCAAAATCACCAGCCTCACTTTCTTTCCAGAGCCATCTTGGTCCAATGGCAAGATGTAGATCAGGACGACTGGAGATAGCCCCTGATGCAGTGGGAGACCTTGACCTTTTTAAGCTAAGGTCTTTCTCAAGTCTCAGTTTGTCTAAAGCAATGCCCTTTCAGTGATTAAGGTTAGGTAAGAAATGAGGCAAAGAATGGCCTCTTTTACCTCATCAAAAAAAAAATCAATTTGGGAGGGGAAGACCCTCGGGGTTTCTGGCTACAACAGAAACAGTTGCTATTTACAAACTCACTCTGAGCCATGGGAGCTTAAACAATGACCTAGTGAGTCTTGGGCTGGGACCTGTTGTTGGCCAATCAATGAGAGCCAGAGTGATTTGAGTTTGAGGCAGGGTCCTCAGAAATCTAGCCCATAAACCCCAAGATACCTTCTGAGGTTCCAGCAATCAAAATTTGTATTCCTTTGGGCTGAGCACCCTCAGGTGAAGGGGATATGATTCCCTGTATGGACAGAGGGAAAGGAGGGAGGGAAGGAAGGAAGTGGTTATCCAAAAATGGAAGCAGCTCATTTCACTTTTGTACAGCTTTCATTGTTAGAAAGATTTTCCTGATATTACACAGGAATCTCCTTCTCTATAGCTTCTTACTCTGTGGTCAAGCAGACCATGTCTTCCTTAAGCCTTTTCTCTTGTAGGCTAAACATCTACAGGTGTTTCATCCTCATGTGGCATAGCTCCCACCCACTCAACATCCTGGCCATCTTCCTCCGGACCCACTCTGGCTTTTCTTTGTCTGTTGACCACCATAAATCTGATGTCCTCTTCTAGGCAAGACTCTCATAGTCCTTGCTCTGGAAACAGCAGCAATCCTAATGCAGCCTAGGCTACCGTTACCTCCTTGAGCTGTCACACCTTTTGACCCATTTTGAATGTGCTGCCCACCAATACCTCCAAATTTTTTTTCACATGAATTTTGTACTGTCTGTGGTTCTCCTATTCTGTACTTGTACTGTCGATTATTTTAAACTCAAGTTTAGGACTTTTTATTTGTCCCTGTCAAATTTTGTCTTATTAAATTCAGCTCATTCCAGCCTGATGTTGGGAACTATTGATTATTTTATTAGATTCAGTTCATCATTCTTGCCTGATAGGAACTTTTTGGATCTTGACTATTTTTGTTCTCATTATTGTTAGCTGTACCACCTGGCTTCATGTGAAAATTCAATAAGCCTGCCATCTATGTTCAAATGATTAATAAGAATGTCAGCTAGCACAAGACCAAAGACAGATGCCTAGGACACTCTGCGAGAAACCTTCCTTCATGTTTACATCAGCTCATTAATGACTCTTCTCTGAGTCTAGCCATTCAATCACTTCTAAGTCCACCTAATTGGGACCATAGAATGAGAGCTTAAAGGCCATCTGGTCAACTTCCTCATTTTATAAATGAGGAAAATTGCATGAGATTAAGGCTAAAGGCGTGAGCTTCCTGGCCAAGGAGCAAAGCTATTAGCAGCCTGGTTAGACTTATTCTGCAGAGCCTCCGAGGGCCAAAATAGAATCCATGGGTGGAAGTTTCTGAGAGGCAAAGTTTGGCTCAATAAGAGGAAGAATTTCTATATAATTAGAACAATCTATCAGTGGAATTCACTTCAGTTAACAAATTGACAAATTAACAAAATATTTATTCATCACCTAATATATTAGATACTTGGGAGAAAGGCAAAAAGTTGAGAGGATGTGGACACTTCTCATGAAGCTTAGCAGAGTCTAGATGGCCATTTGTTGGGGTTGCCATGGAAGAAATTCATCCTCAAGACAGAGTTGCAGCTTCTGACTTCTATTATCCTATTCAACTCTAAGATTTTAGCATTAACTCAGATTCATACATTCAATTTCTGATACTCAGTCTCACTATCTCTCCTAGGCTAGAAGTAAATTGGCCAGCCACTCATGCCCAATCCCACTGCTGATTGGCACAGTCAATATACTATCTGTTTTTCTACAATCTACTCTGTTTTTATGACCCGAACCTGTTCTCTCCTCCTTAGGAGCCTGGTGACCCTTTGGCTCCCAAGAGCTCATGCTATTAGTGCCACACTTAGTATGGACACCTGATCAGCTTAGCCTACTCTGGCTCAGAATTTCTGAGATCCACCAGTCTCAGCCTCCCTAGTAACAGAGATTACAGGTATGTGCTGTCATGACTAGCCACCAAAATATTTTAAGTAATGAAATGCTATGTCTTTCATTTTATTACCTTGTTATAATTTTTTTTTTTTGTATTTTAAATGCATAACTGCGTTTGGGAGATGCTGTTCTGTTTAACCAGTTTATCAGTGACTCAGGTGAAGGCACAGGTGACATGCTTATCAGATTTGTAGATGATTTGAGGCTAAGAGGGGAGTAGGTAATGTGTTAGACAACAGAATTAGAATCCAAAAAGACCTTTACAGGCAAGAATGATGTACCAAAAAGAAATGGAATTTAATAGAAGTAAATGTTAAATCTTACAATTGAGTTTTTTTTTTTTTAGAAAAAAATATCAGCCTTAGAAGTCAAAGATTGGGAAAGAATGGCTAGAAAGCAGTTCATTTGAAGAAGATCTGGGGTGTTTCCTTGAACTCTAAGCTCAATATCAGTTAATAGTGTGATATGAAAGCCAAGAAAGTGAATTCGACCTAAGGTCTTATTAAGAGGCACACAGTGTCTGGGCTTAGAGTATTTATGATAGCCTATCCATTCTCTGCCCTGGTCAGATCACATCTGTAGTTTTGTGTCTCATATTTTAAAGAGGACATTGACTTCTGGAGTGCATTCAGAGGCAGGTGCCCAGACTTGTGAAGGGATTGGAGATCATAACCTATGAGGATTAGGTGAAGAAACTAAACTAGAGAATACTTGAGAGGAGGAAATTCATTGATAATTGTCTTCAAATATTTGTGAAGAAAGATTATAGTTGTTCTGCCAGATGGCAGAAGTAAGAGCAGTGGGTAGAAGTTGTAATGATGGTGATTTTCCAATTTAGATAAGGAAATGACTTCCTAAAAATCAT
This sequence comes from Phascolarctos cinereus, assembly GCF_003287225.1. Classification (NCBI taxonomy): domain Eukaryota; kingdom Metazoa; phylum Chordata; class Mammalia; order Diprotodontia; family Phascolarctidae; genus Phascolarctos; species Phascolarctos cinereus. Next base: position 42,974,805 of record NW_027556291.1, read on the forward strand.
GGCTGTCCAAAAGTGGAATGAATTGCCTTTGAAGGTAGTATCCCACCCTTTACTTGAAAGGAGGTTAAAACAGTATTTTTCATGGATGCTGTAGGCAGCAGAGGAGAGCAGGGGGGCCTTGTCTTGAGCAGATTAAATGAGGTACCCTGGGAGGTTCCTTCCACCCTATAGCTCTATGATTCATTGCCTTATGCTTCTACTTGTCTAAGAGAAATTTCCCAACATAGCTCTAACTAACATGATGCTACCAATGCTTCGCTTCACAGTGGTGACACTGGGGGTGTAGTTCATATTTCCTCCCTAAGGTAATCATACATTGTTCCATTGCAATGGCATTCCTTTCCTAGGGCCTGCCTTCTTCCCCAGCCTCTTCACCTGAATTTACCCCAAATGCTGGGATTCTAGTTGTGGCCATACTTTCCAAGACCCATGGGATTGAATAGTCTCATATTATTTGGGTTGCATTGTATCAGTTCACTCCTCTTCCAAGAGCTTATCCAGTCTATCAACTCTATTGAGATTGGTAAGCTACTTGGGTACATTACTTTTGAGTTTCCTACAGCATGTTTTCTATTCTGAGTAAACAAGCCTATTCTACTCTTCATTCCCTGGTGTTCCATTGGATATCCAGACATCAAGTTGGACACCAAGCAGGCCTGATGCATGTTGTCAATTTCAACTACTTGGATAATGTTCTCCTTGGCTTTAATGTTACTTATCTCTGTGCATGTTCTTCAGTAATTGAAAGGGATATCGGGAACATTTGATCTGTTGAGCTCTGACTTAGGCCGTCCTTATCTTGGCCTTTTGTGTCATTAAGAAAAAAATTGGTATTGATTTTGGACGATGTCACTGCATTGTGCTGCAATTTTTCTTCCTTGCTAGTAGAATATAAATCGATAAAAGGCACCTGCTTTCGACACTGGCCAGATATGGTGCTGTCATTTATATATTGTGAATCCAATGATAGCTGATCAAATCAGGGCTTCTGCTGTTCCAGACTTGACATGATTGAATTGTCAATAGAAAATGTTTTCTAGGAAGGGAAGGGAAAGCTGACAGTATAAATGCTTGGAAACCCCCATGAAGCTGGAGACAAAATGGAATAGTAAGCCAGTCTATCATTTTATAATTTCTAAAGGGAAAAAAAAACCAAAATGGTGGCAGGATAGAGAAGCCATATGAGTCTAGTTGGCCAACTTCCCTTATTAGAGGGACCAGAAATGTGCATGATACTATTTTGAGCATTAATAGATCGTGAATTAAAGCTGGACTGGATCTCAGAGATTACCCATTCTAATGCCTTCATTTTACAGAAGATAAAACTGAGTGGAAATGCCTTGTCTAAGGTCACAGAACAAATAATAGCTGAAACAGGATTCAGAGACAGATCCAACCACACTGAAGAGGCTGCATGGTGAAAAGAATGCTTGATTAGAGTCAGAGGACCTAAGTTCACATACTATTTCTGTCTCTTATTACTTCTATGACCTTCAGCAAATTATTGAACTTCTCTCGTCCTCAGTTCATTTGTGAAATGAAAGGGTCCTGCCAAAGTCTAGGTCTTTGGTCTTCTGATTGTTTCTTTTGAAATCCAGGGCTTTTTGTATTATGTTACTTCCCCAAAGAAGAAAAAACAAAAATGAAAAATTAGAATTTCACCAGAGTTCTCCGTAATATGTCTTCTTTCCTTATCTGCAAAATAAAGTTGGACTAGATTACTCTCTAAGCCTCCTTCCATGTCTATGATTCTCTCTTTCAAAGTCTCTCCCAGCTGTAAAACATTCATTGTGTTCTAATTCTTGGAGTATTGCAAGCCACGTATAGCTCAGAAAAACACAAAAGGTATTCAGGTAGCTTGGGACAATCCTGCCGACTTTTTCCAGAGACCAGGTTCATCTAAGTGCAAATATAAGAACTCTCCTCCAATTTGTATGCAGGGAAGCCTATGAAATCCCATGGGAAGAGGCCAGAGATGGAAACTCTAAAATGATGTAGTTTCACAGAAAATCAGCCTGAGAATGGAGTTTGCATGGAGTTCTTGTCTCAGGAGCTATTCTAAGCAAAAGGGAACTGATTGGAGGAGTATTGACTTCAGAGAAAAGAGGGGCAAGCTATATTCTGTGCTTTGTGGAATATTTATTGGGTAGGGTGTTGTTTTCTAAGTCATCATATAGTAATGGGATCAAAATTGACCTGCAAAGAAGCAGTGAATACCAGCTGTTTTCTTAGGACAATTCCATTTCTCTTTGGAGGAGAGTGATCTCAACTTGTGCATCTTCCACAGTCCTCATTCTGTTCTGTTCTAAGAGCATCGTCTTCTGATTTTGTTCAGAGGCATCCTTATTGTTCAGGAAAACCCAAAGGCATTCTCTGCTGTCATTCTCCTTAACCACTCGGCAGCTTTGGGCAGCACTGAGCTTCAGTGCTTTCTGGAAGCTCTCTCTTTCCTTGGCTTCCATCCTACTCTATTTTTCCTGGTTCTCTTATCTCTCTGACCTCTTATTCTATGTCCCCTTTTTGGAGTGCCTCTTTGAATGCTCTACTTTCAAGTTTCCTCTAAGACTTGCTCTTTAGCCCTTCTCTTCGTTTCTCTGGCTTCCTTTAGAGAGAAACCAGCCTCTCTTGATTCAGCTTCTTCTAGATCTATATATTTCCAGTCCCAAGTTCTTGCCTAAGATCTCCTTGTACTTCTGACTTCCTATAGGTTACTTCCATTTGATTTTCCTGTTATCACTGCAGGTATAACATCAATCTAATATATAATCAGATATCATGTATATCAGATATAATCAATCTAGTCATTTTCCCTCCTTCTTCCAAGATCAGTTCCCCCATTTCTGATAACAGTACCATAAATTTCCTAGGATTGCAATGTTGCTTACTGCTGACTTCTCTTTTGCTTCTTCCGTTTATTCAGTCCTATTTAGTCAATCAGTGCAGCTAGGTGATACGGTGGGTAGAGTGCCAGGCCTGGAGTTCAGAAGATTCATCTTTGTGAGTTCAAATCTGGCTTCAGGCACTTGCTAGTTGTGTGACCCTGGGCAAGTCACTACACCCTGTTTGCTTTAGTTTCCTCATCCGTAAAATGAGCTGGAGAAGGAAATGGCAAACCACTCCAGTATCTCTGCCAAGAAAATCTCAAGTCGGATCACAAAGAGTCAAACACAACTGAAAAACAACAAAATTGTCAATCCTATTGACTCATCCTTTATATCATTTCTAGCATTCAACCTTTCTTCCTCATCCTAGTCCAGGGCCTGTTCTCTTCAAATTGCTGCAGTTGTTTCCTAGGTGGTCTTCTTACCTTTAGTATCTCCTCACTTCAGTTCATCAGGTACATGGATGCCAGCTTAATATTCTCAAAATACTTCTTTGATCGTATCATGCCATTCCTAAAGAACCTAAATTGGCTCCATATTCCTTGATATGTCCAGTCTAAACTTCATAGTTCTCTTTTAATTCAGTTCAATTTATTAAATTCCTACAGTGTGCCATGCTTAGTGGCTATGTGTCATGATGGACAGCAAGCAAGCCTTGGAATCAGGAAGGTGCAGGTTGAAGTCCCATTTTGGATGTATGCTGGCCAGGTGATGCTGGGAAAGCCACTTGGTCCTTCAGTGGCCTAGGCAACTCTCTAAGACTATATGTTGCAAAATAGTGGCAATCAGCATTGGTAGCGGGAGTTTCCTTCCTGGGAGTTCCCTACCTCAATGGAATCACAGTTCAGAAAAATGACAATAAAAAGTGTATGAGGAGCTATGCTAGGTTCCAGAGATACAAAAATGAACACAATATACTCCTTACTTTCAAGTATATTTGCACTCTATTCTGGTCCTACCCTATTCAAACTTATTCCTCATGATTCCCCACTCTGCTCTGATTAGGTCAGTGTCCTTCTGTGCCTTCACTTCAACAACTCACTGTTTCTCCAGTCTGGAATCCTTTCCCCTTCTCTTGTCTGTTCCTTGCCTCCATGCCCTCCAAGGCCTGGTTCAAATCTCACCTTCTCCACAAATCCTTTCCTGACTCCAGCTCCTGGAGCTCTCTGTGCTCTCTATATCTTTTCGCACTTACAGCCATGACCATATTCCTAGCTCTCCTCTTATGAGCAACCTTGCTCTTCTTTAATTGGTTTATTTATTGTCGTGTACAATGCTGTTATGCAGTGATGATACTACTTTGCATTTCTCTAGCACCTCACCATGTTCAAAGCACTTTCATATATCTTAGATCCTTTGAAAAACTGAGGCAGCATGGCATTCTGAGGGAAACGAAGAACACTGTACTTGTAACTACGAGCTGAAATGTCAATCTGGTTCCTACCACCAGCCAGCCATATCATCTTGATCAACTCACTTAACTTCTCCATGCCTCCATTTCCTTCTCTATAAAACATGATCTCTAAGTTCCCTTCAAGCTCTAAAACTTATAATTTTATGATCAATTACTTTTGAGGTATCTCAGATTTATGATTTCTTTGGTTTGAAGAAATCCCAGTGTGGAATTGCTTTTTGAACTGAATAGAATAAAGACTCCTTTTACAGATGTACGTAGTTCAACAACACCTCGGTGACTGATATTCTCAGAGTGTTTCGCTGGGTGTGCCAAGAGGGCAAGTGACTGGCCTATGGTCACACTCCCAGTTTGTGTCAGAGGTAGGACTTGAATTCAGGTCTTCTAGTTTCCACTGGTAAAGCTCTACTCACTGTGCCTTGCTGCCTCACAGTGTATATTACCTATTTATATGTAATATATTACATGTCCCACTAGACCATGAGCATGGTCTTAACAGCAGAATCTTAATACACATTTGTTCATTGACTGTTGTATCACCTCTATCGTGATCATCAATATGCACATATCCTTTTCTTCTTCAGGTAGATTACAATCTTCCAGAGGACAGAGGCTTTGTATGTATCCTCTGCCTCACTTAAATCCAATTCATGTGCAAGTCAAGACATCACCTTGGTGATGTCATTGACCCTCTTCAAGAACAAAGGACGAACAGTGAACAGAAACAAATGATCCCAGATAGATAACTGACTAGCTGAATGAACTTCAGTAAGTCTCCAAATCATAAAATTTAGATCTGGAAAAGACCTTGGCAACCATGTAGTCCAACCCCTATGTTTGACAGAAAAGCAAACAAGTTCAGAGAGGGAACAGAAAGGCCCCTTTCCCGAGGCCACCTAGCTAGTTAACAGGGCTAGGATTTTAACTCTAAATTGAGTATACTTTTCACTCCATAATGTCACTTTTCCTCCTCAAGCCTCAGTTTCTTCATCTCTAAAATAGAAATAATAGCACACTGCTTTGTTCACTGGGATCTTGTGAAGAAAAGGGTTTGTGAATTCTGAAATACAATAGAAATGTGAGTTGTCATTATGGGTATTGTTTCCTCATTATGTTAGCACCTTCTCCTTTAGCTCACTGGTAACTATATGGTGAAACTTGCCACAAAACATCTTGAATTCAGTTCTCCGGATGCCTCCGCTATCTTCTTTGGCCATGCCACCCTCTCTCTTGTCTCCATGCCTTTGCAGTGGCTCCTTCCCATACCCTGATGCCCTCTCTCCTGCCTTCTGCCTCAGAATCATTTTCTCCATAAAAGCCTTCCCGCTCCCTGAAACTTCTAGTGCCCTCCCTCCCAAAGGATCTTGGGTTTATTCTGTACTTGATGTCTCCTCAGAGAAAATGAAAGGACCTAGAGTGTAAAGCAGGGGTAAGGAACCTGCGGCCTTGAGGCCACATATGGCCTTCTAGATCCTTAAGTGCAGCATTTTGACCAAATTTGTTCTGTAAAAATTTGGATTCTGTCAAAAGGCTGCACCTAAGGATCTAGAAGACCACACATGGCCTCCAGGCCACAGGTTCCCCACCCCTGATCCTAGAGTGTAGAGATTATCTCTTTCTGTGTCTTTATACCCCCAGTGCCTAACAAGAGTCTGGTACCTAGTAGGTGCTTAATAAATGCTCATCGATTGATTGATAGACATTTTGTTTGCTTCCAAAGATACTCAGATGAAAAATGACACATCCCTGCTGTCAAAGGGCTTACACTTCATTATGATTGGTTTTTTTTTTTTTTGGCTAGGCAGTGGGGTTAAGTGACTTGCCCAAGGTCACACAGCTAGTAAGTATTATGTGTCTGAGGCCAGATTTGAACTCAGGTCCTCCTGACTCCAAGGCTGGCGCTCTATCCACTGCGCCACCTAGCTGCCCCCTTACACTCCATTATGGAGAGAACTAAGATGGACACTAATAACTATGACACAAAGGAGGATGTTATCAGAGCAAAGGAGAGATTGGAATGCTTTGGGAATATCTGAGGAGGAAGCACTCACTGTCTTTGAGATAAGTTGTCAGAGAAGGCAGAATGGGAGAGGAGGCATCCAGACCTGGGACCACATAAGTTCAAGGGGAGGGGGGGATGTCCCTCTACTGATACAAATGTGCACTTTTTCTTTTCTTTCTTTTTTTTTTGTATGTGTCCAATTTATTTATTTATTTATAAAATTAATTTATTTTGTTTTATCAACAATCACTTCCATATGCTTTTGAGTTTAAATTTTTTCTCCCCCTTCCTCCCCACCACCCTCCCCAAGACAGCACACAATCTGACATAGGCTACACACACACACACACACACACACACATACACACACACACACACACACACACACCCCTTCCTATTAAACATATTTTCACATTACTGATGTTGTAAGTAAGATTTAGAACCAATAGGAGGAACCACCAGAAAGAGGAAACAAAACTCAACAGAAGAAAAAAAAAAAGCAAATAGTATGCTTCTATCTGCATTCAAACTCCATAGTTCTTTCTTTGGATATGAATAGCATTTTCTATCATGAGGCCTTTGGAGATGTCTTAGATCCTTGTATTGCTGGGAAGGATTAAGTTTATCGATATTAGTTATTGCACAACGTGGCTGTTATTGAAGTGTGCACTTTTTCTTAGCAAGCTGCCAGTAAATGACTATCCCATGGTCATAGAGCTTTATGTTTCAGAAGCAAGCCTTTAAGCCAGGTTTTCCTACCTTCCTACCTTACTTTCTCTCTCTGCTACATCACACTATCTCTCTTTATAGTCTTTCTGAATAATACAAGGCTCAAAATTCTATAGTACTTTACCATTTACAGTAGTTTCCTCACAATAATACTATGAGATAGTCAGTAAATGAATTAGAATTCCCATTTTACAGATGAAGGAAATGAGATTTGGAGAGGTTCTTATTTCCCTGGGCAGAGATGGGGGGAGGGAGTGCGACCAGGCAGATGAGCTGGCCTGCATGAATGCACCGAGGCAGGAGAGGGCAGAATGAGATCAAGGAAGAAGCTGAGAGCTGCTAGGCTGGCACCTAGAGTTCTGGACAGAAAAGAATGGGGAGTGAGGCAGGAAAGGGAAGGGGCACAGAAACTGGGAAAGACCTTTGATGCCAGGTCTTAGGAATGTATGTACAGGGCAGGAGCCCTAGTGCTGACTTCCTGCAGTCTCTATGTGCCATTAGAGCCTCAGTGAAGGGTAGAAAAATAAACTGTGTGACATCAACAGGTCCTGGTTGGCACTTGAACCAAGTGCCCTTCACATATGATCCTGGGATTTTCGTCCTTACTGAAAACACAAATGAGAGAGAGAGAGAGAGAGAGAGAGAGAGAGAGAGAGAGAGAGAGAGAGAGAGAGAGAGAGAGAGAGAGAGAGAGAGAGAGAGAGAAAGCGAGCACTAAAAAAATTTTTCCTGTGTGAGGAGGCATTTCAGCTAAGCCTGGAAGGAAGTTAAGGATTTTGAGAGAAAGAGATGAGGAGGGAACGCATCCCAGGTCTGGAGGTGAGGAGCAACCTGTTATTGACAATTTAGAGGCATTTTTAAAAACTCTTCTACTAAGCTGGTAGAATTGGGTTTAATGAGCTTTCCTTAAGATACTACATGTAGTGAAACAGAAAAAGACCTTGGACATGGAATCCAGAGACTCCTGACTCTGCTGTGTAACTTGAGTCACATCACCTCTCCCCTCCAGGTCTCAGTTTCTTCATCTGCCAAACAGGGAAAAAAGCATTTGAACTACTTAGATCACCGGGCCATTTTAAGACTCAAAGGGCAGACACTTTATGAAATAATTGAGATGAAGGATTTTTTAGATCAGAAAGCATGAAATATGTGCAGCCAATGCATCAAGTATTTAATGTCATCACTTATGCCAGGCACTGGGCTAATTGTAAAGGCAAGAATGACCTAGAGTGGAGTTGGACAAGGAGATCAGGCTAGATCCCATGTGTGAAATTATGCTGTGCTTTCAATAATCCCAAATCACTTCCCTACTTCCATAGCCTTTCTCTTGAACAACAATGTCTTCCTGGTGATGTTATTTAGCTGCATTTTTTTTTTTTGGCTAGGCAATGGGGTTAAGTGACTTTCCTAGGGTCATGCAGCTAGTGAGTATTATGTGTCTGAGGCCAGATTTGAACTCAGGTCCTCCTGAATCCAGGGCCGGTGATCTATCCACTGCGCCACCTAGGTGCCCCATTTAGCTGCATTTTAAAACACATTTTAGCTTATTTATTTTTAGCTGAATTAATTAAATCATGGAATAAAATTATCTCAGAAGAATCAGAATTGTTGGTGGTGACCCCCAAGGTCAGTGGAGAGATGCATGGTGGGTATGAACAGGCTGCACTGTATTACCCAAGAACACTTGCAGGCAAAAAGTAACAGAAAAGTCATCATCAAGGAATCATATGAGTGGACAAGGCCATTGGCTGTTCATGTAGCAAAAAGAAGAGAGAACAGATGGGCAGCCCGAGTGTTAAAGCAATACCCTCGAGATATTAAAGAAGCCAGAGGAGGGTCTCGAGTGTACGGGGCGGATCCCTGATGGAGGACTGATAGAAAGATCCTGACAGCCAAGGCTGGGGAGGCCAGTGGAAGCAGCAGCTCGGCTCAAACCACAGATCCGTTGAAGTGCCCCTTCCCTCCCCCAAATCATTATCTTTCCTTCAGTGAGCAGGTTAACAAAGAGGAAACACTGGCACACCCTCCAGATTCCTAAATAAATAAAGCTCTCTCTGCTGCCGCCTGTACTGCATTGGTAGCGCAGAGCCCAGCTAATTATGCAAACTCATCAGGAATGTCACCTGGTGCTCTTCCAGCTAATGTGCAGCTGTGCATCACTGCTCTCCCCCCTCTGCATCAGAGTTATTGATGTGCCATTGACATTCATGGACAAGCCTGGCTGGAACATCAGCTTTTGATTCATTTCCGGACCTAAGCCATCCTTTCAGAAAACCTGGAAATGCCATCGATATTCCCCACAGTGTCTCGGCTTCTTCCCCAATAACGCTGTCCTAGGAGGCTAGCCTTCAGAGGACATAGGACAGGATAATTAGATGTATTGATCCCTACTGCTGTTTGTGTTATCTGAATGGCGATCAGCCTCCTGGGTAAGATCTGGGCATTCATTTGAGCTAAAAAGTGTTGCTATGGCATTTATTAGCTCACCATTTTATACCCCAGCAGAGGCAATCAAGCAGGCACAAACTAGTTAACCTCCTTGGGCCACATGTTCTCCGTATGTAAATAAGGGGCCCTTTACAATTCTGGTCCCTGTTAAGAAATGGTTTGAAACACAAGTGAAACCCCAATTTATTAGGTAGGCATTTACAAATGGGACCAAATATCAAATGAATGGCCTGAGGGAAAGCTTAGGCCCATGAGCTACATCCGATGCTCAGGTTTGTTTTTTCAGCTTTTTCAGCACACATTCTAAGATGGTGTCATGATTTGGTCCTACCCACAGTGTTAAAATCAACATACTTAGTTGTATGTGGTTGTGTGTATACCTACGTGTTCCAAAGGGAAGTACATAGGCCTCTGTCTTGGGAACTCTTCTCTTAGGAATGGAAGGATCCTGGTGATTAAGGGATGGGAACTGGAACTGTGATGGCGCTGGTAGAAGGAACTCCTGGAGGAGGAAGTTCCTTCTACCAATGCAGATTGGCACCTCTGCAACTTCTAGCCTTAGAAAATTGACTGGAGCACTGAGAAGTAAGGTGACTTGCCTAGGGTCACACAGCCAGGATGTCAGAGATACAACTTGAACCCAGGTCTCCTTGGCTTTCTATCGACCAGGCCATGCTGCCTTGGAGAGGGAAGTGCCTGTCCAGCAGAAAAAAAGACATTGTCCAAGCCCTCCTCTGTGTGAGGGGCCAGAATGCTATCCTGGGCTCAAGACAAATGGTTTCAGCCAGTGTTGAAGGGTCAGTAAGAGGTATGAAATGGAAGATGGAGCAGCAAGTAGGGGGGGAGAGTGGGAGAGGGGAAGGTGCGTCAGCACAGAATCATATAACACAAGGGAATTGTAAGCAACCATGTTTCTATAGCACTTTTAACTTTACAAAATGAATTCCTCCTAGCAACCCTGTGAGGTAGGGAAGGTAAATGTTATCCTCTTCATTTTATAGATGAGAAAATCCAAGACCCAGAGAGGGAGAGTGACTCATACAGCTAATAACCGTTGGAGCTGGGACTCCAACCCGGGTTCCTGACACAATCGCATGACCTCAAATAACTTTAAATAAAATAAAGGAATTACCTCATAGGGACACTAGGTCTGATACCCCTGGGCCGGCAACCTTTATCTTTTCCACATTTAGGGACTGGTAAAACCACTTTAATGAAAGCTTAGCAAGATGTACAAATAAGGAAAGTCATCCCAAGGGCACTCAAGGATGAAAATATAAGGAGGATTACAAACAGAAGAAAAATGGAAAAGATTTACAAAAGCCATTTTCACAATGTTATTTTCCATCAAGGGTAGGGGGAACCACCCACCTTCCTAGACCCTAATGTCACAGTCCCCCCGGCCTTTATAGTGGAGATGGAAACACAAAGGTAGGAAAAGCAACACCAAATGTCTATGGAGGAGATACAATTGGGAGGCATTGAAGGTCAAAATACAAGGTATCTGAAGGAGAAGATACCGAAGACATGGAAAGACTCCCACACCTTGTTAATACAAAAAAGTGACAGAGAACATCACCAACTAATGATCTATGTGCAGAATCTCTCATCTATACATAATCTTTTTAATAGTCTTCTATACATGAATCCTTCTTAAGGGCATTAGTGGGAACATGCAGACTTTTGCAAATATTCAGTAATGGGACCCTTCTTTACCAACTCACAAATAACTGAAAGATTTTGAGAAAACAAGGTCCTGTTGTCCTTGATGTCTTTTAATTTGGTCAATGGAAAGGGAGCCGGCTATGAGACAGGCCATCCAGCCTAGCTGAAGCAGCCCTAAGGTAGAGGCAAAAGGCAGCTGGTACCACATAGATGAACCCACCACCACCCACTCCTCTAACACTGGGATGGATACATCCCCAAGACCCTGAAACCAAGAGTTTTTTTTTTTCCTTGATCTAGGAGTCTTTCATCCCCACATCAAGATTATTTAGGATTGCTTCAAAGATGTAACGGCAGAAATGATCCTGTTCAATGACTCCCTGATAGTAAGGACCAATGGAGGCACAGATTAAGGAGATATTTTCTAAAGTTCATTCCCCACTGTGTGATGAACAAAATCTGGCAAAGTCTAGGTCTGAGGAGGGATTCCTTAGGAATGGTGAGATCTTCCAAGATTACTTTTTGCTGATTGCATCAAGCCCCAGGATATTACAATGCCTCCTGGAAGAGATCTATAATCACTCAAAGGTGTTTGGCCTGTCCATCCATACAAGAAAGACAAAGTGGATAAAGATGTCAGTTGCCCAAATCTTCCCATGCATCTGGATGGACATTCTATAAGCTCATCTAAGAGTATGTATAGCTGGGACAGATGGTAAGTACAAATGGACAATTAATTGGGCCTAGAGTTGAACAGGAGGAGGAGAGCACACTGAATTACTTTCAGGAAATTGCAAGGATCTTTTAGTAACCTAAAGCTTCCCATGAAGGCAAAGATTTATCTTTTCATTACAAACACCTTATTGGTGTTGCTGTGTAACAGTGAGACATGAATACACGGCCTCCAAAGAACTAAAGATGAGTATGACAGAGAGGGCAAAGGAGAGGTGGATGTTGTGTGTGACCAGGGAGATGTTTTGAAGAATTGGAGTAAAGGCAGGGTGGCATTGTAGAAAAAGCACTGGACCTAGAGCCACGAAAAGCTGAATTCATATCCCGCCTTTGACACTTACTCACCATGTGCAACCATTAATCTTACTTTTCTCCAAGGGCAGCTGTGTGTATGTTTGTGTATGTGTTAGTGGGGAAGGTGTAGAAAGTGACAATATGAAATGCAGATTCTATCACTTCGTAATACTCGGGCAACTCTCAGTCCTTTTTTGGATTTTTTTCCCCCTTTTCCTCTGAGTTTAAGAAATAAATAATAGAACAGATAATTCGAAGAAAGGCTAAGGAACAAACTCTCTGTTCTCCTTTACTCATCACAACTGGAGGGCTAATTTTGACCCAGATGTGCCTGTTTCTATGTAAGCCAGTGCACAAGCAGGTGCCATGAGAAACTGAGGCATGTTTGCTTGCACTTGGATGAAAAAGCCCCAGTGGCCTCCTCTGGGCTCCATGTACCACTCAAGCCTAGCAATGTGAACGTGGGCTTTACTTGAGCTAGTTAGAAATAGTTAAAATGGGAACCACTGAAACTTACAATCATAGTTTTACAGCTGGAAAGGACTCTACAAGCCACCTTGTCCAATGCCTACACTTCCCAGAGGAAGCTTTTTCTACTACATTATAATGGGGCCTGTTTGAAATGGATATCGGAAGGCATAAATGCATAGGAAAACATCAGCAAAGAAAAAGGTGAGAGGGAGAGACAATTGATGGGCAGCCCAGATATTCTGAAATGAAAATATCAAATTTATACACTGAGACAGTGTGGTCTTCATTGGCTACTGCTTCAAGGCCAAATTCCTCTGCCTACTTTTCAAGGTCCTCCATGATCTCCCTTCCCTTATCCTTCCAACTCTGTTAATGAATATGCCTTCCCCTAAGATAATCCCATAATTGTTCTACTTCTCTGCCTTGGCCTCTATTTAAAATGCATTTACCTCTCACTTCTTCCTCTCACCAAATGATAGCCTCTGAGGTCCCTTGAAACTCTGATATTCTATCTGGTCTAACCCATGCCCTAAAAGGAATCCCTACTACAATATATCAGATACATGGTCAGCCAGTCTCTAATCCTCATTTTACAGATGAGGAAACTCAGGCTCAGAAACATTATGATTTGTCTGTACTGACTCAACTAGGAAGTATTAGGGCAGAGCCTCAAACCTAGGCCTTCTGGCACAGTCTAGAATCAGAGGCATCAATCAAACTCATGGCTTGAGGTCCCCAGCTTTTGGGGCAGCTGTAATCAGATTAAAATTTAATTGGAAAATTTTTAACAAAATAAATAGAAATATAATTCAATATATATAATGTTATTTAGTGGTTTTCTAAGTCATTGTGGGCCAAAAGATAGCAGTTTCTACCACTGGGACCCTTTCTGGTAGGCCACATTGCCTTTTCAACTATTACATGGATATGATAGTATTTATTAGTCTAAAACTATATGTCAACAAATTCAAGAGTGTTTTGTTGTGATGATTAGAAACCTGGGACTGGGGGAAAGAATTTACCTCTGGATGATGTTGGGCAGGGAATTTTGGTTCTGGTTGAAAACGACATCAGCCTAGGCTGCAGCCAACACAGCTATTGAACTGGCAATAGTGTGACTCTCCTCTGACACCTTAGCATGGTTCAGAAGTGACTCTGGGTTTTTGAAGGAGATATTATCACAGAGCAAGCTCTGATAGGGCCTGCCATGGTGGAAAGGCCTTGAGAATGTGCCCTGTGATGTCATGGCAGCCCATGAGGTGCTCAGAGGCTGTTGTTCGGTTTTTTCAGTTGTGTCTCACTCTTCATGACCCCATTTTGAGGTTTTCATAATAGAGATGCTGGAGTGATTTGCCATTTCCTTCTCTGGCTCATTTTACAGATGAGGAAACTGTGGCAAACAGGGTTAAGTGACTTACCCCTGGTCACACAGCTAGTAAGTGTCTGAGGTCAGATTTGAACTCAGGTCTTCCTGATTCCAAACCTGGCACTCTAGCCACTGTACCACCTAGCTACCCTAAAACAAGTTCAAAGGCTGGCCTAAGTTTAGAAAAAGGGGCTTGGCACCTGGTTGGTCACCAAGGGATGACTTTTCTTGGTCATAACATCTAATAAAGAACCATCTCCTAAGGGGCAGAAGACTCTTGTCTGTGTTGATGGAAATATTGCCTACACTAAGAAAAGCATGAATCCTTCAAGTCTTGAAATATTATTTCATATATTGAAAAGACCTTTGAACCTTGGAGTTGTCATTACATGTTCCCTCCAAGAGCTATTTTTTTTGAACAGGAACAGGTTGGTCTAGTAGTGGAAAAAGCTCCAGACTTGGAGTTAGGGGGCCTTGAGGTTTAGACCTGGCTCAAAGCTGTGTAATCATAGGATGGTGAAATGGAAAGAGCTTTTGAGTTTAAAGTGAGAGGACCGGGATTGAAAGCCTGTGTGTATGAAAGCCTGAAAGTGTGTCACTTGCTTCCCTGTGGGAGGTTGGACAAGACACAACCTCATGATATATAGAGTCTCTTTCAGCTCTAAATGACTGATCTGATGAGTTTTACTTCTCTGAGCCTCAGTTTCCTCATTTGTAAAATGGAGTTACTAGTTCCTACACTCTCCCTCACAGGGCTCTTGCTAGGATCAGATGAAAAGCACATACATACTCATGAATATATGTGTGTGTATATATGTGTGTGTGTATGTGTGTGTACATATACATATATGAAAGCTTACAATATATACTTGTGTTTATATACAATATATACTTATTTACCTATATTTACATACAATATATGTAATTGCTATATAAACTTTCAAATATCATATAAATGTGCATTGTTTATATGATGATTTGCTTGGTAAAAGAGGCAGAATCCATCCCACTTGAAGGAGATCAAAGCTTAAGGAAAATTATCATCTTCTTTCTTCCAATTAAAATTTTTTTTTCTTGATGCATTTTGTTTTTCCTTTATAATCATTTCTGGATAGACATTTGCCCCACCCAGCTCCCTTCCAAATGGGCCCTTCCTTAGAACAATGAAAAACAATTAAGCAAAACCAACCAATGAAATATTCCATACCCATAGTCCCCCTCCCCCATTATATCTAATAGTAATAATAATAATACTAATAGTGAACATTTATCTACTGCTTTTAGATTTGCAAAGAACTTTATAAACATCATCTAATTTTATTCTCAAAACAATCCTAAGAGGTAGGCACTCTTACTAGCCCCATTTTACAGACAAAGAAACTGTCACACAGCTAGTAAATATTTGAGGCTGAATTTATACTCAGGTCATCCTAACTCCAGCTCTAGCATTCTCTCTACCCAGTTGCCTCTCCTAAGCATTCGGTTTCATTTTAGTGTTCTTTTTTTTAGGTACTTGTAGCCTTGTGCTCCTATTTTCCTGATTCTATTTAATCAACTCCATATCAGTTCGTCTTGATCTTGCCATATTTCTCTGAATTCCTCATATTCATTGTTTCTTAGGGTACAATAGCTTACCATTATAGTCATATGTTTCAGTTTGCCCATCTATTCCTCAATCAATGAATGTTCCAGGATTTGTTTGGTTTTTTGGTCCACAGATTGCTACCATAAATATTTTAGTATATATGGGAACCTCATTTCTGTCTTTGACCTCCATAGAGGCTCCAGCCAGCGGTAGGATCTCTGGGTTGAGGGTCAACTGTTGAGTCATGTTTCTTGCATAATTTCTGATTATTTTCCTAAAGGGTTGGGCCAGCTCCCAGCCCCAGTAGTGGGCCAGCTTGCCTGTCTTCCTGTAACTGCTCCAACATTGACTATTCTCATCTTTTGTCTTTCTAGCCACTTTTGCTATGCTTGAGGTGAAACCCTAGAGTTTTTTTGTTTTGCTTCCTCTTATTATTAATGATTTAGAGCAGTCTTTGATATGGTTGTTGATAGGTTGAAATTCTTCTTTGAGAAACTGTGAGTTCATATCCTTTGACCACTTATCTATTGCCAGTGGCTTCCGCTAGTCTTCATAAAATTCCCATTGCTTGCAAATTTCAATTTCCTTTTTGAGACCTGATATCAAAGGTGGTTGTTTGAGAAGCTGAGTGTCCTAAGGTCTCTGTCTGACTTGCAATCTTAATAAGAGCGTGCTGGTTATAGACACTCAGTGTTTGCATGTCTGCAGAGAAGATAAAACATGTGATGGGGGTGTTACAAACAAAAATTATTAGGACTTTTAAATTTGATAATAGTAATTGATATTAGAAGGCAGAATGATATAATAGAGTGATAAACTTGGAGTCCAAAAGGCCTAGGTTCAAGTTCCAGATCTGATACTTGTTTGCTAGCTATGTGACTTTTGGGTATGTCCTATTTCAGAGCCCTAATTTTCCCACTTATAAGACAGAGATAGTAACGCTTCTTTTATTTACTTTGCCACGAATATGTAAGGATTTTATTTATGTGTATTTAAATAACTGCATGATCCCACCCCCTTGCTTTTGTACTAACTGATAGGGGTCTTTTATTTTTTTAATACCATATTAAAGGCCCATGATTATGTTGCTCGTAATTTCTTTTATTTCTCTAGTTTTTAAGGCTTAAGAAGTATTTTTCTTGCAATGAGCCCAGAAGGGAGGTCATGCAAAGATGCTTATCCTCATTTTTTAGAGATCTCCTTACTTTATTCTTGGAGACACAAAGGTTGCCTTGCCTTACAATAATTCCAGATTACAATGGGGGCTAGAAATTATGCCATTCTTCTGAGAATCTTTTTAAAACAAAAATAATATTGATAGAAGTCTCCAGGTGTTTTGGCCAGAAGAGGCCTTAGAGATAATTCATTGTAACCAGAGCAGTACCTTGGATATGGGGGGCTATTGGGAATCTTTTGGGGGTTGGGGGTAAGGAGGAACAGAGAATAGCGAGCCTGACATGTGAGCACTAATCTCCCCATCTAGTTAGTGCTTTCCCATTTTGCTTAATTAATCTTACCGCTGCTTTTGTTGTCGTTCAGTTATTTCAGTTGTGTCTGCCTCTTCTGACCCCATTTGGGGGTTTCTTGGCAGAGATGCTGGAGTGGTTTGCCATTTTCTTCTCCCGCTCATTTTATAGACTAGGAAACTGAGGCAAACGGGGTGAAGTGACTTGACCAGGGTCACCCAGCTAGGAACTGTCTGAGGCCAGATTTGAACAGGAACAGGAAGGTGAGTCTTCTTGACTCCAGGCCTGGCATGCTATCCATACCCAGCTGTCCAATTGTCCTTGCTGTCTAGTTGCTAAATTCACTTGTTATGTCAGCCTCTCCTCTGCCTGTTAAGACTGTCCCCTCTCAGTTGTATTTCTGAGTGCAACCTCCTCATTTTACAGAGCAAGAAACTGAGGCTCAGAGAAGTGATTTATTCAAGGTCACACAGAACTTTGGCACCATAGGTATAAGGATTTGAAGCCAGGGCTAAGCTCATCTTGAGAAAATGCTACCAAAATTAAATGCCCTAGCAGGTTTATTTATCTGACTGTATGGGCTTTCTCACACGATTAGGGCATTTATAAGGACTGGGATTTATGACTAAGAGATAAAATGGCTTTTTAAAAAAATTTCCTCATTATTTCTTCCTTTATATTAGACGGGGTTAAGTGACTTGCCCAGGGTCACACAGCTAGTAAGTGTTATGTGTCTGAGGCCGGATTTGAACTCAGGTCCTCCTGACTTCAGGGCCGGTGCTCTATCCACTGCTCCACCTAGCTGCCCCAAGATAAAATGTTTATAATATACTGTTGGAAGGTCCCACCCCGACCGTTCATGCTGCAGAAGCTGGACATGAGTAAGAGCATTCCGAGAATAGATTCTTTCTCCATTGCAGCATATCTCTTTAAGCTATAAAACAACAGCAATAACACCAGAAGCAAACAAACAAGCAAACTAACACCTCCAGCCTGAGCTGTGCAATTATACTTCCTGGAGATGCCACATGCAACTGCAAAGCTGTAGAGACCTATTAGTGAAGTACAGCTCAGTGCCAGGGCTACCAAAGAACCTTCATGGCCTTGCCAAAGTAGGGTGCCAGTGTACTTTGTTTAACAAAGATCCTGCTAACACATATTGTCTACTGTATTTGATCATTTTTGACCTTTTCTTAAAATCTCCAGCAATGAGTCCTTCCAGAGGTGAGTCAGAGCTTCTGAGGAATGATGGAAGGCTTCTGTTTACCAAGTTTAATGACAGTTTGGGAGCTAGCTTTTTATTTTTTTTTATTTTTTTATTTTTTGGGGGGCTAGGCAATGGGGTTCAGTGTCTTGCCCAGGGTCACACAGCTAGTAAGTGTTATGTGTCTGAGGCCGGATTTGAACTCAGGTCCTCCTGAATCCAGGGGCGGTGCTCTATCCACTGCGCTACCTAGCTGCCCCGAGGGAGCTAGCTTTTTAAACACACTTGTTTGCTGCTACTTTCTCCTGGAGGGAGAGTCTAAAATGTGTATGCTCTGCTAAAATCACCTTGGATCTCTGAATGTCCAAGCCTGGAGAGCACCTAATCCAACCCCACCCCATTTGACAAAGGAGAAAATTGAGACTCTGAGGGGAAAGGGAATTCTCTTACCTCACACAAAGAATTAGTGGCCAAGCTAAGACCAGACCTAAATTTGGCCTAACTTTGGAGATCCCAGGGTCCTCCCTATGTCTTTCCAAGCATTAGAGAAGGACTTTGGTTGTGGAATACAACCAGAGGCTGCAATAATAGTGATTGAAAGAACAGAAAGAAGATTGATGGTCCTGCTGTATTCTGTTCCAGTCAGACCACATCCAGAATGTTGTGTTCAGTTCTGGGCACGTCATTTTGGAAAGGATATTACTAACCTGGAGCTCATCCAGAGGGAGCTGACCAAGAAAGTGAGGATTTGGAACCATGCCACATGAAAAGAGGAGCTGGGGAGGCACGGCCTACAGAAGAGAAGCCCCAAGGGGGACACCTTCGTAGCCTTCAAGTACTTTAAGATCTGTCATAAGGAAATTAGACCTGTTCTGCTTGGCCCCATTGGGTAGAAGGGGAAATGGGTGAAAGTTAGTAGGAAAGCATATGGTGACATGATGGCAGCAAACCTTCCTGATAATGAGATCCATCCCAAAGTGGTCTGGGCTGTAGGGGGAAGGGGTGGGGAGTTGGAAGGGGGAGGACCAGTGGGCTCCCTCTCCCCAGGGGTTTTCTAGCAGAGGCTGGATGACCATTTATCAGGGACATTGTAGAAAGGATTCTGGGTCTGATATGGGTTCAATTAGATGGCCTTTGAGAGCCCTTTCAGCTCTGAGAGTTTGTTATTAGGTAGGTGGAAAAATTCCCCCTAACTTGCAGGCCAGGGATTTTCTCACTCGGCTCTAGCGCCTCCATATATAGACCTAATACCTATAGGCCAGAGTGACAATTGCTTGTACAAATGTGTGTGAATTAGAATGTCCTGGTGAACTCAGACCTGGGTGATGGATCATTCATTCTGGCTCTTACATACCAGTAAAGGTGTTTGGGATTATGTAGAAGCAGAATAAGGGAAGGGGGTAAAAAGCCCTGTCACCTGAAGCTGGCAAAAAAATCGATTCTGAATCTATGGTAGAAAGAGCCTGAGCTAGAAGCATCAGGAGACCTGGGCCTGAATTTTCAAGGCAAATTCATTTACACTTGTTGCCTGGACTTGTTCCCCGCCCACTCACTTCTCAAGCCCTTACAATCTGTCTTCCAGTGCTACAACTCTCCTGAAATTGCAGTCTCCAAGGTTACCAGTGATCTTTGAGCTACAAAATCCAATGGCCTTTTCTCAGTCCTCATCTTTTCTGCAGCTTTTGACACTATTGACCATTCCCTCCTGGATACGCTCTCTGTCCTCAGTTTTCCTAACTGTTCTTTCTCTTCTGTCTCCTGCTGCCTGTCTGGTTGCTCCTTTTCCGTCTCCTTTGCTGGATCATCATCTCTGTCCTGCCCCCAAATCAGAGGTCCTCTGCTGTGTTCTGTCCCATTCCCTCTTTTTGCTTTACATAACCGCGTCATTTCCCAAGGCTTCAATTTGTGTACAAACGACTCCCAAACCTATATATCTCATCTCTCCCTTGAAATACAGCTGGGCATTCCTGAGTGCCTGCTGGAAATTTCCTCCTGATGTCATGTCAGCATTTTGACTTCATTGGTGACCAGAATTGAACCCCATTATCCCTCTCCCTGCACCTAACAACAATAATGATGGTTAACGAACTTTTCTATAGTGGTTATTATGTGCCAAGCAATTATTATCTCATTTTATCCTCACAACAACCCTGTGAGGTAGGTACTATTATTATCCCCGTTTTACAGATGAGGAAGCTGAGGCAGACAAAGTGACTTGCCCAGGGTCACACTGCTAGTGAGTCTCTGAGGCCAGACTTGAACTCAGATCTTCTTAACCCCAGATAAAATGAAATTCTATTATTGTATTGGGGAGGGGGGAGGAGGAGGAAGAGGAGAAAGGAAGGGGAAGAATAACAGCAATGTCTCATTTCTGTAGCACTTTCTGTTAGCCCATAGGTAGGTAGTCTAAGTATCATTACTCCCATTTTGCAAGGGAAGAAAACTGAGACTCTGAGAGGTGAAGTGTTTTAGCTACAGTGTAATAGCTGCAAGTGTCAGAGACAAGATTTGAATCTCTCTTGATCATAAGTCCAGCACCCTTTCCCCTCATAAAGGCAAATTGAGTTCTGGTTCTCTTCCCACCTGTTTTACTAAAAGATTCCAACATAACCTTTTGAAAAAGGCAATTGACAGCACTGCAGAATTCTTCAAGTATTGCAGGATGTGTATTTCAGTCTCCAAGTGCATTTCCTTGGTGGTGATGGGGAGGGGAGAGGGAGGAAGAGTGGCACATTCTTGTTTATCCTGTTAGCACTTTGTGAGGAAAGAAGACCTGCAGCAGAAGGACAAGCTTCTGCTGAGCCTTGGGGGAAGGGGATGTTAGAAATGGGCTCATGCTGGGGCTTTAAAAAAAAGTCTCCTTTAAGGCTGCCCCTCCCTGGCTAAGGACATTGAATGCTTAGCAGAGGATTGAGGTGGATTTGCACTTGATTTGGCTATCTCCCATATCTACCTTGGACAATGCCAGGCCGCCAAGTTGGTGCCTTTTAATTCAGCTGCATTTCAAGTCCCAGCTTTCCGATTTGTTATGGAATTGGACTGTCCTCCAGGTAGCACCAATGGCTCTTTCTAAACTGCTTTACTGTAATGCAACTTAGAGGAAAATGCTTTTCAAGGCTTCAGTTCACTCTATTATTTGCAAAACCATTAGTGTCTTTCTTTTTCTCTATCTCCTTGCCCTCCACCCAAATTCCTTTTCCTCTTCTTCTAATCCTGCCTTGTCTCTTGTCCCTCTGTCCCTTCCTTCGTTTCCTCCCTCCCCGCCTTCCATCCCTTCCTTCATTCCTGTTTTCTTTCCCTTTCTCTTATCCCTCCCTCCCTGCCTTCATTCTCTCCTTCCCTCTCTGACTACTTTCATTCCTTCCTTCTCTCCCTGTCTTCTTTCACTCCCTTCTTCCCTCTCTGCCTTCCCTCTTGACCTCCCTCCTTTCTTTTCACCCTTTCTTCTTCCTTCTTTCCTTTCCCTTTTTCAATCCTTCCTAAACTCCTTTCTACCCTCTCACAGTGCTTTCTTCCTTCCTTTCCTTCATCTCACCCTTCTTCCTTTCCTCCTCTTGTTTCTTTCTCCTCTTATTCCTCTTCTCCCTCCTCCCTTTCATGAGCAGAGGCTGAACAACCATAAGAATGATATAGAATCGATTCCTGCTTTGTCTGCAGTTTGAAATTCTAAGGTCCCTTCTAATGCTGACATTCTATGATAATTCATTTTCATCATTGCAGAGACGGAATTTGTCCATTTGGTGTTTTGTTTTTCCCCTACAATGCTCTGTCCTTCACATATGAAGATGTTGACACTGAATTACCATCAGTAGGACACATTGCTTTTCTAATAGTAGGGATTTGTTTGCACTGAACCATCCACACTCTCTGCATGTTGGCATTTATGACCAACTGCCTCAGCTGGCCTGAAAAAAAAAATTGTAATGGAGGAAGAATCTATTTCATCTTCCCATTTTCAGTCACCTATCTCTCTAGGCATCAGGGCCCTTAGGCTGTCCTAGATCCCTCATATGTGGGGGGGGGAAAGGTATCTGATTAACCCAATCACAAGAGAGTATTAGTGACTCAGCAGGGTTACTTCTCTCTCCAGTCTATAGGGAAGTGATTGAAAGGACCAGCACACTTTTTAGCCCAGAGGAATGAATTTCTAATGGTAGAATTTCAGCAACCAGTTCCCATAATAGCTCATATGTCTTTACTGCTTTAAAATATATCAAGTGCTTTTCTCCAAACGCCCCTGTAAGGTAGATAATAGCTCCTGGGGAGGTGAGCTATTTGCAGGCAGGTCCTGGCACTGCTTAAATGACCATACTCCAGCAGCCAATGTGGCCTCCAGCTCTTTGATTTTCTTTTAAAAATGAGTTTTATGATACCTTTTGTTTTTCTATCACAGCCACTTCAGAATATACTCCCCATCCCCCAAATGAACCTTCCTTTGTAACAAAGAAAAACACTTAAGCAAAATCAAGTGACTCATTGACTGCTTGTGGCAGAGTAGGTTATATGTCACACCCATGGTCTCCCACCTCTCTACTGAAAAAAGTGACCCATTTCCTCATCTCTTCTGGGGAGGGGGGGTGGCAAAATTCGTCGTGGTAGTGACTCATCATTTGGATTTATTTTAATATTCTTTTATTTATATAATTGTATTCAAAGAGAGGGAGAAGGTCATGGTGGCTAGAAACTTCAGAGTTTGGAGGACCTGTGTTTAAGTTCCAGCCCTGATACGTACTTGCCCTGAGCAACTCACTTAACGCCTTAGACTGAGCCCTAAGAATCCAGTTGAAGAGCCTGTGTTGGGTCTACGTTGATCCCTCCTGTGATGACATCACAGATACATACGAGCAACTGCAGTTCTCATGCATATTATCTTTAGGGTTCTCCTCCTTGCTCACTGAGCCATTCCTTCCAAGTCTCTCCAGGCTTCTCCGAAATGCCTTATGTTTGTCTTTTCTCAACACTTTGTTCAGCCATACCCCAGTTGGGGGGCCACCTCACTCTTACCAGTTTTTTGCTGCCACAGGAAAAAAAAATTCTTATTAATTTGTTGAGATATGTAGGGCCTTTATTTCTATCCTTTACCTCCATCGGATAAATGCCCATTGGATCCTCAACAACTCTGTGCTCTATTCCAATCGTACAGTTTAAGTGATTTGCCCAAGGTTACAGAGCTAGGAAGTATCTGAGGCAGAATCTGAACCCAGATTCCCTCCCTGCTGCCTGCCCAGTAGTTGGAATCCTGGATCAAAACATATGTTTGTTTTGTCACTTTGCTCTTCCAACCACCTCTCGATAGCACCCATTGATGAGCTCAGATGCCAAAGGCCTTGATGCTTGTGATGCTCCAAATCCCAAGAAAGCAAAACATAAACATCAGAAAAGCTGCTTTGTTCTCCCCTTGCATCCTAATAAACCAAGTGACCAGTTGGTTAAAGAGCCAGCCTTGGGGTCTGGAAGACTTTTGGATTCAAGTCCTGCCTCTGACATATACTGCTTGTGTGTCCCTGAGTAAGTCACTTAACCTCTCAGGGACTCAAGCAACTTTCCAATACAAGTCGTTTGGCAATGTGGATAGAACTCTGTATTTGAATTCAGACCTGAGTTTAAATTCTGCCTCAGATACTCCCTAGCTCTATAACCCTGGACAGGTCACTTAAAATGTAAAATAGGAATAATAATAGTACAGTATTGTTGTAAAGATCAAATAGATTGATGTGCGTAAAGCACTTTGTAAAAGTTAAAGCACTATATAAATTCCGTTATTATTATTTTTACCATCATTATGATTATTAATAATGAATACAGACCAATTGCTGATCTGTATTGGAAAAGGGAGGTTCTCCCTCAGGAGTTTCCTAAACCAATAAGAATAATATCAGTAGCTAATACCATCATAGAACTCTACCGTTTACAAAGTATAGTTACCGGCCCTCAATTTCCAATCCAATTCCTTCCTCAATCTATTCCTCCACACCACTTCAGCCCCATATAGGGATGGTTATAGCCTTAATCTTGCCATCACCTATAAATGTTCCACTTCTATCATCAAGAACACTGAAATTCCTTTATTTGACCTTAACTCCCTAAAATGCCATCTCTTATTGGGCCTTACCCCTTCTAAACCTATTTTTTGACATCACTGTGAAGTCCAACCCCTACCTTTTGGTACTTTCCCATAACATCATCCCTGCACTGGCTTCATTTCTCCCCTTTCCCAATCTCCTTCAACTCCAGAATCTAGCATCCCTTTCTCCTTCATGCTATTACTATTCACTCTTTGTGCCTTGCCAGATCCCCAACCTGGATATTCTGCCTCCTCTGCTCCTACTCCCAAATTGTTGGGCCAATGGATGGCACCATGCTGTGTATCCATTAGGTATTTAACAAAATCATTCTTTCTCTTATCTTCGGTCTCTCGATATCTACTGATTCCTTCCCTTCTAGTTAGCCCCAAGTTTCCCCTATCTTTAAAACAAACAAACAAGCCTTCCCCTCCCCTCTCTTACTGGACTCTACCATCCCCTCAGGGTCTCATGTAATTTCTTCCTTCCTTTTCTACTCCAAAATACTGGGGGGTGGGGCGTGTGTGTGTGTGTGTGTGTGCTATAGGATCGTATATTTAGATCTGAGAATGACCTTAGAGGCCATCAAGCCCAACGCCTTCATTTTATAGATGAGGACACTGAAGCCTAGAGAGGTTAAGTGGTTTACCCAAGGACACACAGGCAAGGGAGAGTTGGGATTCAAAGCTAGCTTGTCTGATTCCTCAAACTAGCACCCTTACCACTGTACTTACATTTCCCACTGTATCTTTCCCCCTTTCCCCTTCCAGATAGTCATCCCTTATAACAAAAATATTTTTTAAAGTGGAAAAAACTAAAATGTAAAACCAACACATTGAAATAATCTGATGTTATATGCAATATTCTGTACTTGTGAATCCCCACTTCAGTAAAGTAGCATGGGCTACATATCTTCTCATATCTCTTCTTTAGGGCTAAGCTCAGTCTTTATAAATTTGTATCATTCAATTTTGATTGCTTTGTGGTTGTTATTCTTTGTATTTGCGTTGTTGCAATCATCTAGTTTGTTTTGCTGGTTCTGTTTATTTCACTTTGTGTCAGTTTATATAAGCCTTTTGATGATTCTCTGAATTTATCATGTTCATCCTATCTTACAGCAAGGTAATATTGTATATTATGTGCATCGCTGCAATTTGTCTAGCTGTTGTCCAACCAATGGTCATATCCTTTGTTTCCTGTTCTTTGCTATCACAAAAGTACTGCTATGAATATTTGTGTATATGGAGCTACTTTAAATTTTTGATATTTTGGGGATATATGCCTAGCAATGCAATTGCTTGGTCCAAGGGGATTGATATTTTAATCACTTTATTTGCATAATTCCAAATTGCTTTCCAAAATGAGGGTACCAATTCATAGCTCCAGCAATGCATTTGTATGCCTGCCTTTCCACAACTCCTCCAGCACTGACTATACACCACTTTTGTTATCTTTGTAAATTTGCTGAGTGTAAGGTGAAATCTCAAGGTTGTTTTTATGTGCATATCTCTTATTATTAGTGTTTTGAGGTATTTTCATATAGTTGTTAACAGCTTGGAAGTCCATTTATTCATATCCTTTGACCACTTCCCTTCTTGTCCTTAGATTTATGTTCATGCAAAAGCCTTTCAATTTCATATAATCAGAATCATCCACTTTGCCATTTATTTGGTTAAGAATTTAACCCCTACCCATGCGTGTGAAAAGCATATTACTTGCTTCTATTTTAATTTATTTGTGGTATGATTTTGTAATAGAGTGAACCATGGTATCCACTGATAGAGAGCTGGCCTTGGAGGCAGGAAGACCTCAGGTCAAGTCTTGCCTGACATCTACTGGCCTACTTAACTTCACCTTGCTCTAAGGTGACTCCTTAAGACTGTAAATTACAGAAAAATTGTCAACCTGCATTGGTAAAGGGAGTTTTCTCATCTAGGAGTTCCCTATATTATTCAAAATTTGAAAACCTGTCCTTATGATTTTTAATATTCTAGTCATATGTCCATTTTGACTTTATCATGGAATATGATGTAAGATGTTGTTATAAGCCTAATTTCTTCCAGACTGCTTTCTAGTTGTCCTAACAGTTCTTATAAAACAGATTTTTTTTGGTCTAGGTAATATGTGCTTTCATGTTTATCAAATGCTGAATTATTGAGTTCAGTTGTTTCTAATTCTTACTCTTCTAGTCTTTTCCATGGACCTACTTACCTTGTTTTAAACCTATACCAAATGGTTTTGATGATCAATGTTTTGTAATATATTTAGAGGTCTGACAGTGCTGTTCTCCCTTCATTCTTATTTTTTTTTCATTATTTCCTTTGATATTCTTCTGTTCCTTCAAACGATCCCTTTGGTAGGTTGATTGGTATAACATTAAATCTGTAAATTAACTTTGGTATATTGTCATTTTATTATCATATTTTCCATTTTTATTATATTGCCATGGTCCAGCCATGAACATTGAATATTTTTCTAGCTATTTGAGTTGTTCTTTATGTCTTTAAGGGATATTATATGATTGAATCTACATGAGTGTTAAGAATGCTTTGGTAATGAGACTCCCAAATATTTTAAATGTTTAGTATTTATTGTGAATGGTGCTTCCCTTTCTATTATTGACTTCTAAATTTTGTTATAATTATATATAGAATTGTTGTTGATTTTTGTGGATTTATTTTGTAGCCTGAAATTTTATTGAAATTCTTAATTTTTACAATTGAGTTGTTTTCTTATTCTTTGCGATTTTCAAAGCAAACCATCATGTGATCAGAAAGTAGAGATAGTTTTGTCTCCTTTTTGCCTATCTTTTTACCTTTAATTTCTTTTTTTCTTGTTATTGCTATTGTTAACATTTATACAACTATGTCATATAATAGCCAGAAAAGGGGGTACAGTTGTTTCGCTCCTTTATTGACCTATGGTATCTTAATTGACAAACCTGATGATCTTTAATCAGACCTCCTCCTCCTCCTCAGTCTCTCTAGCATCTGACTTTGTTGATCATAATTTCCTCCCGGATACTTCTTCCTTTCTCCCCAGTCCAATCCATCTTCCACATAGCTGTGAAAACTATTTAACTGAAGTATGAGTCTAGCCATATTGTGCCCCTGCTCATGCTCAATAAACTTCACTAGCTCCCCATTACCTCTAGGATAAAAAATAAACTCCTCTGTCATGTAAAGCCCTGGTTCTGACTTACCTATCCAGGATTACTATACCTTATTCCTCTTTCCACAATCTGTGATTCAGCAAACTGGTGGTCTTATTGTTTATTCCTCTTATAGAATGTTTCATCTCTTACCTCTTTGTCCTTGCATAGGCTGTCCTTACTTGCCTGGAATACACTCTGCCCATCTCTCAGAATCTGTTCTTTAAGGCTCAGCTTAAGATCCGCTTTGTCCACCAGGACCTTCCTAATCTAAGCTGCCCTTGTGTCATTTTTGTATTTGCCTACCTAGGTATCTATTGTCTCTTCGGGTAGAGTATATAAGCTCCATGGTACAGTGCTTGTATTTCTCAGTGCCTGGCACACAGAGTGGTTCTTAAAGCTCACTGGTTGATCATTTTGTGTACATTCTCTCTTATGCCTCACAATAATCCTACAAAGTAAACGCAACGAGGTATTATTATCTTCATTTCATAGATGAGGACAGTGGGGGTGGCGGGAGTGACTTGCCCAGGGTCACACAGCTGTTGTCAGAAATGGGTTTTGAACCCAGGCCTTTCTGACTTCAACTTCAGCACGTGGTGTACTTTCCCTTACTGCCTCATGGTACTGAAAATGCCCAATGACATCTTACCACCTCTGTGAACTTCCCCTTAATTTACAATTGTGCTTTCTTTTTGAGTTCTGAAATACATACAAAGAGAATTCTCATAGATCTGATCAACTTGGCATTCTGAGAAGAAAACAAATTGTTACTTTGAGATAGTGTAGGCAAATTAGAGCAGTTTTGGATATAAAATTTTACATGAAATAACTATTTCAGATTGCAAGCGGTGGGGGTAGAGAGAAAGATAAAGTGAGAAGAGGGCACAAAAAAGGAAGAATGCATAAACTCTTTATCTGATTAATTTGGGAAATCATCGGGGATGCTGGCTTCTGTCTGTAGGATGTGATGGCTCAGGCTTGAGCTGAGTGACAGGTAGCATTAAGTCACCCAGAGCGGTTAAGTCATTCAGTTTGCAAGCATGGCACTTGATCTGCCAAGAACTTTGCAGAATAGTGCAAAGAGGGAAAAGAAGCCCATTGAAAGAACAGAATATCCAGCAACTATGACCATATAAGAAGAAGTTACAAAAATTTAAAACAAATTTGTAAAATTGGTAAAAAACTTTGCAACAAAAAGTCACAAATCCATAAAGTGATGAAAAGTCATTATATTTTGTGCATTTAAATTTATGTACATATAAATAGCCCCTAAACAAGTTTAACTGTTTGTATTGATATTCGATTTTGAGTTTCTAATAAATCATTAAAAATACATACATTACCTCATAAAGTGCTTAAGGTCTACCTGTTCAAGCTACACTGTTAGTGAGGGACCCTTTCTCCTTTGATCATTGCATAGTTAAGAGCTTCCTAGCCTCATGCAATGTTTTCACTGGGACAGGTGTTGGAGGAGTCATCAATGCTGCTGTGGAGGGATCACTGGGTTTAGAGGCAGATGACCTGAGAGCCCATGCCAGCCCATCCATTTGGCTCCCATGTCACCTTGGAGGAGTCACTTGACCTTTCTAAGCTTTGGTGATTTCAAGAGCCAAGTGTAGCACAAAGAGCCCTGGATTTCTCACCCAGAGGCCTGAACCCCACATACAATGTGGATCTGCTGTTGGCTTACTCTTTGACTTTGGAGAAGTCCTTTTCCCAATTTGGGTTTCAGTTTTTCCCTCATGAAGTGAAAAGATGGAATAAAATTATTTCTCAGGTCCCTTCGGTGATTCTGAGTGTTGCTAGCACCTCCTAGTGTACATAGGATCACAGCTCTAGAGTTGGAAGGGGCCTCGGAGGCCATCTGGTCCACCTCTTAAACTTACAGGTTAGGAAACTGAGGATCAGATCACATACCTAGTAAGTTCACAGACAGGATTTGAACCTAAGTCGCGTAACTATAACTCTGACACTATGTCTACTGTGCTCATGTGTTGTAGCTTAAATCATCCAAAGTTTTGAGCTAGTTTCAATGAATCTCAAAGGAAATATTCAGAAGTAGCCCGTTCCTCTGTCAGAATTTTCATCATTTGCCTAGAACAGGGTGGGGAACCTACAGCCTCGAGGCCACATGTGGCCCTCTAGGTCCTCAAGTGCAGCCCTTTGACTGAATCCCTTTGGATTCCTTGAAGCTTGGATTCAGTCAAAGGGTCTCACTTGAGGACTTAGGGGCCTCAAGGCTACAGGTTCCCCATCCCTGGCTAGAACATTTTAGGCCAATGGAGAGAATGGGCTGGTTTTCACATGACAACATGTAGTCTGGAACTACTTTGGAAAATAATGTAGAGTAGAGCTAGGTCACTTTGAAGGTACAGGCAATGCCGTGGCTTCCGACAATCAAAAAGAAAGCTTTGTTTTCAAGTTACTTTGGATAGATTCAAGGATGTGTAATTTCATCAGTGTGGTTTCTCCAACTACTGACATAGTGTGCTACCCTTCCATAGCTTAGTTGCTGTGATGAACCTGTCTCAATTTAGCTAAGCTGTTCTTTGGGCAACAAACATACATCCAGTCCTCCACTGCTTGGCTTGTGTTCGCTGGCATGCCTCTGAGAGCCCGGGGTCACCTCCACGCCAACATGCATCAAAGTAGGGCTTTAGTGGAAGTTTAAATTACATGCAGTGTAAATAAAATTCCACTAAAGAATAACAATAACCCTCCACTTGAATTGCCCTTTGATGCCTCCCTGTGGTGGAGAGGTGACCCTGGATTCTTGAAGGCTCTAATTCTCCTGGGACACCTTTCCTGTTTTTCACAATGTTCCAGATATCCCTGACTAAAGCTCAGCAGTCACATCTGCCAATTCTCGGTGTACCTGAGGAGATTGTGGATCTGGGCCTTGAACATACCAGCGGTGACTGGGTGCTCTCATTGCCCTGCTTATATTGGATTTAAACTCCTTGTTCACCATTTTTGTTCTCTCATTTCCAGGCTAGAGGCAGAGAAAATGGGAGCAAATGTGAGTTGAGTAGTGTAGCCTCCTCTTTTTTATCCTTTATTGTTGTTCCCGCCACCCAAGCAGTGGCTATATTGCTTCTTTGAACATCCCCCCCCCCCCCCCCCGCCATATACTTAAAACAACAACAACAACAACAATAACCACTTTGTTGTTTTCATTGTTTTCTTTGTGGCATCAGGGACTCTTGAATAACTTAAGAATAAGGGAAGAGGGGGCAGCTAGGTGGCAGCTAGGTGGCGCAGTGGATAGAGCCCTGGCCCTGAATTCAGGAGGACCTGAGTTCAAATCCAGCCTCAGACACATAACATTTGCTAGCTGTGTGACCCTGGGCAAGTCACTTAACTCCGTTTGTCTCACCCAAGAAACCAACCAACATGTCACTGGATCCTTACACCAATCCTATGAGGTATGTAGCACAATATTATTTTCCAGTTTTATATATGAGAAAATGGAGACCCAGAGAAGAGGTGAAGTGATTTGTTGTTCAGTTGTTTTCAGTTGTGTCCAACTCTTGGCATAATGATACCCAAGTTTTATGTAGGCTTTAAAGCTTATGAGCACATTACACACAAAATATTTCATTTGAACCTCCCGGCAACCCTCAGAGATACTTGTTGTTTTTAAGTCCTGTCTGACTCTTCATGACCCCCTTTGGGGTTTTCCTGGCAAACATACTACAGTGGTTTAGCATATCCTTCTCCAGCTCATTTTACAGATGAGGAAACTGAGGCAAACGGTGTTAAGTGACTTGCCCAGGGTTACACAGCTAGTAAGTGTCTCAGGCCAGATTTGAACTCACAAAAATGAGTCTTCCTGACTCCAGGTCCAGCACTCTATCCAAGCAGCGCCACCTAGCTAAAAAGTGGCAAAGGCATAATGTGAACTCAATACCTTTTACTCAATTTCCAGTGCTCTTCCTCTCTCCTTCACCCCACCCCATACTTCACCAAGTTCAGGTATTACTTTAAAGAGGGATTTATAGTCCCTGGATATATGAAGGTCTTCTGGGTTGTATTTAAAAGAAAACTAGTTGAGATAGTTGCCAGTAAGATAATCTAGTATGTTCTGTACCACATGCAACATGTTGTTCACCCTTCAAATTCTGTATTGTCTCTGTTCTCAAGATAATGTAAGAACATTTTCTGATTTCTCTTTGGAGTATACCAGCCAGCTTGAAACAATTTCTTCTCATAAGGTCATAGATTGAGAGCTAGAAGGAGCCTTAGAGATCACTGAGTCCATCTCCCTTATTTTACACAAAAAGAAACAGAGACAGATTAAGTGAGTTGCCCAGAGTCACACAGCCAGGAAGTGTCTGAGGCCAGTTCTGGAATGAGCTCTTCTTGACTCTAAGTCCAAATGCCCTATCCATTATTACAACACTGCTTTCTGAGCTCACCTGCTTCTTAGAATTTTTTTTTTTAACCAGACCTATGATTTCATGATTATAGAGAGCTTCTGGCAAGGAACTTCCTGTACCAAGCACAGATCAATCCCTGTTCTGCAACTTAGTCTTAAGAGAGTTATCTGGGATGCTCAAAGGTGACTTGTCCAAGGTAGGATTTGAACCTGGGTCTTTGTAGCTCCCAGGCCTCCCTAGCCATTATGTCCCACTGCCTCTTGGTTGTAGCATTATTGTCTACATATATCTTTTCAGCCACTTTTATGTCTTCCTTGTACTTTGATGAACCTATAGCTACACTGGAACAGGTCACACACATTCATGCCTTTTCATAAGGATTTCTTAGTGATTCTCGTCCATCTCCCTCACGTAAACCCTTCATAGGGGAGCCACTCAGAACACTGGAGGCATTTTCTGTGTCTCTTAGTATGTGTTGTGGAAACCACTACAGCATTTGGGCTGTCTATCTGTTATCCCTCCTCCTTGTTACATGATGACTTCACCTACTTTTCTGATATTCCATGCCTTTCATTCCACTGTTCAGGCACAAGTCCCTGTTTATAACATGCGGCAGCCTGCTTACATGCATCAGGCATCTTCCCATTGCCCTTTGGGTCATTTGCAATTTGGATCCTTCAGTGATGATGATGTGGTGTTGAGCATTGTTTTTTAGTGGGAGAGAGCTAGATAACTATTTTTCACATTTTCACATTTTCACAATGGTATTAGGGTTCAGAATATGCTATTCAAGAGTGGCAAGCTAATTTGCATGACTGTCTATAATAGAACCTTTAGAAAACAGGTTTTATTTTTCAGTGCATAGTATTTGTTTTATGGGTTCTTAGAAAAGTGGGATGGAAAAATGGTTTGAGCCATGATCTGTTTTAGCTAGCTTAAGTTGGGCTGTTCAGAATGGAAGCTAAAAAGTTTCCCTTGAATCACCCTCCCTTGACCTTGACCAAGCGGTGCCCCAGGAATTTAGAACTTGGACTATCTGTGCCCATTATGCCTTTATTTAATGTTTAGTTTGAGCCAAACCTAAGCAGACTCAGAGCCTTTGGTGGTTTTCCATGGAAATGGCCACTTTACATGGATTGTGGTGAGGAGCAACCCATTCAGAGCTGCTACCAGGCAGGTGTGTAGTGTGGGCTTTACAAATGCCACAATCTTTGAGGATTATGCAGCCTTTGGAAACATTCACCATTTCTGAAGAGTATATAAATGGGTTCTGATTGGAGAGAGCGGCATGCTTCTTGTCAGCTAAGGTTTTGAAAACATTCCATTATCGTCATGTCAGAAGCTTGCAATTGGCCCAGGCTTTGGCTAAAGGTGCCATTTTGTAGAATGCTCATGAAAGACTGTGGATTATTTCATTCCCTCTCCTCTTGGAATAAGTTCTTCTCTTTGTACCTTTTCTCATAAAAATAATCCTGCTGCTTCCGTGCATTATTATGATTAATAATAGTTAATATTTATGTAATACTTACTACGTGCCCAGCACTGTACTAAATACTTCATAATTATTAGCTCATTTGATCCTCACAACAGCTCAGGAGGTACTATTATTATCCCCATTTGACAGATGAGAAAACTGAGGCAAATAAAGGTTAAGTGACTTGCCCTGAGACACACAGTTAGTAAGCATCTGAGGCTGGCAGGTCTTCCTAATTCCCGGCCCAGTGCTGTGTCTGCTGCCAGCACCTAGCTTTCCTGTTACTGCCTGTGTGGTGACCTGCTTCAGAGTAGTTATTACACACGCTCAGATCATAGGTCCATCAAAGTGTGTAAGTGCAAGGAATCCATAAAAGTGTCTGAAGAGGTATATGTGGACAGTGATTCTAAGAATGAGAGGCAGTGTGATATAGTGGCTAATATATAGGCAGCTAGGTGGCACAACTGTGTACTGGGCCTGGAGTCAGGAAGACTCATCTTCCTGAGTTCAAATCCAGCCTCAGACACTTACTAGCTGTGTCACCCTGGGCAAGTCACTTCATCCTGATTGCCTCCTATTTCCTCAAATGTAAAATGAGCTGGAGAAGGACGTGGCAAACCACTCCAGTATCTGTGCCAAGAAAACCCAAATGGGGTCACAAAGGTTGAACACAACTGAACAACAGTCACTGAACAACAAAAATAACAAGACAGAGGATAAGGTGAAAGTACTTAGGGAATGATCCTCTACATTTCAGGTCATCAGGAGCAACGAAGCATCCTTTAAGTTTAAAAAAGAAATGAAAGAGGAAGGCAAGAGTTCTGCCACTTAACCACACATATAGAAAGAAGGAAAAGACCCATGCATACAGAGGTCACAGCCAGCTCTAGAGTAGGGGGAAGAGAATGTAAAAATGCATGCTCAACAGCCTTTTCAGTTGAATCTGTGTTATTAACATTTTCTCCTTCACTTTCTTAAGTCTGGACAATCAACAAAACACTCAATCGTGGTGCCTTGATTCGTGGTGATTTCTGAGGTACAAAAGCTTACTCTGAAAATATACCAGTCATCTCTCTCACAAGCTATTTCCAGCTGACTCTGGCACATCCCTGAGTAGTTATCCCTTAGTAGCACTAACATAAAGAATCGTGGGTTTCAGTCACGTTCTATCACTCTCTGTCAAATAAGGGCCATGTAATGGATAGCACATGAGTGACCGAGTCACAACACCAGAGTTTGAATCTTGGCTCCAACACTACTGTTTATTAACCATGTGACTTGGGCACATTCCTTTACCTCGCCATGCCTCAGTTTCATCATCTGCCAAATGGGGACAATAGCATTTGCCTCTCATCTACAGAGTGGTATGATGGATAGAGTGCTGCATTTGGAGCCAGGGAGACCTAGGTTAGAATCCTGCAAAGCCTGACACTTACTATCTGGGTGACTCTGAGAAAGTCACTGAACTTTCCCTAGCCTCAGATTCTTCATCTATAAAATGGGGATAATAATGGCACCTACCTCCCAGGTTTGTTGTGAGCACTAAATTAGTTCATGTACATCAAAACTATACAACTCTATGTAGATGTCATCATTACTGAGTTCCTTATATTAGCTCTTTATACACAAACTTCAATTCTATAGGCCTTCACCAAATGCCCAGTATCTACCAGTAGGCTAAGCTTGTCACTGGGGAAGAAAAAGATGAAAGAACAAGCCTTCAAAGTGTTTATGATTCAATAAGAGAGCTATGTATACAAAGGAGAGTGGGATGGATGCAGCCCTTGGTGTGGTAAAAAGCACCCTGAATTTGGAGCAAAAGGACCCGAGGTCACATCCAACCTCTGCTACTCACCTGTGGGACCTTAAATGAGTCATGTATCCTCTATGGGTCTCAGTTTCCTTCTCTGTAAAATGAAAGAGTTATAGCAGATGATCTATGAGGTCCCTTCTTGATTGATGAGCCTATGAGTACGGAGTTAGATGACGTGGTCTCCTGAATCCCCCTTCTGGCTCTATATGTTATGGTCCTAGAG
The DNA here is from genome assembly GCF_003287225.1 of Phascolarctos cinereus. NCBI lineage: Eukaryota > Metazoa > Chordata > Mammalia > Diprotodontia > Phascolarctidae > Phascolarctos > Phascolarctos cinereus. Next base: position 43,010,168 of record NW_027556291.1, read on the forward strand.
ATCAGGACAGAGTACTCTAGGAAAATGTGATGGTTGGAGATCAGGCAGTGCCTCATGGGACATCAGAAGAGCCTAGGTTTAGAGATGGAAGAGACTTTAGACACCATCTTGTCCACCCTCCCACCCCCAACCAGATGGGGAAACTGAAGGTTAGATAGATGAAGTTATTTGGCCAAGTGACTCCTGGCCTGGACAGAAGACAAGGAGGATTTCAAGAGATAAATGGAAGTAGGTGTGGGCATGGTGCTTTTCAGGAAAGGGAGAGGGCCTGTATACTCACAACTCTCCAAAAGGAGGTTTCCTTTGTGATTCAGGAAAATCACACAAGTGTACTGGGGTTATTTCCACAGCAGCCCCTAGGCCAGGAGTGGGGAACCTGAGGCCTTGAGGCCACACATGGCCCTCTCAGTCCTCAAGTACAGCCTTTTGACTGAGTCCAAGTTTTACAGAACAAATCCTTTTATTAAGGGGATTTGTTCTGTGAAGTTTGGATTCAGTCAAGGGTTGTACTTGAGGACCTAGGGGGCCACATGTGGGCTCGAGGCCACAGGTTCCCCACCCCTGACCTATGCTTTGCCATGTGTGTGCCTGTATTTGTATATATATGTATGTGTGACTGCTTCCAGCCTGCTTACTGTTTTCTTGATTAAAAACGTAGAGCCCTGGCAATGCTAAATAGTGACTAATGGAGGCAGTGCTGAAGGTGGCTACTCCACTCATGCCCCAAAAGGGTCAGCAGGACAACTGGCATTCCAAAGAAAAACAGAGCAAAAAGACTTGCTGTATTTGGTGTAGAAATTTAGTTTGAATTAAAGAACATACTTCCAAGACCTCTGAAGGGGAGTTTTGGTGACCTTGCACTAGCTCCTCTCTGCTTTTAGCTTTCTTTTTCATACTATTCTCTCGTGGAGCTGGCTGAGGACAAGGTTCCCAAATTCACTCAGTCTTATTGCTTTTAGGAGAGGGCCAAATGCTTTCCACGTGTGGCACTGTGGCAAGAGCACAGGCTTGGAAGTCACAAAAGCCTGGAGGGGTGGCACAGTGGATAGAGCACTGGGCCTGGATGCAGGAGGACCTGAGTTCAAATCTAGCCTCAGACCAGACACTTGACACTTACTAGCTGTGTGATCCTGGGCAAGTCATTTAACTCAGATTGTCTCACCAAAAGAAAAAACAAAACAAAACAAAACAAAAAAAGCCTGGAGGGGATCCTAGGCCTAGCCCTGGAATGAATTCATCCTGTGATGTTGGGCTGCTCACTTCTTCATTCTGGGCCTTATTTTGCTCATCAGAAAAATGATGGATTGGACTGAACACTTTCCAGGTGCCTGATATTTTGATCTGGACCTGTGGCTACGTTGATGTAACTGCTAACTTCCCTGCATCTGCTCTGTAACTTCTAAGGTAGTGGCCAGAGAAATTAAGTGAATTAAGTGAACGCGGCCCCGCAGGCAGTCTGTGTGAGAAAGCAATCCTGAAAGCAAGGCTTTCCTCATCTTGAGGCCAGTGCTCTGTTGACAACCCTGTTGCATCTCAGGTGGCACCTCCAGGAAAATGTCGGCTCCCTGAGGAGAGGGACTCGCTTTCATTTTTGTCTTGTATCTTTAGCCCAGCACAGTCCCTTGCACACAAGAGCATTGGTCTTGGAGTCAGAAAGAACTGAGTTCAGTACCCACTTGAGGCATTCACTAGCTGTGCGATCCTGGGCCAGTCACTTAACTCTCTCTTAGCCTCAGTTTCCTCATCTGTAAAATGGGGATAATAATGGAACCTACTACACGGGATTATTGTGAGGATCAAACAAGCTCCGAGTGAATGCTATGTGTACTTATTATAGCTGCTAATAAGGATCAAATGAGATAATATTTGTAAAGTGCTTAGCACATAATAAGCACATCATAAATACTTATTCCCTTTTCCTTCCCTTCCCTAATAACTGCATGTTGGATTGAATTGTACAGAATTCCCACTCCAAGTCCTGCGATCTCATGATTTGAAGATCTTCTCCCCTTTTGAGTCTTTAAAAACTCCAGAGGAATATCTTCTCTCCTAATCAAAAGCTTATCCTCTGAACATGCCTGCAGTTTGAGAGGAGAAGTGTCACATTTGCCCTCCTCTCTCTCTCTCTCAAAGGTCCGAGGCGGCAATCCTCTTTGGAGTGGAGGCCATTAACCCCAAACCCTGACAGCCAATGGTGGAACCATACTTAGGCACAGATGGGGCCCTTGCAGCCTTGCCCTATTGGGGCAGGGGTCAGGAAAGGAGGAGGCCCAGCATGCTGGGCCAGGAGGTTTCTGGGGACAATGGGCTGGAGGTGGGGGTGGGGTGACAGCCTTGTCAAGTTTTCCCAGGGGGATGAGGGTGAGGGGTGGTCCTGGAATTTCATCTCCTGTCACTGGTTGTAACAATAAATGCCTGTTTTGCCTTCCTGAAAAATGATTCCTAGATAATGATTTCCTTTCCTTTTTTTCCCCCCAGGATGGGAGGGGGAGGTTGAAAGAGGTGGAGATTTTAAAAAGAAATATGAGCAATAGCTATTTAGGTCTTGAGATTGTAATGTTTTTCCCCTCCAAGAGGCGAGAGAGCCTTATTTGAGTTTTGCATGAAGATACCGTTAAAACACCCCCATTTAAAGAGCAGCAACCAGAAACTCAGAAGGAGAGATTGCCGTTGAAATAGAAACTCCAACACATTTTGTGCATTTCAGTGCTCATTAAACTCCTAAGTAGCTCTGGTGCGCTAATTGTAATAAGAACCTTAGTGTTGCAGTTGGGAGTTGGGAGGCAGGGGTGTCCTGCAGTTAGATTTGCTCCTTTAGTGTTGTGGGAAGGAACACTTCATCTGGGCTACGTGTAGGGAACTTGGAGAGTTTCTTTGCTACCCAGAGACCTCCCTAAAGCTGCTGTGGTATGCAAGGAATGGGGAAGGCCACCAGTGCTTGGGGCAAATCCCCTGTGGAAGAGTGATGGAAAGATAGAGACAAATGTCCCCCAGCATAAGGAGGTATGGATGATGAATTGGGCTCTGCTCTGTGGCAGGAGTCTGATAAAGTAATCACAGATCTATTGAGGTAAATAAAATCCCACATTTGAAACGATACATACTTATTGTTAAAGAAAGGAAGGAGCTGTGAATGTGGAGGATGGGAATTCCTTCTTCCTTGGATACAGGCCCCCCTCCTCTATGTCTTAGTGAGATGTTGTAGCCTCCAAAAGCCAGTGCCTTCTAGCCACAAGCCCCTCCACCTTTAGCAAAGTTGATCTTCATAATTCATTCCATAAGACTCAGTATTTTATAGGATCCCAGACCTAGAGCCGAAGGGGGCTTAGTGGTCATCTCTTCCCCCATTCCCCCATTTTACAGCAGAGGGAATTGAGGCCCAGGGAAGAGCTATGTAGCAGAGCTGAGATTTGAACCTGGGTTCTCTGACTCCAAATGCACTCAGTATTTTTTCCATTGGGCTGCACATTTGATGGCTTTCTAAGCTTAGTAGGCTCTATCAAAGCCTGCCTCCTACTGGCATAATTTTTCAAGAGGTCAGGGTGATTAAAGGGTATGAATAGACAGTTTTTTCCCTTTCATTCATTCGTTCATTTTTTTTTTATTTTGAGTTCCAAATTCTCTCCACCCCTGCCCCAACTCATTGAGAAGGCCAGAAATATGATACTCATTATATAGATGAAGTCATGCAAAAGATATTTCCACATCAGAATAGGCAGTTTTCTAAAGAAGAAATATAAGATATCAATAGCCATATGAAAAAAAAAAGATGCTTCAAATCAGTAATAATTAGAGAAATGCAGATTAAAGCAACTCAAGTTCTACCTCATAACTTTTGTGTGATTGGCCAAATTATAAAAAAGGAAAATGACAAATGGTGGAGTGGCTTTGGGAAAAGAAGCATATTAATGTACTATCTGATGGAGCTTTGAAATGGTGGAGCCATTCTGGAAAGCAATTTAGAACTATGCCGCTGGAGTTACTAAACTGTTACATCCCTTTTGACCCAGAAATGCCACTATGGGGCCTGTGCCTCAAAGAGATCAAAAAGCAAAAGGACTTATATGTACAAAAATATTTAAAAATAAAGATTAAAAATGCCTCTTTTTATAGTAGTGAAGAGTAGTACATAAGCAAAGGAAGCAAAGAAACTAGGGGGGGGGGTCATCAGTTGGGGAATGACTGAATAACTTATGGTAGATGAATGGAATGTAATTCTAGTCTGCTATATGAAATGATAAAAAGGATAATTTTGGAGAAACCTTTAGAAGACTTGCATGAACTGATTCAGGGTGAAGTGAGCAGAACCAAGAAAACAATTTATACAATAAGAACAACACAGTAAAAACAACTTTGAAGTACATAATAACTCTGATCAACACAATGACCCACTATGATTCCAAAGGACTGATGATAAAGAACTCCTGACAGTGGTGATGGACTTAGGGTACAGAATGAGACATATTTTTTGGGATATGACCAATCTGACAATTCATTTTGCTTGACTACATATACATATATGTATGTGTGTCTGTGTATGTATATGTGTTTTTAGGGTTTTGTTTTTCTTCATTTTTTCCCCCCAGTGGTAAGGGGTGTGGTGGGAGGAAGAGAAAAGTTGATTTCCATTGCAAAAAATAAAATTTAATAAAAAATAGGTCATTACCCCCTCCGTGTAAAAATGAGGCACGGGAAAAGAATATATAAATTTTTTAAAAACTCTAAGCATTTATTAAGCAGGTAACCATTGATTAAGCATTTATTGTATGCCTGGTACTATGATAGGTGCTGGAGATGCAGACACAAAAATGAAATGATTTTTGCTGTCAGGAACATATATCATGTTGGAGCAGACAATATGTATGCATATATACAAACAAAATAGCAACAAAGTGCCTAAGAAGAATACTAGTAGTTAAGAGGGGATGAGGAAAAGCTTCAGATAGAAGGTTGTCCTTGAGCTGAATCTTGAAGGAAACCAGGGATTATTAGAGGTAGAGGTGAGAAGGGAGGGCATCTCGGGCAGGGGGGATGGCGAGTGCAAAGGTACAGAGATGGGAAAGGGAATGCCATATATAAGAAACTGTAAGATGGCTAGTTTGCCTGGATCATAGAGTGTACAAAGGGGGATAATGTGGAATAATGCTGCAAAGGTAGTTTGGGGCCAGGTTGTTAAGTGTTTTAAAACGCCAAAGACAGGAGCTCCTAGATCACTCAACAAGCATTTTTAAAACACCTACTACTTGCCAAGAACTGAGAATACGAGCACAAAAATGAAATGGCCACTGACTCAAGGAGCTTATATTCTATTGGACAATACAATGTGTAAGTATGTAGGGATGTATAAAATACAAACTTGATACAGGAGAATTAGCAGCTGAGGAAATCAGGAAGAGCTGGCACAAGATTGATCTTGGGCTGAATCTCAAAGGAGAAGAGGGATTCTAAGAGGTAAGTTCCAGGCAGACATACAGGAATAGCCCATTCCTAGGCACAGAGGGGGGAGATGAAATGTCCTGTGAGGGGAATAAGAGGAGAGCTAGTTTGTCTAAAAAAAATCATAGGGTATATAAAGAAGAGTTGTGTGTGGTAAGGCAAGAAACGTAAGTTGGGGCCAGATTGTAAAGGGTTTTAAATGCCAAACAGAACAGTTTATGTTTGATCCCAGCAGGAATAGGGAGCTAGTGAAGTTTATTGAGCAGAGGAACAATGTGGCTAGTTGTGTGGAAGATGAGTTGGAATGATGTGAAATTGGGTAGAAAGGAAGTGGTTGAAATAGTCCAAGGTTTAAGGCAAGGTTTAAGGTCCTGAGCCAGGGCCATGGCACTGTTTGTAGAGAAAAGAGAATGCATATGAGAGGTGTTATGGGGCTAGGAAGGACAAGATTTGGCAACTGATTGGATTTATGGAGTGAAGAAAGGTGAGGAGTCAAGGGTGACAGGGAGGTTTCAGAACCTGGGTGCCTGGAAGGACAGCAATGCCATTAATAAGTGCTAATCCTTCTCCAAAAGCTCTGGGATCAAATCGAAGCTCCTCCCTTTGACATTAAATGCTCTTCACAACCTGGTTCCTTCCTTTAGTTTTAGTCTTTTAAGAAGTTACTCCCTCTCAGGAATCCTGCTGTCCAGCTGTTGGGAGATAAGCCACATGGAATGCAGTCTTAGAGGATCACAATTAAGGGCTGTTGAGATGGTCTTAACATACCCCTTATTGAGCTTTGGGCCTTTGATTTCTATACCATTGTTATCTTCAGATAGATAACCACTCCCCCACCCCCCATTTTCCTTTGTCTCAAAGCAAAGCAGTAAAGCAAACCCAACCAATTCAGTGCCCATATTTTATGGTGTATGAAACATTTCATGCCCATAGTCCTGACCTCTCCAACAAAAAGAGGGTGGCATGCTCTATAAATGTTAGCTACTAATAGTGATGATTATTATGGTACATTTCCTCACTTCATCTCTTTGGCCAAGATTACTTATTATAATTACGTAGTGTTCACTTACATTGGGGTAGATATGATATATGTTGTTTCTCTAGTTCTACCTATGTCACTCTGTCTTGGTTCATACAAGGTGGAGGGAAGGGAATGAGCATTTATGTACTGTCTAGTATGTGCCAGGCATGGTGCTAAGTGCTTTTTTTGCAATTAATATCTTATCTGATCTTTACAACAACCCTGGGAGGTAGGTGCCATTATCATCTCCAATTTATCATTGAGGAAACTGAAGCAGATAGAGGTGAAGTGATTTGCCCAGGGTCACAGAACCAGGAAGTGTCTGAGGCTGGTTTTGAACTCAGGTTTTCCTGACTCCAGGCCCAGCACTCTGTACACAGCATCACTTAGCTGCTTCCTGTAGTAATAGCCAGTGTTTGTTCTATAATATTTATACATTTTATCTCATTTTATCCTCATTATCCTGTGAGATAGGTGCTGTTATTATCCCTGTTTTACAGATGAGGAAACTGAGGCAGAGAGCAGTTAAGTGAGTTGCCCAGGGTCACACAGCTAAGAACTGACTTCAGGCCTAGCACTTTATACTCTGCGCCACTTAGCTGCCTCCTATACTAATAGCCAGTGTTTATTCCATGATATTTATAAATTTTATCTCATTTTATCTTCACAACTCTGTGAGAGAGGTGCTATTATCCCCATTTTACAGATGAGAAAACTGAGACAGAGGTTGAGTGACTTGCCCAGGGTAACACAGCTAGGAAGTGTCTGAGGCCCCATTTGAACTCAGGTCTTCTTGGCTTCAAATCTAGTGCTGTACCCATTGCAAGCCTAGCTGCCTAATCTGAGTCTCCCCACTTTCCTCTAAATTCCTCATCTTCCCCATTTTTTACAGAGCAATATCCTGTTACAGTCCTGTGTCACCATATGTGCAGCACTTCCCTAATCAGAGGACACCCACCTTCCGAACCACTTCTTTCAGAAACAATGAAACAGAGACCCAGGAAAGGGAAATGACTCCTCCAAGTCGGGTGGGCAGATCCTAATGCAGATGGTTATAACATGCAGTATTCCATCCAGAATGCAGAGAGGAGGACAAAATAAAGTGCTAAGTGAGCTCCCAGGGGCAGTAACAGATGGCCATGAAGGGCCCTTTCAGCTGCAGAGCTACAATCTTAAGATATGTATATATCCCAGAATGCTTCTTCTGTGGGGCAGTTCTTTGGTGTGAACACATGCCTCATTTCCTTTATTTTACTAGGAAATTTCCCCAACTCCTTTTTATCCTGGGGCTATTCCAGACTCCAGGCCCCCTACCAGCTTCCCCTTGCATTAATAGCTTTCAGCAATCTATTTCAGGCCTGTAGTGCTCTGTGACCAATTGCATTGGGGAAAGGCTGTAGCATGGTATTAATTTTGCAGAACACTCCTCTCAACTTATGGTTTGCACAATGCTCTAATTAATATGCAGATCATCAGCTTGTAACGTCAGTCACCTTGGTGGCAGTCATGGAGCTTTTTTTTTTTAACTGTTCACTCCATAGACTCAGAAACCCAAAGATGATTATTTAAAAATCCCTTTCCTAGTTCCTAGAGTTAGACACAGTGCTGAGAGGAATATTACATTTGGCATCCTTTGAATGATGGCCTTTTGCTGCAAGGAAATGTGGATCCATCCCCTATTGGGAATTGAATGGCCCAGGAAAATTCTGGCTGCAGGCCATGGAGGCCCTCCTGGCTCTGGCAGGAGCAGATGCTTTGGAGGCCCCTTGCTGTTCCTGCATTTGACTTCCGGTTGAAAATTTATGTAACCTTGGGCCATGCAGCTCATCATCCCAGGGAGCACTTAGGGAGTGTTCCTGCCAAACCTGTTTGACACTCCAGTACTTCCCATCTGTCCCCTAGTGTAGAATCTCAGTCTGCCCCCAGCTCTCCATTTCTCTATTGGTTGGGAACAGTCCTCCTTCTGGGGGAGAGGGAGAGAGAGAGAGAGAGAGAGAGGAAGAGAGAGAGAGAGAGAGAGAGAGAGAGAGAGAGAGAGAGAGAGAGAGAGAGAGTGAGAGAGAGAGAGTGAGAATGAGAATATTGCCGTCTGGTGACCACCATACACAGATGGTCAAATGGTCGCAGGCAATCCCATTCATGTACATAAGGAACCCATGGTGCATAGCACCTCTTTATGGTAGGGCAGAACCTGATGTGGAGGAATGGACAAGTGAACCGACTCTGGCACTGGTGTAATGCCATGGAGGGTAAGAGCTGAAGGTGGTGTCTAGTGGCCTTTGGTAGCCTTTGGCACAGTGGCAGAGGTCAGATAACCCTAGAGTGTCGTAAATGGAAAAATCCTTCGAGACTACACACCTCACCACGAGAAGGCCGCTGAGGCTTTGAGCAGGGAGGTAGAGTCAGTGACCCTCTTCTTTTCCCTGCTGTTTCTCCTGGGCTCCTTGGATGTGGTAGGAAGGAGGGGCAGAACAGGGGTCTTGTTTCGAGGCTACACCAAGGTGAGCCCGATGGAGATTAAGGTTGGAATGACAGAGATGGAGGTTGTAGGGATGACAGAAGACGAGGGGTTAATAAATGAAAAACCTAGTTTATACCAGTCAGGAGCATAAGCTGAAAAAGAAGAATCATCTTTGTTAGTGAGTCATCCCTCTCCCCTGAATACTTTCTGTCCATCTCTATTTCCTGTGCTCATTCCTTCTTACTCCTTTGACCTCTCATTCTGTGGCATAGTGGAAAGGGCACTGAACCTGAAGCCCTGAAGACCTGTATTCAAATCTCCCCTCAGGCACTTACTAGCTATATCATCTTGGCCAAGTAACTTAATCTTTCTGAGCCTCAGTTTCTCATCTGTCAAACGGGGATACAAATGGTACCTACTTCACCAGGTAGCTGTGAGACTCAAATGAGCTAATGTATGTAAAACACTTTGCAAACCTTCCATTGAAAAAGAAATATAGAAATGGAAGGCAGCGGTGGTTGTTAGTAAAGGGTTTGCCCAGTGATCTGCCAAGCAAGCAGCCTCCTATCCCCTTTCCTGTTCTTTTCCCGTGATTCCAACTCTTGTCATGTGTCACTACAGCAGCTCTGGCAGCCTCATTATTAAAGTACTTAAAAAAACCACCCCCATAGGCTGGCATGAGCTAAAATGAAGGGGCGATGGCATTGTCATTGGTTTAGCCTTTGCTGCACTAGGACATTTCTTCCACAACTAAGGAAGGGAGAGAAAAAGCATTTGGGGATCAGGGAAATTCCTCTCGAGATCATTTGTTCCTTTAAAAGGCAAGCCTATTTCATGTGCTGCAAATAGCATCATCTCCCCACTCCTATTCTCCCCTCCTCCCAAGAGAACTCCACATGACAATCAAGAAAGGAAAGGTTCAGAGAATAGTTTGAAATTAAATGTGATGCATGTAAACTTCAGGGACCATTTACCATGGAAATGATTCTTTCCCATTCTATGAAGAAAAAAGGACACAGTGTGGTGAGAGTGGGGGTGGGAGATGAAAGTCCCTTCTCCCTTTGGCTGGTCTGTTGGCTTCTAGAAATTTCATGCATTCACAGAGCTGGAAGGGGCCTTAGAGGGTATCAAATCTAACGCAATTCTAGGCCCATCTCCTTGCTAAAACACCACTGAAAAGCAGTCAGCCATCCTCCATCTGAAGATCTCCAGTGTCAGGGAAGTCACTACTCTGCAAGACAAACCACTTCTCTGCCAGAGCTCTTTCACAAATTACAGATTTGGAGAGTAGGAAGGGACCCCAGCAATCATCTGGTCCAACTGATACCCCAAAAGGAATCCCAACAATCCATACCCTATAAAGGGTCATCCAGGCCCTGCTTTCAGGCCCGCAAGAAGAGTGTGCTCTTCAAGCATTCGATGATTATAAATGGCTTCCATAAACTAAGTAAAAATCTATCCAATCATTCCCTTCCCTTGTATCAGACCTACTTCTGCCCTCTGGAGTCAAGCAGATTGTATCTAATACTTCTATTCTTTGTCAGTTCTTTGAGTATAACAATCACATCTCACCGCATCACCTGTTTTCAGACTTCAGTGTCTCCAGCTCATTGGACTGATCCTCACATAGCAGAGTTTGCAAACACTTCACTCAGTTGCTCTTACTCAGGCCAGCCGGGCAGGGTGGCACATGCCAATAATCCTAGCTACCCAGGAGGCTGAAGCTGTCAGATCTCTTCACTCAATCAATAGACATTTATTAAGCACTTACTCTGTACTAGGCATGATGCCAAGCACTGGGGATACACAGAGAGGCAAAAGATAGTCCCTGCCCTGAAGGTGCTTACAATCCAATGGGAGAACAACATGAAAATAAATATATACAAAGCAGGCTGTATACAGGACTAATAGGAAATGATTACCAGAAGGAAAGCTCTAATATTAGTTAATCCCTTGAGCTTGGGAGTTCTGAACTGAAATGGGTTAAGCTGATTGGGTGTCTGAACTTAATCTGCATCAATATAGTGAGCCCCTGAGGCAAGAGTGGCCACCAGGTTGCCTAAGGGGGCTTCTGGCACTCCCCTACAATGCTCCCACTATGCTGGGACTACTGTGAACAGCTAAAGTAAGTGGGTGATTGGTTCTGGTGCCAGGTTATTTGGGGCAGCAGGGTGGCACAGTGGTTACTGGGTTGGACTTGAGGTCTAGAAGATCTGAGTTCAAATTCTTTCTTAGACACTTATTAACTGAGTGACCTTAGGCAGATCGCTTGCCCTTATTCTAAGTTTCCTCATCTGTAAAATAGGAATAATAATAGCTCCTACCTTCGAGGATGTTGTGAAGATCAAATGAAATAGCATGTAAAGTGCTTTGCAAACCTTAAAACTCTTAATATTAATAATAATAACTGGCATTAAAATAGCACTCTAAGGTTTACAAAGTATTTTACATATATTATCACACTTCATCTTTACAACAACCCTGTAGGGTTCCATTTCCATTTTGTAGGTGGGGAAACTGAGGCCGCCAGAGTTCAAGTCACTTGCTCAGGTTCACACCACTAAGTGCCTGACTCCCTTCCTGACTTCCTGACTCCCCAACACCTGTGCCACCGAGCTGCCTCTAGTCAAGTCATCTCCCTGTTAGCCATGCCTGTGTACTGGATAGACCAGGGGTGGGAAACTTTTCAGCCTCAAGGCTGCATGTGAACTTCTGTTCTATGGAACAAATCCTTTCATTCATTCATTCATTCATTCATTCATTCATTCATTTATTTATTTTTTTGGTGAGGCAATTGGGGTTAAGCGACTTGACCAGGGTCACACAGCTAATGAGTGTTATGTGAACAAACCCTTTAATTAAGGGGGTTTGTTCTGTGAAGTTTGGATTCAAAGGGCCTCACTTGAGGACCTAAAGGGCCACATGTGGCCTTGAGGCCACAAGTTTCCCACCCCTGGGATAGACTGTGCACCACTAGAAAACACGTGGACTGGCTTAAAAGTGAAGATAAGGTATTGGACAGTATATACTAATAATGATAGGTATGCAAATGCTAACTATTATTATTATTATTATTATTATTTTAAGGATTCTGAGAATGGGAAGGAGGCTGACGTTACTTGTATAAATACGTACTGAGAAATGGAGTGTTTGGTGATGGTGAAGAAGGGTAAAGACTGAAGTTGGGAGGCATAAGGTAGGGTCTCAGGCTAGCCTATTTGCGGCCATCATTGTAGCCCTGAGGCCATCATTGTGGTATATGGTGGTGGTGGTGGTGTGTTTATGTATGTGTGTGTGTGCTTAGGAGGGTAGTATTCTTGGGCTGGTACTGGTCTGAGGCCAGAGGATCATCCTGTTCTAAAGCACACACAAAGGGCACCTGATTTAGAGTAGGAGGCTGGGAGCTCCTTGAGGGTGGGCACTATATTTCATTTTATCTTTGTATCCTCAGCACCTTGCACAAAACCTTGCCTAATAAATGCTTAATGGATTGAATAAGTGTGTTGACAAGGTTTGGGGTTTTATCCAGCCTATATAAATGGTACAGGCTGAACTTACTTCTCATTTCCAAATCCTAGGAAAGGGGAGTAAGTCCAGGGCATGGGGCAAAAGACATTGATGGCTGCCTCCTAGTTCCTGATAAATATTTCTTCCTGCCTTTTTTTTTCTTTTTTCTTTTTGGTGAGGCATTTGGGGTTAAGTGACTTGCCCAAGGTCACACAGCTTCCTACCCTTTTTACCAGGGGCTTCCTTTTTCTCTCTTTTGTCCTTTGGCCAGTAATATTCTTTGGATCCAGGTGAACTTCTTTATCAGTACCCTGACAATTTACTCTTCATTAATCAACAATTAATTGTGCATGATGACAGAGCCTACTCACAACTCTGGCTCTAAGGGGACCTCGAACTCACTTACCTCATTTTGTTGGCTATCTTGTATAAGTACTGCCTTGGAAATAAGTGATGAATTTGGGAAGCTAACAGCCCAGGAATTTAAATGGAGTTTCCCAGTTTTTCTGAGCTGACTTGAACATTTCCTCATTTAATGGAAGTCTCCTTTAACTAATCTTTGGTCTCCTCTTTCCACTTTTGCTGGGAATACTTTTTAAAAAAAATTAAATTGTTCACGTGTGTTGATTTGTACTGCGATAATATTTTATATTTGTACAATACTTTTACCTGTACAATCTCATTTTTATTCTGCTAAACTTGGGCTGGGGAGGAAGAAGGCAGGTATTTCTTCTTTTTTTGTTTGTTTGTTTTAGGAGAAACTGAGACTCAAGAGATAGAAATGAATGTCATAAGGACACCTGGATAGTGGTAGAGCCAGGATTATCATGTAGTATGTGTATATGTCGTAAAGTTGTTACCTTTTAAAAATGAATGTTGTTGGGCATAAGAAGTGACTGAGGTGTGCACCAAGAGGGGAACCGCCAGATGTCTTTATTTTCTTCAAGCATTACATTGAGATTCAGGGGTGACTAGGACCAAATAATTTACTACATGATGGAGAACTTTGTGCTGATGAAGCTCTTTGTGTTTAGCTAAGCTGGGCCTTGGGTGGGACTTGCCAGACCTTGTATCTGTGGGCAACACCTTCAAGAGCCTAGGGTCACCTACTCCCACACCGAGATGGTGGATCTAAGGAGAACTTTCATCTTAGGAAGCTGGAAGGGAGCAGGCCTTTTCTTAGTATGTTAATCATAAATGGCTATTGCCACTGGGATAAGGTGAGAGTCACAGGAGCAGACAGAAGAGTTGATCCTTGTCACAAAGGTGAGCCTGCCTGCACTGTGAGGTGCTAGGCAGAAGCAACATTCAGTTTAACTCAGCAGGCCTTGGGGTCACCTGAGCAACAAAATGGAGAACTAGACATTTTCTCTCATCCCAATGACCTTGCAAGGCTCTCTAAAACAGAAATTATGTGCCAAAGATAAAGCTGTCTCCATAGTCTAGGACACCCAGAAGACAAAAAGAAGGTTAAAAAAATACCACAAAACCCATGAACTAATTCTTACTGACCCTGAGCTCACTCAGCACCCCTCCTCCACCTCCCATGCTCCCAGCAGTGAGACTGTACTAACAGGCCCAAGGACATGGCAGGCTTACAACAAAGCCCTCTCCCATACTCTGCCCCTCCTCCCTCTTCCCAGTGCTGTGGAGACCCTTGAACGTTGACTCAAAAAATTAAAGAAAAATCCTGTCAAACCGACTATAGCAATTTATCCAAGAAATCGTTCATTATGTTCAAGTGAGATTTATGCCAGGGATGCAAGGATGGTTCAACATTAAGAAAACAGTCAGCATCGTTAATCATATTAAAAGCCAAAGTATTCCAAACTACATGATCATCTCAATAGTTGCAGAAAAAACCTTTGACAAAGTACAATGGTCTTTTATGCTAAGTATCCTACAAAGTATAGGCATAGAGGGACCTTTTTTAATATCATAAAAAAGTATTTATCTAAGGTATACACTAGCATCTCTTCCAGCAAATATGGGAGTGAAGCAAAGATGCCCACTCTCCCCACTATTACTCAATATAATTCTGGAAATGTTAGCAATAACAATAAGAGAAAAGAACAAAAGGAATAAAACTAGGTAAAGAGGACATAAAACCATTCCTGTTTGCTGATGATAGTATGGTTTACTTGGAAAATCCCAGGGAATCATCAAAGATATTAATTGAGACAGCAAAGTAGGCTACAAAATAAATCCTGAAAAATCAACAGCATGTCTGTATAATAATAGTAAGACATGAGAAGCAATAATAGAAAGTGAAATCCTATTCCAAATAACCACAAAATGCATAAAATATCTGGGGATTAACCTCCCACAGCTCACAAAATACTTGTATAGATCCAATCACAAAATGTTCCTTAAAGACATAAAGAACACTTTCAATAGCTGGAGGAATATTTAGGGCCCATGCCTGGGCCGTGACAATATACTAAAAATGACAATACTACCTAAATTAATTTACACGTTTAATGCTATGCCAATCAAATTACCAAGGGGATGTTTTGTAGGCCTTGGTAAAATAATAACAAAATTCATTTGGGAAAAACAAATGATCTAGAATATCAAAGGAAATGAAATCGGGGTAAAGAGGGAATAGCACTTCCAGACTGCCAACTATATTATAAATAGTAGTCATCGAAACTAGCTGGCATTTTTTTGTAAAAAAAAAAAAAATAGAGAGATGGCTCAGTGGAACAGACTAGATAAGGGACATTCAGAAATGAGAGAACTCAATAACCCAGTGTTTGATAAAGTAGAAAAAATGAATTACCTGTGGGAAAGCTCCCTATTTGATCAAAACTGCTGGGAAAACTGGAAATGAGTGTAGCAGAAATTAGGCTTAGACCAACACCTTACATCACATTCCACAATGTGTTCTAAATGGACATGCAACCTTAATGGTAAAGATCTTACTGTACAAAAATTAGAAAAGAAACAGGTTCTATGCCTCTTACAGCTGTGGGTAGGAGATATGTCCTTAACCAAACAAGAGAGATAGGCAATCACAAAAAAAAATGGCTATTTTTGATTACTTGAAACTGAAAAGCTTTTTGTACAGACAACATTAATGCATCTAGGATAAGAAGGGAAGTGGTTGAATGGGACAAAATCTTTGTATCAAATTTGTCTGATAAAAGTTTGATATTCAAAATATGAAAACAGTGGATAAATACATATAAGACTAATAGCCATTCTCCAATAGATAAATGATTAAAGGATATGAATAAACAATTCTCAAAAGAACATTTACAACCACATTTTAAATAGGTTCCAAATCATTTATAGTATGAGAAATGTTAACCAAAACAACCTTCACACCCTGAAACTGGCAAAAATGACAGCAGTGGCAATAGTTAATGATCAAGGGGTTGCGGAATGTTGTTGAGCCATTGCAGTTGTGTACAATTTTTTGAGACTCCATTTAGGGTTTTCGTGGCAAAGATACTGGAGTGGTTTGCCATTTCCTTCTCATTTTATAGATGAGGAAACTGAGGCAAACAGGGTTAAGTGACTTGCCTGGGGTCACCCAGCTAGTAAGTATCTGAGGCCAGATTTGAACTCAGAAAAATGAGTCTTCCTGACTCCAGGCCAGGCACTCTATTCACTTTGCCACCTAGCTACCCCAAGCTAGACATGCCAATTTCCCAGAGTCACCCAGCTAGTAAGTATCTGAGGGAACTCAGGAAGATGAGTCTCACTTACTCCATGCCTGGCACATTACCCACGGCACTACCTAAATGCCCTTGTGGAATGTTAGGCACAGTAATACATTGTTGGTAGAATTGTGAAATAGTACAGCTATTTTGGAAAACAATTTGGAATTATGCAAATAATGTGACTAAAATGTCTATTCCCTTTTAACGAAAGACTCCATTATAGAGCCAATACACCAAGAAAGCCATTTGATAAGAAAAAAAAGTCCCCATGGACTCCAAAATATTTATAGCAGATTTTTTTTTGTGATAGTCAAGAATTGTAAACAACATAGATGCACATCAATTGGGGAATGGCCAAACTGTGGTACACAAATATAATGGAATTTTACTGTGATATGAAAAATGATATGTGTGGTGAATATAGAGAAAGCTCTATATGACCTGATGCTGAATGAAGTAAGCAGAGACAGGAAAACAGTATACATCCTGACTGCAGCAATGTAAGTGGGAAGATCAATTACACATCAAAAAGTCAAAAGTAAATGTAACAAAATTATGAAGATCAAACAGAACTCCAGCTAAAAGAAATGAAAAGACTTCCCCAGCCTACTCCTTGGTAGAGGTAGGAAGGCCACAGGGGTTAGCTTAGACATTGTACATGCTTTTAGACTTTTTCAACATATCAAAAAGTTGTGCAACTTTTTTTCCTTCTCTAAAACTACTATTTGTCATATGTGATGACTCTCACGGAGCAGGAAGGAGGGATATAATTGGCATAACTATGGTGATGTAAGAAACAGAAAATATCAATAAAAACACAAAATAGAACTCAACATGCATCTACAGAACCAGGAACTATGCCAGACGCTGGGAATACAAAAACAAAAATCAAAACATTTCCAGCTTTCCAGGAAGTTATTTACCTTCTATTTGAGGCAAACAACTTGTACACAGATAAATTAATTAAACACAAGGCTAGCATTTTGCTTTCATCCATCATATTTGTGTTCAACTGAGACCCCAGGAGAAGAAGACTCTCTCTCTGGTACTCTGTCATTAATTCACTGGCCAGTTCTCAGGTCTCCTTTTCTCCTGAAAGCCACACGAGGAGCTAAGTAATATGTGTGGACAATAATGTTGGGCCTTGTATGTGCAAAAAAAGGCAAGAAACTAAACATATAAGTAGATATTCTAGATGGAGACACCAAGAGTCATATTTATTTCATCCTTGCCTGTATGCTGGCTCAACTGTGAGCAATTAAAAATTTTTGACTTTGAACTTCTTAATAGTGATGCTAGATGTTGGACAGTATTTAATAACCTACTTAAAGTTTATCTAAACACTTCATAAAATACGTATTTTTTTATTTGAACAGGATTGCATTTCACGTAGGCTTTTGATGAGACATAATCACTAGCATCATGTAATCTCATTTGATCCTCATAATAAATAACCCTGGTAAGTAGATACTGTTATTATTCCCATTTTACTTTTGAGGAAACTGAGGCAGACAGAGGTTAAGTGACTTGCCCCAGACTGTTGTGAAGGGTGGTCTGCTATCATTTCTTATCAGTCAAAGGACTCATTGAGCTATCATTTGCACATTACACTGTGCGTGAGCAGTAATAGATTACTGGAGAAAACTGGCTGCCATATAGTCATGGTGAAATACATGCATTTCCATAGCCCGTATTGTTATTTTCTGATAAAGCAAGGTACATTTTAATTTTATGGGAATGACCCAGCATCTAGCATGTCATAAAATGCATTTGAGGTCACTGTTTCTCAGTCAATTATCACAAGATACCTCACCCACTGGTCTCCCACCTTTGATCGAATGATCAGCCTCTCCTGCCCCCCTCTCTCTTCATCCCCTTCTCTTAGGAGGGGCCATTCCTTCCTTGAAAGGTGTAGGATGTTCCAAGCACATTGCTGGTTAATACAGCAAGTTAAATTGGTTGAGCAAAGAGCATTCTTCCCCACCCCCTACTCAATAGTATTTTATTTTTTTCTAAGTATATGTAAAGAGAGTTTTCAACATTCACTTTTATAAGATTTTGAGTTTCAAATTTTCTCCCTCCCTCTCCTCACCCTTCTCCAAATACGGCAAGTAATCTGATATAGGTTATACATGTGCAATTATGTTAAATAAATTTCCACATTAGTCATGTTGTAAAAGAAGAAATGAACAAAAGGGAAAAGCTACAAAAAACAAAAACAGAAACAAAAACACCAAAGTGAAAATAGTATGCTTCGATATGCATTCAGTTCTTCCTCTGGATGTGGATAGCATTTTAAAATCCATCATGAGTCTTTTGGAATTGTCTTAGATCTTTGCATTGCTGAGAAGAGCCAAGTCTATCAAAGCTGGTCATCGCACAATGTTGCTGTTACTGTGTACAACGTTCTCCTGGTTCTGCTTACTTCATTCAGCATTCATTCATGTAAGAAAGAGCATTCTTTTTGAAAACAGAATGGTCAACCTACTTGGCATTGCTCCATGCTAAGTTTCAAGAATCATTGAAGGGCCAGTGGGGCTGGTACACCACTTCTGGGTTCTTGTTCTCCCAATCTGAGGTGTATACTATATGCTAGGCTTTCAGTAAAGTCGATTCAAAATTCACAATTAATTTGTATATGAGTTGTGGCAAAGACCGTGGGCAACATGCTTTCCTTCTCCAAGCCCCTTTTCTTGTCTCTAAGATGAGGAGGTTGGGCTAAATGACCTCTGAGTCTCTGTCAGAGTAAATAGCAGTAACTCAAAGTGGTCCTGGGGAAGGGAGAGGAAAAAAAAGGTTTCCTTTCAGCAGAGTTCAAATATATCTGGACTTTGGAGGAAGGACATGTGTTTATCCACTCACCCAATTGGTATGCTAGTAATATATGTTAGATACTTTGGAATTGCTTCTTTCAAAGCAGTCTGATATCCATGGAATGATTTAGATTTTTGTCTCTGTTATTTCCATGGTCCAGAGCATTGCCTAACAGTGTAGATGTTTAATAAATGCTTGTTAAATGAATGAATGATTACAATTGTTAAAATTTGTGTTTCTTCAATCATAATACACTAATGATTTTTGTTTCATCAGTGTTGAGTTTCTTTTTAACCAGCATCCATTTCATCCTTGCCTTGGCAAACAAATGCACGCTAACCACAATTTTCAGAGCACAGTATTTCATTTTAGTATTTTATCTTTTTTTTTTTTTTGGCTAGGCAGTGGGGTTAAGTGACTTGCCCAGGGTCACATAGCTAGTTAGTGACAAGTGTTTGTCTGAGGTCGGATTTGAACTCAGGTCCTTCTGACTTCAGGGCTGGGGCTCTATCCACTGCGTCACCTAGCGCCCCCAGTATTTTATCATTAAGACAATATTGAGCCACTAATTATTCTTGAGGGAGGGGGGAACAGCTTAGTCTGATTATTTTGACAGCTTTAAGAAATAAGGATCAGAGAAGGGAGAAAGTGAAACCTCTATGCACTCAGTCATTCTTCCACACAATCTCTTCTCATCTTGTCCATTGAAATTCTTTTGCTTCATGGACCATCTCTGGTACCCCCTCTTCCTTCC
The DNA here is from genome assembly GCF_003287225.1 of Phascolarctos cinereus. Classification (NCBI taxonomy): domain Eukaryota; kingdom Metazoa; phylum Chordata; class Mammalia; order Diprotodontia; family Phascolarctidae; genus Phascolarctos; species Phascolarctos cinereus. The sequence goes on from NW_027556291.1 coordinate 43,029,829, forward strand.
AGTCTTCTTTGATACTCTAGGTGAAAGTGTGAGTTTTTTCTCCTTCAGTTTTCATAGAGCACTTTGCTTTGATCTAATCCCATCGTATATTGTTTGTTCGATGACTTATGATAATACCCTTTCTTTTAGATTGTAAACTCGGTGAAGGCACAGCCTGGGTCATTTATGTCTCTGTATCCCCAGCTGTAGCCCAGTAAGATAGAACTCAACAGGTGTTTATCGAATTGAATGGGAGTACTTCAGCTACTCAGTATGAAACCCAAATTTGTCTGAACTTATATTTTTTCTCCTTGGGACTAAAAAAAAATAATTCGAGCCTCTCTTGCACATTTATTATCACTTTCTAATTTGCATTAGAGTTCTGTGTTCGTGTACATGTCTTTGCTAGATCATAATAAACTCCTTGAGGTCTAGGATTCAACCTTTTATTTCCCTATGGAGCCTAGCCTAATGCTTATACATAACAGGTCTTTAATATCCATTCATTGAATGGATATGTCCATAAAATTCAAAACATGCATTATAGTGGTCAGGCAACTTGTCCATCTCTTGAGGAAAATGTTATTTAGAAGTAAGGCTCCATTACAAACTCCCAACATAAGCAGGTTAACAAATGGAGATCTACATTTGTGAGGTGAGTTGCCATATTCTTCCAGGTGAGGGGGGAGCTTTGCAGTGTTAGGCCAACACCAGGACAGGAAAGGGTGGTCAAGGTCTAAATTAGAAACTAAACAAGAATAAATAAAAAAGCCAGGCTAGGTAGGCATCAGGTTTTCTTTAGAGCAACGAAATCTAAGTAGGTAATGGAATGCTGTAAAATGCTAATGACCAAGCATGAGAAGACGCTTCTCCCTGTACAGCTACCCCTCCTCCTCCCTACCTGTCCTCCCTGCCACCCCTCCTCCACCTTGGTTGCAGAAGTGGGGGCCCATGAGTGGGGAACATTTTATATAACCTCAGACTTTGCCACTGTGTTGGTTAGTTAGGCTGAACATTTTTTTTCTTCCTCTTGTTTTCTTCTAGCTAAGTGGCACTATAGTGGATAGAGTGCCAGGCCTGAAGTCAGGAAGACTCATCTTCCTTAGTTCAAATCTGGTCTGAGACACTTGCTAACTGTGTGACCCTGGCAAGTCACTTCACTCTCTTTGCCTCAGTTTCTTCATCTGTAAAATGAGCTGGAGAAGGAAATGGCAATTACTCCAATATCTCTGTCAAGAAAACCCCAAATGGGGTCCCGAAGAGTTGGACACAATGGAAATGACTGAACAACAACAAAAAATAAGTGATGACTCTTTTGGCAAAGGTAGGGGGAGGGACCTAATGAGAAATATGGGTCATATAAAAACAAAATATATCAATGCAATTTTAAAAAAAGAAATCAAAGTGGTTGGGGTGAACATATAATTTGTTGAGGGAGTGAAGATTCAGGTTGAGAGGTCAAATTGGGCAAGATACACAAGGAAAGCAAAAGAGCTGACTTGTCTGACTTAGCTTATCCCTCTAAATCTTTTATGGCGGCTGATTGTGCCAGCTTAGTTAGGGATGAGATCTAATTCATATACACATACACACATACACACACATACACACACACACACACACACACACACACACACACACACCCCATCCCATAAGGCTCATACATGAGCAATCAATAAAGATATACTGACGATCATGTACATGTCAGCCCCTCACCTTCCTCTTATGTATTGTGTATTCAATAAATGTTTACTGAATATTGACTCCTGACCTCTCTAAGGATTATTATGGCTGGTTCCATGCTTTTCTGTTTCTCTTTTTTTTTTCCTGCTTTTCTGGTTCCTAGTTATGCTCATACTCTGAATATCTATAATCTTACTAGTAATGATATTTCCCTCTGAGGATGCAGATTGGACCTCATCCACGTTTATTCATTCTGTGTGATTCTAGAGGCAGGGTGAGGCAGTGGAAAACAAGGGGACATCAGTTAAAATCCTGGTTCTGCCACTTACTAGTTGTATAACTTTGGGTAAGTCACTCAACTTCTCCAGGACTATTTCCTCCTCTATAAAATGAAGGGATTAGATTAGATGACCCCTAAGGTCTCTTCTGGGCAGCTTGGTAGCACAGTGCACAGAGCACTGGACCTGGAGTCAGGAAGACTCCCTCTTCCTGAGCTCAGATCTAGCCTCAGACACTTACTAGCTGTGTGACCCTAGGCAAGTCACTTCATTCTGCCTCAGTTTCCTTATCTGTAGAATGAACTGCAGAAGGAAATGGCAAATTACTCCAGGATCTTTACCAAGAAAACCCCAAATGGGGTCACAAAGCTCAGACACAACTGAAATGACTCTATCACAACAAAGGTCCCTTCTAGCTCTAAATCTATGGTCCTATGTTCTTATGCTGTAGGGGATCCACCCATCATGCTAATGGTCTTTTCAGTTTCTCTTGACATGGCACATGGAGCCTGTGGAACGTGCTAGTTATTAGTTAACTAGTACATTTCTCTAAAAATCTTCCTACTATAGTCAACTCCTATTAGTAACATTGCTGTTTGTGGCCATAATAACAACCAGGAATCTCATCTCTGTAGCGCTTCAAAGTTTTCTCAAAACAACCCTGTGAGGTAAGTGGTAGTATCCTGATTTTACTGATGAAGAAACAAAGGCTCAGAAAGGGCTTCACCAGGGTTACAGCTATTAAGTGTCAGGGCTGAGATTCAAACTTGGATCTGTTCATTACCCTTTATTTGGTAGTTGGTAATTGTGAAAAATGAGCCAGTCCAAAAGTGAGGGGACCAACGTCCTAGCCTTGGCTCTTTTATTTGCTGCAAGTAAGCCTTTTGTGACCTCAATTTCCTCATCTACAAAATGGGACTAATAATCCCTGCCCCACCTTTCTCTCAGGGTAATTATAAGTAGAAAATATGTTAATGGATGTGCAAGCACTTAAAAATATTTTTTAAAATGTTGTGCAAATGTGAGGTGAGAGGAGTGAGGGAGGATGCTGACATTTTCACTGTTGAACATGTTTTTTCCATGGAAAATTCAGCAGAAATCTCAGTTGCCTTAGTGGAAGACTTTCTGGTTGGAGGACTGGAGGGCAGAGCATTCACCTTGTCTCATAGCCTTCCTTTATAGAGCCATCCCAACCTTCTGAGTCTCCATTTTCCATCAGCAGCTCTGCCCGGCTGCCACTTTGACCCTGCCCCCTACCACCCTCCCCATCCTTTTCAGCTTCCTTTTATGCTTGTCTTGTCCTATTAGATTGTAAGCTCCTTGAGAGCAGTGACCATCTCATTTTCTTCTTTGCATCCCCAGTGCTTAGCACAGTGCCTGATACATAGTCGCTATCTCAAAAAAATATTTATTGATTTGAATTTCAAAACTCATGCCTTTGCCAAGTGGCCATCAAGGTAGAGAAAACCATAGCTGGATTTATTGCCATTTCATTCGATCCTTTTCCTGAATGCATATTTCCTGAGTAAGGAAAAGACCTAATCAGAAATGATGAAGTTAGGGCCATTCTGCCATTCCCACTCTGTTATCACCCAGGTACCATATGTCTTTAGGTTTCGTTCAACCTCCCCAGGACACCTTATAATCCTCCCTAAATAGTAGCAGACTTTGAGCAGTTGCTTCTCTCCTGACTCCCAATCAAATCTTCTAGGGCATAGGCCTTCTAGGAAGTGACTGCATCTTCTAACTGAAGCTATCTCTCACTCCCCACAGCACCTAGGACAGTACCTTGAAAATAAATAAGGGTTCAGTATAGGGTTTTGAATGAATTATTGTATAGGTGGATGGATGAACTAAGAAATGAATTCCCTCAGGAACTTTCACTCTGCCAGGTGAACAGGTAAGCAGTCTTTTCCTAATAGAGCCATCCATGCTATTGCTGTTGGGTATTTAGAGCAGTCTAATGGAAAAAGCACTGGCTTCTGAGTCACAAGCCCTATTTAGGAATCCTATCTCTATCACTGACTACCTGTATGATCTTGGCCAAGTCATTTGCCTCTTTCATGAAGAGGAATCATCTCTAGAACCTCTTTAGAGATCAGTTCTCTAGACCATGGTCCCTTCCAGAAGAAGGTTAAAATTCTATGCCTAGTGTTAATTTGTTACTGTCTCCCAGATTACATGCATGGCTTCATAGGGATCTTCTGGAGACACTGCTTTACCCCAAAGTAGTGGGATCGATGGCAGGATTCTTTGAATGTAATGGAGTGTTTGAAAACAGGTGGGGAGTCTTTTCTGTGCCCATAAAAATACATGGGTCAGCCCTGGCCCCCAGGCAAGTAGCTAAGTCAGGCCTAAAAGCCACAGGACAGAAAGAGAGGCAGATGAAATATGGACATTTGTAAAGACCCAGTAGAGCTGTCTTTCAACAACTGTTTTCATCTATAGGTCAAGCACCCTAAGAGAGGTCTCTTGGCAAAAAGGAAGTTCCCATGTTGATCATGCAAAAACCTATATTTTAAATGGGGATGTCTTAAAATTTCTCACTAACTTAACTGTTCCCCAAAGGTATTTCAAATTGTTATGCGAAAGGTATCTTTCCTCCTGTCCAAGCAATGTCAGCTACTTTGAATTCAGCCTACATTGAACTGTATGTTTTGACAGCCAGGGAAAAAGCTCCTTAAGGGTTAGACACCCCAGTAAGAGCATCTGGAAACATTTCTTCAGGGCTTCCCCAGAGCCCTGAAATGTCTTTTCTGCCCTTGCATCTTCACTAGGGAGCTGAAGCTGAAACTAAAGTTGATACTTTATTATCTTTGTGACCTTAGGCAAGTCACTGAACCTTGTGGCACCTTAGTTTCCCTGTCTCTAAAATGATGAGGGGATTGACAAGATGGACTCTGTTTCTTTTCCCTGAAATGGGGATAACCACTCTTTCACTCCCTCCCTCGCTGGGGTCTTGGGAAGAAAGCCCTTCATAAGCTTTGAGTGCAGTCGAAAGGTGAGCCGTTGCTATGGGAACGGCTTGGTCCAGGAGACTGAAAATTACCTGCTGACTTCCTAGCCACTGATAGACTTCAGTTCCCTTAGTTACCAATGTGCTGGCAGGAAGCAGGATGCCACTCTGCAGGGTACTCAGCCTCCAGGTTGGGCACCGCCCCTGCCCCCCACCTCAGGGAAAATGGGACTAATGATAAGGATTCACATTAAAATCTGCAGATCCTTTTTAAAATGTATTTTGTTACTTGAGAATTTTAAAACTCCTGTGACATTTGCCAGGCAGATATTTTATTCTATTTTATTTTATGTTTGACTTGACCTTTGCTTTCTAGGGTAGGGAATTCCCTCTACCTTCTTTGCAACATATAGTCTTAGAGAATTTGCTGGGTACACTGAGAGGGTTAGTGACCCTTAGGGTCACACAGCCAGGATATGTCAGAAGTGAGACTCCAAGGTTAGCTCTTTATCTATTGTTAGGCCATACTGCTTCTGTCACATAGTTATTATCTCCATTTGACAGATAAGGAAACTGAGGCTTAGAAAGGAGAAGGTATCAGTGGGAAGGGGCCAGGATCTGGAGTTAGAGGACTGGTTTCCAATCCCAGCTCTGCCATTTAATCCCTATGTAACCTACAGAGTCCCTTCCATGCTCCAGATTGCAGTTTAATCTTCTGCAAAAATGAGATATTGGACTAGAGGACATATGAGATCCCTTTCAGCTCTAGTCTTTTGCAATCCTATGGCCAAATATCAGGTGGGATTTGAACCCAGATCTCCCTGGCTCAAACCCAGCACTCCATCCATTAAAGCATATACTTAACTCTCCCAAATAATGTGATTTATCTACCTGTGCATATGCTTTCCAGAAAGTCCTAATCAATTCCATGTTTGGACCATTGAAAGTGCCCCCCAGATGAATAGCAAAGCCTTGAAAAGGCTCAGCAGCAGCTTGAGAGTGTTAAATGTACTTGCTGTAAATGTGGAATGAGAACAGAAAGACTTACTTGCCAATGAGATGATGAAAACACATCCCGCCCATTCTATGTTTCTTCAGCAGCACAAACAAGACATTAATTTTCCAGCCCATCTCCACAGAGGAAGCATGGCTTCACACTACCAGAAAGTTGCCCTGATGTTTAGACAGGGGGTCTACTTTCATTAATGAATCCAATCTGCTAGGAGCGGGCCTGCTTTTTAACAGCTCCCGTCATTTCACTGCAGTACCAATTAATGTTTGCAAAGCCCTGATGGAACCCAGGCTGAGAAACAGTTTTATATACATGCATGGCAGTGCTTAAGTCTTTTTTTTTTTTCACCTTAAAATGGGGAGGGGTTGGGGGGAATGAGATGTCAGACTGTTTAGGGAAAAGTTGACAGTTTACTTTTCTAAGAATTCAAATGAAATTGCTCATAATCAGCTCTTGACAACAGCTCCCCTATTTTCCTCCTATTGTGCCCCCCCCCATGAGGGTAGAAGGTTGACTTGAGAGGCAGTGTGGTGCAGTGTAAGGGTAGCTGCATTTGGAGGCCGAAGTCCTGAGTTTGTCTCACACATCTGCTAACTACCTGTGTGCTTTTGGGCAAATTACTTCTCTGGGCCTCAGGCTTCTTATCTATCAAACGAACTGGTTGGATGAGATGCCCTCTGAGCCCCCTAGCAGCTCTGAATCCCTGGGCCTTTTACAGCCCCCATTTTAGATATCAAGGACCCATGAGGATTCCTTCCACTGATGCAGATTGTAAATAGTCTAGAATTCAGTCTTAGCATGAGGCTCAGAGAGCTTAAGGGACTTGTCCATGGTCACATAGCTAGTAAGTTTGGGGGGCAGAATTTGAACCCAGAGATTTTGTACTCCAAATATTGCACTCTATACACTGCACCGTGCTACCTCTGAATTGTCTAGGTGATAACACCACCACTATCACCAGCATCAACACCAGCACCACCACCACCACTACTACTACTACTACTACTACTACTACTACTACTACTACTACTACTATACCACCACTACTGCTGCTTTTACTACTACTACTACAGCAGCTGCTGCTGCTACTACTACCACTACTACTACTACTACTACCACTACCACTGCTGCTGCTGCTGCTACTGCTGCTGCTACTACTACTACTACTACTACTACTACTACTACTACTACTACTGCTGCTGCTGCTGCTGCTACTACTACTACTACTACTACTACTACTACTACCACTACCACTGCTGCTACTGCTGCTGCTACTACTACTACTACTACTACTACTACTACTACTACTACTACTACTACTACTGCTGCTGCTGCTGCTGCTACTACTACTACTACTACTACTACTACTACTACCACTACCACTGCTGCTGCTGCTGCTACTGCTACTACTACTACTACTACTACTACTACTACTACTACTACCACTGCTGCTGCTGCTGCTGCTACTACTACTACTACTACTGCTGCTGCTGCTACTACTACTACTACTACTACTACTACTACCACTACCACTGCTGCTACTGCTGCTGCTACTACTACTACTACTATTACCACTACCACTGCTGCTGCTGCTGCTGCTGCTACTACTACTACTACTACTGCTGCTGCTGCTACTACTACTACTACTACTACTACTACTACCACTACCACTGCTGCTACTGCTGCTGCTACTACTACTACTACTACTATTACCACTACCACTGCTGCTGCTGCTGCTGCTGCTACTACTACTACTACTACTACTACTACTACTACTACTACTACCACTACCACTGCTGCTGCTGCTGCTGCTACTAGCCAACATTTCAAAATGATCATGGAATCATCAATACATTGAGTTCAACTCCCTCATTTTACAGATACATAAATTAAGCCACAATTAGGTGGCCTACTCCCTACTAGTTGACTAAGTGACTAACTGGAGTAACATAGCTAGTAAGATTGGAAGCCAGGGGTCATCCTGACTCCAGGTCCACTCTCCTACCTTCTGTACCATGCTATCTCCCTATGGTAACATGTTATGATAAGAAGTGCCATTTTTATCCTGAACTAAGATTCGCAGAGTTCTTTCTCTTCAACAACCTTGTCAAGTTAGTAATGCAAGTCTTAATATTCCCATTTTTCTAATAAGAAGACTGAGGTACAGTGGTGTGAGTTACCCAGAGACATACACAGGCAAGGTTAAGATTGTAACCCAGGTCTTCTGGATCTGAGCTAAACCCTCTTGGCTATCCATGCTTTTAGAATATAGCATTGGTAATCTGTGTGTGTGTGTGTGTGTGTGTGTGTGTGCACACGTGCATGTATGTGTGCATGCATGTATATTTATACATATATGTATATATACTAATAATATATGTGTGTGTATATATGATGTGTATATATGTATATATATGACATGTATATATATAATGTGTATATATATATGATGTGTATATATATATGATGTGTATATATATGATATGTATATATATATGATATGTGTATATATATATGATGTGTGTGTGTGTGTATGTGTGTGTATATATTTCTGGTTTGGAGGGGCTTGTGTGCATGTATCTTTTTGTGCATGTATGAGATGTTGGCAATTCCTAGTCCTTCAGGACTAAACAGTGAAGCTTATTAGTTGAAGGAGGAAAGTTCTTTGTCTTTTCCTTCCTTTTCTTGCATCCGTCCTGGGGCTAGTTAATATCTCTTCTCAGCCTACACAAACTTCAGGAGTGATGCCTTACCTAGCTTCGGGGGAGGTAATTAAGTGTCCTAGTATACACAGACCTCATGCTAGGTTGCAGGCCTTCATGGAAAAGCAAAATTCACCAAGAAACAATGACTAGTAAGTGCAGAGAATCAGAATATGAGCCCCAGGCCCTCCTACTTCAGTGAATTCCAGCAATCATCCCAATGTCTTCAGTAATAGACGAGTAAATTTCTGTCCTAGCCTCCAAGGAATTTGCCAGATGATTTACTGTGTTTTGTCCTCGACAACTTCCTCTGAAGGTTGCTGGCACTTTAACCTTCTCAGCACTGCAGTACAAGGTAGTCTTCCCGTCTTTTCCACAGGGGCTGCAAATCTACCACATATGCTGTTGTGTGACTCCATGAGAGAGTTCAATGTCATTGCACACACAAGAGATGCTTCCTGTAAGCTGTCAGAGGGATGACACTTATTAAAGTCTACATCATTCCAGCCCCATTGGCTGCTTTGCCAGAGCAAGAATGTTTGCCATCGGCACCTGGCCCAACAAAAACTTGACCAATAACCCATTCTGTCAGCTTCAGGGCTCTATTCATGGGTACAAAGATAGATAACCAGTTCAGGTCCCTTGTTTAATTTAAGCTTTCAGTAGCAAGGAGAGTAAAAAGCTTTCTGGGGGTGGGTGGGAAGGGGCACTTAATAGAGAAATCAGTTTAGGGAAGTGATGTCAGAAATGCATACGTGAAGTTGGCTTTTGGCTAGTGGAAGGGAGGAGACCAGACAGAATTAAACCTTCCCCCATCTGCTCAAAAGTCTTCAATATGGGACTGAATAAAATTAAATTTCTTTTGCCTAACATTCAAGGCCCTCTACAGTCAGGCACAGTCTTGCCTTTTTTACCTTATCTGATATTAGTTCCATCCATCCATACATTGTCTACTCCAGTCAAACTGAACAAGTCTCTTTTTCTCCCCCTTCCCATTCTGCCTTTGGGATTACCCCTGTGCTATTCCCTATGTCTGATATGTCCTCCCTTCCTTTATTCACCTGCTGAATTCCTGCCCATCATTGAAACTCAACTCAAAGTCTACTTTCTCCCTTAAATCTCCCTTCCCACCTCACAGCCCTTTTATTTCTGCCCCTACCTTGGATGGGCTCAGCAATTTAAAGTGTATAAGTTACCTACATTTTTTGTCTTATCTGCCAGCCAAATAGTGATCAGGATGCCCTGGCATCCCCCACAGGCAGGGATGTGGTGTCTTGTTGAAATCACCTCCAGCAACAATCCTGGAGTAAGCCGTTGATAAATATTTGTTGTACAAATGAAGGAAGAAATGACAGAGGAAATCATTCCATTCTAGCCATTAGAATGGAAATTTGTTGGGGCCAGAGTTTCTGTTGCTGTTCTGTTAGTATCTCCAGTGCCTAGTCAAGTGCCTGGCACAGAGTAGGTATTTAATATTTGATGAATAAATAAAGGAAGGAAATGTCCCTGAGGACCTGCAAATCCCTTTGACACTTGAACAGAACTTAGTTGGGCCTTCTGCTCTGAAGTTTGTACATATGGCAGACTTTTGTTGTTGTAATTCATGTTTTCCTCTTCCTTTGAGGCAAAAAAAAAAAAATCAAATATAACTCTGGTTTGAAGGGTGATGTTGTCTCCCTGGGCATTCTCTGGGCATATGTAATCATGCTTACCACATCTGTAATAAAATCTGCTGAGGCCTTGAGGCCTTAGGAAATTAAAACTTTAGGTTCAGATTTCAAAAGGCTATTTACTAGTGTTGAGAAAATACTGGTCCAGTTCAATCTGACAAACACTTACTAAGGACCTACAGTATTCAGAAATGGAGCCACTCAGGTGAAAAACTGACAGGCCCCCTTCTCAAAGAACGAACAGTCAAAAAGGTGATGAGAGAGCCACTGTGATCTTATGGAAAGAACAGAGACAGCAGAAAGAAACACAGACATTTAGAGCTAAAATGGGCCTCAAAGGTCTTCAAGTTCAACACTCTCATTTTATAAAGGAAGAAAATCAAAAACCTAAGAGGATAACTAACTTGCCTGCTGTCAGTCAGGTTGCAAGTGGAAGAGCTGGGATTTGGAACTAGAAGAACTGGATTCAAATCTTGGTTCTGCTACTTACTACCTATATAGTTTGGAGCCAGATACTCCACCGGTCCTGACACTGGAGTAATTTTGTGTATAAGGGACATATTTGGAATGTTACACTATAGATAAGGATAGTAACTAGACTTTCTATTTCCTTATGGTATAGGGAAGTCCTGGAGGAGGAAACCCCCTCTACCAACACAGATCGAAACCTACAGCTTTAGAGAATTGCAGAGGACATTAAGAGCTGGAGTTCCTTGCAGAAGCCCTGCTGAGTCCTGTAGAAAAGCTGAACATTTGTTAAAACAGAATTTTGAAGTAATAACAATAATAATCCTTTTTAAAAAATCTTGTGAGAAGGATGAGTACAGAAGAGGGTGGGGTCAGCTGAAATGTGTAGAGTAGTTTCAATTACAAAATTGGATCTAATGAAGAGATTAAGTGCTTCTTAATAGTAGGAAGGACTGGTATCTATTGTCAGAAGCATTACCAAATTGTGGGTATGGAATGAAAATGATTTTTCTTCTTGAACCTTAGTTTGTCAAATGACCTACATGACCTCTAGTAGTGAAATCTACTGCTTAGTTCATAGATTCTTTACCTAAAGCATATACAATAGCCCCAACTAATGGTTAGTCAATTTCTGCTTAAATATTTCCAGTGCCAGGTAATTCACTACCCAGTGAACAAACAACATCTGCCTTTTGAGCAATCCCCCAAATTTCCAGGGCTACTGAGGATGTTTGGAACCTTCTTACTTAAACAAAAGAGCCCCTTTCCTTGAAACAAAGTGAGCACTAGCATTCAGTCCACTGGGATGATTGCCCCCAACTTCACACTTTGGGGCAGGGGTTCTTAACCTGTGTGTGTGTGTGTGTTGTGTGTGTGTGTGTGTGTGTGTGTGTGTGTGAAGCCACATCTCTCCCCTCAGAGATGGCTGTGGGAAGCAGCTCTGGCTATTTTGAGTTCTTGGGTTCAGAGTCCTGGGCTATCTCATGACAGTCTGAGGGGAAGTCGTGGTAGTAGTTTGACTTGTGGGGCATAAACCACCTCTTCTCTCTCCCTCAGGGTGTCTTGCTATTTCAACTAGGCTGGCTATCATGCCCTGTAGGTAGCTGTTGGTAAGCAGTCGACTGAGATGGTTGGTCCCTTCTCCATAAGGATTACTTCCCTGGATGCCTCTGGAGGCTGGGCTGGAAGCAGGACTGGTGGTCTGAGGAGAGCACTACTATTCTTGGGACTTTTGGATTTAGGGTCCTGGTTTATGTCCAGAGATTTATGAGGGGAGGAGGAGGTAGTGGTAGTGATTTGACTTGTCTGGCACATGCTGCTTCATGTCTCTCTCCCAGGGTTGCCTGGCTGTGATTAAAATATTGTTTGAAGTGCCCTCTAGTTATATGGTCAAAGTAACCTAATAATCCATTTAATGCAAACTCCTTGAGGGAAGGGATTGTTTGATTTTTTTATTTATTGTGACCCTGGCACCTGGCACATAGTAATGCTTAAGAAATGCTTGCTGGATTTGAGTGAATTGAAACATGTTAAGTTTCTAATGAGCTTTTCAGGCACAAGACAAGACAGGACAGGACGTGTCTTGTCTAGATTCTTTTTGACCCAAAGTCGCATCTTATCACTCCGAGCATGGTTTCAGGATGGTGCTCTCCACCCTTTTAGGTGAAGAGATTCAGAGTGTTCATTTCCAGTCCAAAAAGGGGTGTGATACACCAAGGGCTGAGCACGGACCAATCTGAATGTCTTGGCCAACAGTTGAATTGTCTTTTGATTAATTTCAAGCATGGGCTCTTAAGCAACTAGTGCTGGTACTAGACACTGGAAAGACAAAGGCAGGAGCGAGACATTAGAGTGGAACTTTGAAGGATTCTAAAAGTCCATAATGACCATAGGCTCATCGGCTTAGAGCTCGAGTCATCTGTGTCCAAACGCTCATATTAGAGATGAGGCAATTAAGGCCTAGAGAAGGTAAGTGTCACAGCTAAGCTTCAAACCTGTCATCTGCCTTGGAATGCGGCGCTCTTTCCATTGTATTACAATGCCTGTCAGGAGGGAAAGGGAGTGGGAAGGACCCTAGAGACTGTCTACTCCACATGCACCTGAACAAGAATCCTTTCTCCAACATAGCTGACAAATTGCTCGTATAGATGATTCTTTCTCAGAGTTAGGCAGTGAAAGGGAAGAGAAAATATTGAACAGTTGCTTAAATGCAGGACAGCATGACCAAATGAAGGGATTTTAAAAAAATAACAGGTAAATCTGAGAATATTTGTAGGTAGAGAGGAAGGAGCCAGCAGGTATATATTGAATCTGAATGAAATATGAATATATATATATATATATATACACACATAGATGTCTGAATATATAAAATAATGGCTGACATTTAATTCAGAAAGCCTTTTAAGGTTTATGAAGTACTCTACAAACATCTTCTCATGTGATCCTAACACTGAATTTGTCACGTTGGTGCTATTGTTATCCCTTTTTTATAGATGAGGAAACTGAGGCACAAAACTCAAGCTGCCTTGGGAAGGCTTACCTAACAAGGGTCTCCCTATTTTTTCTTGATCTTTTGTCGAGCATTCTCTCTACTACAATGTGCTGCCTCGATTAGGACTTTTAAAAAGTGATTCCTGCTTTTATTTGGCTCAGTTAGAGAGAGGGAGAGATATATAATTATAGCAGAAAGTAGCATGGGCTAAGTGTATGGGGGAGAGTGTGTTAATAGGGTGAGAAGTCACAGATTATAGTGGAAAGAAAACTGGATTGGGACTCAGGGGCCCTGGGTTTGGATCCTAGCCTTACTACTTACTATGTCTGTTACCAAGTCCCTTCCCTTGTCTTGGGCTTATGTTGTTCTTCTGCTAGTGGATTATTTGATGTCTAAGGTCATAGGTGAAGGGAAGGGGAATGTTCAATGGGAATACTCCCCCAGGGTGTGCTGTTCTGCATGCTTCTGTCTAAAGTTCCTTCCAGCTCTGACATTCTGTGATCTTATGTTTTGAGGATGTCTGGGGTGGGAGAGATGGATCACTGAGAAGGGGGAAGGGAATCTGGGAAGGCCTGATGAAGGAAATGATACCTGAGCCTTGTCTGGAAAGGAGGATTGCACCCAGGTCACCTTGCTGAGATGGGATACTTTGGCCAGCTTGAGAAACCTGCTCTATTCCAAAGGACCATCACCCCACCCCCTTTCCTCCTGTTTGTCTTCTTCCCCCAGTACCATGGAATTCAGCTTGAGCTGCAGTGGCTTTCCTTTCCTGCCAGGGCATACCTGCTGCTGGGAACAGCTTCCTTGTCCTTTTGAGTTAATAAATGGAGCTCCTATTAGTTTCTCGGTGCCATAGTCCTTCCACCACTGGCTTTCATGTGCCAAAGGACCCTGTAGGAGGCTGGCGCCTAAAGAGACCGTCAAGATCTTGGCACTTTAATCCCAAGTCGGCCAGCAGTCCTTTGAAGCCCCCCAGACTCCAGGGAGAGCCTGGCCTTTTTTGCAAAGACTAACTTTTCAATTAAAGGTCAGGGTTTTATGATTAGAGCTGAACACTCTGTGATTTCATTTTCATATTAGTAATACCTAATAACTGTATGGGAGTGCCTCCTCCCCCCTTATATTCTTATAATTTTCATTCCATTACGATGGGAAGTTTCCCACCCCACCTCCACCCCTACTTGCACTGTGTCTCTGGGGAAATCATGGTTTGGTCTAAGAAATTACAGCCATCCAGGCTTTAATCCTGGGCTTCCCAACATACCTGACCCCACTGAACAATTTCCCTTAATAATAACAACAATAACAACTGGTATTTATATAGCATTTTAAAGTTTATAAAAATGCTTCATATCCAGTGGCTAATTTGAGCCTTATAAAAATCCTCTGAGGTAGCTACTGTTGGTTTTTATCATTCCCATTTTATAGATGAGGCTCAGAGAGGTTAAGTGACTTATGTTCACACAACAGGATGCAAACCCAGGTCTTCCTGACTCTAAGCCTAACCTTCTATTCACTCTGTATTGTTGTTTGCCCTTTGTTCTTTTTTTTTGTGTGTGAGGCAGTTGGGGTTAAGTGACTTTCCCAGAGTGTCCTTCATTCCTGAAGAGGACCATGACATCAGGGAGGTGATGCCATGACATGCAAATGAATTGGATTACAGTGAGGGAGGCCTGTGCACAGTCACCAGCCTCACTCTCTCCTCTGCAGTCATCTGGGTCCAGTGGCAAGATTTAGATCAGGATGACTGGAGATGGTCCCGGATGCAGTGGGAAACCTTGGCCTTTTAAGGTCTGTCTCACATCTCAGTTCGACTGAGGCAATGCCCATTCAATGATTAAGGCTAGGTAAGAAAGAAGGCAAAGAATGTCCTTTTTACCTAGTCAAAAAAAAATCAATCTGGGAACCTCAGGGTTTCTGGCCAAAACAGAAACAATTGCTATCTATGCTCACTCTGAGCCATCAGAATCCAAATAATGACCAAGTGAGGCTTAGGCTGGGACCCATTGTTGGCCAGTCAATGAGAGGTAACATCTCCCTAGTCCTGAACACTATGACTTTTTAAAATTTTCTCTGCAACAGTTCAGCTAGATATCTTATAATTAAGCCCCAGACTGAACCAGAACCCCTAGAGCTAACCTTAAGGAATGGTCCATTTATTCAGTTTATGAACATTTATTATGAGACCATTTCAAGAGGCATAGTAGTATGAGAGCTCAAACTATACTCCAGATAAAGTCAGGAACTCAACTTATGATTTCTTAATTGGTAATCATCAAAATGCTTTGGTACTGGTTAGATGATAGAAATGTAGATCAGTAGAACAGAAAAGGTACACAACATACAGAAGCAAACATAGTAAAGATTGTTTGATAAATCCCCAACTCCCAACTTCTACAGTAAGGACTCCCTTTGCAGCAAAGCCTTCTGGGAAAACTGGAAAGTAGTCTGTTAGAAATTAGGTTTGAGCCAACCTCTACTATACCTTTCTACTAAAATAAGTTCCAAATGGATTCATGACTTAGATATGAAAGGTCGCATCACAAATGAATTAGAGGAACAAGGAATGAAATACCTATTGTAATTGTGGATGAGACAGTTCTTGATGAAACAAGGGATAGAAAGGATCATAGAAGATAAAAGGAATAATTTTGATTACACAAACTTGAAAAGCTTTTGGACAAACAAAATAAATGCAGTTGAAATTATAAGGGAAAGAGTTAACTGGGAAAAAGTCCTTGCAGAAAGTTTCTCTGCTAAAGTTCTGATGTTTAAGCTATATAAGGTATTAACTCAAATATCAAAGGACATGAATAAGCACTTCTCAAAGAAAGAACCTTAAGCTATCAGTAGAGATGAAAAATGTTCCAGATCACCAATAATTAGACAAATTCAAATTAAAGCAACTCTAAGGTTTCGCCTTACTCATATCCATCAAATGGTAAAGACGATAAAAAGAAAAAAAGAAAAATGAAAGTTTTTGGAGGGGCTGTGGGAAAACATACTAGTATACTTTTGGTGGAGTTGTGAATTGGTAGAGCCATTCTGGTAAGCAA
The DNA here is from genome assembly GCF_003287225.1 of Phascolarctos cinereus. NCBI lineage: Eukaryota > Metazoa > Chordata > Mammalia > Diprotodontia > Phascolarctidae > Phascolarctos > Phascolarctos cinereus. Next base: position 43,046,127 of record NW_027556291.1, read on the forward strand.
TTTGGACCAATACTGCCAAAGTTACTGAACTTCATATACCTTTTGACCCAGGGGTACCACTACTGAGCCTATACCCCAAAGAGATTTTTTTTTTAAAAAGGGGAAAGGTCCCATATGTACAAAAACATTTAGAGAAATTCTTTTTGTAGTGACAAAGAAATGTAAATGAAAGGAGTGCCTACCTATTGGGGAACAGTTGAACAAATTAGGGGATGCGAATGTAATCGAATATTATTGTACTGTAAGAAATTATTAAAGGGGCAGTTTCAGAGAAACTGGAGAAGACTTGTGTGAACTGAGTGAAGTGAGTAGAACCAGGAGAGCAATTTATATTATATTAACAACATTGTAAAGAAAACTTTGAACGATTTAAGAACTCTGCTCAATGTAGTAACCACATGTCATTCTGGAGCAGAGGTGTCAAATATGTGGCCTTTTCGTCAGCATTATGGCCACAACTCTCCCACTGTGGCCAAAGCATGTGAAAATGTAATTGGGAAATATTTATCAAAATAAGTAAAAATGCACTAGAACATAGATGTTAACATATGGCTTTCTAAGTCAATATGCAGCCCATGGAGATCCTTATGAACAGCTTGTTGCCTCTTCCCCCCCCCTCCCCATTTCTATTTGAGTTTGACACTACTTCTTCCAGAGGACCAGTGATGGAACATGTTCCCCACCTCCTGACGTGGAGGTGGTGGACCCTGGATGCACAGTGAGACTTAAGTTTTCAGATATAGCTAATGAGGGGTTTTGTTTTGCTTGACTATGCACATTTAATACAAAGATTTCGTTGTTTTTCTTACTTTGAAAAACATTTTTGGGAGTAGTAGAATGGTGGGTTATCAGTCGGGTTACCACGAATGAAAAAAGCAAGGCAAGAAAAGAAGGTCATTGAAGCATTTTTAAAAATGTTCAAAAAAGAAAGGTGAGTAGGAAACACAGACAAGCAGGACAGCTTTAAAAATAAAATGTGAAATGTATTATATACTTTAAAAGAAAAGTAAGATATGCAGTACAGAGTACAGCTTTACCTACAGTACTTTTTTCAGTACTTTGTATATGTAAAGGCTCATCTTAATGCTAAAGTTGAGAATACAGATTAGTGATGTGATTATATGTGTGTGTGTGTGCATGTGTGTATGTGTGTGTAAGAAGAGAGTGTTGTAAGCATAGTACTATTCTTGGCCTGGGGGAGATACACAGTTTAAATGAAACTCAGTCCTGCCTTCAGGAAGCTTATAGTTTAGTAGGAGAAAAAGATAGAAACTCAAGTGGCTATAAGACTTCAGCTTATTGGATAAGTGAGTGCATTAGAAAGGTACAACCAATATGATGGCTAGAATCCAAGGAGAAGGTCTTTATCCACGTTGAGGCTGGGGGATTGGTGACTACTTCTTTAAGGGAGTGCCATTTGAGTTGGACTTTACAGGATAGGATCTCATCAAATCTACCTTCATTCATATTTACTGTCATAGTGGTAAGATTGGTATTTTTCTTCCATTCCATTTGTTTGTATTGATTTTTCCCTCATTCTTAGGTCAGCATGTGGTCCTTGCAATTAGTTTTACTTACACTACTTTGATTCCCAATTCCTGCCATTCTATACCCTACCCTAATTAAAGTTCCTTGAATTTACTTTGTTATTCCATCTTAATTATTTTGTCTTTCATCTCTTCCTTATTTCCTTTCCCCTTCTAGGCTATTCTGAAATTTCATTCCAGTAGATGGCTTTTATGCTTATATGCTGGGGAAAGGGGAGGGAATAAGCATTTATATAGAGCCTACTATGTGCCAGTATGTGTTAAGCACTTTACAAATTCTTACCTGTGGCTCTAAGCAGCTATAGCATGCTTAGCAGCCACACTCCAATAAAACCATCTCAGTACATGGACTAAACCAGGTTGAGGGTAAGCCACAGACCTCAAACCCATTGGTCTGTTAGGGGGATTTCTACTGCAAGGGTGTAAAGACTTCCCCAGGTATAGAGTGGGCTGATGAAAACAATTTGTTCCAGTGCCATGAAGGTGGCTGACACAGGTACTATGGAGCACTTAAAGCTTGGTCAGATATCAAATATGCCAAGGTCACCCACTGCATCCTGGCCATGACCAGTTGTCTTAACTTTTGTCTTGCCACTGGACTTGGATGACTAGAAGAGAAAATGAGGCTGATGACTTTGTGCAGCTCTGCCTCAATTAAATCCAATTCATGCACAAGTCAAAATAGCACCTTGTGATGTTATTGGTCCTCTTCAAAAAGCGAAGGACAAACAACACAACAGAGGACAGAGATGGATTCAACAGGCAAAGAGAGAGGAGGGCAGGACTTCCAGGTACAGGGGTTGATGTGAGCAAAGGCATTGGTGGTATGGCACAATGGAGGAGCATGGAATAGTCAAGGTTGGCTTGGTGCATGGAGGAAAGCAATATGAGCCAAGGCTGGAAAAGGTAAGGTAGTAGCACATGGTAGAGGTCTTTCAATACTGGGCCAAAAAGTTTAAAATGCATTGGGGAGGCAGTAGAAAGTCACTGAAGATTTTTTTTTTTAAAATTTATTTTAGTAGAAGAGAAACATGAACAGATCTATTCACAAGAAATGTTATTCTGGCAGTGATGTAGCGAGTGATTGGAGTGAGGAAAAGCTGGCCTCAAGGTTTTTTTTTTTTTTTTGTGAGGCCGTTGGGGTTAAGTGACTTGCCTAGGGTCATGCCGCTAGTGTAAGTGTCTGAGGCCGGGTTTGAACTCAGGTCCTCCTGACTCCAGGGCCAGTGCCCTATCCACTGTGCCACCTAACTACCCTGGCCTCAAGTTTTTATGAGACATAGGCTGACACCTGGTGAAGACAGAGGCTCAGCAGGGTCCATAGTGCTGATGGAAACTTACCTGGCTTGAAAGAATGGCAAAGGCCACTTAGTGGAGCTCAGAACCCCAAGCTATTATCAGGAACTAAGCAGAGAGCTGGGTAATCTGGGAAAGGATAGAGCCAAGAGGTAGCTTAAGGAGTAAAAACAGGATAAAGAGCAGGAGGAATTCACATAAGTTCCATGATAGGGACTGGTGAGAAGACAAGTCTGAGTAACAATCATGGCAACAACATGTAGTCACAGAGTCCAAATTAAGGAGGATTTCCTGGGAATGGCAAGGTTCTCCAGGTGTTCCTGTTGATGAGTGATATCCTGATTGTATTAAGCTCTGGAAATCTGCAAAATCTCCTGAGATTCACAACCACTTAAGAGTTCTGCCTATTCACAGAGGGAAAAACCCATAATAAGTGGAGGAATGATACCTACTCTTCATCTAGAGTCTATGACATACAATTGAGGGGCAACCCACTGTACTATCCATCAGTATGTTTAAGTGGGACAGATACTGTAGATAATGGACTGGATCCAAAATTGGCTAAGAGGAAGAGAATGGACTCCATCGTTTTTGGGAAACCATAATGCTTTGAGAGCTGCTAAGCTGCTCCCTTATAAACACCCTTCTTTGTAACACTAATATTCTTCCAGTGAGGCCATATGATTGTAAACCATGGACACCATGATCTCCAAAGGATAAAAAATATAACTGTATGCTGCAGCTAGCTTTGTTTTTGCTAGAGTTTAAATCCTAACTCTGATATTTATAATCTGTATGGCCTTGGGCTAAGGTTCTGCCAAAACCCAGTATGACTCTGAGCCCCAATTCCATCATTTTTAAAATATGAGGTTGGACTAGATGTCCTCTGAGATCCCCTCTAAATCTGTGTTGTGATATGAAGTTATTTTTCACAAGAGATCCACTAATAAGAAATTTGCACTTTAGAGCTTTCTAATTTTTTGAACCTCTTGCTGTTTGAGGGAATAGCAGCTTTGGTTTGGGCATGTCTTTAAAAACTCTATTTTAATTTGCCAAGATGTGGTTAGTGCTACCTGACTGAGAGAACCTTCACTTCCAACACTAACCCATAGCAGGTTCCTCCAAGAAGAGCACAGTCTTGAATATAGTAATTGCTGTCACTAAGATTAAAGAGAGAGTTTCATAGTTGATGGGCAAGCAGGTAACAAGCATTTATTAAATGCTTACTATGTGCCAATCACTGTGCTTAGAGCTAGGGATACTAATACAAAACAAAAACAGACTGCCCCTGCCCTCAAGGAGTTCACATTCTAATAGGGGAAGATGATACATAAAAGGGAGCTGAAAAGCTGGAGGGGTAATACTTATTATTGATAGGTTGACTTACCAGAGCTGCTGAGGTATGTATCCTCCCCTGATTTCTTAAATTCCTGTCTTTTTAAGCCTGACTCAAATATTATCTCTTCCAAGATGTGTACGTAAGATCTAGTAATGTAGAGCATAAAGCACTTCAGAAGGCATCTACCATTTCTCAGATGAGCTAACTGGGGCCTAGGGAAGGACTTGTCCTAGGTGCACCAGCAATTGGGTGTGGAAGAAATTGAGTCAAAATGGGCCTCATGTAGGAGATGATTTTTGGGTTGAGCCTTGAAGGAAGTAAGGTGTCATGGAATATAATTTGGGAAAGCATGCCTCTTCTCTTCTTATATTTTCATCAAGAATGCCCCCAATATGCAAGGAGATAATTCTCAATGATTTTTAAAATTTAATTTAATTTTTACTTCCATATTGTCTCCTTTCTCCCTTTCTCCTCCCCTACCCATTGGGAAGGCAAGAAATACAAATCTTATTACATATGTGAAGTCATGCAAAACAAATTTCTGCATTATCTATGTTCTGGGGTGGAGAGGGACAAGAAAAAGAAAGAGAGAAAAAATATGCTTCATTCTTCACTCTGAGTCTACCAGTTTTCTATCTAGAGGTAGATAGATTTTTTTTTAAAAAATCATGAATCCTTTGGAATTGTGGTAGGTCACTGTGTTGGTCAGAGTTACTAAGTCTTTCGCGGTTACTTTTACAATACTGTTGGCTACTGTGTAAATTGTTTTCCTGGTTCTATTCACTTCAGTTTATATCAGTTCACAGAAATCTTCCCAGGTCTTTCTAAAACTATCTCCTGCATTATTTCTTACAGTACAGCAGTATTACACCACACTCATATCTTGTTGAGCAGTTCCCCAATTGATGGATATCCCCTCTATTCCAATTCTTTGCCACCACAAAAAGAGATGCTATAAATATTTACTTTTTTTTTTTTTACATATGGGTCTTCTTCCTTTTTCTTTGATCTCTTTGGAATATAAACCTAGTAGCATTTCTAAGCCAAAAGGCATGCATAGTTTAATAGCTTTTTGGGCACAGTTCCAAATTACTTTCGAAAATGGTTAGACTAGTTCACAGCTCCACTAATGGTACACAGTGCACACCTATTTTACTCCATCTCTTCCAGTATTTGTCATTTTCTTTTCTATCATTTTAGCCAATTTGATGAGTTTGAGGTGGTACCTCAGAGTTATTTTTATTTGCATTTCTCTATTAATGATTTAGAACATTTTCATATTACTATTGATAGCTTTGATTTCTTCCTCTAAAAACTGCCTGTTTTTATCCCTTGAGCATTTACCAATTGGGGAATGGTGCTCTTATTGTTATAAATTTTGCTCACTTTCCAATATATTTGAGAAATGAGACCTTTATCAGAGAAACCTACTGCAAAGATTTTCCCCTAGTTTCCTGCTTTTCATTTTGGCTACATTGATTTTGTTTATACAAAATCTTTTCAACTTTATGTAATCAAAATTATCCATTTTATCTCCTGTGAACCTCTCTATCTCTTGTTTGCTCTTCCCCTATCCATAGATCTGACAGGTAATTTTTTTTCCATTCTCCTCTAATTTGCTTGTGATATCACAATTTATAACTAAATCATATATCCATTTTGAGTGTATCTTGGTATACAATGTGAGATGTTGGTCTATGCCCAGTTTTTGCTAGACCACTTTCCCATTTTCCCCTCAGTTTTTGTCAAATAGTGAGTTCTTCCTTCAACAACTGGGATCCTTAGCTTTATCAAACACCAGGTTATTGTGCTCATTTGCTTCTTTATGTTGTGTACCTAATCTACTCCATTGATCAATTACTCTACATCTTATCCAGTAACAAATAGTTTTGATGAAAACAGCTTGGTAGTATAGTTTGAGATCTGGTACTGTTAGGCCCCCTTCCTTTCCATTTTTTTTCATTGTTTCCCTTGATATTCTTGACCTTTTGTTCTTCCAGATGAATTTAATTATTATTTTTTCCAGTTTTACAAAGTAAATCTTTGGTAGTTTGATCAGTATAGCATTGAATAAATAAATTAATTTAGGTACTATTGTCATTTTTATTATTTTACCTTAGCTTACTCATAAACAATCAATATTTTTCCCAGTTATTTAGATCTATCTTTATTCTTGTGAATAGTAATTGTGTTCATATAGTTCCTATTTGTGACTCGCAGGTAGACTCTCAAGTATTTTTATAATGTCTATAATTATTTAAAATGGAATTTCTCTTTCTATGTCTTCCTGCTAGGTTTTATTGATAATATATAGAAATGTTGATGATTTATGTGGGTTCATTTTAGATTCAGTGAATTTGCTGAAGTTATTCATTGTTTCAAGTAGTATTTTTTTTATTTGACACTCTAGAGTTCTCTAAGTAAACCATCATATCGTTTGCAAAAAGTGATAGTTTTGTCTTTTCATTGCCTATACCTATTCTTTTGGTTCCTTTTTCTTGTCTTATTGTTATAGCTAGCATTTTTAGTACAATATTGAATAATAAAGATGATAATGGACATCCTTGCTTCTCCCATGATATGTTTGAAAGGATTCTAGTTTATCCCCATTAGAGATAATGCTTGCTCTTGGTTTTAGAGAGATACAACTTATCATTTTAAGAAAAGCTCCATTTATTCCTATGCTTTCTGTTGCCTTTTTTTTACAGGAATGAGTATTGTGTTTTGCCAAAAGCCTTTTCTACATCTCATTGAAATGATAATATGATTTCATTATTGATATAATCAATTATGCATATATATGTGTATATGTATATATGTACACACACACACATATATATATACATACATGTTGTTGTTCAATCGTTCAGTTGTGTCTGACTCTTCATGACCCTGTGGACAATAGCACTCCAATGCTGTGCATGGAGTTTTCTTGGCAAAGATACTAGAGTGGTTTGCTATTTACTTCTCCAGTTGATTAAGGCAAATAAGTTAAATTAATTGCCCAGGGTCACACAGCTAGTGAGTATCTGACACTAGATATGAACTCAGGCACTCTATCCACTGAGCCACCTAGCTGCCTTCCCATCCATCCATCCATCCATCCAGCTATCTATCTATCTATCTATCTATCTATCTATCTATCTATCTATCTATGAATGTATATGTAAAATTTCCCAATATACCAGTCCTATGCTTCAGGTATAAATCCAGTCTAGTCATAGTGTATGATTTTTGTGATATATTGTTGTATTTTCCTTGCTAGTATTTTATTTTAAAATTTTGTATCAATATTCATTAAGGAAATTGATGTATAATTTCCTTCTCTGTTTTGGTTCTTCCTGGTTTAGGTATCAAGACCATATTTTTGTGAAAGAAGGAATTTGGTAGGACTCCTTCTTCACTTGTTTTATCATACAGTGTATGTATTATTGGAATTAATTGATCTTTAAATATTTGGCAGAATTTGCTTTTAATCCAACTGGTCCTAGGTTTTTTCCCTTAGGGGACTCATTTATGGCTTGTTCAATTCCATTTTCTTGTTTCTTTTTTTTTCCCCAATGATTTCCTTGATTTTTTTCAACGATTTTTAAATTCTCTTTCCTTGCTCTATTTCCTGGGCCATTTTTTAAATGAGATATTTCACATTTTCTTCTATTTTTTTCAGGCCTTTGATTTTGTTTTATTTTTTTCTTAATGTCTCATGGAGTCACTGGCTTCCATCTGTCCAATTCTCATTTTTAAGGAGTTGTTTTCTTCAGTAATTTTATTCTTTTACTAAGCTGTTAATAGACTTCATAATTTTCTTTCATAGCTCTCATTTCTTTTGTCAATTTATCTTCTACAATTTTAATTTTATTTTTTTAAATCATTTTTTGTTCTTTTAAAAATGGCTTTCTTTAATGCTTCCAGGAATTTTTTTGGGCTTCTATCCAATCTGCATTTTTCTTTGTGACTTTGCTTATTGATGCTTTCAAGTCATTGTCTTCATCATAGTAGCTTTTAATGGTCAGGTTCTTTTTGTTATTGTTGTTTGCTCATTTCCCCAATCTACATCTTGACTTTGGACTTTATGTTAGTGTTGGGTTCTACTCTTCTCTGGGCAGGGGGTGGGAGGATGTTTGGCCCAAGCTTCTGCCTTTGATGTCCTTATGCTGCTTTCATAGCTCAGTCTTAGGGCCTGTAAGTTTTCAGTACTTCCAATGTAGTATGATCTGGGGAGAGTTTCTTCACTACCCTCCTGGTCTGCACTCTGGTCCTTATTAGCTTGGTCCCCTGCTCCTTCACAACTGTGACCACTCCTCTCCGCCATGGAACTGTGACCTGTAACTGGGTTTTGGTCAACATATCCGTTAGATGGCACCTGATCCTGCTCCCTGTGCTAGTACAGTAGTCCTCTGGGATTTCTTTTTAACCAGATATTTAGTTGCTTTACCATCCTTGGGCTCTGGGCTGCTCTTCACTATTGCTGTTGCTGTCACAGCCTTCTGTTGCTGCTGTTGTATTGCACTGTTGTCCAGACCCTACCCCAGTATCTGGAAGACCCCTCTGTCTGTCTTCCTAAGCTGCCCTGGGCTGGAAAAATGACTCACTATAACTTTTTTGACTTTCCAGATCAGAATTTGGTTTAGCATGTGTTCTGGTTCTTGTGGATGTGTGTTAGAAGTGTGTTAGAAGTAAGGGTGTGTTAGAAGAGCTAGGCAGAAATGCTAGTTCTTACTCCACCACCAGCTTGACTCTGGCACCCTCATAATGGTTTTGAAAAAGTGAATAAGTATTCATTGGGTCTCTAATTATTGATGCCCTTATTTGCATCTACCCAAATGTTTAGCTTCTTTCCCTTTTTCAGATATCTAGCCAAACTTGTCACCTTCAAAACTGTCAATTCATATTCTAATAATTTTTCCATAGAAATTTCATTATAATTTCATCCAAGTCTATAAGAAACCTTTTGGTGTTTTGATTAATATTTTATTAAGTGTGTATGTATGTGTATATATATGGGTGTGTGTGTGTGTGTGTATATATATACATATTATATATATTTATATTATATACATACATATACACACACACACACACCCCCCATATATATGAAATATAATCGGTTTTACTCTATGGGGCCTATTCATGAACACTGAATGACACAAGCATTTAGGGATTGATTTCAAGATACGTTTGAAATAGAAAAAGGAACTAAATGAAATCCCAGAACCACTGCCCTCAGCCTTTGACATGCAGATGAAAAGATAGTCCATTGAGCTTATCAAATCTTCAGTTGTTGTTGTTTGTCCTCTGCTCTCCTTCTTGAAGAGGACCATGACATCAGGAAGATGATGCCATGAATTGTAAGTGAATTGGATTTGCGTGAGAAAGGGCTGTGCAAGGTCGCCAGCCTCACTTTCTCCTCTAAAGCCATCTAGGCCCAGTGGCAAGATATAGAGAAGGAGTCTGAATGCAGATTGAAGCATATCATTTGCTCTTTTTTTCTTCTGTTGTGTTTTGTTTCTTCTTTCTCATGGTTTCTCCTATTGGTTCTAATTCTTCTTTACACTAATGTGTAAAGTAAATGACTAATGTGAAAATATGTTTAATAGGAATGTATATATATAGCCTATATCAGATTGCACGCCATCTTGGGGATGGAGGAGGGGAAGAAAAATTAAAACTCAAAAGCTTATGGAAATGAATGTTGAAAACTAAAAATAAATTAATTTAAAAATAAAATAAAATATAACCCTACCTTCTACCAGAAAAAAAGGATATAGAATGGAATGACTAGAAATGACCCCATGCAGTGGGAGACCTTGGCCTTTTTAAGCTAAGGTCTGTAACAGGTATTAGTTTGACTGAGACAACACCCAATTCAGTGCTTAAGGCTAGGTAAGAATTGAGGGGGAGAATTGGCTCTTTTACCTAGTAAAAAAAATGCAAAGGAAATGCTGTACCCCATTGGTATAGGGAGTTTTCTCCTCTGGCAAGTTCCCTAGACCAGTAAAATCACAGGCTCAGTCAAACCCTCAGTAGACGTATCTGGGATAGGTCCTGCATAGGTACAATGAGCTGCAACCAGGAATGAAAAGGAAGAGAAGAACAGGTTGGCTTACACTTTGGAAACTGCACTTTGAATTACCCCGAGCCCCTCCCTCATATACAGTCCCATCTTCTTTGCCTCTTAACACCAATATTCTTTTAGTGATGTTCAATGGCCTCAAATCATTTTAGACCAGTTGCTGGGTGCTCAAATACTGCAACTCCTGAGATAAATGGCAAGATGTGGGAGGCTTAAGCTTCTCAGTGAAAACAATTGCTTCTACTCTCAGCCCAGTTTTGAGGATGAGACATCATAATTCTTTTTTGATGGAAAATTGGTGCCACAAATTGCAGAGCACCTAGCAGAGCACTTTACACATAGTAGGCGTTTAATGAATATATGATGTGGAGTACTACATTCTCTGAAGAAACAAAATTGTGGCTGACTCAAAGGGCACTTTAGGTTGGCTACAGCATATTAGCAATGATTCCTTTTGCACAGGAAGTGGCAGAAAATATTTCCATGAAATATATGATCATGGGGTCAGTTATGTAGCAAAAATGAAGGGTAAAAATGGAAACTGAGGTTCAGAGATGTTAAGTGGTTTGTCCACAGTACCACAGCTATGAAGTAGAGATCTGGATTCAAAAAGATTGCCTAACTCTTAAGTCCACTCCACTTGGAGACACAGTGTGGCATAATCAGCAGACTTCTGGACTTGGATTCAGTAAATATCATCTCTGATACTCACTATGGGATCACGGGCAAGTCACTTAATCCAGAGGTGTCAAACACGTGGTCCAAGAGCTGCATGCAGCCCCCATCACTCCCAAGTGTGGCCTGAAACAGATAAATGTAGTTTCTGTCTGATGTATGTGTTGATGTATTAATAGAAAAAGAAATGTGTAAACATGTATGGTTTTTTTTTTTGGTTAGTCAGTGAGGTTAAGTGACTTGCCCAGGGTCACACAGCTAGTAAGTGTTATGCGTCTGAGGCCAGATTTGAACTCAGGTCCTCCTGAATCCAGGGCCGGTGCTCTATCCACTGCGCCACCTAGCTGCCCCACATGTATGGTTTTCTAAGTCAATATGCAGCCAACAGTGATCCTTATGGTTTAGTGGCCCCTGTTTCTAATTGAGTTTAAACCACTGACTTAACCTATCATAACCTTTACTTCCCCAACTAAAAAATAGAGAACTAGCCTTAGAGTAAGGAAGACTTGCTTTCAAATCTTGCCTCTGAATCATACTGGTTGTGTTACCCTGAGCAAGTCACTTAATTTTTTAGTGCCCCAGTCAGTACTCTAAGACTCTAAAGCTGCGGAAAAGATACTAATCTGCATTGTAGAGGAACCTTTTCACTGGGAGCTCCCTGGGCCAATGAAATCACAGGTTTGTGCCCCACCTCCACCCTAGAAAAAAACTGAAACAAACTCTGTCTCACAGCATTGTTGTGACAAGAAAATTAAATAATGCATGTAAAGCATTTTGCAAATGTTGAAATATATATAAATGTTAATTTTGATTTTCAACCACACCTGATCCATTTTACTGTACCACATAGCTTTTTAAAATTTGGTTGCCCCTTCTGACCAATTTCAATACTTTATCATTCATAAAATTTTCTTCATGTTTAGAAATGTATGGAAGAAAAATTACAGACCAGGTCAAGCTCTTGGCCCTGAAGAAATGAATTGTAAATATTTCATAGCAATCCATAAACACTGTCCATCCCAGTTAGTCTAATTTGAAGGATAAAATTCCTAACAATCCCAAGAGATGCTTGAGTGACACTTTTCTCCATCTCTGGCTTTTCTTATAACATGAACCTGCTATTTTTATGTTGCTCAGTCTTCTTGAGACTTATTTAAAAGGAAAACTGAAATGTGTTACCTATTTGGGTATTTTAGTTTGTACATCTTTTCCCTTTGTCTTCCAAATTAAATTCATATGCGGCCTTTCCAGTTATTGGATGCAAAAACTCCCTAACTCCTGAAAGAAATGGCAAGATGTTGGAGACATAGACTTCCCAGTGGACACACTTGCTTCTTGCATGAGTCCAGTTTTCAAGATTAGACATAATAGTTCTTATGTGATGGAAAATTAGTGCCACAAATTGCATGGCACCTAAGAGAGTTCTTTGCACATACAAGGTATGTAACAAATGTGTCCTGAATTGAATTTTGACTTCTGGAAGGCAGCATGGCATAGTGGATAGAGCACTAGACTGGAAGTCAAGTGGCCCTAGATTAGGATCCCTCCTCAGACACAAACTAGTGTTGTGAACAGGGGTAAATCACTTAACCTTTCTGAACCTCAGGTTACTTACTTGTAAAGTAGAGAATAATGGCTCCCTCTTCTGTCCCTCCTTCCTTCCATTCCTCCTTCCTTCCTTCGCTCTCCCACCTTCCTTCTTTCCTAACCTCCCCCTCCCTCCCTCTTTCCTTCTTTCCATCCTCATCCTCTCTCTCTCCCTCCTATAAAATGGGGCTAATAATTGTATCTTTCATAGAGTTACTATAGGGATCAAATGTAATTATTATATAAATTGCTTTACAAATATTGAAGTTCTATATGCATGTGAAATATCAATTATTATAGGTTTATTGCTAGGAATTTACATCTGGGAATGTGTTATTTTAAAAATACTGGCATTCTTCTTACACTAGGATTAGGCATAAATAGAAACTGGACCTATTATTTCATTAGTACAAAGAACTCCTGGACATGGAAAGTTACTCTAGCAATGCAGGTCAATACTCTCTGTCCAACTTATATAGCCTTATCAGGTTGCCTAAATCAAAGGAAAATGAAGTATGCCATTATGTGTCAGAAACAGGACTTTGGCCTAAATTTTCCTAGCTTTGGGGCCCGCTCTCTATATGCTATGATACCATGGCCCTCTTTTTCCTGTAATGTCACTATTTTCCCAGTGATGGAATATAGTTGGGAATTGAATTTCACAAACATTTTGTAAGTATGTTGTGATGGAAAGATGCTGGATTTGGAGTCCAGAGAAACTTGGATTCAAATCATATCTCTGCTGGCAACTCTGTTACCAGGGGCAAATTACTCCCTCACTCTGTGCCTCACTTTCCTCATTTATAAAATGGAAATGATAATAGCATCTAATCACTGGATTGTTGGGGAGATCAAGTGAGATCCTGTATGTAAAACAAGTTGCAAACTATGACACTCTCTGTAAACATGAGCTATTAATTAGTACTTTTTTAAAATAAAATTTTTATTGATGTGGGTTTTTTATGTCACCAGTTTCCCCCAGTATCCCTACCCCTACTCATCACAGAGTGCTATCCTATAAAAATAATATTTTTAAAGATAAAAGAAAAGAGGGAAAAAAGAGCAACATTGATCAATACATTAAAAAAAGCCTGAAAATATGTGCAATGTATCACACTCATGCAAAAACCTCCCACCTCTACAATGGGATAGGTTAGAAGCTGTCTTCTCATATCTCTTATTTTAAGCCAAGCTTGTTCTTGGTAATTTTGAAATGTTCACACTTTTCAATTTTTATGGTTGATTGTAGTTATTGTATATGTCAGGGGTGTCAAACTCAAATAGAAACAGGTCCCTATATACTGACTTAGAAAACCACAAATTAACATTATCTATGTTGTATCATATTTTTATTTACTTTGTTAAACATTTCTCAATTATATTTTCATCTGGTTCTAGCCTCACTCAAGAGTATTGCAGGTTCGCAGCCAGCAGTGAGTTTGACACCTGTGATGTATATTGTTTTCTTGGCTCTACTCATGGGTTCTTTTAGATCTTTCCATTCTTCTCTGTAGTCATCATATTTGTAGTTTCTTGTAGCACAGTAATATTGTTATGTTAGTGTGCCACAGTTTGTTTAGCCATTCCCCAATTAATGAGCATCTATTTTGTTTCCAATTCTTTGCTATCACCAAAAGTGGTGATACAAATATTTTGGTGTATGTGGGGACTTTTTTCTTATCAGTGGCCTCCTTGGTGTTATATGCTTAGTAATGGAATCTCCAAATCAGAGGATATGGACATTTTAGTCACCTTATTTGCATGATTGCAAACTGCTTTCCATAATTGTTATACTGACTTACAGCTCCACCTACAATGCAGTGGTGTGTCTGTCTTTCCATACCCTTTCCAATACTATTTCCATATTTTGTTATCTTTGTCAGTTTGTAGGGTGTGAGGTAAAACCTCAGGATTGTTTTATTTTGTGTTTAATTTGCCTATTATTAGTGATTTGAAGCATTCTTTCACTTGGTTGCTACTACATTACATCTTCTTTTGAGGACTGATTATTCGTATCCTTTGACTATTTACTCATTGAGGAATGATTATTTCATGCATACACATACACATGTGTAAATATATGTACATGTAGAAACATACATGTATATATATATATATATACATATACATATACATATATAATTTACGTATCATGGATACCAAACCCTTATCAGATAAATTTGATACAAAGGTTTCTTTCTCCCCCATTCAACTGCTTCCTTTCTTATGCTGAGAGTATTGATTTAAATTGTGCAGAAGCTTGTCAGTTTCATGTAAACAAAGTTATCTGTTTTGTTTTCTGTAATTGCTTCTAATTCTTCTTTGGTTAAAAATGCCTCTCCTATCCACAGCTGTGAAAACTATATGATCTGAGTCTTGTCTAATTTTTTAATAGTATAAAATTTAATATTAATATGGAATATGACATGAAGTGCTAGTTTAAGCCTTAGTTTCTGCCATACTGCTTTCCACTTTTCCCAGCAGTTTTTATCATACAGGAAACTCTTCCCTAAGTAATTTGTTTTCTGACTTATCAATCACTGGGTTATTGAGTTTCATTGTTTCTGATTCTCCCTTGTCTAGTTGGTTGCATTCATTCATTCATTCATTCATTTACTCATTCATTTACTTATTTATCAATGCCAGATGGTTTTGATGACTGCTGCTTTATAATATAGTTTAAGTTCTGGAAATGCTACTTTCCCTTAATAATCTAGATCTTTCATTTTTACAACTGAATTTTGTTAATATTTTATCCAGTTCTATAAGGTATTCCTTTGATAATTGGATTAGTATAGCATTAAAACCGTAAATTAACTTTGGTAATATTGTTTTTTTGTATTGGCATTTCCCAGTCATGAGCACTGAATATTCCTTCAAGCTGTTCTTTATGAATTTATACAACTATTTTGTGTCCTTTGGTAGATTGATCCTCAAATATTTTATGCATTTTGTAGTTGTTTGGAACAGGATTTGACTTTCTATTGTTGCCTGTTTAATTTTGTTATTATTATACAAATATACTATTCATTCTTGAGGGGTTATTTTGTAGTTTGAAATTTAGTTGAGGCTGTGGTCTCAATTAGTGCTGATTCCCTAGGATTTTACAAGTAAACCATCATGCCATCAACAAATGGATAGTTCCATCTTCTCTCTACCTATTTTTATGCCTTTAATTTCTTTCTCTTGGCTTACTGCTATTGTTAGTATTTCTAATACTATATCAAATAATAATGGGGGAGAGTAAGTACCTTTGTTTTGTTGTTGTTGTTTAGTCATTTCAGTTGTGTCCAACTCTTCATGACCCCATTTGGGGTTTTCTTGGCATGGATACCAGAGGGTTTGCCCTTTCCTTCTTCAGCTCATTTTAGACATGAAGAAACTGAGGCAAACAGGGTGAAGTGACATGCCCAGGGTCACACAGCTAGGAAGCATCTGAGGCCAGATGTGATCTTTGTTTTTACTGTTGCATTTATTGTGAAAGTGGCTATTATATCCCTGTTTCATAAGATGCTTGTTTTTGGTTTTAAATAGATACTTTTATAATATTAAAAAATTCCTCTATATCTATACTTTGTTGGATGAATGTTGTATTTCATCAAAAATTATTTCTGCATCTGAGATAATCATGTAATTTGGGATTATTTTGTTTTTAATGTGATTACTTGTGTTGATTATTTTCCTACAACTTGGCCATGATGAATGACTTCTTGGATGAATCATTATAGTCTGTTTGACAGGATTTTATTTGAAAATTTTGAATCATTATACACTTAAAATATTGGTCTGTAGTTTTCCTGTGTTCTCTCTCTTCCCTTGCTTAGGTATTAGATCTTTATTTGTCTTATAAAGGAAGTCAGAGTGCTTTCTCAATTTTTGAGAATAATTTGTGCAGGATTGGTACTAATTATTCTTTGATAAATTCAAATAAATTGAAGATTGATAAAATTCTCCTCTGGATTAATTAATACCTAGAGGGTTTTTGGTGACTCCTTTAATAGCATTATTTTTCCTGAGGTTGGATTATTTAGTATCTCTATTTGGTTTTGTGTTAGTTTGGGTATTTTATATTTTTAAAAGGTATTTTTCTATTTCTTTTGTGCTCACAGGTTTGCTGGCATATAACTGCCTAGTAGGTTCTGATCATTCTTTTTATTTCACCTGGTTTTGTTGTGATCTCAACTTGTACATTAAATAGTTTGTTATTTTTATTTCCTGTCCTCTTTAATCAGATTAGTTAAAAGCTTATCAATTTTATTGCTCTTTTCAAAGAATGTCTTTAATTTTATTTATCATTTCTATAAGGTTGTTTCCAGTTTATCAATTTCTCCTCTAATTTTTAATATCTCCTCTTTCCTGCTTACTTTAGGTTTTTGTTGACTTTCTAATTTTTTAAATGCATTTTCAGTTCATTAATCATTTCCTTTTCTGTTTTGTTAATGTATGTTTGTAGGGATATGATTTTTCTAAAAATGGCTTCATCTGCATCCCAGAAATTTTGTATGTTGTTTTACTATTATCATTTTCTTTTATATAATTATTGTTTCTGTGATTTGTTATTTGACTCATTTATTGTTTAGGATTTCATTGTTAAGTTTCCATTTGGGTCTTTGTGTTTTGTTGTGCTCCCTAAACTGATGACTATTTTTTAAAGTTATAGTCTATAATTGATATATTTACTATTTCTGCCTTTTTGCACTTGTCTGTAATATTCTTGTGCTCTAATACAGTCAGGTTTTTTAAGTTCCATGTGGTTCTGAGAAATGTGCATATTATTTAGCAGTTCTATTTAGAGGATGCCATACTTTTTTGCTCTGGTTTCCCTAGCAATTTGTTCAGTTCTATGTTTTCTCTTTTTTATCTTTCTGTAAAACTTACACAAAACTGAGAGTGGGACATTGATATCTCTAGCTACTGTTGCATTACTTTCTACATCATGTCAGTTCCTTTTTCCTTAATGAATTTAGATGTTAAGGCATTTCAAGCTTGTAAGTTTAATACTGACATGGATTTGTTGTTCCTTTGGTATAATGTGGTTTCCTTGTCTATTTCTTTTTAGGTTGCTAATGTTTGTTTTTGCTTTGTCTGATAACATGATGCTTTTTTAAAAATTCATTGATGCATAGTAAATTTATTTTTTACTAGCCCCTCATTTTTATTCTATGTCTTTGTTTTTCAGGTGTGTGTGTTGTAAGCAACAGATGCTGGGGTTTTGTTTTCTTACCCAATCCGTCACTCTTTTCTCCTTTATTGGATGGTTTAATTCATTCACATTTAAATTTATGGGATTTAGACTTATATTTCCTGTATTTGTGTCTAATATTCTTTTTTTCCAAGTTAGCATTTTTTTTTCTACTTTAAGACAACCCTATCCCCACTGGCTCTCACCCTCTCACCCTCATGTTGTTCCCCCCTCTTGTTTGTTATTTTTTCCCTAGTTTTGGAGTTTTGCATAACTTATAAGTTCCTTTTCCCCTTTTGTCTAGTGATTTAATTCTTCTCCTTTCTTCCTCTTTAGCTAAGTAGTTGAAAAAAAAACATTTTTCTCTTCAACTTGTTTTCTTTGTTAGTTTTTAAAATGTCATTTTCTGCATGTTTTTTCTAAAAAAAGATTTATTTCCCTCATTATTTATCTTCCCTTTCTGCCTAGTCTAGATATTTATTCTTTGACTCATGCCCCTTACACTTATTTTTTTCCTTCTTTAGTCTGTGTACTCCTCATGGAATTAAAAATTCTAATGTACCCATTTTGATTCCCCTGTTAAACAGTTTCTATGTTATTGACTTGTTGATTTTGCCCCAGGCTCCCTTTTTCTGTTGTGTCTCACTCTTAGAAATAAAATACCAGTTCCTGCAGGTTATTGACAGGATTGAAGTATTGCCCCATTGTAGGAATTTTCCTACATTTATTACTACCTATTTTCTCTCCTTGTGTTCATTTTCCCCCATTTGCAACAAAATCTCGCTAGGTCCATGCCCACCCACTCTTTTGGGTGTCAGTTGGCCCCCCAGGAGATCTGATCCCCCTTCTCCTAAAGCAAGATGACTGGGCTCTCTAAGCACCAAATCCCTACAGATTATATTCATTAAAATGTCCCCATCTCTCACTATTAAATCTTTTCCTCCCCCCATGGGAGTATTCTTCAGTGGGATTCCCTCCCACCACTGAACCAAGAGTTTCCCTTTCTTTTTCCCTGTTTTATTCCTCCCTTTGTCTCCCCACTCATTCTACTGTAGGCTCTCTTATTCCTTAGAGGCTAAAGGAGTTATTTCCCTTTCATTGTTAACCTTTGACTTGATTGGGGTATATCACGTATTCCCGTCTGTCTTCTTCCTCCCATCTCTTCCTTTTATGTGCTCTCCTATTCTTCCCCTCTCCCTCCCCCTGCCAACAGAAAAAATGAATTCACCTATACTCAGGGTTTTGTGAATCAAAGATGTGTCAGGCCTGTTTTTCCACAATCACTTCTATTTGAATTCCACTTTCACCTGTTCCTCCTTGTGTACGGTTAGATAGAAATCTCTTAATGGTCCTTCTTTGTTAGTATGTTGTTGTTTACTCCAGAGATGTGTTTCTTTTTAGTTTTTTCTCTCTTTTTTTTTTTCTGGTGTAATTATCTTTGCCTTCCTTGGTTGTGACATTCATTTAAATTGTATTTCTTGTATTTCTGTTATTTGAGATGCTTGTAAAGGAAATAATATTCTTTGTAGGAATTCTTTAATTGCCTCTTTTCATTGAATGTCCATCTTTTATTAATAGTTAGCTCATATTTGCAAGGTATGTCATTTGCCATTGCCTATTGAGCTCCTTTGCTCTTCAGAACACATCATTCCATTTCTTCTTCTTGTTCCTGGAGGAGGGGGGAGTGCAGAGCAGTCTTGTGTTATTTGAATTTCTTTTCCTTTATATTTGAAGGTTTTTCTCTTGGTTGCTTACTTACAGAATTTATTAATTGTCATTGAAATTGTTAAGTTTAATCAGTATGTATTTGCAACATAAGTTTTTTTTCTGGATGAAATCTGTGGGTTCTTTTGATTGGCACTTTATTTTTCAGAAATTCTGGATATATTTCTTTGCATTATGCTATGCACGTTTTTTTTTTAACTTGTCATGTTCTTCTAGGACACCTATAATCCTTAAGTTGTCTACACTGTTTTCAAGATCAGTATGTTTTGTTCATATGGAAATCATGCTTTCTTTTAAAATTGTGGGTTTTTGCTTTTCTTCTTCCAGATGTGTATTTGCATTGCCAATCAGTTGTTCTTTCTTTTGTTTCTTTGGTGAGTTATGCCACCATGAACTCAAGTTTTTCTAGTCTGTTGATTATTTTTGCTATGCAGGCCATATATTCTGCTTTCATGATTCTTATTTATTTTGAAACCATTCAGGTACATTATTCTGTGACTCCATGCTCTCATGGACACCTAAGGGCCCTCTACCTGAGAGATATCAAACATGCTGCTTTCATGTGACCCATGACACTCCCAAGTGTGGCCCAAACAAGATTAAAATATAATTCCTACTTTTTTAAACTCAGTTTTTATTGAAATTTTCTATTTCTTACATCACCACGTGTCCCTTCACTACACCTCCCAGAAAGCCACTCCATATGACAAATAGCATACATATTTTTAGAGAGGAAAAAAAGTCAGTACAACTGACCAATACATTGAAAAAGTTGTAAAACATGTGCAATGTGCTGTACCTGTGGACTTCCCACCAACATGAAGGGGTAGATTGAGGCTGTTTCCTCCTATCTTTTCATTTGAGTCCTGTTTGATCTTTACATTGATTGTTACATTTGGGTTTTTTTAGTGCATTATTCTTTCCATTTAAATTGTTATAGTCACTGTGTATATTGTTTTCTTAGTTCTGCTTATTTCACTCTGAATTATTCCATGCTTCTCTGTATTTATCACACATCATTTCTTATAGACATTAATATTCCATTACATTTATGTGTCACAATTGGTTTAACCATTCCCCAAATGATGAGCATCTACTTTGTTTCTAATTCTTAGCCAACACAAAAAGTTTTGTTATAAATATTTTGCAGTATATGGGGACTTATTTCTTATTGATGACTTCCTTGGAGTATAAGCTCAGTAATGGAGTCTCTGGTTCAAAGAATGTGATTTTAGTCACTTTATATGCATAATTCCAAATTTCTTTCCCAAATGGTTGTACCCTTTCATAGCTCCACCCTCAATGTATTAGTCTGCCTATCTTTCCACAACCTCTCCTACGTTGACTGTTGGCATTTGTTGTCATTTTTGCCAGTTTGCAGGGGATGAGGTGAAATCTCATGATTGTTTGATATGTATGTCTCTTATTATTATTGATTTGAAGCATTCTTTCATGTGGTTGTGAATATGTTGCAGTTCTTCTTTCGAGAACTGTTCATATCCTTTGACCACTAATCTATTGGGGAATGGCTATTAGTCATATATATATGTGTGTGTGTATGTATATGTATGTGTGTGTGTGTGTGTGTGTGTGTGTGTATACACACACACACACACACACGTATATATAAATGTTTATATAGCTTAATACCAAATCCTTATCAGAAAAGTTTGATAGACTTTTCCCCCCATTCAAACACTTCCCTTCTTATCCTAGATGTGTTGATGTCTGTACAGAAGCTTTTCAATTTTAAATAATTGAAGTTACCTATTTTATCTTTTGTAATTGCTTCTATCTCTTGTTTGGTTAAGAATAGATCTCCTACCCATAGCTGTGAGAAACACATGATCTGTTTCTCTTTGAAATTTTTCATAGTATAATCTTTAATATTAAGGTCACATACCTATTTAGAATATATTGTGAAGTATGCTTTAAGGTGTTGGTCTAAGTCTTATTTCAGCCATATTCCTTTCTAGTTTTCCCAGCAATTTTTATCAAATAGGGTGTTTTCCCCTAGGTAATTCATGTTTTCTGCTTTATCAAACATTGAATTATTAAGTTCTGTTGCTTCTGAATCTCCCTTGTCTAGTCTGTTCTGTTGATCTATTTCTATTCTTTAACCAATACCAGATGGTTTTTGATGACTGCTGCTTTCTAATATTGTTTGAATTCTGAAAGAGCTATTTCCCCCTTCACCCCTACTTCTTTTCATCATTTCCCTTGATATTCTAGATCTTTTGTTTTTCCAAGTGAATTTTGTTATTATTTTATCTATATCTGTAAAATAACCCCTTGGAAATTTAATTGGTATAGCATTAAAAGTGTAAATTAATTTAGGTAGTATTGCCATTTTTAATATATTGTCATGTCCCAGGCATGGGTAGTGAATATTCCTCCAGCTATTTAAGTTGTTCTTTCTATCTTTAAGGAGTACTTTGTGATTGAATTTATATAAATCTTTAATGTGCTTTGGAAGGTTGATCTCCAAATATTTTATGCATTTTTTAGTTATGTGGAATGGGATTTCTCTTCCCATTATTGCTTCTTCTGTTTTGTTATTATTTTATAGACATGCTGTTGATTTTTGAGGATTTATTTTGTAACCTACAACTTTGCTGAAATCATTGTCTGAATTAGTATCTTTGCTGATTCCCTAGGATTTTCCAAGTAAACCATACTATGGTCAGCAAACAAGGATAGTTTTATGTCCTCTTTACCTGTCTTTATTCCATTTATTCCTTTTTCTTGTCTGATTGCTCTTGTTAGCATTTCTAGAACTATATCAAATAATAATGGGGAGAGTGGGCATCTTTGCTTCTTTCTCATATTTGTTAGAAATTGTTCTGGTATATCTCCATTCATATGATACTTGCTTTTGATTTTAGATAGATGCTTTTATGATATTAATAAAAGGTCCCTCTATGCCTATAATTTGCATTGTATTTAGCATAAAAGAATGTTGTACTTTGTCAAAGGCTTTTTCTGCATCTATGGAAATGATCATGTGGTTTTTTAACATTTTGGTTTTTATTATGATTATGTTCATTGTTTTCCTAACATTGAACTATCCTTGCATCCCTGGTATAACCCCCACTTCATCATAATGAATGATTTCTTGAAGAAATTGCTGTAGCTTGTTTGATAGGATTTTGTTTAAAATTTTTGAGTCAATGTTCATTAATGATATTGGACTATAATTTTCTTTCTGTGTTTATCATTCCTTGGTTTAAGTATTAGGATTCTATTTGTCTCATAAAAGGATTCTGGTAGGGTATTTTCTTTCTCGGTTTTTGAGAATAATTTATCAAGTATGGATACTAACTGTTCTTTAAAAATTTGATAGAATTCTCTTGGAGTTTTTTCTTTGGTAGTTCCTTTATAGCTAGATCCATTTCCTTTTCTGAGATTGGGTTATTTAACATCTCTATTTGGTCTTCTGATAGTTTGGGTATTTTATATTTTTTGAGATATTCCACCACTTCTTTTGTGTTTTTGGTTCAATTGGCATATAACTGTACCTAATATGTTCTGATTATTATTTTATTATTTATTATTATTTCTTCTAGTTTTGCTGTGATTTTACCTTATTTGCTATTTTATTGCTTTTCTGCTCTCTTAATCAGATTAGCTAGGAGTATATCAGTTTTATTACTCTTTTTAAAGAACCAGATTTCAAGTTTTAAAAAAAATTCTGATTGTTCTATTTCAATTTATCTATTTTCTTTCTAATTTTTGCATCTCCCCTTTGTGTTTATTTTAGGTTTATTTATTTGTTGATTTTCTAATTTTTAAAAATGTACATTCAGTTCATTATCCCTCTCTTTTTCTATTTCGTTAATGTATGTTTGTAAGGCTATGATTTTCCCCCTGCAGACTGCTTTAACTGCATCCCAGAAATCTTAATAATGAAACATAACTATCATTCTCTTTTACATGGTTATTAATTGTTTCTATGATTTGTTCTTTGACCCATTCATTATTTAAGATTTCATTGTAAGTCTCCATTATGGTGTGTATGTTTTGTTTGTGGTTCCTGAGCCAATTTCTATTGCATTATGGTCAATAAAGGATATAGTAACTATTTCTGCCTTTCCCCATTTATTTGCAACATCTCTGTGCAGATGTTAAATCATTTGGAACATATAAAATTACTGATATTGGTTTCTTGTCTACGGTTCACTTCTGCATGATAGTTTTTTTTACCTTTTCATTTTTAAAATATTTGATTTTGCTTTGACTGATAGCATGATGGCAACTTCTGCTTTTTAAAATTCATTTGATGCATAGTAAAAATTTCCCCCATACCCTCAGTTTTATTTTGTGCATGTCTTTGTTTTTAATTGTTTCTTGTAAACAATAGAATGTAGGATTTTGTTTAATCCATTCACTATTTAAAGTTATAAAAGTTAGGTTTACATTTTCCTCCATCTGCTTCTATAACTGTTTTTTTTATGATACCCCCCTCCCTTCTGCTGTAAATACAGTATTGTGTTCCTTCAGTTACTTTATTATTTTTTTCGTTACTTTATTTTTTTAAGGTGGCCCTGTTCCCAGTGCCTCTTTTTCTCTCACCCCTGCTGCCCTCTTTTCATTTGTTACTTCTTTTTCTTTAGGATTTTATCAGTTCTCTGTTCTCTTTTTAAAACTCTATTTATATATTTCCTCTCCTCTTTTTTCTTCTCAATCAAGTAGTTTCCCCCTCTTCTTCAGCTATTCCTGTTTCTTAGTTTTAAAATTTTGATTTTTGCCCCCTTTCCAGGAAGGTTTCCTCTTGCTCTCTTAATTATCCATCTTCTCTTTCTGTCTATTCTAGACCCTCATTCTCTGACCTTATATCTAAACTTATTGCAAGGGCCCCTGGGAATGAGTTCTTTCTAACTATTGACATGCCTTTTAATATCACCATTCCCCCCCACAGCAATTCTACATGATTGTAAATTAAATAAGCACTTATTAAAAATCAGACGTATCATAGTATGATGGAAAATTCTGGACTTGAAGTCCAGAAAGATGTAGAGTCAAACCTCAGCTCTACCACTTACTACCTGTGCAACCTTAGGCAAATCATTCAGCCTAAGCCTCAGTTTCCTCATCTGTAAAATGTGAGCAATACCTCAGTGTTTGGTGTGATCAAATGAAAACCATTTTACAAATCTTAAATCATAATCTAAATGTCACTTAGAGTTGCTTTTAAAAAGCAGGAGTATTACTACCCTAACCTAAGCAAAGGGGACCCAATGGACAATACAAAATGTGTGGAAGTTGTAATCAGGCTTAAACAGATTGCCAACAAGCTCTTGCCTGCCAAAATTTGGTGGAATGCCTAGAAAAAGAGGTAGGAGGTCATCCCTTGCCAACATAAAGTTAGAGCAAAGGATGACATCTGGAATTTTGCACTAGTATTGGTGAAATATTTAAAGACCCTCAAGAAGACTTCCATTGTATGGGGTAGCTCCTTAATGAGGATTTAAAGAAGGCTATGGACAAAAAATACCACAGAAGGTATGAATGAGGCAGGTAGGTGGCATAGTGGAGAGAGTGCTGGGCCTGTAGTCAGGAAGACCTGAGTCCACATCTGGCCTCACTTTTACTAGCTGTGTGACCCTGGGCTAATAACTTAACCTTTGTTTACCTCCTTAACTGGAAAATAGGGACAATAATAGCACCTAACTCCCAGGGCTGTTGTGAGGATCAAATAAGATGTTTGCAAAGTGCCTGGCACATAGCAGGTGGTGAAAAAATGCTTATTCCCTCCCCTTCTCTCTAGCTCTTCACCCTTTTTCAAGCTATGCTTCTAAGAATCAAGTACCACTTTGAAAATTCTTGTTCTTCCCCCTCTTCTTTTGCTTTTAAACCCATTTAATCCCACCCAAGACCATCCAATTTGGTTGCTCACCTTAGACCACGTTCTTGATCCTGGATGCCTCCATCTCTTCTTTCTTCTGATCTGGATACTGCTTTTTCTGTCTGGCCCCAAATCTTGAAACCCCACCCCTCCCAAACCAATTATGACTTATTCAGGATGCTCCAGTCACCTCCCTGAGTGGTACCCTCCCAGCCAGGGCCCTTTCTTGCCCCCAGAAATAGGGAGGCTTTGCCATCCACCCCAAGATTCCCTCCCACCATGGAAGTTCCTGGTTCTGACTCCATCCAGGGGCCAGTGGTGAAAGGTACAATACCATAAGGGTAAAGGTTGGCAATTGTAACCCTTCCAAACAACATAAAGTTATTGGTAACTAAGGGATTCCCCTGACCATTTTGTGGCCCCCTTCCCCCTTCCCAAAGGAATCCCCCCTCCCAAAACCCAAAAATGGCCTAGAAATAATAAAACAGAGATAGATTTGCTGAATAATCTCTACCACTTTAATTTAGCTGTACTAGCAGTACTAAGTTAATTCCAATTTTAACCTGTTTTTAAAATAGTACCAAATATCATTTAGAAAAGTCAAGGATTTCTGTAAACAAAAAGTACAGCCACGAAAACAGTAAACAATTAAAGAGCAAAGAAAGGGCACAACTTGCCCCTTTTCAGGGGTGCAGTAGATGACGACTCCAGTTCAATACCTAGCTTAAAAAGTCACCTTTTTAAAGTCTCCAATTCTTGATGTAGAACTATCTTCTGAGCTCAAAGCTCTCTGCTTTCATGCAAACAGTCCCTTTTTGAAGCTAAGTAAAGAAACACCTGCAGGAAAGGTAGAATGTGCCTCAGAAGAACTTATTTAACAGTCAAAACAAAAAAAAAGATAAACACTAAAGTCCTCAAAAACTTTTCAACACAGGAACAAGACTTTTTCACTGGGGTGGGAAAAACAGGCATCTGGGTGTCACAGGATCGTCATCTCTTGGGTGCTTCGCTTGTATTTGCTTTGTTTTGAGCCCCGCAGATGGTTTTTTCTTCTTTTCTCAAAATTTTTTTTTTACTGAAGGTTACAGGCAGTTTGGGGTTCAGCCTCCGCCTCCTCCTCCTTCTCAAACTGGCCCTTTAACGCGCCCTTTCTGTGTACAACTTCAAAGTTCCGAGATAATCTTCTTTTCCTTTCACCTTCTTGTTCTTCCCCCTCCTCCTCAGAGTCAGAAGGGATGACGCCTGTCGCAATGCTTGCTTTCATAAGTTTTCTCTTTGGGTCAACTTCTTTCTTCATTTCTTTTTTGCCAGGATCTTTTTTGGGCTTGTCTTCTTCCTTCTCGCTCTCCTCCTCCCTTCTCAGCTGCTTTTTGGGTGGCTTTTCTTCTTGCCCCTTTTTCTTACTTTTATCCTCCTCAGAAACCCCCTCCCCTTCTCCAGGATTGGTCAGCTTGTACATCTTAGCCTTCCCTTTGGGGTTGTTCATCCTAAC
Source organism: Phascolarctos cinereus (assembly GCF_003287225.1). Lineage (NCBI taxonomy): Eukaryota > Metazoa > Chordata > Mammalia > Diprotodontia > Phascolarctidae > Phascolarctos > Phascolarctos cinereus. Next base: position 43,072,888 of record NW_027556291.1, read on the forward strand.
TGCAGCAGGGGTAGGGGAGGGAGGGGGCCATGGTTTCCCCTTTTGGGGACTCACCTGAGGAGTCATGGTGGTGGTGGATGTAGTGGCCTTGGCTCCTTCGATCTCTTCAGCTTCCACGGACTTCTCGGCTTTTCTCTTTCTCCCCCTGGGAGCACCCGCAGTAGACGCACTGGCTGAGGAGGATGCCGAGGCTGCAGCAGCAGCCTTGGGCGGCACGGACACATACCTGGGTTTCCCATCACCATCTCCCTTGGAAGAGGGCCCCTCCTTTCTCCCACCTTCCACCTCGGTGTAGGCAACAGGCCGCTTCTTGAAGGGTTTCACTCGGGGGTTGTGGTCGATCTCCCACAGACCTTCGTTAAAGCCTCGTCTCTTGTTGGGTTTGCCGTACTTGGCCTTGTTCTCAGAGTAGGGAAAGATGTCTTTGGGAGCCAGGAAGGCCGTCTCATGAGTGCCGAAGAAGAAAATGAGCAGCTTATTATGTGGGGGTTTCACCACATCATCGGGTACCTCGTCGACTCTGGCAGGCCAATGGGGGTAGCCCTTCATCTTGGCGAAGATCAGATCTCCAGGCTTGAAATTGTAAGTCATGGTGACGGCCGCTGGGGCTGAGCCGCTGAAGCCTGAAGCGCTGGCCGAGGAGCGGGAGCCCAATCGGTGATGCGGGTGACGCGGCTGATGCTGCAGGGCCGTGCGGTGCGGGCTGCGGCGGCGGTGGTCGGGCCGAGGCCGGGGCCGGAGCGGCGGCGCGGCGGCTGCGGTTGCTGCGGCGGCGGCTGTCTCTAAGGCTGCGGCAGCGAGAAGGCCGGAGCCGAGAAGCCGGAGAGCCGGCCAGACGCGGGCAGCTGCGGAGCAGCGGCGACAGCGACTGAAGAGAGAGAGAGCGAGAGTGAGAATGAGATCGAGCAGGCGCCGGAGCTAGAGGCTGAACGGAACGAGCGAGTCAGCAAGCCGCTCCGCCCGCTGCTTAGCCAGCCAGTCACTCAGACTGCGGGGCTGACTGGTAGGCAGTGGAGTGGCGCGAGTTTATCTATGCGCCTGCGCATCCCCGGGAGCGCGCCGCCGACGCCGTTGGCGTGACTGTTGGCCTTGGCCTTGCGGGGCTGGACTCCCTCCCGCCCCTCCTTCCCCCCCTCCCCCGCGCCGCCGCCTCCAACCCCCCCTCCCCCTTCCCCCTCCCCCCGCGTGCCATGATGGGGAATCGCGTGCGCCCCTCCTCCCCGGGGTACGACACCTTCCCGTCTCCCCTCTCTCGTCTCGCCCTTTCCCGTCTCCCCCCTCCCCTGTCGCCCCTCAGTCTCTCCCGTCTCCCCGCTCCCATGTCTCGTCCCCCTCTCACCTCTTCCTCTCACCTCTCCCCGCTCCCTTCTCCAGTCTCCTTTCTCCCTTTTGTACAAAGCGTTCCTACGCTGTGCTCCTACCCAAAGAGCCAGGCTGCGGGGACTTAGAGACGTTGACTCCTCCGCCCCTCGGCAAAACTCTTGGGTAGAAAAAGCCCCCTTTCCCTCCTCCTCCCCTTCCCCAAATAGCACACACCTTCAGATGTGCTTCACGGTCGATCCTAGTAAAATAAAATCACTGGTCTGATCTGCCGACAGTCACTGGAGCTTCTGAAAACCCAGGTTGCAGGAGGGGAGAAAAGCTGAGCATCCCTCTGCACCTGCTGCTGGTTGCTATGAGGCGCCGGGGGAGGGGAGGGGGGCTTCCGTGAGCAATTACGTGCAATGCAGCTGCTTGGCCCCCTGAAGTGGATGGGAATGGCACATTCTAGACAAACCGGCTTGCTTGCTGTCCCCCCCAAATTTGCATTCCACCTCCAGCCTATCTTAGGGTGCACAAGCTTCCCCCTGTTCCTGGAATGCACTGGAAAATCCACAGCTCTGCCTGTCAAAATCCTGAGCTTCTCTGACTCCACCCCTACCCCCACCCCACCCCCTCTTTGCTTGCTAATGCACTCTTCCTCCTCAAATGATTTCGTATTTACTTATCCTTATACCTGTTGTATTGCCCCAATAAAAATGGTTTGTTTTTGCCTTTTATATCTCCCCCCTCCCCCATATATATATATATATATATATATATATATATATATATATATATATATACACATATATATATATATACATATATATATATATATATATATACATATATATATACTGCCTTGCACAGAGCAGCTCCTTTGGGGAAGGAGGGGGCGACGGGGGGTGGGGGAAGGGAAATGAATGGATGTGGAGTTCAACTCTGGGATTTCAGTGGCATAAGAAACTCTATCAATGCAAATTAGAAATTTGTAATCTTAGACTGTTGCTTGAGAGCACCGAGACGTTTAGTAACTGGTCCATAGACACACAGCCAGGATGTGCCTGAGAAAGGAGTTGAATCCTGGTCTTTCTGAGGACAGTTCTCTATCCATAATACCATGCTGCATCTCTCTCTCTCTCTCTCTCTCTCTCTCTCTCTCTCTCTCTCTCTCTCTCTCTCTCTCTCAATTTAATTTAATGTGTTAATCTTGAACTTAAACACTAGAAAAGGACATTTCCATACACACTGCAGACAATAAAAAAGCATGAAACCATGAATCTCCATATTACACCATTTTCTAGCTGCCTCTCAAAACTATACTGTGTCTATTTAATAAACATTTAGTGAATTTGTTTCAACAGGAAAAATAAAGGAGTGCAGGATGGGGTTTTAGCTTCATAGACTGCTTTTCAGAAGCATTGCTGTTGTATACAACCACATTTAAAAAAATAATAGTAATAATAGCTAACATTTATACAGGGTGTGCCAGAAATTTATTGCAGGTTTAAGCATCAAGGTTAAAATTTATTTTAAAGAATTAATTGAAAAAATTAAAATCATAAATATCACATTATTATAATTCATACTGTAGGTGAATGTGCATAAAATGCAAACTTGCAAATCACAATCCTCATAATTCAACATTTACATTTAATTACTAGAAATACAACTACTTTTTGTTTTATTAGAAGAATGCTGAATTTTCATAATTTTTAAGTGAGATCTTTTTTATTTGAAAAATAATTGGAAATATAGGTAGAAATTTTTCAGGTAGATTGTATTTTTGTAAAATGTATATGTAGACCATTTAATCTTTTGTAATTAAAGAATAACTAAAATTTTGAATATATTATTTTATTAAAATAATCTTGTGTCCAATTTTAAATATATATAAGTATAGTGCCTTATAGTTAACATATATACACATAATGTATACAATTACAAAGTGTATATATACATATATATACATATATGTATATATACACTTTATATGGCATGCACACACACACACACATATACGTATGTATTGTATTTTACACTTAGCAAAGCACTTTACACCATTTTATTTCATTTGATCTTTACAAATGACCCTGTGAGGTAGGTGTTGTTATTATCTTCATTTTAAAGAAAAGTAAACACAGAGGCTAAGGTGGGATTCTAACTTAGGTTTTCTAGACTCCACTTCCAGTTTCCTATCTAGTATACTAAGCTGTTTTTTTTTTCCCCCTTCGGATTTTCTTATTTGGAGATGTTCTGTTTTGTGGGTCTAGAAGACTTTTAAGGCCTTTCATGTTACCACTGTAAGAAAGCCAAGTTAGGGCACCTGAGTGAACTCTGCACATGGCCATAAGGCAGCAGCTGTAGGCTATAGACCTGAGGACTGCACCAGCTTCTCCTTCCCTCTGAACCTCCTGAAGGCAGCAGATAAAAGCAAGAAGAGCCAGACTCTCTGGGTTGATGTCAGAGGTTGGCCCACTTTGCTACTGCCTGCAAAGCTGGCTGTTCCTAAAGCAGGGAAAGAGAAAGTCAGGTGAGATCTCTTCATGAAAGAGTATTGCTCTCTCGAATGTGTCTCCTGTTCCAGGTCACTTTTCTCTTTGCGCCTCTGTGCAGTCTTTCTGAAACTATGTCATGTGCCAGGTTATTAAGCTTCATCTTCGGTGCCCTCTCCTGATCTCTTGGTCATACCTGTCAGGTCAGAGAGCATAGGAACCTGATTCCTTCTGATTCAAAGATCTAACAGTTCCAGGTTTGGTAGAGTCAAAAATTGGTATGGAATGGAAAAATCCAAATCTGGAAGTAGTTTAATGCTCTCCAGAATACCTTGACAGCACTTCGGAAATAATTGTTAACAGCTTTCATTTCATTAATGCCTTAAGATTTACAAAGCACTGTTCTAACAATTCTTCAAGACAGGTCAGTGTGAATATCCCCATTTTACAGAAGATAAAACTGAAGCTCAGAGGGGGTGAACTGTGAGCTATTATTAAGTGTTGTAGATGGATTCAATGCCTGCCTCCTAATCTTATGTGCGTAGCCCCCGCCTCCCATTTCCCAGAAGAAGCTGACCATTCTAAATTAGTGTTGGAAGCCTAGCTGACTTTCCTTGCCATCTTCATAACTTGCTGAGAATATAGTAAGCCCAGGAATACAGGGACAGTGTTTTACAACCTTGGGGGAGGGGGAGGAGAGAATCTGGGCCAGATGGTGAAAGTAAACTGGAGTGGCCCTTGTGTTTTCAGTAACAGGGCTATTGGGCTAAGTGAGCCCAAGAAGCTGTTGGAACACTGCTTTCTAGGCGAGACACAAGGGGAAGTCATCTGATTTTTCAAGGCTCATGAATTGGGATTGTCTGGAGCACATCTGTCATGGACCTTTGCACTGTGGAAGTAAGCTGATGAAAGAAAGGACTGAGTCGAATGTAAATGACTTAGGCAATTGGACAATTGGTTGGTTTGCTGTTCTACCCTCCCCCTGATACACACACACACACACACACACACACACACACACACACACACACACACACACATACACGTTTCTTTTCCAAATATTTTCCTTTTTTTTTTTAAGGGAATGTAAATTTGGGTCTTTAAAGGAAAATAATTTGTGTCTAGTGTCTGTCAGACAGTTTGGGAGAAATAAGATGGTGAAACCACTCTCTATCTATCTCCAGCCAATGGCATTAATTGGCCCTTATGGCAAGTGGTAGCAGCAGCAGATGTAATCATGAACAGTGTTCTCCATAGAGAAGCCACGTTCCCCAGCATTGTGGAAACTGAGTGCCCCAAAGAAGCTTAGTTATCCTTCCAGCTGTTCAGCATGAAAATATTCGAGGTACCCTTTGAAATCTCCCCTAAATTCTTGATACCACTACCAAGATGGACAGATAGGTGCATGGATTTGCTTTCCATCAGCTACCCTTTCATGGATAAATTCCATTTCTAGTACTGACAATCTAATCTGTCAGTTCACTCAAAAGCTATCTGGAGAAAATCTACAAGGAATGATTAAATTCTTGATAGTGCTTATACCTGGGTTAGAGCTTGCTTTTCCTCCAGGGCTTCACAGGCTTAAAGTGCTTCATGAGGTTATATGGCGTTAGTTTGTGGTCAAGTATTTATCTCTGTCTAAAAATGAAAAGTCTGGAAATAGAATTCCTGTTTAACCAAATAAATCAATAGGAGAGACATAACTTCTCATTTAATCTGTTTTTAATCAATATTGTCACAAAAGCTAAGATGTTAACTGGAACCCTGGGTTGTTGTCATGTGTAATATAATTTGTATGTTTAAGAATTTATGGGTAAGTCAGATTTTTGGCCTTCCTGTCCCATGTTGCTACCTAGGAGCAAACAAATCCAGGAGTACAGATAAAGCCAGAGTTGGATATGAGTCAATGATTTTCAAGCAAAATGTGCCTTAATCGCCATACAAATAGAGACATTTCTAATTAATTTGCACCTCAGATTTTCTCATCTGGATTTGTGGGTTTTATTTGTTTTGCAGAAGCCTTTGAGATTGTCGTCCGGCATGCCAAGAACTATACCAACACCATGTTTAGAAACCAGTACTCCAGCGTGGCCCCCCAAGCTTTCAAATTTGTGGGTGAATTTTTCACAGATGTCTCCCTCTACATCCTTGGCTCTGACATCCATGTTAATGATATGGTCCATGAGTTCTTTGACAGTTTGTTTCCTGTGATCTACTCACATCTGATTAACCCTGGTTTCCCAGAGGTCTCCTTGGAAATGGCTGAGTGCCTCCGTGGGGCAAGGCGGGACCTCCAAGTCTTTGGGCACTATCCGAAGATCATCATGACCCAGGTATCCAAGTCACTGCAGACAACTCGAGTCTTTCTCCAGGCCCTGAATCTGGGAATTGAAGTGATCAACACAACTGACCACTTAAAATTCAGCAAGGACTGTGGCCGGATGCTCCTAAAAATGTGGTACTGTTCTTACTGTCAGGGACTGGCAATGGCCAAGCCTTGTGCAGGCCACTGCAGTGCTGTAATGCAAGGATGCCTGGCTAGTGTTGTTGAGATAGACAAATATTGGAGAGAATACATCAGCTCTCTGGAGGAGCTTGTTAAAGGGATGTATAGGATCTATGACATGGAACACGTCCTACTTAGTCTCTTTACCCTGATCCGAGACTCTGTGCTGTATGTCCAGAAGAATGGAGGAAAGCTCACCACCACAGTGAGTACTTAATAAACCTTTAGTGATGAAATCTGGTTGACCCATTAATGATAAGGTGATCTGGTAAGTTGTAGGGTGACCTTGCTGGTGACAGATAAAACATCCTTTGACACTCTGCTGCTGTCTTCCTGATTTTGAAGCCAGAAGTGTGCATATAGGAAGGGGTTAGACTCCCTTAGAGAACATTTGCACAAAGCAGATGGCAAAAACCATTTTTAAGCCAGCTGTATGAGGTTAGCCTGGCATTCCTTTAGCTTAGTTATTACTAATTCTTCTCATTCTAATATTTTTTTCCAGTATATTATCCATACTACTTATAATTTGACATGACAGTCTCAATGTTTGCCTCTCTGACACATCTTTCATAGCAATCTTCCTAGCATAAATCTGCACTCCTCTGCTCAAAAATATTCAGTGGCTCCCTGCTGCCTCCTGAGTAAAATGCATATTCTTTAGCCTGGCATTCAAGGACCTCTGTCACCTTGAAGATCTTTCCACCCTACTCTCTCCAGACTTACCTTGTATTCCCTCCATCTACTTTGGGCCCTGGCCAAATGGAGGCCTCCTGTCCCTGGGGTGCCAGCAGTGCTCTCTCACCTCTTTTTCTCCAGGTTAACTATGTGTCCTATGACTGAAATCCTCCCCTCTCCTTCCCTCTCTTCTTTTCTCTCTTCTTCTCTCTCTCCCTCCCTCCCTCCCTCCTAATTCTTACCCATTTTCTAAAGTCTAATTCACACATCACCTATGCCATGAAATCTTTTCCATGATTCCTCTGTCAGCACCAACCTTCATTCACCCTCAGACCTTGCAGAATTCTTTGTTTTGGAGTTCTCTGGTACACTTAGCATTTTCTCCTGTGGAGTATTGTCGTCTGAGTTTGTGTTCTCTAGAGACTACTGGATCCTCTTCTTAGAGGTGCTTAGTAAACTTTTGTTGATATTCAAAGCTACTGCCCCAAACTGAAGTTACCACTGTGAAGCCTGGGTGTGATAGGGCACTAAATAAATCTGTGCCAGAGAGTCATGATTTCATTGGTGGAGGGGCTTTCTCCATCAAGAGAGCTTGCAACCTCTAGGGGATTTTCACTGAGGCCCAATTGCTTTAGGTGACTCAGAGGCCCCTTCCAACCCTTAGGTTTGGGGGTTCTCTGATTCATCACCACCAGAATTACTTTGACCACAATAGCTATGGGTATAGAGGGATTTCAGGGAGACAAGGGTAGCCCAGAATGGCCACTAAGGAGTGATTCGAATTGGCTGGGCATGTATGCTAAGAAAATCTTTTATTGTACAATGAATGGAAAGATCCTCTGTACCAATCTCATTCTTCAGTAGCAAATCATTTCCCTGATTGCCCTATAATTTGGGACCCAAATGAGAGAACTAATATATAGACACCTTTCAGTAGACATGAGAAAAATGAAAGTCATGGACTCACATTTCTCAAGCTCTTTGGAATGTGCAATGCACTTCTGGAACAGCCCAGGAGGTAGGTGGTACAAGTATGATTGACCTCAATTTCAGAGGAGGACTAAGGCTCAGAAATGGGAAATTTGTCCAGGGTCCAACATCTGGGATTCCTACTCAGATATTCTGACTCCAAATCAAGTGCTATTTTCATCATCCCATGCTGCCTCTTTTCCCCTAAAAAACCAAAATCAGAACCAAAAAAACGCAAAAACTCAAAGCCATTCAGTGGCTATCCTGTAAGCCACTTGAAGGCAAGGAATATTGTTTTTTTTTTTTTTACTTCTGTGTATCCTGATGCTTAGCAAAAGGCCTTATACAAAGTAGGTGATTAATCTTCATTGAATTTAAGAAGAAGACTAAAATAAATATTCTATGTAAGAATATTTGGGAGATGTGTCTAGTCGCCGATGGACCTAGTTCCAACACTTGCCTCTACTCCTTCCATCCTACCAATGCTTTTAAAAGAGATAGTAAAAGAATTAAGTGAAAATTTTGGCTCAATTATTAGATGAACAATTATCAATATATTTTATTTTTATATCACTTTAATTTCCAAATGTAACCTCCTCCCACCCCAAACACAAAGAGAGCCATCCCTTGTAACAAAGAATAAAAAATTAAAGGGGGAGGAGGAAAACAACTCGGCAAAAATAACCAATATATCAACTGAGCCAACCAATATATTCAATATTCTATCACCATATCCTCCCCCCTCTGCAAGAAAAGGACCTCTCTTTTCCAGAGCCAAGATTGCTCAATAGAATTACATAGTGTTTAGTTTTTAAATTTTGTTGTTGTTCATGTTCTTTCTATTTACCTTGTTGAAGTCATTGTGTATGTTTTTTCCTGGTTCTTTTTTGTTTTGTAGTTCATATGTCTCCCAGGCCTCTGAATTACTCATATTTCAGTTATTAGAAATTTAAAGAAAATTTAAAGTAATGGAATTTCAGCAGGAAGGGACCTTATCAGGTCCAATTCTCTCCTTTTAGAACAGAGACAAGTAAGACCCAGACAGGAGAGGAATTTTTGTTTTCCAAGGCAACAATGTGTCACTTGCTGGTGTCTAGAACCCATGGAAGCTCTTCTTTACTCTCCCTAAGACTAGGATTTTTGAATGCCATAGAGAGTTGGTTAAAGTGGTTTTTCTGGGGTTTCATATTGTGTTATATGTAAAATAAATGCATTCTTGCTTTTATGACCAGTGACTGTTTTATATCAAATGGCAGAAAGCAATCATTCACAAAGCATGGCCTGTCCAATTCTCAGCATGTGTCTCAGAGGGGCCTGGGTGCAGAGGACAGGCTGACATTTCTGGGGAAATAGGAGGAGTAAGGGTGGGCACAGACCACTTAGCTGCATGCGGGTTATCAGACCCAGAGGATGCCCCAGGCACAAACGCAGACATCCCTGCCCTTAACTCCTTCATTTTCCATTTCTGAGAAAAAGTACAATTCTCTCTGTCAGTCCTAGGCAAAGATCACCTGCAGCCAAGACCAGTTGGCAGTTTGAAAATGACCATTCCAGAGACTTTGCAGGTGTCTGACTGACACCTAGCCCTAGGAGACCCCTAGCGTGCTAGGAATAATACCTGATTGTCTGAAACAACATGGTGGGTGTATCTTTAGACTGCAGCATGTTATCATTGACAGTGCAGTGAACATGGAGTCAGTAAGACCTGAGTTCAAATGTCACCCTTAGACACTTATTAGCTGAGTGACCCTGGGCAAGTCATGTCACCTCTCTGCCTCGATTTCCTCATCCATGAAATGAAACATGGTCTCTTCTACCTCTAGTGATATGAACCAGTCATCTTATCCAATCCTGTTATGAGGGGCTTTTGCTCTTCTAAGTGAATCCAGCAGTTACGTTTTTGTAAAAGCAACTGTACAGAGCCCTGACCTTGGAGTCCTGATGTTTGCTTAAGTCCTAACAATGCCATTTACTACGTGGCCAAGTCATGTATCCCTTTGGAACCTTGGTTTTCTTTTCAAAATGGGAGAAATAATGTTTAATTGACCAGACTCACAGGGTGGTTATAAGGAAAGTGCTTCAGGCATTATAAAACACTCTAGAAAGAGGAGTAGTAATTATAATTATACTACATAAAATTATAGAATTTTATAACCAGAAAGGGCCTTAGATATCATTTTATCAAGCTGCCTCATTTCACTAAGACCTAGAAAGAGGAAGTGGCTTGCCTAAGATTGCCAGATAGTTTTGAATGTGATGATTTTTCAATCCACAAACTATAACATTAGGTGTTATTGTTGTTGCTCCTTAGTTTTTGAAGAAGACAAATGACATTAGGAGGGTGATGTCTTGACTTGCAAGTTAATTGGATTTATGTGAGGCAGGGCTGTGCTAAGTCACTAGCCTCACTCTCTCCTCTAGAGTCATCTGGGTCCAGTGGCAAGACATAGGTCAGGATGACTGGAGATGGCCTCAGATGCAGTGGGGGAAACATTGGCCTTTTTAAGCTAAGGTCTTTCCCAGGCCTCAGTTTATCTGAGGCAACACCCATTCAGTGATTTAGGGATTTAAGGCTAGATAAGAAATGAGGCAAAAGATGGCCTAGTTTGCCTACTCAAAAAAAAAAAAATCAATCTGGATGAGGAAGACCCTCAGAGTTTCTGGCCAAAACAAACAATTGCTATTTACCCTCACTCTGAGCCATCAAAACTTAAACAATGACCAAGTGAGGTTTGGGCTGGGACCTATTATTGGCCAATCAGTGAGAGCCAGCCTGATTTGGGTTTAAGGCTAGTGAATTAGCTCTATTTGAATCCCTAAGGGCTTTATTAAAGCTTGGTTTTCTAGAGCTCTATTTCAAGAAACCATAAATGAAAACTACATGGGACAAAAGGTTAATTATCCTAGTGTTTTTTAAAAGAATAAATAAGTAGGAAAGAGAAAAAAATCTAGCCCCTAAACCCTAGGATATCTTGTGAGGTTTAAGCAACCAAAGTTTGTATTCCTTTGGGCAGAGCATCCACATGTAAGGGTATGATTCCCTATGTGGACACAAGGAGTGGACATGGTGGTTTCATTTCTATAAGGAACTCCCAGGTGAAGAAACTCCCTCTACCAGGGCAAGTTGGTAATTTCTTTAAAACTGAGAGAATTTCCCAGTACATTGAGAATTTAGTGATTTACCCAGGGTCACAGACCCCTATCTGTTAGAGACAGAACTTGAACCCAGGTCTTACTTGCTCTTTTAGTTATGCTACTTCTCTTGTATTATTTAGACACAACATAAAGGCTGGTAAGAAAACCACAGAATGTCCATGCTATAAGAAGGCTCAGTGATCATTTAGTCCAACCATCATATTTATTAGTAGTATTGCTATAATCATTTGTTGTTTAGTTATTTTCCAGTCCTGTCTGACTCTCTGTGAACTCCATTTGGGGTTTTCTTGGCAAAGAAACTAGAATGGTTTGCCATTTCCTTCTCCAGCTCATTTTACACATGAGGAAACTGAGGCAAACAGGATGAAGTGACTTGCCCAGGGTCACACAGCTAGGAAGTGTATGAGGCCATATTTGAACTCGGGAAGATGAATCTTCCTTACTCCAGGCCTAAAGCTCTATCCTGTGCATTACCTAGTTGCTATAATCATAGATAATACTAATAACAGAAGTAGTAGCTCCTATGTCCATAGCATTTGTTACACAATTTTGTTGCAGGACACCTTCCCCCCAACAGCCCTGTAGGCAGTGAATGTAAGTTGTCTTATCAACATTTTACAGAGTAGGATGCTAAGACTCAAAAAAGGCGAAGTGATTTGCTTGAGATCACACAGCAAATTGGTGATGGAGTTAAGATTAAAAGCCAGGTCTCCTGACTTCCAACCCAACAAACACCCTTTGTCCTAGACCCTTCTAAACCAAGTCTTTCATTGTTCTAAAACAAAACAAACTCACCCTTCCACTGGATAATGGGTTTTGCCTAAAACCTAGTTTTTAAGCTACTGAGACTCTTTAATGTCAGACTTGAGCCCAGAGCAAACAAATTCAAGTAGGATAGTGTTTTTCTGGAGGAGATTTATAGTGGGAAGCCTGACACTGTCCCAATGATACTGTTGTAAATGGATCTGCTTTGAGTCTCCATCTGCATTCTAGAACTAGAATAAATTTCTTTGCCCCCAAAAGATGATTGAAGAAGGGTCTTTTGATGAAACCCTACTTATTAACTGGATCCTCACCTATTAAATTCCATATAGTATACCTGGAAGCCAACACAGAAATATACCTTGTCCAAGAAATATATTTCTATCACCATTGTCCCACCCAAATTGGTGAGTGCCACAGGCTTATTTTTAAAAGAAAGCAGTTTTCAGTTCTGAAAATGATAATAAGCATCATTAACACACATTTGCACACACACACACACACCTGCAGTATAGACACTGAATGTTTCATGTAGAGTTCATTTGCTGCATTAAACCGGTTTTGTGTGTGTCTGTCTGTCTGTGTCTGTCTGTCTTTCTGTGCCTGAGCACGCATGTGTGTGTGTGTGTGTGTGTGTGTGTGTGTTTCTCCCTAGGAAGTTTCCTGAAGCTTTCTATGCTTTTCCTCTGATTTAGCCCCTATTTTCCTCTCCCCCCTCAAGGTAATTACTCATAGCTCCTCATCTGCTTGTTTGCACTTGTATTTTTCCACTTTCATTTGTATACTCTACTGATTCATCTCTGCATCGGGGCTTCCTCCCCCACAGTCTCATTACTTTGGCTTGTTATTTGCGTCATTGAATGTTGCTTAGAATTGCAACCTCTGCCACTGCTTCTCAGCCCTCCCTTTCTTTCCTCCTCCTCATATCCTTTCTTGGTGCATTCAGGCAGAGGAGCATCACAGAACACAGAAGGAAAAAGGAGCCTTTCCATTTTAGCCATTTCTGTTTGTTCCGAAGGCAGGAGAAGCCACATATGTAGTAAAAATTGATGTGTGTTAACTCGAGATGCGCAATCATCACCTTGGTGACAGGATTCTGGGAGTAAAGCTCTGCGGGTGATGGGAAAAGCAATGGATTGACAGCAGGAAGAGATGAGTTCAAACCTTTGCTCTGACCATCACCAGCTGTGTAACCTTGGGGAGATCACTTAAACCAGAAGTTGTCAAACATGCAGCTGAGAGCTGCTCTCCAGTGAAGCCAGAACCAGATTAAAATGTAATTGGGAAACCGTTAACAAAATAAATAAAAATACAATAAAACACAAATAATATTACATTTTAAAATTAAGTCAATATGTAGCTGCAGACATCCTTATGTAGTGACTCCTGTTTCTATTTGATTTTGACACCACTGATTTAAACTCTGAGCCTCAGTCTCCTAATTTAGGAAATGGCATTAATAATCATTGTCCTGCTGACTTCCAAGGTTCATTGTGTAGCCTTATCTGTGAGATGAGCATAATGAGGGGATAGGGGAGGATTGTGGTGGGGAAAGTACTTTGTAAGCCCTACAGAAACAAGAGCCATCACCACCCCAACAACATTATAGAAACTCACCTTTCTATGACATGTTATAGTTTGTAAGGCACTCCACATATAATATCTCATTTGACCCCTCCCCCCCCAATAACCTTGTGAGGTATGTGATATAATTATCCCCATTTTACAAATGAGGAAACTGAGGCTCAGAGAGGTTAGAGGATTTGCCCATGGTGACCCAGCCACTGATAAATGTGAGAAGGAATATCTGAAGCTAGATCTTTGAGATTCCAAATGCAGCAATTTATTCCTGTGACAGACTATCTCTCAAATTGTAGCCTGAGCCAGGTAGCATGGTGAAAGCATAGAATTTCAGAACTAGAAGGGGATCTTAGAGATCCCCAAGGATCTTGGTGTGCTTTTCAGCGCTATCATTTTATTTTATTTTTAATGAATATTTTCAGGGTTTGTTTATTTTGTTTGGTTTTGTTTTTAGAGACAGCTAGTTGGTGCTACACTGGATAGAGAGCCAGGCCTAGAGTCAGGAAGACTCATCTTCCTGGGTTTAAATTGGGCCTCAGACACTTACTAGCTCGGTGACCCTGGGCAAGTCAATTCACCCTGTTTGCCTCAGTTTCCTCATCTGTAAAATGAGCTGGAGAAAGAAATGGCAAACCAGTCCCGTTTCTTTGCCAAGAAAACCCCAAATGGGGTCATGAAGAGTCAGATATGAACGAATGAACAGCAACAAATTTTTTTTGATATTAGTCATTTCTAGATTTGCTCCTCCCCTTGTATAAGCCAAAACTATCCACACGGTGAACAAACCTGAAAGCGTACGTAATATTCTTTACTCATAGGCACCCTCCCCCTCGCCCCCATCTCTCTGACAAATGGTGGGAGGGAGGTATGTTTCTTGACCCTTCTTCAGGACCAGTATTGGTCATTACATTTAGACAGTGCTCAACCTGCTCTTAGCGATGTTGGTGGTGGTGGTGTTGTAGTCATTGTCATTGCATGTATTGGGTATTGTTGTTGTTGTTGACTTCACTCTGCATTGATTCATTTTCCCCAAGATCCTCTGAATTATTCATATTTGTTGCTTCTTACAGCACAGTAGTAGGGGAAGGGGGAACAGAATAAACATTTGTGTAATGCCTACTATGTGCCCAGCACTGTGCTAAGTGCCTTTGTTGGAATTTTTTTTTTTAATACACACTGTCTCATTTGCTTCTGTTAGTGTTCCATTATCTTAACATACTACAATCTGTTCATCCATTCCCTAGTTGATGGGCATCCACTTGATTTCTAGGTTTTGTTTTTGTTTTTGCTACCACAAAAGTGCTGCTTTGAATATTTTGGTGTGTATGGGAACTTTGTTGGCTCTTTGACCTCCTTGGATCATTGGTTTCCAGGCTCTGCTTATGACTATTAGGAGTTGGGCACCATGCTTTAGCTGCTGCCTTTCAACCCTGGAACGTATATCCCCCTCTGCAGTACCCTTCTCTCATTGGAGAGATCTTCCCAGCATGTCTTTTTTGAGGAATGGCCCAGGCTAGCCAATCCTGTTTTCCTCTCTTTGCTCTGCTGGATTTGGCCACCATCCCCTCCCCCTTCTCACCCTCACCCCCACACACTTTTCAGCTCCCTTTTTCTGTATTGTTTTCCTCCCATTAGAGAGTAAGCTCCAGGAGGGAAGGGATTGTTGTTGTTGTTGTTGTTTGCTTGTATTTTTATTGCCAGTGTTTAGCATAGTGCTTGGCAAATGGTTACTGCTTAACAAATACTTGATTTGGCATATATGACCAACAGTGCAGCTCTATAATTTTGTGGAAGAAGAAATTGAGATCCAGAGGTAGAGGGACTTGTCTGGTATCACATAAGTGGTATTCAACCCCAAATTCTCCAATTCTAAATCCTATGCCTATCTACGGCATCTAAGTGGTGTAGTGGATAGGGTGCCAAGTCTGGAATCAGGAAGACCTGAGCTTAAATCAAGTTTGACACTTACTAGCTGTGTGACCTTGGTCAAGTCACTTAACTTCAGTTTATCTCAGTTTCCCCATCTGAAAAATGGGGATAATAATAGCACCTACCTCCAGTAGACTCCTTATTTCCTTCCCTCCTTCCCCCAGTGCTCTATCACACTAATGTTAATGACAGTGGTCTTCTTCTCCAGGCCAATTAGCTCCATAGAGGGGAAAAACCAAAATGCAGCATCTATTCCATGTCCAAAAATGGAACTCCTGTCCCTGCCCAGCTGTTGGACATGTGTGCCCTTGGTCACAATGAGGGTTTACATGAGAGTGTATAGATGGTGTGATGCAAACCCATCTCTACTCCTGGAAAAAAAAAACCTCAGAGCCCATGTCCTACTTAGAGTAGATCAGTAACATTTTCTTTGTATAGTTAGGTAATCATAAGGAAGTCTATCTGTTGCCAGAACCAGGAGATGGCTGGTTTTTCAGATCAGTACCTATTATCATCTAAGTTTTAAAGGGCATACTTGTTGGTGTGAAGTTATTGGTACCCTTGTTTCTTATTTAGAGACAAGATGATGTAGTGGAAAGAGCCTGAACTTGCAATAAGAAGACCTGGTTTGAATCCTAGATCTTACCTGTTAAGTGTGAAACCACCAGCAAGAAACACTGATCTCAGCTCAATTATCTGCCCTATCAAGTGAGGATAATGCTTAGACTACCTATATCACTAGGCATGTATAAGGGAAGTACTTTGTAATCCCCAAAGTGCTATCATGTATCCATTTATTCAGCAAACATTTGTCACTAAACTTTATGTCATAGGACCTGAGTTTTGAAACCTGGCACTATTGCTAACTACCTGTTTGACCTTGGGCAATGCACTTCACCTCTCTGGGCCTCTGTTTCCTCATCTGCACAATAAGGTGTGTGGACTAGATGATGTCTAATGTAAATTACTATATAAGTATGGATTTTTAAAAATCCTGGTTTTTTTATTCATTTTGATTTCACACAATTGCTTCCTAACAATACCTCCCCCTTCCAGCATCTTCCCTTAAGGGGGAAAACCAGTTAAATAGAAATGTCCACTGTACCAATTTTAACTGAAAAAACATGTCACACTTTGGATTTAGAGTTTACATTTCTTTTTTTTTTTTAGAGTTTACATTTCTTATCAGAGAGAAAGGAAATGGATTCCAGTGTCAGTCATTTGGAAACAACATTGTAATTGGCATTCTGTTGTCTTTCACTGTTTTCTTCATTTATGTTATTGTAATCACCTGGTTCTGCTTTCTTTGTTCTGCATCAGTTCATATAAGTCTCCCCATTTTTTTCTTGAATTTCTCATGTTCTATAATTTCTTACAGCACAATGATATTCTATTGTATTCACAAAACACAATTTGTTCAGCCATTCCCCATCACTGGGCACCTGCTTTGTTTCCAGCTTTTTGCCAACACAAAAAAAGCTACTGTGAATATTTCCTTCTATATGGGACCATGCTTTCTGCCACTGACCTCCTTAGGGTATATGCATAGTAGTTCCATAGATTTATAATTAGAGCTCATATTTATATAGTACTTGTCTCACAACAACCCAAGGGCAGAAATAGCTTTTGATATTGCATAACATCTTTCATATTCTTAGGGTAAAGAAAATAGATTACACCTTTCAGATTTTGGCGTTAATCTCCTGAGGGAGGAAGAAAAAGAGGAAGAATTTGTCTTGGTTGATATGAAAATAGGATACCACCTGGTTGAAAAATTCAGGGTGAGTCCCAAGATAACTTTGCCCCTCAAGTATTCTGGCAAAATACAAGTTAAATGGCAGTCTGGGAGTGATCTTCTGGTTAAGATGACAGCAGTTGAGAAAAACATCTTGCAAAAATGAGTATGCATCAGCTGGAGCAAGATTGTACTTTTATCCCATGGAAACTTGGAATGCCTGGCCCATGAGGTTCCATCAGTCTAATTGTCAAAGGTGTTTGAGGGCACTGGACATGTCATGGTCAAAGGGCCCTGTGACCTATATCAAATTAATCATGATTTCTAGAAGAATTATTGAAATTTGGGATATTGCTATATCATCCATTCATGCAACCTCAACAGGTGTGCTGGAGCAGTCAACAACCTATAGTGGCTTCTGGCCAAAAAAATAATAGTTTTGTTGTGGACTATTTCTTGGAATCCTCTTATTTAAAAAAAATTAAATTAATTTATTTTTAGTTTTCAACATTCGCTTTCATAAGCTTTTGAGTTTTAAATTTTCTCCACCTTGCTCCCCTCCCACCTCTCCAAGATGGCATGCAATCTGATATAGGCTCTATATATACATTCCTATTAAACATATTTTCACTTTAGTCATGTTGTAAGGAAGAATTAGAATGAATGGGGGTAACCATGAGAAAGAAGAAGCAAAACAAAACAAAGAAGAAAGAGTGCAAATAGTATGCTTTGATCTGCATTCAGACTCCATAGTTCTTTCTCTGGATATGGATGGCATTTTCCATGATGAGTATTTTAGAGTTGTCTTAGATCCTTGCATTGCTGAGAAGGACTAAGTCTATCAAAGTCAGTCATCACACAATATTGGTGTTACTGTGTACAAAGTCCTCTTGGTTCTGCTCACTTCACTCAGCATCAATCCATACAAGTCTTTCCAGGTTTTTCTGAAGTCTGCCTGCTCATCATTTCTTATAGCACAATAGTATTCTATTACATTCATATACCACAGCTTGTTCAGCCATTCCCCAATCGATAGGCATGCCCTCAATTTCCAATTCTTTGCCACCACAAAAAGAGCTGCTATAAATATTTTTGTACATGTGGGTCTTTTCCCCATTTTTATGATCTCTTTGGGATACATCCCTAAAAGTGCTATTGCTGGGTTGAAGGGTATTAGAATCCTGAATAGCTAAATATAGTCCTTTATTGTGACAGGAATGTGACCCTGGACTTTCAAGGCTCTGCCAAAGAAACATAAAGTTGTGGAAGATCCTACAAGTTGTGGTGTAATGTGGAAACTCTTAGTTAAAGTTCATATTCTTGGGTTCATATTTCTTGATCTTCCACCTTCTATAGTAGTGACTTACCTAAGGCCCTTTCTGGGCTTTAGTTTCTTTCTTTGCAGAGAAGGTTGGACTAGGAGATTTCTGTGGGCCTTTCTGGTTCTAATTTCAAGGACTCCAACAGAATGCCTTTGAGTATAAGTCCTAAATAAATATGGAGAGCCCCATAACCAGAAGATTGACCATCAGATGATGGTTGTCTTTTGGTCATGGAAACTCACAGACTGTCTCCTAGGTGGAAGGCTTATAATCTGCATCATTTGATCATACACATGGATGAAGCTACAGATCTTCTGAAGCACTGAAGTATACATGTATGGATCATTGGATTATATATAGTTTTAGAGCTGGAAGGGACCTTGGATCTTGGAAGTCAAGCAAGCCCAGTCCTCTACCCTTTACAAATGTGGCCCATCCATGTTCAGTGAATTGCCTAAGGCCATTGAGGCACTCAGTGGCAGAGCCAAGGTTTGAACCCAGGATTCACTGCTCCAAATCCAGTGTGGTTTCTATTGCATCATTCTACAGCAGGAACATTTGAAAACAAATTTTGAAACAAATTTGAAACAAGAAATCTATTGTAATTTCTTCATAGCAGGGTTTGTACTTTTTCTGTTAAGGAGTTTCACATTGATTTGTAAATGGGTCAAGAGGAATATTTCTTCCAGACTTACATCAGCCTTGGAAGAATAAGCATAATTTTTATCATTACCATCAGCTACTATTTTTCTGAACAGTCTTGAGGTTCAGAACACTGAACTATACTTTGCAGTATATTCCTTTCCCTGATAGGAGTAAGGTGCAAAAGTTGTCCATTGTTTCAGTTAAGCACAAATTGTGTGATGTCCTTGGCAAAGATCCCTTAGAATAAACCAGGAAAACAATATATACAATTACTGCAATAATGCAAATGAAGAGAACACTAAAAGGGAGCCAATTACTGTCTAATTAGAATAATCTTGGACCTGGAGAATAATAATAATTCATAATCACAGTCATAATAATGGCTAACACTTACATAGCACTCAGTATGTGCCCAGGTACTGTGATAAGCACTTTACAAGTATTATCACATTTGATCCTCACAGCAGCCCTTGGGATGTAGGGACTATTATTATCCTCATTTTGCACATGAGGAAACTGAGGCGGAGGTTAAATGACTTGTCCAGGGTCACACAGCTAGTAAGCATCTGAGGCTAAATTTAAACTCAAGTCTTCCTGACTCCAGTACCAGTGCTCTAACCCAGACATGTATCTCACTCCTTTCCTTGGAGAAATGAAAGGCTATGGGTGCAGGATGTTGCATACATCATTGTAAGTGATTGCTGTGTTGACTGGTTTTGCTTAATCATTTTTAAGGGGGGAAGATGTACTGGCTGGGTAGGTGGATAGAATATGTCTGGGAAGAACTGTGATCTGAAAGCAAAAGGCATTAAAAACACAAAAAAATGAAAAAGAAAAGGTTCCTTTGGAAAGTGAATGATCCAAGGAGGGGGGCACATTCATCTGGAAAGAGGAAGTGAATTTGCCTTCTTCCCACATGCAAGCAATTCTGAAAAAAAAATTAATACATTTTTATTTCTCCATTCCCATTGAAAATGCAGCCGTTCTATCTGGGTGCTGTCTATTATCATTTCCTGACATAGAGTCTATCTAGCCCTGCTGCTTTTTGCAGATAATTAATTTTGCTCCTAAATGTAGGAAAGGGTGATTGTAATCAGTGTGTTTGTACTTTCTGCCACAAATAGAGCCCATCAAAGATACATGGCACAAGTAAACCTCATAAAATATGCAGCCCCAACACTGCTCGAAGTTAATGTGCTCTCTGATTTTCGAAGCAAAGAAAAAAAAAATTAAAAGCAGGTTTGGGTATTCTTGTACAGCTATTAGACAAATCCATGTGTGTGTGTGTGTGTGTGTGTGTTTACCTCAAGCCTATACTGTAAATTATTTTTATTATAAATGCCCATGAAGTCTAGCTGAAGAAGACTTTGATTTTAGGCACGGGAATCAATTTGTCAACATAAATATATTTCTGCGTTGTGGGTATGGGTGGGGTGTGTGTGGATTTTTTTCCCTTCAATTTCATAGAAATACAAATGATGCTGGGTAATCATAGCTGATGGGGATTTAGGGTCAAGTGCTTTATGGGGACAAAGTGTTTTGCTCACATTAGCTCTCACATTTTTCACAAAACAGCGCTCAGAGGGAGAGGGGAATGGGGAGAAGGAGACGTGATTTGCTTAAAGACACACAGCTGGCAAGTGGTAGAACGGTGACTCATACCTAAATCCCCAGCCTCCAAATCCAATGCTCGTCCTTTAGTAAAATATGAGGAAGCAGCCTCCAGAAGGCTAATGCTGTTCTATGGGGCATACTTGCGATTCAGGTTTGGAGTCAGAAGAGCTTGGTTCTAATCCTGCCTCTTCCACACACTAGCTGTGTGACCCTGTTCAAGTCACTAAATAATTATGAACTTAGGAACATTAGTTTTCTCATCTCTAAAATGGGGACACTAATGGCACTTAGCTTACAGGATTCTTGTGAGAAGTTGTGTATAAAGTGCTTTGCAAACTTTAAGATACTCTCTTAATGTTAGCAATGATCATTACAAATTTAGCTCCTTGGGACCAAATGCTATTTTCTTCCCTTCATGGTGCTTTGTATAGGGTCATATTTGTGGGCCACCCAGCTAGGCTTTCTCCAGAGTATGGAAAGAAGAAAGCAAGCTAGGTGAAAGCCCCATTACCTTGTGCTTTTCCTAGAAAAATAGGATTTTTATTTTTAAAAACATAAACATTTCATCTTGAATTACTATGTATACAAAACTACAGTACCATTATGAGTAAGATATACTTAATAATAGAATCTGACATTTCAAGGATTTCCTCCCCCAGTGTGTCCTCCCTCCACTGAATAGATCATGACCCCATCCATGCCTTTACTCTAACAATTTCATCAGTCACTGGGAACCAGCCTTGTGGAGATGAGACCCTCACAATAGAGATATGCTATAAAAGGCCAGGTGCTTTGGAAAGGGGCCAGGCCTTCTTTTTCCTCTGGACATTTGAAAATGCTTAGTACAACCTCTTGCAGTACCTTGTCTGACAATCATTGAGTTCCAGAAAAACCATTTGTATTTTACATTAGCCAGGCTTTAGAAATATTCAGGTCTCTGATTGGGACTTTGTTTCTGACATTTCTTACTTATGAAGTGGTAAGCACTGGAGTTTTTTAGATGTTTGGGGGTTTTTTAGGCTAAAAGAAAAAAAAACCAACAACGTGTTGTACTAGTGGAAATATGATACTGCATACCAGGAGCTCTGAGCTCTAATCCTACCTGTGTCTCTTGTTAGCTGTATAACTAGGGGTTGGCCACTTAACTTCTCTGGGCTTCAGCTTTCTCCTCTGTAAAATAAAAAAGACTGTCTAAGGATCCATCCCAGCTGGAGGCATGAGATGCAGTGAGAACTCCCTTTTTAAGTATCATTTATTTATTTTTAATAATATTTTAAAAGTTTGAGGTCCAAAGTCTCTCCCTCCCCCCAGCTCCTTACCTACCCATTGAGAAGGCAAGCAGTGTATCAATTTTACGTGTGAAATTTTTTTTTCATGTTAGCTGTGTTGCTAAAAAGCAAGAAAAATAAAGTTTAAAAAATTATACTTCGATTTGCACTCAGAGTTTATTAGTTTTCTTTCTGGAGGTGGATAGCATTTTTTATCATGAGTGTGGAATTGTTTTGGGTCATTGTATTGATCAGAGTAGCTAAGTCTTTCACAGTTGACCATCATTACAATATTACTGTTACTGTGTGTAATGATCTCCTGATACATACATTTCACTTCACTCTGCATCAATTCATGCAGGTTTTCCCAAATTTTTCTTAATCATCCTGCTCATCATTTATTATAGCACAATAATCCATCACAATCATATACTGCAACTTATTTAATCATTCCCCAATTGATGGGCATCCCCTCAATTTTCAATTCTTGGCACCCACAAAAGGAGTTGCTATAAATATTTTTGTACATATAGGTCCTATTCCTTTTTTTTTAAATCTCTTTGGGATACAGACCAAGTAGTAGTATTGCTGGGTTAGAGGGTATGTACAGTCTTACAGCTCTTTGGGCATAGCTCCAAATGGTTCTCCACAATTGTTGGATCAATTCGCAGCTCCACCAACAGTGCATTAGTGTCTCTCTCTTTCTACATCCCCTTCAGCATTTATCATTTTCTGTCGTGTTATCCAATCTGATAGATGTGATGTGGTACCTTAGAGTTGTTTTAATTTGCACTTCTTTAATCAATAGTGACTTAGAGCATATTTTCATATGACTATAGATAGCTTTGATGTCTTCTCCTGAAAATTACCTGTTCATATCCTTTGATCATTTATTAATGGGGAGTGGATCATATTTTTTATAAATTTGACTCAATTTCCTATATGTTTAAGAAATAAAGCCTTTATGAAATAAATTATTAAAAAAGTATATAAGTTATATAAAAATTATAAAATTATTTCTCAGCATCCTTTTAATTTTTGCTGCATTGGTTTTGTTTGTGCAAAACCTTTTTAATTTCATGTAATCAAAATTATCTATTTATTATACTTTCCCTGATTCTCTCTATCTCTTGTTTGGTCATAAATTCTTCTCTTATCCATAAATTTGACAGGTAAAATTTTCCATGTTCCCCTAATTTACTTATGACATCACTCTTTATGTCTAAATCATGTACCTATTTCGAGCTTATCTTGGTATACAGTATGAGATGTTAGTCTCTGCCTAGTGTCTGCCAAATTGCTTTCCAGTTTTCCCAGCATTTTTTGTCAAATGGCATGTTCTTGCCTTAACAGCTTGGATCTTTGGTTTATCAAACACTAGATTACTATGGTCATTTGCCACTGTGTATTGTGTATCTAATCTATTCCAATGACCTGCTACTCTATTTCTTAGCCAGTACCAGACTGTTTTGATGATTACCGCTCTGTAGTATAGTTTGAAATCTTGTACCACCAGGCTGCCTTCCTTCACATTTTCTTTTCATTGATTTTCTTGTTGTTTTTGATCTTTTGTTCTTTCAAATGAATTATTATTATTTTTTCTAGATCTACACAATAATTTTTTGGTAGTTTGGTACAGCACTGAAGAAGTAAAGTAATTTAGATTAAATTGTCATTTTTATTATGTCGGCTCAGCCTACCCATGAGTAATTAATATTTCTCTAGTTGTTTAGATCTGTCTTTATTTGCGTGAAGAATGTTTTGTTATTGTATTCATATATTTCCTATGTGTGTCTATCAGGTAGACTGCCAAGTATTTCACATTGTCTACAGTTATTCTAAATGGAATTTCTCTATTCCTGCTGAGCTTTGTAGGCAGTATATAGAAATGCTGATGATTTATGTGAATTTATTTTATATCTTGCAACTTTGCTAAAGTTGTTAATTGTTTCAATTAGTTTTTAGTTGATTCTCTAGAGTTCTCTATGTATACCATTATATCTGCAGAGAGTGATAGTTTTGTTTTCTCATCGCCTAGTGAGAACCATTTTGAAACAGAAAAATGGTACCTTTCACAACTGGAGTAGCTATAGTAGATCACATTTCTCTAATGCTTTTAAGTCCACAAAGTGCTTTCCTCACAAAATCCTGTGACGGAGGTAGTACAAGTTTTATTCTTCCCACTCTACATATGAGAAAGCAGAGACCCCAAGAACTTGTGACTTCCTGAGTTCAGACCAATTTTCACTTTATTCTCTTGCCTCTTCGGTTCACCCTGTGCTTACTAAGCAGCTGCTTTAGATGAGACATTTTGCTAGGTTTCACAGGATACAAATATGAAAATGAAACAGTCCTTGCCTTCAAGGAGCTTCAAGGATCCTGTTAGGGGGTACAACCTGTACATGGATAAAAGCAATTCAAGTGGGGAAAGAGCTGTTACAGTTGCTGAAGGCAGGTCGAGATATCGAAGTACTGATTTAATCCATCAATAAATGTTGGTAGCATTCCTTTTTACTGGAATGTGTAAACACAGAAATGCTAGGGTAATGCCTAGGTAGATGTTGACTCTCTGGTTCAACCATTGGGAGGAAGCTATAAAATGTCCAACCAAGACAGACAGTGGACAACTTATTAGAATTTAAGCTTTTCTTCAAGTCTCTTGGGTCAGCTGGATGCACTGATGTTGTGCCATGTACTGTTCCACCCTCTCACCATGTTCCAGCACCTAGTGTAGGGTGCATCTCCTTATAAGGGGTGCTCACTTCATACCAAGGGGTACTTCATAGCAGAGGTGGCACTGGTTGTATTCCAGGCCTAGAGGACAGCCTGTGTGAATACCTGGATAGCCGCACCCCTCCCCCAAACTGTATTGGGAAGTGGATTTTTTTTTTTAAACCTGATAGTAGAGCACAACCACTCTAGCAGAGGAAAGCAGCACTCTCGCCTTGGCTTCATTCCTCTGTTATAACAACCTAATGTCACAGAGCTGTTTTCTCAAAAAATTTCCAAAAAAGGTAAGAGTGAGGCCACCATCTGCCCCAACCCAGCCTGGACCATTCTTGCATGGTGATCAGAGGTTTTTTTGTAGTCTTAGGTACATACAGATGAAGAAACAGAGGCTCAGAGAGGTCAAATGACTTGCATGAAGTTTCACAAGAAGGAATGAGCAGAAATAGGATTTGAACCCATCCCTTATAACTCTAAATCCAATGTTCTTACCACTGTACCACCTTGTCCAGGTCCACAAAACAAATGAAATGAAAAAAAATAGAGGCTCAGAGAAATTAAGAGAAATATTAGGCTTATGGTCAACAGTTAGTGAAAATTTGAGCTGGGATTTGAACCCAGTTCTCCTGATCCCAAGTCCAGAGTGTTTTTTCCACCAGACCATTCTCTTGGTACCTGGACAAAAGAGGTCTTTGAAGGAATGAGCTTTTAGATCTTAGATCTGGAAACCTTGGGTAAGTCACACTTTCAGTTTCCACATCTGTAAATTAAAGATATGACTTGTACTACATTCCTTTCAGGATATTATGGGGGAAATGATTTGTGATTCTGAACCCCTACCCCAAAAAGATGTACTTGAAATATTGCATCTTTTCTGTCATAAAAAGATCTTATCTACTTGAGGGCAGGCGATATTCCTCTGTGGCCTTGGAAAAGTAATTTTACCTCTTTTGGCCTCAGTTTCCTCTTTAAGGTCTCTTGCAGCTCTAGGTCTAGGATCCTATAATATCTCCTGGTCCTTTCCAGCTTGATCATATGTAACATTGTTTTTCATAGCAGACTCTTTGGGGTTAAAAACAAACAAAAGAAAAGCCTTGATCTCAAGTATGGTGGCAGATGGCCAGTGGCAGATGCAGAGATATCCTTGTTCAGTAGCTGGCTAGTTTGAAAAGGAGGTGAACGAGATTAGGAACATTGAAGAAGAAAGTGTACCCAACAGCAGGAACATTTCATCCACACATCTCTATTTATCAAGTTTTCAGGCTTCCAACTCGACTTCCTCCCCCACAATTTCCTCTGAAGTCCCAGTGTGTTCATAAAGAAAATTCTGAAGGTGCTCTTCTTGCCTTGGCGTGACCAACTCCATTAAAAGATGTTCTGTATTGTCTCAGTTGCCGTCATCATTGACCACTAGCCAGGTGAGGGATTGGTAATAACAAATAATCATAAATCTCCTCTCAGGTGATAACCCCTTAGAGATGCTTTTCTAGCAAAATTGTTCAGACTGGAGACTGAGGGGGCATCCTGCCTAGGGATGGCTCGACTCAGTATTGCAAATAGCATCATAAGAACAATGGTTCTATAGGAGCAGCCTTAGCAACCCAGTTTATGTCTTTGTGCTGAGTTGGGAGGTCTCAGAAAATACCATAAAATGCATCTGACAAAGTATATTGATTTTACCCTGGAAAAAAGAACCTGCAGTATATAACACAAAGACCCCTGGACTTGGGGTGAGAAGACCTGGTGTCCTGGCCCTGCTATTTGGGAACAGCATAACCTCGAACAAGTTGGCTTGCTGCTTCTCGTCCCCTCATATTCCTCATCAGTCCTGTGATCCCCAACACTGGCATTCTGAGATGCCAAGTTCAATACTCTTCCTATTGTACCATACTTTCATTTTGGTAGCCTTTTAATGATTTTACTGTCTTGGAAATAACTCTGTGAGGCCAAGAGGGAGAGGATAATTATCCCCATTTTCCAGATGAGAAAACTGAATCTTGGAAGGTTGAAAGGACTTGCCCAGGGCCACACAGCTAGGAAGTATGAAACCCAGTTCCTCTGCTTTCAAATTCACTTTGAAACCTCTGTAGCCCTCTTAATTATTATCATTGACAAATATCTATTGACTCCCTCTTATGTATAAGATCCAGGGGTAGCTAGGTGGCACAGTGGATAGAGCACCAACCCTGGATTCAGGAGGACCTGAGTTCAAATCCGGCCTCAGACACATAACACTTACTAGCTGTGTGACCCTGGGCAAGTCACTTAACCCTGTTGCCTAGCCAAAAAAAAAAAAGATCCTGATCTAGGTGTTCCAGGGAACGTGATGTATGTGCTGTACGTAGTAGAAAGAGAACCATCTGTGGAGCCAGAAGACCTGAGTTGAAATCCTGCCTCTTATACTTACTACCTGTGTGATGTTGGGTAAGTCACTTAACTTCCCTGGTATTCATTTCCAGTAAAGGTGATACAGTCCTTTACCACTGATGCCCATATGACAAGGCCCCAGAAGCCCAGGGATCTTGCTTCTCAGTGTTTCTAAATGCTTTGCAACTGTGACTTGAATACACATGGAAAAATCATTGGTCTTAGCACCAGAAGACCTGATTTTGAGTCCTGCTCTAACATTCAGCTCTATAACCTCTGTATTATGGAGGTCCAGCAAGCAACATCTTTGAACCCTGGCTTCTTCACTCATCAAAGGGGAATAATAATGCTTGAACTATTTACCTTACACAGTTGTTCAATAAAAAGTGTTGTCAATCTTCAAGTGCTAGGAAAGTGGCTGTTTATATCTATATCTATATATAAACAGATCTGTGTATGTGTGTGTGTGTGTGTGTGTGTGTCTCTCTCTCTCTCTCTCTCTCTCTCTCTCTCTCTCTCTCTCTCTGTGTGTGTGTGTCTATCTATCTATAAACAAATCTGTGAAAAAGAGCCTGGTACAGAGTAGAAAGAATGCTGGACTTAGAACCTGAGTTCAAATCACACCTACACTTGTTAATTTTGTTATAATGGGCAAGTCACTTAACCTTCTGAAGCCTCAGTTTGCTCATCTGTAAAATGGAGATGATAGTATTTCCCTTGTTGGTTTGTCCTTTGTTTTCAAAGAGGACCAGTGACAGTGGGCGTGAATTGGATTTAAATGAGGTAGAGTTGCACAAAGTCATTGCCTCACTCTCTCTTCCCAAGTCATCCAAGTCCAGTGGCCTGACAAAAGTCAAAATGACTGGTGGTGGCTCAAGATGCAGTGGATGACCTTGGTGTCTTCTGTATTTGACCAAGCTCTAAGTGCTCCATAGCACCTGCTTTAGCCACCTTCATGTCTTTTGGAACTAATTGTGGAGCTCAGTGTTATTTCCTCCTTCCTAATTTTAAAGATATCCTTCTATTTGGCCTCATCCTTGTCTCTGTATTACTTGGGGATTCAGTTCCTTAGGAAGTTACTTACTGGATGCCACCTCCCCCTCATGAGTGTATCTGAATTTACTTCTCCTGACAGTGGCTCTCTAGAGCCTCCCCTCTCCTCAAACTCAGCTAACCTGGCTGGCCATTATGGAGAAAGTAGCCCAAGTGGCCCTGGGTGATTCTCTGAAGCAGCGCATATAGCAAGAAGTCTTTTTAGGTGACAGAAAATTCATTTGGGGGAGCTATTAAATATTTCATCAACTAATGGCAGGTTTGCAGCTAAAACAAAGATCCAGGCTCAAAAGCCCAAAGCTTGTTCAGTTTAGCAGTGCTGGGATTACTGCCAAACCTCTAGGGCCATACCAAGCATTGACCTGCCAAAACAAAGGGAGACCTTCTATCCCAAGGCAAATGCCATTAGCCCTGGGCTGATTAAAAAAAAGGGCTATTAAAAAAAATTAGTCAATCAGGGTTTGAGTCCTGGCTCCTTCAATTGTTAGCTGTGTGACTCTGCCAAAGGCAAATAACCTCTCTGAACCATTGTTTCCTCCTCTGTAAAATGGGTTTTGTTATACTTGTACTACCTACCTGGTAGTGAGGGAAATAGTAAACAAAACCTTCATCCAGGTCTCACCCAGTACCCAAGACTCTCTTCTGGGCCACCTTCTCTTCTCCCTCTGTATTGTTTCCCTTGGTCTTATCAGTTTCCCTGATCTTATCAGTTCCTATGGATTAATTTCTTATATCTGTGTAGATGATTCTCAGATCTATTTGTCCAGGCCTAACTTCTCTGCATACCTCTAGTCTCTCATCTCCAATTGCCTAGTGAACATCTCAAACTAAATATCTCATAGATACCTTAAACTCAATATGTCTAAATCTGAATCCAATATCTTCCCCCCCCCCCGCCACCAAAGCCCTGCCTTCTTCCTGACATCCCTATTATTATTCCACTCATGACTCCTTTAGCCCTTCTTGAATTGTATTTAAGAAGTTTAAGAAGTGCTGACAGGCTACCACCATCCTCCCAGTCACTTGGGTTCAAAACCTGGGTGCCATCTTCAGCTGTCTTTTAGCTCCCCCATTAGTTGCCAATCCCTGTGTTGTCTTTTTTTAAAAATTCTTTTGATATCTTCTCCTCTCCTCTGACACTGCCCCCACCTAGTATAGGACCTTATCACCTTGTGTCTGGACTAGTGCAATAGCTTCTTACTTGGTCTCCCTGTCTCAAGTCTCTCCCCACTCCAGGCCATCTGGAGAGTCTGCTGCCAGATTGATCTTCCTAAATATCAGTCTAACAATGTCATTGCCTCCCCCTCAATTCAATAAACTCTGGCTCCCTATTACCTCCAGGATCAATTATAAACTCCTCTGACTTTTAAAGCCCTTCACAACCTCATCCTTTCCTACCTTTTCAGTCTTTGGAACACCTTTCTCCCTTCCATATGCTCTGCCATTCAGTAACATTGGCTTTGCTGTTCCTTGCATACAACACTCCCTCTCCTGACTTTGAGTATTTTCAGTGGTTGTTCCTCATACCTGACACTCTCTCCTTCATCATCCTGGCCTCCTTCAAGTCTCACCCAAAGTGCTATCTCCTGCAAGAAGCTTTTTCTAGTCCTGCTTCAATCTGAGATTATCTTCATTTTATCTTGTATATATCTAGTTTGTTTTCTTCAGTTGTTTTTCAGTCTTGTCCGACTTACCGTGACTCCATTTGGGGTTTTGTTGGCAGAGATACTGGAGTGGTTTGCCATTTCCTTCTCAA
Organism: Phascolarctos cinereus; assembly: GCF_003287225.1. Classification (NCBI taxonomy): domain Eukaryota; kingdom Metazoa; phylum Chordata; class Mammalia; order Diprotodontia; family Phascolarctidae; genus Phascolarctos; species Phascolarctos cinereus. Next base: position 43,102,750 of record NW_027556291.1, read on the forward strand.
GCTCATTTTACAGGTGAGGAAACTAAGGGAAATGGGTTTAAGTGACTTGCCCAGGGTCACACAGCTAGTAAGTGTCTAAGTCTGGATTTGAACTCAGGTCTTCCTGACTCCAGGCCCAGGGCTCTAGCCACTGTGCCACCTAATTGCCTATCTTTTTTGTATATGATTGTTGGGGGTATATGGGGTATTCAGGGAAGAGTGGCACCTCTGGTGTGAGGGTTTGCCAAGCCCTTTTCAGGGCTGCTTATCCACCTTTGGTGTCCACCTGATTCACCCAACTCTCACCTGTGGCTCCAAGAAGCTGTAGCATGCCGCACCCCAGTAAAATTGTCTCAGCAGATGAGCTAAACCCCAGGCTGAGTGTAACGGACAGGTCTCAAACCTGTTGGTTAGTTAGGGGGAGTATCTACACCAAGCACGTGAAGACTTCACTTGGCGGAATGGCAGACCGAGAACAGTTTGTTCTAATGGCCATGAAGATGGCTGAAGCAGGTGCTATGGAGTGCTTTGAGCTTGGTCAGACATGGAACACACCAAGGTCATCCACTGCATCCCGGGCCATCACCAGTGACTCAGAAAGAGAGAGTGAGGCTGATGACTTTGTACAGCTCTGCCCCTTCAATCCAATTCACACAAGATTCAAGATATCACCTATGAAGTCATTGGTCCTCTTTGAAAACAAAAGACAAACAACAACATAATCGTGAATTCCTTGAGAACAGGAACCTTTTTTTTAACCTTTCTTTGTTCTTTGAGTCCTTAGCACTTAACATAGTGCCTGGCAGGTAGTAGGTACTTAATAAATGCTTATTGACTTGACTTTAAAGTGTTGTAGGGATGTGAGCTTTTAGAGATGTGTGTGTGTGTATTTAGAATTAGGATCATAGATTTAGGACCTGAAGGGTCTTTCAAGATCATCTGTTGAATAGATTGGAATGGATTATATTCCAACCCTCTCATTTTACTCAAGAGGAAACACCCAGAGAGGTTGTGATTTACCCCAGTTTCACAGGCAGTAAGTAGCAGAATGAAAACTTGAACTCAGATCCTTTGCCCTCAAATTGAGTGCTCTTCCACTGGACAATACTACCCTTTCTCTGCTTTACTTTCTGTGGAGATTCAACCTAACTGAGAATAATTAAGGTGGGGGCAGGTAATCTTTATTTATAGCTTTTGAAAAGCACTCCCAACACCCTGAGTACCTTTCTGTAAACAGGAACTTCTGGAGGACTTTACTATTTGTAAAAATCTCTCAGGGCTTGGAATTCACCCATAGTATTCTCCATGACTGTGGCCATCATCTTTAGTGATCATGTATTCTCCAATGTGATGCTTGCTTGCTTACTATTGCTAGCCAGAGAATCACTGAATAAAGTTATCTCTCTGGTTGTTTTTATGCTCTTGATCCCATGTGGTCTATTCTGAGGTCTTGCCCCTTTGATCACCATAACTCCTCTTCCATGTTCAATCCCTCCTCATTTATTTGGTTCCTTCTCTACTGCTTATAAATATGCTTAGTCCTCTCTCATCCTTCCAACCTTTCCTTGACCCTTTCACCCCCTCAAGTTATTATCCTATTTCTTTCTTCCTCTTCCTTTGAAAGTCAGCCAAACTCCCAGAAAAAAAAGATAGAAACAAAACCTGTCTACATTTGTTTCCTCCACTTCCTCATCTCCCACTCACATCTCAACCCCTTGCAATCTGGCTTCTGATTCTACTGTTCAACTGAAACTGATCTTTTAAGTGCTCAATCTAATTACCTTTTCTCAGTCTTTTGCTTTCTGTGAAGCTGTTTACACCATTGACCATTCCCCTCCTAAATACTTCCTATTTCCTTGGCTTTTATGACATTACTCTCTTCTGGGTTTTACTAGCTGCCTGACCATTTCTAGTCGCCTTTGCTAGATCCCCACTTGAGTCCCTAACTCTGAGTGTTCCCCAAGGCTTTGCCCTAGAACATCTTTTTTTTTTTAATTAATATTCTCTCTATTCCTTCTTTTGGCAATCTCATCATTTCCCAAGGGTTCAATTATGCAAATGATTCCCAAACACATATTCAGTCCTAATCTCTATCCTGAGCTTTGGTTCTGAATCTCCAACTGCCTGATGGATATCCTTACCCAGAAGTCCCCATAGGCATCCCAAAGTTAACATGTCTAAGATAGAACTCATATTTTCTCTAAACTTACTCTTCCTTTAAATTCCCCTATCTTGGGGGTACAGCCAAGATGGCAGAGTAGAGGCAGCGACTCTCCTGAGCTCTCCCAAATTTCCCTCCAAATAATTTAAAAATAACATCTCAAAACGAATTCTGGGGAGGCAGAATCAACAAAAGGATGGGGTAAAATTATTTTCCAGCCCAAGACAATTTTAAGGCCAGCAGGAAAAGTCTGTCTCACTGGGGTGAGAGTGGAGCACAGGGTGGGCCAGTTCAGATAATGTCTGGGCAAGCCAGCAGCAGGCCCTGGGGGCGACTGAATGGCCACTGCAGCTTTCAGAGCTCTTAGCCCACTGAGGGTAAGGGGGCCAGAATGCTTATTAGAAGAAGATTATACAGGACTCTTTGCTGGCATTGGGCACAGGACTCCATGGTAATGACCATATGTGGTTCCTGGTCACAGTCCCAGGGAAAGAAGGAACGTTAGCATACTAGAGTGTTTGGCTGCAGGGGAGTGGATATACTGGTCACAGTTCAGGGGTGAAAAAGCATGCTTTTGGTCTCTCACAGGCCATAGCATACCACCTTAGAAGAACTGAAAATGTATAGACTCCCAGAACTAACTCTGAAAACAGCAGCACAAAAAAACCTGAAGCTTGGGACAATATCCCCTCCACACCAGGAGTAGAGTCCAACATTAACATAAAATTAAAAGTAAAGAAATGTGCTAGGAAAATGAGCAAACAATAAAAAAAGAACCTGACTGTAGAAAGTTTTTACAGTGACAAGGAAGGTCAAAACACAAACTCAGAAGAAAACAAAGTCAAAACTGCTATATCCAAAGCCTCAAAAAAAAAAGTGAATTGGTCTCAGCTCCCAAAATAACTGCTGGAAGACTCAAAAAGGATTTTAAAAATCAAATAAGAGAGGTAGAGCAAAAATTGGGAAGAGAAATGACAGTAATACAAGAAAATAATGAAGAAAGAATGATTAGCTTGGTGAAAGAAGCACAAAAAAATACAGAAGAAAATAATACCTTAAGAACAGAATAGACCAAGTGGTAAAAGAAGCACAAAAATCCACTGAAGAGAAGGACTCCTTAAAAAGCAGAATTATTCAAATGGAAAAGAAGGTACAATAGCTCACTGAAGAAAGTAATTCATTAAAAATTAGAATTGGGAGGGGCAGGTAGGTGGCACAGTGGGTAGAGCACCAGGCCTGGAGTCAGGAGGACCTGAGTTCAAATCTGGTCTCAGACCAAACACTTAACACTTACTAGCTGTGTGACCCTGGGCAAGCCACTTAACTCTGATTGCCTCACCAAAAAAAAAAAAATTAAATTGGGCAACTAGAAACTAATGACTCTGAGATGCCAAGAAACAATAAAACAAAACCAAAAGAATAAAAAAAAATTGGACAAAAAAAATGTGATAAATCTCATTGGAAAAACAACTGACCTAGAAAATAGATGGAGAAGAGATCGTATAAGAATTATTGGATTCCTTGAAAGCCATCATCAACAAAAGAACCTAGACATCCTATTTCAAGAAATTATTAAAGAAAACTTCCTTGATATCTCAGAACCAGAAGGTAAAATAGAAATTGAAAGAATACACTGATCACCTCCTGAAAGAGATCCCAAAATGAAAACTCCCAGGAATATTGTAGCCAAATTCCAGAGCTCCCAGGTCAAGGAGTAAATATTGCAAGCAGCCAGAAAAAAACAATTCAAATATTGTGGAGCCACAGTAAAGATAACAGATTTAGCTGCTTCTAGCTGGAAGGATTGGAGGGCTTGGAATATGATATTCCAGAGGGCATAGGGGCTAAGATTACAACCAAGAATCACCTACCCAGCAAAACTAAGTATAATCCTTTTGGGGGAAATGCGTATTTAATGAAAGAAAGGACTTTCAAGCATTCTTGATGAAAAGACTGGAGCTGAATAGAAAATACTTTCATAGAAAATAGACTTTCAAATACAAGACCCAAGAGAAGCATGTAAGGGTAAACAGGAAAGAGACATCATAAGTGATTCACTAAGGTTAAACTGTTTACATGGGAAGATGATACTTGTAATTCTTAAGAACTTTATCATTATTAGGGCATTAGAAGGAGTACCCATAGACAGAGGGCATAGATGTGAGTTGAATATGGTGGGATGATATCTAAAAGAAAAATTAAGGGGTGAGAAAGAGGGATGCACTGGGAGGAGGGGAAAGGGAGAGGGAGAATTAGGTAAATTATCAGACATAAGGGCACAAAAGCTTTTACAATGCGGGGGATGATGGGATGTGGTGGGCAATGCTTGAACCTTACTCTCATTGGAATTGACTCAAAAAGGGAATAACACACACCCAGTAGGGTATAAAAATCTATATTACCATAGAGGGAAGTAGGAGGGGAGGAGGATAAGAGAAAGGGGGGCTGATAGAAGGGAGGGCGGGTTGGGGGAGGACACAGTCAGAAGCAAAACAATTTTGAGGAGGGACAGTGTGAAAGGAGGGAGAAAAGGATAAACGGGAAAATAGGGTGGAGGAAAATACACAGTAATCATAACTGTGAAAAAATTTTACAGCAGATTCCTCTGATAAAGGCCTACTTTCTCAAATATATGGAGAATTGAGTCAAATTTCTAAGAATACAAACCATTCATTCCCTAATTGATAAATGGTCAAAGGATATGAACAGGCAGTTTTCAGAAGAATCAAGGGTATCTGTAGTCATATGAAAATATACTATAAATCACTATTGATTAGAGAAATGCAAATTAAAACATCTCTGAGGTACCACCTCACACCTATTAGATTGGCTGATGACAGAAAAGGAAAATGACTAATGTTGGAGGGGACATGGGAAAATTGGGACACTAGAGCATTGTTGGTGGAGTTGTGAACAGATCCATCCATTCTGGAGAGCAATTTGGAACTATGCCCAAAGGGCTAGAAAACTCTGCATACCTTTTGATCTAGCAATAATACTACTAGGTCTATATCCAAAAGAGATTTTAAAAAAGGGAGAAAGGACCTATATGTACAAAAATATATGTAGCATCTCTTTTTGCAGTGGCCAAGAATTGTAAATCAAGAGGATGCCCATCAACTAGGGAATGTCTGAACAAATTGTGGTATATGATTGTGATGGAATACTATTGTGCTATAAGAAATGATGAGCAAGATATTTTCAGAAAAACCTAGAAAGACTTACATGAACTGATGTGAAGTGAACAGAACCATGAGAACAGTATACACAGTAATGGCAATATTGTATGATGACCAATTGTTAATGACTTAGCTATTCTCAGCAATACAAAGATCTAAGATAATTTCAAAGGATTTATGATGAAAAATGGTATCCACCTCCAGAGAGTGGACTGATGGAGTCTGAATGCAGATTGAAGCATACTTTTTACTTTTCTTCTGGTTTTTTTTTTTTTTGGTCTGTATTTTCTTTCACAATATTGACTAATATGGAAATATGTTTTGCATGACTGCACATGTATAACCTATATCAGATTGCTTGCCTTCTCAGTGGGGGATGAGGGGAGAGAGGAAGAGAACTTGCAACTCAAAAGTTTTAAAAAATAACCGTTAAAATTGTTTTCACATGCATTTGGAAAAATAAAGCATTAAAAAAAATTAAAATAATCTCCCATATCTTTACTGAGGATATCACTATCCTCCCAAGCTAGTTAAATTCACAATTGTAGTCAATACTGAGTCTTCCCTCTCCTTCATCTCATCTATTCACTCAGTTGCCAAGTCTTGTCAGTTCATTGGTAGTATCTTTCACTTTTTTCACTTTGTCCTCACAAACATCCACCACCCTAGTTCAAGACATTATCCCTCCTCGCTTGAACACTAACAGTAGCTTCCTTATTGAGCTCCCTCTTCCATTTTCTCTGCTTTACAATCCATGTTCCACAGAACTGCCAAAATAATCTTCCAAAGGCAAGGGTCTCAACCCATCACTCAGCTGCTCGTGAACCATCAGAGGCTCCCTATTGCCATTAGGCTACTATACAAGCTCCTTAGCCTGGCACTTAAAGCCTTTCACAGAGTGTATCTTCTAGCCACACTGGCCTAATGGGCATTCCATCATCCCCTTCTGTGTTTTTACACAAGATTTGCCACATGTCTGAACTAGACTTCTAATCATGAGCTCTTAGATTCCCCTTCCTTACAATATAAACTTGGGTACCATTTCCTACTTGGAAGTAGTGGGCACTTAACAAATGCTTCGCTAAATGGAACTGATCATCCACATGGAAGACAGATAACTTGGTGGGAGAAAGCCTTTAAGGCTCTTTTGTGTTCTACTGAGACAAATGCTTTTTTTTTTTTTTAGAACTGTCCAGTGACAGATGCAAGGATGATTTAGTGACTGTGAAGGTGTGGTGTGTTGTAAAAAAATAAGCCTGACCATTTCCATCTCAAATGTATCCTCAATAAATTCGTTGTTCATTCTTACAAAGAATTTGTAGAGGAGAGAAAGTAGGCCAATGGGTCAATAGTTATTGTTGTCCTCTGGATCACCCAGTTTGGGTGATAATACTATCTGTGATTTTTTTCCATAGTCTTCTTCTCTTTTACATACTTTGAGGACCCATTCCTCAGTGTTTTCAAAATCCTCTCCTCTAGCATGGATTTTCTTAATACTAGTTGATATTCATATTAATGCCTTAAGGTTTGCAGAGCACTTTCCATAGATGATGGAAATTGATCCTCACAAAAACCCCGTGTGATCCCATGTTTCCTCCTTTTACAGATAGATGAAGAAACAGAGACGGAGTGTGGCTAAGTGGCTCGTGCAGGGTTACATAGCTAGGAAGTGGCAGAGCTGAGGTTTAAATCCAGTCTCCTGACTCCAAGGCCAGCAGAGTCTTTCCACTAAGGATTAATCTGCTTGTTTTGAGTACCATTTTCTGCTTCCTAATATAGCACATTAGGTATTGAGCTGTTAAAAATCCAAGTGTGCACTAATAATCTATGATGAAAGTGGTGCTATGGAAAATGCTGATAGATCCCTTCTACTTCTTGCCTATTAGTCATCTACCTTCCATTTTCATCTTTAAATGCTCTTATGAAGGTCTGACTTAGTTGAATTTCATCCTGGTTTTTTTTAATAGCTTCGTTTTCTCCACCTCTTGAAATGGTTTTATGAGTCATTATATTGTAATCTTTCAACCATATTCCTCTGTAACAATTCAAAAATAAATTTTTATTGATATCTTGTTTTTACATCTAACCCCTTCCACCATCCCTTCCACTTCTCCTGTCTGTAATATTTTAAAAGCGGTGTTTATTTTCTAGATTCATGCTCCCCTTCACTGCTCTGATGTTTCCTTTGGCAAGTAGACTAAATGTTTGTTGGCCAACAAGGTTTTTTTGGGCTTGATTGGCCTCCTCGCTGAGACAGTTGCTTCATAAATTGAAGCCTGTTTTAAATGGTATCCTCACTCTGTTCTTCTGTCTTTACACCTTCTATGGGAGAGCTGTGCTAATCTGTTCTCACAGCCTCAGTTATTCATTCCATGACTATGACCCCCCATTTTCCAATGTTGAGAAACAGTGCAAAAAGGCATTGGCGGGAGTCCTAGGTTCAAGTCCAGCCTCTGCCACTTGCTTTTTGTATATCCACGGGCAAAACATTTTACTTCTAAACGCCATTTTTCATCTGTAAAGTGAGAACAATCATACTTAAGTCACTGGATGGTAATCAAGAGGCATTTATTTAGCACTTACTATATATGCCAGGCGTTGTTACGGGTGCTGGGGATATGGAGACAAAGAGGGCTGTTTTGAGCAAAATGCATTATAATTGCCATGGCTAAGGGAAATGTGAGCTATCCTAGATGATTCTAATGTTTTGCCAATATCTTCATCTGTCTACTTAAGCTTTTATTTGGATGTTCCACTGTTTCCTCAAACTCTCTATATCCCAAATCATTTTTTTTCATTGGCTGCCCAATATGTGTCTCTACCATTCTCTTCTTTTCCCACCAGGCTTCAAACCTTAGAGTCACAGCATCCCCAAGCTGGAAGGAACCTCAAAGGACATGTAGTACAACTCACACCTCTTTTACAACACCCCCAGCAAGTGGTCTTCTGATCTTCTTTTACAGATTTCCAGTGAGCCAGTGAGAGGGAACTAGCTACACCCCTAGGCAGCCACTTTCCACAATCTATAAATGTTAGGAAACTTCTTTTTTTGTTAAACTGAAATCTGCCTCTTTGCAATTTCAGCTGAATTTAATTCAAACAATTCCATTTAATTTAAATACCTGTGAAGTGCCTGACTAGTGTCTGGGGGCTGGGGACCCAGTAACAAAAAGAGTCCCTAGCTCAAGGAATTTACATTTCACTTGCACTGATTGATCTTCCTGCCACCTTCTGGGGCCTAGGTGTGGAACTTTTCTTCCTCTTGATAGCCCTGCAAACACTTGCAAATAGTTCTGAGTGACCTAAATCTGTTCTTCTTCCAGATACCCCCTTGCCCCCCAGTTCTTTTAACCATTTCCTGTAAGAAATGCTCTCCAATCCTTTTGTCATCCTGGTTGCCTTCTTCTGGAGAAGCTCTAGCTTGGGAATGTTTTTGCTAAATTGTGATGATGTGTCATAAATTAGCTGTTATGCTTGCTCTGAACTCTTCATTGAATCCCAGGAAAGAAATTCCCTCTAGCAATACAGATCTTCCCTTCTCTGTAATCTGTAGTCTTAGAGAACTACCAGGAGGCAATGAGAAGTGAAATGAATTGTTCCGGCTCACAAGACGCTGTTACATGTTACTGGCAGAGCTTGAACCTCGGTCTCTCCATGATTCTCATACTTACTCTCCTTCCACTGCACCATACTGCATTCTGGATGCTATGCTTTGTTTTGGTTCAGTTGTTTTTCAGTTGTGTCCATCTTTTCATGACCCTCTTTAAGGTTTTCTTGGCAAAGATACTGGAATGGTTTGCTATTTCCTTCCCCACCTCATTTTACAGATGAGAAACTGAGGCAAACAGAGTGAAGTGACTTGCCCAGGGTCACACAGCTAGTAAATGTCTAAGACCAGATTTGAACCTAGGAAGATGAGTCTTCTTGACTCCAAGCCAGACACTCTATCCACTGCAGCGCCACTTGGCTTCCAGGAATGCAGCCTACCATAGCACATTTGCTGCTCTCCACATACCTCACTCCCATTTCCCAACTTTATGCCTTTGCCCAGGCTTTCCCTCATACCTCACATGCTCATCTCTTTTTTCCCTTCTTGTCTTCTTCCACCTCAAATCCCCAGCTCCTTCAAGGCTTAGGGCCAACACTACTTTCTACAGGAGGCTTTTCCCAGTCCTTCCTACACACCTACACACACATACCCCTCAGCTACTAGTGCCTTCCCCTCTTAGGTTCCCTTTTATCTGCTCTCTGTGTATCTTGTACATACCTAGATGTGTATTTGTGGTCTCTGACATTAGAATGTGAGCTCCTTGAGGACAGAGATTGCTTCTGGCTTTTCTTTGAATCCCCAGAATTTCACACGGTACATAGCACATAGTAAGCATCTGAATAAATACTTTTCTATTGATTTAGAGGCACTAGACTTGCTCTGCTTGGCCCCAGAGGGCACAATTAGGAGAAATATGCAAAAGTTATAGAGGCAGATTACTGGTCAATAGAAAAAAATCCAAACCTGGAATAGTCTACCTTTGGAGGTAGTGAGTTCTCCATCCACAGAGGGTTTCAAACAGAGGCTGGATCACCGCTTGTCAGGAATATTGTAGAGGGGATTTTTATTAAAGTAAGGGTTGGATAACCACTCCAGCATCTTTGCCAGGAAAACTCCAAATGGGGTCATAAACAGACACAACTGAAACAACTTAGCAACAATAACAACAATGACAACAACAATGACGAGTTGGGCAAGGTGTCCTCTGAATTCCCTTCTGATTGAGATACTGTGTTTTTTTTGTCTGGTCTGAAATTCAAGGTGGAGAAATCCCGGGGAATCGAAGGAAACAGACTCTAATCTCATTGAAGACAAGGAATGTCTTGTTTGTTGTTTCCTGCCTTTGTATTCCCAGATCACAGCATAGGGCCTCAGACATAGGATGTAGGTGTTTGCTAAATGGTTTCTAGTTGAGTTGAATCTTAATGGAAGGAAAAAAGGCAACTGCTAGAAGGAAAGGCATGTCAGTATATGAAGGAAACGTAATCCTCGATCTCATGTGGCACAGGGAGGAGTAGGAGAACCTGGGTGCGAATCCTTGCTCTTCCACCTTCGGAGACCTGGGGCAAATCACTTCCCTTCTTCTGGCTTGTGTTTGCCCCTGAAGAAAATCAAGAGGTTGGCCCAGATCATCTTGAAGGGACCTCCCCCAGCCCCTGGCTCTAAATCAATGAGCCCCTGAGCTTCCTGTGGGGTCTATTCAGTAGAGCTGGTCTAGGCACTCTCTACCACTCCCACATTTGTCCATCCTCTGCAAGTTGTGAGCAGTTGGCAGAGGTGGAGGGTGCCCAGGCAGAGCACTAGCAGCAGCTTCTGGTCGGCAGACACAGACTCCCATCTGGATTGCAAGGAAGCCATCTGTGGTTGGTTTTGTCCCAACACCTTTGTTCACCAGCATAACAAGTGATGGGTTTCGTTTTGGTACTGAAGACTGCAGTGTATAGCTCACACTGAATCCTAATTGTTATTAAAACCCAGGAGAATGTTGAATCCCCTTTGACTTGAGACAAGCTATTATTGAAAGGCAATTTGGGAATGCCTGGAGCCTTATCTCACCTTAGAGACTGGCAGATAACTCCAGAGTGAAATCTACCATCTGCTGCTCATGTTCAGCTCCATGGAGTAGTTGGTGTGAGCAACTCTCTAATTTTGCCCTAGGTTTTTGGCCTCTGGCTACTTCATTCATAGCCACTGCTATTAAAAAAAAGAATTCACTTCTGAGGGACTCATTTCTTCTGAAGGGAAGTATTTCTTAGTAAGTTAGTCAACTAGCATTTATTAAGGGCCTGCTATGTACCAGCTACTGTGCTAAGCATTAAGAATACAAAGAAAGGCCAAAAGAAAAAAATCTCTGCTCCCTAGAAGCTCACAATCTAATGGAAGAGACAACATGCAAACAACTGTGTACGAACAAGACACACACACACACACACACACACACACACACACACACACACACACACACACACACACACACCCCTCCCCCCCAGATATATTGGAGGCAGCTGCAAAAGGGAGGTACTGTGCTTAAGGAGGATTGAGAAAGGCTTTCTGAAGGTGGGACTTCAGGGGAGCTAGAGGCCAAGATGAGGTGCTACAGAATTCCAGGCATGGGGAACAGCCAGGGAAAATGCCCAAAGTCGGGAGATGGTGAAGCAGTGAGGAGGTCAGCTGCTGGATCATAAAGTGTATGGAGAGAAGGAAGATGTAAGAAGACTGGAGGGGTAGTTAGGCCTTGTAGTGGATAGAGCACCAGCTCTGGAGTCAGGAGGACCTGAGTTCAATCCAGCCTCAGACACTTGGTGCTTACTAGCTGTGTGACCCTAGGCAAGTCACTTAACCCCGATTGCCTCTCAAAAGAAAAAAAAAAGACTGGAAAGATAGGAAGGGCCAGGTTATGAAGGACTTTAAAAGCCAAACAGTGGAGGAACCCCAGGACTTTATTGAATGGATGGTTGTAGTGATGTGGTCAGAATGACTCAGTTTCCAAGTTAGATTGTCCATAGCACTGGCTTTTTCAGAAAAGGAGTGATGCCAAGTGATGCTAAGCTCCTACCAGGCAAGGACTGACTGCTTTAGTTCTGTCTATGTGTCCCAGTGCCCATCATAGTGACGTATACTTAGTTGGCCCTTAGTAGTTGTTTACTGGATGGGGTTGAATTGAATTAAATGAATAGGCCGAAGACCTTAATAGATATCAAGCAAGGGCCAAGGCCTGATGCCTTCCATAAAACCAATGGGCCTTTTTCCTGCCCTGGTCACCTTAATTAGGCTGTTGGCCCTGTTTTTAGAGGACAAGTCTATCCACAGCCCCTTTCTGATTCTGTTCCAAAGCATAAGTGATGAACATTTCTCCTGTATATCTAACTTAAATTCCCCTTGCTTTGCTGGGGGGTGGCTTAGCATGCTTTTGCTTGCTCCATTCCCCAAGAGGCAATGATTGGACAGCAGCTTACAGATAACCTTTGGTCTATATTGACAGAGATCCTCCCCCCTCCAAACCTTCTCTTGCTCAGGCTAAATAATTCTAGCTCCTTTCATCCCTATTCCTGGAGTCTCCTAAAATGTTCAGGACTTCGTTCCTTGGTACCACACACAAGGTTGTTTGTGGGAGAAAGAGAAGCAGCTTTGGGGGTAGGGAGATATAGGTTGGAAACATGGCTCTGCTACCTGTCACTGCTATGTCCTTGGGTAGGTGAGGTACTGTCCCTTCTCTGGGCCCCATTTTCTTCTTCTGTAAAATGAGATGGTCTTGCCAAGCTCTCTAAGCAACCTTCCAGTTCTAGATGTTGGGATCCTAGGACGTGCTAGGTTCATGAAATAGTTTCATGGGTGGCTTGTACTGCCATTACATCCCATCTGTACCCCGAGAAATAGCTGTAAAGTGAAAAGGACTTCTGATCAGTGTGGGTGGTGCTCCCCAGGTCATAGCTGTGGAGGTGGCTGCTTGGTCTTTCTGTTTCTAGAGTTGACTGATGTTCATTAGGAAACTGAAACAAGTCGAGTCAGTTCCGAATAGTTCTGAGACTTAGGGCTAGAAGGGCCCCCAGAGGCCTCCTAGTCCATCTCCCTCATTTAAATTAAGATTAGCTTAACTTGTCCCCCTACATGGCCCATATTGTCATAATAATGCTGGGCATTTGTGGTGCTTTCCCATGCATTCTCCCAGCATACCTCACACCTGCCCCCTCTCCTACTTAGGGCCAGGGTTCCTAGGGAACATCTGTTAGTCTTGATATCCTAAATAACTGGGAAGGTAATTAATTGTTCTCCCAAAATGCATAATGTCAGAGAGAAGTGATTTGGCCATTATTGTTTTAGATTATTCACAAGTTCACTGAACACATGTGTAGGAAGTACTGATGGTTTGTGGAATAGTGTGCTGGGGAGGTATAATGTTGCAGTTTAGTAGGGAGAGAAAATACAGATCCAGATTTGGTGACTGGATGTGAGAAGTGATGGATGGGACAAGCAAAGATAACCCCAAGGCCACTCTGAAATGGAATCCACAAGAATATACTACAGTAAATGTGTTAAATTGGTTCAAGCTGAGAGCTTTTCTCAGGGGGAACAGGTTTGAACAGTTTGTATAGAAAGGGTTTGGAAGGGGAAAGTGGGGAAGAGTAATCAGGAAAGGCTTCATGGAGGAGATAACATTTGATTTGGGTGCTAAAAGATGTATAAGAATTCAGAAAGGGAACATTTAGGAAAGAGTTGGGGGGTGCTTGGTATATAGGTGTTTAATAAATGTTTGTTGACTAACTGATTGAGGCACAGAGCAGGCCAGTTCGTATGTGGGAGGGTAATGGGATATATAGACTCAATTGTGGAAGGCCTTGAATAGCAGGCAAAGGAGTTTGAACTTTACCTGATGGACAGTACGGAGCCACTGAAAATTCCAGAGCCAAGGAGTGATAGTTGTACAGATCTTTAGGAGAGAGAATTTGAATAGAAGGATGTAGGCTATCTTTGGAAGTCGAGGTGAGAGTGGAAATAGGAAGGTCCCTTAGTAGGCAACTGTAATAATGATCTCAGAGGGTAGTGGTGAGGACCCTTACCAGGGGAGGTGGCAGTAGCAATTGAAGATAGAACTAAGAGCAATGGGGCAAAGTACCAAAGAGGCAGAGTTGGGCTCCATGTAAGGAAAAACCAAACGTACCTCCTCACAGTTAGAACTGCCTCCAAATGGACTGGGCTGCCTCTGGAGGTCATCAGGGGAGGCTGGATCACTCCTTGCCAGGAGGCGCCAGGGGTGGGGTGTTTAGGAGGCATCATTATAGATGAGAGTTTGAGTGGGAAGGGACAGTGCAGTTCATCAATTTCAACCCTTTCCTTTTATAGAGGAGGAAAGCAAGGCCCAGCCATGGGAAGCAGTCACATGGCTAGCGAGTGGCACAGCCAAGATTTGAACTGTGGTCTTCTGCCTTCAAATCTAGTGATGCATAGGCATGTATTAGGCTAGATGGCCACTTTGAGCTTCTAGGATTTGGTGAAATTGATGGTTTCTGGGAAGTGAGGGATAGGGGAGGGTGAAAATAACTGCTGAGGTTATGAAGCTGCTGTGTCCGAGCCCACTGTTCCTCTGCATTTGCTGGGGACGGTTAGGAGATAATGAGTAGCTTAGGGGTCTGGAGTTGCTCTTTGCTGGGATCAGAGGAAGCCACAGGGGAGCCAAAGAATTGATGAGGATCTTGGGCTCGTTTTCTTAGGGCCCAAGGTTGGTGGCTTCCTTACATTCCTGAGATGGTGTGTATGCAGGTGAGAGGGGAGAAGATGGGAGAGAGGAGAAGGAACAGCATGGTGTCTTTTTCATTTTTTAATCCTCTCCCTCTCAACTGGTTTTTAGACAGGTGTTTTGAATTGCATGGAAACAGGCCTCCTCCTGCCCTTACTCCAACCAAGCCCATCTAGCCCTTGGCTCATTAGCAAACTCTGTAAGTCTTGCCTTTTGTCCATCACTAAGACCCCCTTTCCCACTTGCTGAATTCCTATCAGCCAGTCCCTCTGCCTGGCTGGCCCTTAGCCTGAATCCTCTCTCCTTGTCTTGGCTGATCATCCTAGACTCCACATTTCTTACCTGTCAGCACATGCATTATCTGCCTGTTCCTCACTCCCTTGCTTCCAATTCCAGTACATATGGCTTCTAGTCCACTTGACTTAATGGTATCTGCCAGCCCACTCCTGTAAAGCCAAATTCCAAGCTCTGGATTGCCTAGTCCTGCTGCCACCCAAGTCCCAGTCTAACAATTACAACTACTCCCATTGCCTTTGGGGTTCTTAGGCAACATGAGAATTATCTTCATTTTACAGAGGCCAAAAAAAGGGAAGTGATTTGCCCCAGGTCAAATAGCTAATCAGTGGCAGAGACAGGACTACAACCCTGGTCTCCTGGCTCCATGTTCAATGCTATCTTGCATCATGCTACCTATGCATGACGGCAAGGGGTTGGGGAGGAGACAGAGACACAGAGACAGAGATAGACATTGTAAACTCAGTTTGCCCAGCGTCACTGCCCAAGGGTAGCAAGTGAAGATGACTTTTAAGGGCAGCTTCACCTGTCAGACCAAGGGGAGCATCAGATAAACAAAGAAAGAAATGCAGTAACCTAGTGGATAGTAAGTCTTTGCTGATGGAACAGACTATACCTTCATTTTATCTTTTCAAAGCAGAAGAGAGAGGATTCTTTTGGGAAATGCTGAGGGAGAGTTAGCCCGATAGTAGAGAAGTATGGGTTGTGAGAAGGCAGCACTGAGCTAGGATAATGTGTAGACCTGCTGCAAGGACAGAAAACCCTCATGTCAGGAGGGATTTTAATAAAATTCATATATTCTAGGATCAGGAGAAAAATCCCTGTGCTAGCGAAGGTATTTGCCTTGCAAGTAGGCAGCTGCTTGGTTAATTGGCCAAATGAAAATTCATATTGCAGGGAAAGCAAGGAATTAACTGTGCAAGTTTTGATGGATATTCTAGGGAGGGGTGAGCACAGTTAGTCCATCAGAATGGAAGGCTGTCCCCCTGAACTGGCTGTCTGGCCTGTCTAATCCCGAATTCTGCCCTTGATGGGACCCTAAGAAATGGTTCAGGGAAAGGTCTATTAGGCCTTCCTGACATCAGCCTCATAGGTTGGGGTAGTGCTTTAAAACTCCAGAGCCCCTTTCATCAGTGGTTATTGAGTTATTTGTGGGATTATAAATCACTGTACCACATGCATTCCTAAGCAGGACTCATAGTGGAAAACCTGAAGAGAGAATTGGGGCATTTGCTGTATATCATCCACTGTGGCTTGGGTTGTGTGAGCCTAGACAGTTACTTTACTCGTTTCTTACCTACCTCATGAGGATACTATGAGAATTTGTTTAACTTTGTGTTTAAAAACATACACATACACACAGTTATGCAATTTACATATAGAACCACAAACTGACAAAAGGTAGCAAAAACGTTGTCCAAGCCCCTTTGTTTTACAGATGGACAAACTGAAGTCTAGAGAGGGGAGTTTATTGAGTTTACATACCTAGGAAGATGGCAGAGTAGAGAAGCACTCAGCTGAGCTCTCTCAACATTCCCCTCTAAATAACTTTAAAATAATGCCTCAAATCAAATTCTGGAGTGGCAGAGCCAACAAAAGGTCAGAGTGAGACATTCTTCTAGCTGAAGACAACACAAGAGGTTGGAAAGAGAGATCTGTGACATGGAGGAAGAGGCTGGCTTAGAGTCCAAGTGGATGAAACAACAGTGGTAGGACTAGGTGGTGGAGACAGAAGCAGCAGAGATGGTGAGGGGACCTGGCAACTGGTCAAAAAGAGATAAGAGGGAACCCTTGTGCCAGCACTGGACACAGGACCAGACACTGTTTGGCAACTCCATTGCCTATACCCACTTCTGGGTCACAGTTCAAGGGCAGAGGGAAGCATTTTCAGTCAAGACAGAGTGGAAGCCCTGAGGGCTAGTATAACTTCTGGACCCAAGGAAGGAGGGACCCTGAGGAGCAGTATTGATTACAGTCCTAAGGGATCAGGGGCCCTTCCTGGGTAGCAACCAGAGTGCAGACCAAGGGAGCAGAGACCATACCTCTCCCCAGATCGTATTACCTTGAAAGCACCCAAAATTCTAAAACCCCAGAATTACCTCAGAAAACAACCAGGCAGAAAAGTCTGAGGTTTGAGCCCTTCCTCCTGAATGCCAGGAACAGAGCCCAACATTAATATAAAGTTCCAAATCAAGAAATAGGGTGGGAAAATGAGCAAACAACAAAAAACAACCTAATCATGAACAGCTACTATGGCGACAGGGAAGATCAACACAAATTCAGAAGATAATGAAGTCAAAACAGCTACAAGAAAAGCCTCAAAGGACAAAAAAGGGAATTAGACACAAAGTCAAGCCCACAAAGGATTCCTAGAAGAGTTAAAAAAGTGATTTTCAAAATCAAATAAGAAGGGGCAGCTAGTTGGCACAGTGGATAGAGCACCGGCCCTGGATTCAGGAGGACCTGAGTTCAAATCTGGCCTCAGACATATATAACACGTACTAGCTGTGTGACCTTGGGCAAGTCACTTAATCCCATTGCTTAATCAAAAAGAAAAACAAAGCAAAATCAAATAAGAGTGGTAAAGGAGATAAAGAAATGAAAGCAAAGGAAGAAAAGTATGAAAAGACAATTAACAGCTTGGCGAAAGAGGCAAAAAAAAAATACCAAAGAAAATAACACCTTCAAAAACAGAATTGGCCAAATAGAAAAAGAGGTACAAAAATACGCTGAAGAGAAGGGCTCTTTAAAAAGCAGAATTGACCAAATGGAAAAGGAAGTACAAAAGCTCACTGAGGAAATAATTCCTTAAAAATTAGAATTGGGCGACTGGAAGCTAATGTCTCCATGAGACATCACGAAGCAATCAAACAAAGCCAAAAGAGTGAAAAAATGAAGAAAATGTGAAATATCTCATTGGAAAAACAACGGACTTGGAAAATATATCAAGGAGAGACAATTTAATGGGCACACAATTTTTCAAAAAGACTAGAAAAAGAACAAATTAAAAATCCCCAATTCAACACCAGTATGGAAATCCTGAAAATCAAAGGAGTGATTAATAAAATTGAAAGTAAAAAAAAAAAACTACTGAATTAACAAATAAAATTAGGAGCTGGTTTTATGGGGAAAACCTAATAAAATAGATATATTGCTATAATCTTCTTGCTAGCATTTTATTTAAAATGTTTGTGTTGGTATTCATTAAAGAAATTGGTCTATAGTTTCCTTTCTCTATTTTTGCTCTCCCTGATTCAGGTATCAAAATGATATTTGTGTCAGAAAAGGAATTTGGTAGAATTCCTTCTTTGCCTGTTCTTTCAAAAAATTTATATAGCATTGGGATTAATTTGTTCTTAAATGTTTGGTAGTATTCCCTTGTGAATTCATCTGGTCCTAGGAATTTTTTCTTAGGGAGCTCATTGATGGATTGTTCAGTTTCTTTTTCTAAGACAGGGTTATTTAAGTATTCTATTTCCTACATTTTTGTAAATATTTATCCATTTCACTTAGATTGTCAGTTTTATATGATTAAGCAAAATAACTCCTACTAAAAGTTTTAATTTCATTTTCATTGGTGGTGTATTCACCCTTTTCATTTTTGATACTAGAAATTTGGTTTTCTTCTTTCTTTTTTAAATCAAATTAAGCAAATGACCACAGTAATCTAGTATTTAATAAACCCAAAGATCCAAGCTTTTGGGGTAAGAACTCAACTGTGAAACACTTTGCTACTCTGATCAAGACAATGAGCCATGGCAATTCCAAAGACTCCAAATGAAAAAATGCTATCCACCTCCAGAGAGAGAACTGATGAACTCTGAATGCAGATTGAAATATACTTTTAAAACTTTATTTTTTGTGCAAACATGGGTAATATGGAAATATGTTTTGCATGACCTCACATGTATGATCAAAATCAAATTGCTTGGGGCAGCCAGGTGGCAAAATGGATAGAGCACTGGCCCTGGAATCAGGAGGACCTGAGTTCAAATCTGGCCTCAGACACTTTACACTAGCTGTGTGACCCTGGCAAGTCACTTAACTCCGTTGCCTAGCAAAACAAAAACAAAATCAAATTGCTTGCCTTCTCAAGGAGGGAGGAGGGGAAGAAGGGTGGGAAAGAATTTGGAACTCAGAATTTTTAAAAATGATTGTTAAAATTGTATATGTGCAATTGGGATATTTAACAAAATAAAATAATTTTTAAAAGTTTTCATAGCTGGGAGTAGAAGATGGGTCTCTTGATTTCTAGTCTAATTCTTTCTGTCATATCATATAATTCTTAAAGATAAACCTGTTACGGGGCAGCTAGATGGCCCAGTGGGTAGAGCATTTGCTCTGGAGTCAGGAGGACCTGAGTTCAAATCTGGCCTTAGACACAGAACACTAACTAGCCGTATGACTCTGGGCAAGTCACTTAACCCCAATTGCCTCATATAAAAAAAAAATAAGCCTGTTATTCCCAATTGAGAAATGATGAAATGATATGGGCAAGCAGTTTTGAAAGGAATAAATCTGAGCTATCAACAACATATAAGAACATGATTCAAATGCATAATAATTATAGAAATGCAAATCAAAGCAACCTCAGGGTTCTACTTCATCACCCCTAAGATTGGCAAAGTTGATGAAAAAGGAAAATGACAAATGTTAGAAGAGCTATGAGGAATCAGGCACATTCATGCACTGTTGGTAGAGCTGTGAATTTGTTTGGTAATTCCAGAAAGTAATTTAGAATTATACCCCTAAAATAATGTCATTATTTGGTCTCTATACCAAAAAAATCAAAGCGACAAAAAGGACCCATATGTACAAAAATATTTATGTCACTTCTTTTTGTGATAGCAAACAACTGGAAACTAAGAGGTGGCTTCAACTGGGAAATAGCTGAACAAATCACGGTGTGTTAAGGTAATGGCATGCCATGTTAGGGAATGCTAGGGAATGCCATAAGAAATGATGAAAGGCCAGTTTCAGAGAAAATGGAGGCACATATGAACTGATGTAGAATGAAGTAAGCAGAACCAGGAGAACGATATATACAAGAGGAACAACTTTGAAAGACTTAGATCTATGATTCCAGAGGACTGATGATGAAACATGCTGCCCATCTCCCTAAGGGCACAGAAGAAGCTGCGTATTTTTGGATGTGAACAATGTGGAAATTTGTTTTGCTTGCCTATGCTCCTTTGTTACAAGGGATTCACTTTTTTCCAATGGGGGGATGAGGAGAGGGAAAGAAAAAAATTGCTTAATTAAGTATAAAAAACTAATTTGCCATCTTTAAGTTCTGATCCTGTAATCCTCTATCAGATTGACATCAACTCCCAGTCCCATCAAAACATGTGCAAACTAAAATCTGCAAAACGTATTTTTTGCTTTCATTTATCATCATAGAAATTCCTTGGTTTCGCAGGTTGGCTTCATGGTGCAGTGGAAAGAACCCTGGGATTACAATCAGAAAAGGCAGAGGCCGTCTGTTGAAATCTTAACCTCTGTTCCTTACCTGTATGTATGATCATAGGCTTGAATCTCTTTGTGGTACCGTTCTCATCTGTAAAATGAGGGCATCAGACTAGGTAATACTTAAGAGCCCTTCCAGTTCCAAATCTGTGATCCACTGATCAAGCGTCCTCTGACCTGGGTTTGATTCCTAGCTCTGTCACTTACTAGCTGTGTGACTTTAGGCAAGCTTCTTTACCTCTCTGAGTCTATTACTCATCTGAAAAATGAGGATAACAATACATGTCCTGTTTACTTCATCAGTGTTGCTGCAGTGGTCAAATGAGATAACATACACAATGTATATAGCAAAATATACAATAAGGCTTCTAGGTGGCGCTGCAGTGCAGAGCTGGGCATGGAGTCAGGAAGACTCATTTTCCTGAGTTCAAATCTGGCCTCAGATACTTACCAGCTGTGTAACCCTGGGCAATGTTTGTCTCAGTTTCCTCATCTGTAAAATGAGCTGGAAAAGGAAATGGCAAACCTCTCCAGAGCCTTTGCCAAGAAAACCCCAAATGGGGTCACAGAGAGTCAGGCACACCTGAAACAACTGAACGACAAACAGCAATGTACAATATATTATACGCTGTCAAGTGTTATATGTTACTATAAAATAGAATACATAAAAATTATTATTAAAACTCTCAGAGGCTAGACTCTTATGAACATTTGAACATGGGTGTAATAGGCATGCCTGATTAAGTACCATGTTGCCAAGAATTCCTGGGCACAGAGGAGGAATGCTCATTTGAAGTAGTTTTTAGGACTCAGTTTGCCATGGATTGTACCTGTGGGTTCTGGGTGATTAGATCATCTGCCTCAGAAGAGGTCACACCCTTGCTGGACTTGGGTACCACTAGTCACCCTAATTGTGGTTATTCCCTTCTCAGGTTGGTTTTCTCTCCTCTAGATTCAAGAATTCTGGTTAATGTAGTCTTTAATCAGACATGCCTGTTACATGAAGAAGAGGAGAGAATAGAGATGTTTTGAGTCAATGTTTTCTCATTACGAGAGACTTTATGAATAAGAGCTAAGTAAAAGTTTTGCCCCTGAGACCCAATTTAGCACTTGCTTGCCATAGAAATAGCCCATTGGTAGAAATCAGGGGTTCTATATTTCTTTGAGTAAACTTCACAACTCTAAAAACACTGTCCTTCAATATTTTGATAAATCTAATATCTCATTGACATAGGCAGTCCCCCACTGGTGTAAATCACAGCCAAATCCATGCTTTATCTTGTGTAATTCTTGTCTATGTATTTCCAGGAAATCTATCCTATGTACCATAGGCCTCCGTCTGGTTCTTTATAATATTTAATGGATGTGATTGCAATACTCAGGCCGTCTATCTATTATCCTTAACTCTCACTACATGACCTACTCACCTCCTTTTCCATTCATACATGCCTTTGATTATTTCTTTTATACCACTTAGATACAGGAATATAGTATCTATGTAAAAATATTCCTTGAAAATTGGTTTCCTGTTAAGAGTCCGTTTTCCCCTGAATGAATGGGCTAGGTGCAAAGGGTGTCTGTTGGGCCATGAGGAATGGTTCTTCATTTGTTCATAGATGAATACCGTAAAGGTCATTGGAAATTCAGCATGCAAATCATCACTTCATAAGGCCCATATTGTAGTGTTACCCCCCAGTCTATTTCGTTCGGTTATATGCCTGAATCATTAGCATGGTTGAATTATAGAATGACCTACATGTTAGACCAGGCTGCTTGATTGAAATTATCTTTCTAATGGAAATCAGAGAATACTTTTAACATTGTTATAGTAGCACTGTATGTACCATTGATTACTCTGCAAAGTGACTCATAAATTTCACAGCGAGCTGTTTATTTGCAGATGAGATTAGGAAGCAGGATTGGTTGCAACAATTATCAAAACTTTTTGATACCGCTGTTATATTGACATTAATTATTCTAATTGTTGCTAGCAAATTCCAACCTGTCAACGTTATTATTATCATTATATTGTTATTGTCAATAATGATGATAATAGCTCATATTTCTACAGTGCTTAATGACTGCAGAGCCTTTTGCCTACATTATGATTCTCCTGTGAGCTGGTTAATGCATGCATGCGTGTGCACACACACACACACACACACACACACACACACATACATTTGTGAATGTATCTTATACATGAAGAAATCGAGGCTCAGAGAAGGGGAGTGGATTGCCCAAATTCACACAGTGAGGTTGTGATAAGCAAAAGATAAGCTTTGGACATGGCCTTTCCAAAACTGTTGTGGCATATGAAGTTTCTATTGTAATATGACTTTTTGGTGGGGAGGGAGTCTAGAACTCTAATTTGATTGGACACTTCTAATATGGGGACTCCTGTCACCAGTGAAGATCTGTAACTTAGTGTGTGGCCTAGGATACTAAAAGGTGAAGTGACTTTCCCATGGTCACCAAGCTTGTAGGTGTCAGAGGGAAGTTCTGTACCCAGATCTCTCCAGCTCCAAGGACAGCCACATATCTACAAAGCTTTGCTGCCTCTTTCAAAGTCTCTGATATGGGGCAGCTAGGTGGTGCAGTGGATAGAGCACCAGCCCTGAGGTCAGGAGGACCTGAATTCAAATCCGGCCTCAGACACGTAACACTTGATACTTACTCGCTGTGTGACTCTGGGCAAGTCACTTAACCCCAACTGCCTAAAAAACAAACAAACAACAAACAAACAAAAACAGATCAAAGTCTCTGATATCACAGAACTACTTCCCTGTGGCAAATTTTCTTCCTAGTTATAAACATTTAACAGAGATCATTGTAGTAGAGCATTGGGTCACAAAGGCCAAGGTAAGGAGTTTGATTGTCACATGAAGCAAATAGGAAGACTTTAAGGCAGTTACCATTTGGTGGCTATGGATTTCACCTCCAACCACTGATCATACAGAGGACCTGGAAAGAGAGGATGGCTAGGTCAGCAATAGCATGTTTATGTATAAAAGATGGCAGGGGCTAAAAATCAGATGGTGAGATTGTATCATCATCATCATCATCATCAATGTATTGAGCTCCTGTTATATGTGAGATGCTAAAATGTATATTTGGGATCTAGAGGTACACCTGCTCATTGCCTTGGAAGAGCTTACTCCATTTGGGGCGGCAAAACATGAGCATTATAAATGTGGGGAAGTGTGGCAGAGTAGAAAGTGCTGGGTTTGTCTCAAATATATAGAGAACTGAGTCACATTTATAAAAATATGAGTCATTCCTCAGTTGATAAAAGGGTAAAGGATCTGAACAGGCAGTTTTGGAAAGAGAAATCAGAATTGTATATAGTCATATGACAAATGCCCTAAGTCATTGTTGATTAGAGAAATGCAAATTAAAACAACTCAGGGATACCATATCATACCTGTCAGGTTGGCTAAAACGATAGAAGAGGAAAATGACAAATGCTAGAAGAGATTGTGGAAAAATTGGGACACTAATACACTGTAGGTGGAATTATGAACTGATCCAACTATTTTGGAGAGCAATCTGGAATTATGTCCAAAGAGTTATAAAACTTTGGCCTAGTAATACTACTATTAGTTCTGTTTCCCAAGGTGATCAGGGGAAAAGGAAAAGAACCTATATGTTCTAAAATTTTTATAGCCACTGTCTTGTGGTGGCAAAGACTTAGAAATTGAGGAGATGCCCATCAATTGGGGAATGGCCAAATAAATTGTGGTGTATGATTGTGATGGAATACTTGTTGGTGTTCAGTCATGTCTGACTCTTCATGACCTGGACCATAGCACACCAATACTTTCCATAGAGTTTTCTTGGCAAAGATAGTGGAATCATTTCCCGTTTCTTTCTCTAGTGGATTCAGGCAAGAGGTTATATGACTTGCCTAGAGTCACACAGCTAGTAAGTGACTAAGGTCAGATTTGAACTCGGGTCTTTCTGGTTGCAGGCCCAGTGCTATACCCACTGAGCAATCTAGCTACCTTATCTTATAGATACTTATTTCTAAACATGTCACACCCTCAGCCAATGTCACATGTGGAGTTGAGAGGGAGGGAAGGAAAGAAAAAGATAACTTAGAACTCAAAATGCAACAATAACTAAATAAATGGGGGGGGTGTTCAATTTGGAGTCAGAGTACCTGGGTTCCAATCCTGATTCTATGACATATTAAATGTTAGGTTTGGACTAGATGATTGATGATCTCCAATATTCTTTCTAGGTCTAAATCTATGACCTCGTGATCCTGAGATTACTGGTAATGTGAAGATAGGATAAATACCTCCTGTGGCATTCAGGGACTTTTTGCATTAGCATAAGATAAAGATCTTGATGAAGATTGATGCCTCAATGGATCATGGGAGTGTGGGATCTTCAAGATGACCCTGTGGCTATTCCATAGTTAAAGGAGACCATGGAGAGAGGAAATGAGACCACTAGACAGGTGGATGTCAATGGAGTAATGGTAGGGAGTACTTTTAAAACCTCCCAGATCTAGGGATTTAAGTACTCAAAGGTGGTTACATATGCTAATGGTTAAGTAGACATGCATAAAAGATAAAAG
The DNA here is from genome assembly GCF_003287225.1 of Phascolarctos cinereus. NCBI lineage: Eukaryota > Metazoa > Chordata > Mammalia > Diprotodontia > Phascolarctidae > Phascolarctos > Phascolarctos cinereus. Next base: position 43,127,698 of record NW_027556291.1, read on the forward strand.
GTCGTATTCCAGCTGAGAACTTGGCCATCGGTATATCATAGAGAGAGGAGAGTGCCTACATGTGTGGGCATCTAAAGAATTAAGCTGGATTTGCAATGCAAAGCACTGACCTTCTTCCTTGTTGGTATTCAGAGTGAATTGTGAAAAAAGCTGTGTCAAATAGTTTCATCATCCTTGGGTCAAATTGTTGTGTTCCCTGGAGGCCACAATTATAGGGCTTGGTGGGGTTGGCAAGAGTTAACATCCAAGGGAAGGCAGCATATGCCAACTGAGCAGGATAATGCAACAATGTCGACAGACATTAAAATAGACCCCTATTGTGAGCCCCATAATCAGGCCTGGGAAAGATATAAAAGTTTTCATAAGACATGGTCTCTTCCATTAGGGAGCCTACAGTCTAATGAAGGAATAAGACTGAAACATAACAATACATAATGTCCAATATTATATAATAAGTTTAGAGCAAAGCATTCCATGCAGTCCCTCCTTACTAGGGAAAGAGTCAGAAACTGCTACAGTCATTCAGAGGAGGCATCATTTTGTAGAACTTCAGCTTGGACCTTGAAAAAACGATAGTTCTTAGACAAAGAAAGGGAAGGGAAGAGAGAGAATGTTCTAGTAGGTATCATTTGGAGAGATAAACTCACCAGTGCTGCAGTTCTACAGTACTTCTAATCTTTTGGCATTGAAAGGATGCTAAGTATCCACATTGTAGCTTTCCTGCTCAGATACAGGTTGTGCTAGATAAACTTTGGATTCTTTTCCATTCTGTGATTTTGCGGGTCAAGTCTTAGCAACCTTGGGCAAGTCACGTGCCTTAATTTCTGTCAAGAATTAATGGATTTTCTATTCCTGGAGCTCTTCAAACAGGTATTAGATGGCCGCTTGCCAAGCATGTTGTAGAGGAGATTTTTCCTCAGGTATCAGTTGGACTAGATGGCCTCTGGAGACCTTCCAAGCCCTGAGACTCTGTCATTCTATCATCATAGACTCTTGTCTCCCAGTGAAAAGGATCTATTCCTATTCAAATTTCTCATAGTACTTTTTTTCCTGAACCTATTTTTGGAAGTCATGTTATTCTCCCTTATATCATTATTTGTCTACTTGTCCTTTCCCCAGTTCGATTGTAGGCTTCTTCAGAGGAGGGCTTATGCCATATTTATCTTTCTGTCCACAGTGACCTACATAATAGGAACTTAATGCATTTTTGAATGAATGAGTGAACTTCCATTTCTGTAATGCTTTACTGTTTACCAAGTACTTTCTTCACAATGGTGCTATGAGACAGGCAATTTAAATATTATTATCCCTGTTTTACATATGAGGAAACTGAAGTTCAGAAAGGTGATATGATTTTCTTAGGGGTATAAAAATAGTAAGCATCTGGAGCTGGGATTTGAACTCAGAGTTCTCCTGACTTTGAGTCCAGCACTATGCCACACTGCCTACTCATTCTCTGTTCAGTTTAATCAGATAGACTATTTATTAAGTACTTATTATGTTCCAGACCCTGAGCTAAGCTCTGAGAATACACATACAAGAAAACAAAATAGTCCCTACCCTCAAGGAGCAATTCTAATCCTTCTAATGAGACAAGGTAGCATATCTGGGAGCTGGAAGGTTGAGGGAGTGAGAGAGAGGGGAGGAAGGAAGGATAACTGCTCAGAGGCAAGGCAATGGAGATGAAGGGACTGGAGAGTGAGTCCAGATGTGAATGAGGTGAAGCATGGCCAGAGGCCTTACTAAACTGGTGGTCCTGAGGAGGTAGTCACCAATCAGAAGAGCAAGGCCTCACAGTGGAGGTCAATAACTGCAGAGCAAAGCAAAGTTAATGGGTAGTGTGGTCTAATGGACAGAGCCCTAGACTTGGAGATCTAAACTGGAGTCACAGCCAGTTTATGCCATTTATTAACTGTGTAGCCCCTAATAAGTCATGAGACTACCATGGGCCTCTGTTGCTTTAGCCTGATGAAGAGGGATCTTCCATTGTGTCATGGAGGTCATCCTGGCTTTTTTCCCCTTAAGACATATTGATTTAGTGTATAATTTGTATACTTGTGTATTTTCAATCTCTCTGATAGATTGTAATACATTCGTGCTAAGGTATTCTTGGTATAAGGCTATATATCTTTTGCCTTTTGGAATAATTCCAATAATTCTGTTCTAAGATATCCCCTTGTTTATTGTAGAAACTTCCAGGGTTTGGGGTGTGTGGTCTTTTGGTACTCTTTTCTTCTGGATGCTTGTAGTATTTTTTACCTTGATTTTCTCTTGATTTTTGGCTATGACATTCCTGGGATTTTTCCTCTTGGTGTTTCTTTCTGGAGTGACTGATGGATTTTTTTCTGTTTTTCCTTTTTTTTCATCAGCTTCTAGTTGATCTAGGAAGTTTTTATTTATCATTTCTTGAAATATAGAGTCTAGCTTTTTATAAAAAATCATGATTTTCAGAGAATCCAGTGATTCTTAAATTCTCTATCATTGATCTTTGTTCCAAGTCAGTTGTTTTTGACATCATAACTTAAAATTTTTAATGCTTTTCAGTCTTTTGATTTTGTTCTAATATTTCTTACCATCTTATGAAGTCATCAGTTTCTGTTTGCTCCATGTTAGCTTTCAATGAGTCTATTTCTTGGGTTAGGTTTATCACTTTCCCTTCGAAGCTATTTTAATTCTGATTTTTTTCTCTAAAACTTCTATTTCATTTGTAACTTTTGTTTTATTTTTCCCTAGGTATTCACATAGTCCTTTTGGAAAATACATTTTCCTTTCATTGAGTATCTGTTTAAAGTTGCTACATTGCTACTTATTCCTTTGTTGGTGGAGGCAATCTCTACATTTGCAACAAGTTTTGATGCTGGTTGATGTTTTCTTCGATTTATTTGTCTTTCCAGCTAAGTATGGAGAAATTCATGACGAGGCTGGGCGCAGTTTGATTTGTTTTGTTATAGGACTATCAGCAAAGCCATACAAATATTGTCATAGAATCATGGATCCTCGAAGTACTCGAGCAAGAAAATGTGGATAAAATATTTGTATCATCTTATGGGGTTATAAGGGGTTGTGAATATTCATATTTCTTTCTTTATGAGATTGTGAAGACCCACTGAGATAATTTATGTAAAATTTTTTGTAGGTTTTAAATCTATAGAAATGTCATCTACTATTAAGGTTAGGGACCAGACCTGTGATTTCATTGGAATCAGGAACTCCCAGGGGAGAACACTTCCCCTACCAGTACAGGTCAGCACCTGATTTGTAACTTATAGTGTCTTGCCTACAGTCACATAAACAATATATGTCAGATGGAGAACTTGAACTCAGAGCTTACTGGCTCCGAGGCCAGCCCTCTATCCACTATGAAATTCTGCTTCTCTAGTTACCATTTTCATTTTTTAAAAATGATACTCTTTTGACTATGTAGATTTTCAGCCACGTTCTATGTTTGATAGCATGTTGTGGCCATTTTATTTCTGTGGGAAAATACATTTCATCATATATGTACAAATAAGATCATAGAAATGCCAAGGATGTATTATTCCCACACTCACTGCCTCCCACTTAGAACGGGTGAGAAGGCTGAAGGGGATAAAGGGGCACTGAGGGAACTGGGAGAGGTTGGAGTGAACACCAAAGAGCAGGGGTGAGTTAGATTCTTATTTACTCTTCCCTGTCCCAAGACCCCAGGCCAATTCCCTTTGAATGCCAGGATCCTCATCCCCTTGACCCTTGCCTTGGACCCCACACTTTGAGACCTGGACCTTGGGATCCCTAAAACATAAGGTCATAGTTCCATAGCTGAAAGGGGCCTCAGCAACCACCCAGTCCAACCCCCTCATTTTGTAGAGGAATAAACTGAGGCTCAGGGAAGATGTGACTTGCCCCAAGTAAAACGAATAGTAAGTGGCAAAGGCAGGAGTTGAAGCCAGATCCTTTGACTCTAGTACTACGTCTTTTATCACTGTGATCACTGTGCCCCCAATATCACTGTTAGAATAGCAGTGAGCACAAGAGAACGTGGCGATTTGGGGCACCCTTCATCATCAAGACAGCAAAATACTGTGAAAGTAACACTGGGGCTGAAGTCAGAAGCCTTAAGTTCAAATTCTGGCTTTACCCGAAACAGCCTGGGTGACCTTGGACAAGTCATGTAACCTCTCTAGGACTCAGTATCCTCATCTGTAAAATGGTGGGGCTGGCCTAGATGTGACATCCTAAGATCCCTTCTATCTTCATATGTATGATCTTAAGATTTTTTTTTCTTTTTTTGTTTTTATTTTTTAGTGAGGCAATTGGGGTTAAGTGACTTGCCCAGAGTCACACAGCTGGTGAGTGTTATGTGTTGGAGGCCAGATTTGAACTTAGGTCCTCCTGACTCCAGGGCTCCTGCTCTATCCACTGTGCCACCTAGTTGCCCCAATATAATCTTAAGATTAACCCAGACCTGCAGGCAGCTTTGATCTAAGCTCTGTCATTAATTACGTCCCTGAACTTGAACAAGATACTTAATCTCTCTAGCCTCAGTTTCCTTCTCTCTAGAATGAGGAGGTTGGGTGATCTGTAAGGTCCTATCCAAATGAAAATCATATGATCCTTGAAGGAAGCAGAGTTTCCTCACAGTATAGAGTGATTGCTCCTACGAACAGGACTCATGTAAAATTTAGTACTCACGAGTCTAGCAGGGCCACTTTTATTTGCAGGTCAAATAGGTTTGGGGCTGTAGACCTGAGGGAGGTGTATGGGAATTAATAAGCCTGAAAGGAGCTGCCTTATATCAAATTGTTCACTTGATATTAGTTTGCTAATAGAGGAAGAGAAAGCTAATTACGAGGCCTGAGCATAATCAGTAATTTTTCCACTCGAGTTTTATGAATAGTAATTTTAAAAAACACACAAACCTTCTTGAAGCCATTGGCAGAAAAGTTAATGCTTGGCTTCTCAATGAATTATAGTCAATCATAAATTGTGCACAGTAGCTAATTGCCAACGACCGCAGTAAAGTGTACTTATCTTCCCAAATTGGATTCGTATTGGCTTCCAAAAACCTTCCAGCAGTTAAGTCAATCTTTATTTTGGGGGTGCACTGCTAGAGAGCTGCTAAGTGAAGTGGCCTAGGTGTATATTTGGTTGCCCAGGCTGACGGACTAGTGATGGGGTCCAGGTCGGCCAGAGCAGGCATGGGCTAGCCTGAGATCCGAGTAATAGCAGAGAGCAGAATACTAGCACGTCAGAACTGGGAGGAACTTTGCAGTCGTATGTCCCATGTTTTGAGTCAGGCGGTACCTTAGAAATGAGCTAGCTTTTCCCCCAGCCTTTGTTTGTGTTTTAGAGGAGAAAACTCAATCTGAGGGAGGGTGGGAGTCATCCAGGGGCAAAAACAGAACCCTGTGCAAATCCTACCTCTGCCACTTACTGCTAATGTGACCTTGGGCAATTTATTTCACTTGGCCTCAATTTCCTCACCTAGGAAATGAAGGAGTTGGTCCACATGCTTTCTTTGGTCCCTTCCAGCTAGAAATCTCTGACCTTATTCCATGGCAGAGTTAGGACTTCAGCAGAGGTCTTCTGACTTCCGGTTCTGAGTTTCCCCTCTGTCTCCTTTTCGTAGAAGGATTTCTGGCTCATCTTCAAGAGTAATATATCCTGGAAGGTCACTGCTTTTCCTATCAACATTAGGTTGTTGGTTTGTTTTCTCCTTTTGAGAAAAATGTATCAATGAAAGTAGATTACTTTTCCCTTTTATGGTAAAAACATCAGCAGCTATGGGGGGTTTCATCTCAAATTGTAAGATCCTTAATAGAACTGTGATGGGAAGCCAAAAGGGACTGCCTTGGTTGAGGCTGTTTCAATGGATTGGTGCTACCACCTGAGGCAGCCAGGAGCAGAGGGGGAGGGAGGGGGGAGGGGGAAAGTAAGCAACCTTGCCCCCTGCTCCTGCCTGTAGGACAGGTGCATGACTCAAAGTGGAAACTCAATAAAAGTTTCCAAAGGAAATAAATAGAACCCAGAAGGCTCGTTTCCCTGGAGACGAGGGAGGCATTATATGTCAGTTTCATGTTTTTAATCAAAAGGCCAAGGCTTCATCTCGATTGTAGTAACACGTATTTGCTTTGCAGGGAGATTTTCATCGGAGTGACAAATGCCTTTTTTTCCCTTCTGTCTCATGCACTTTCCCAGAATAGAGTGAAATCCAATAGAGAATAAAACAATTTTCTTGTATGGCATGTGCCCGTTTTTGTAGCTGTTTACATGTTGGTAGTTTTCTCTCATCCTTTTATACTGAAATGGATCTGTGATTTCATCAGCGTGGGGGTCCTCCAGCTGGCCCAGGGCAGGCATAGAGGATCATATGTCTGGAGCTGGAAGGGACTTGGGAGGCCATGTAGCTTAATCCCCTCATTTTACAAAGAACCAAACTGAGGTACCAAGAGAAAGGCATCATAGGACAAAGGAATCCTAGAGGTGAGACTGGAAGGAGAGACTCCATCTGAGTCATCATTGAACGGGTCAGGAAACTGAGACTGAGGCCTAGGGAGGTGAGCCACGTAATAATAAAATAACACTTAATAAACAGACAAATGAATAATGCCCCATAAGCAGGAAATGGCAGAAACAGGATTTGAAGCTAGGCCTTCTGACTCCAAATCCAGTACTTTTTCAGTTGCCCTGCATGCCATGCCGTCTGATCTTGTGGAATCCTTGTTTCAGTATCTCTGCAAATCCTCCAGAGAGGTGCTGGAAATCTTGTACCAGTGGAGCACACTCAGGCCAATCCTCTGCTGTCCCTCCAGTGGTCCCTAGGATCCAATACACAATCTTCAGCTTGCAAACCATAGCCCTTCCCAGTGTGGCTCCAGCCTTCCTTTCCAGGTTTATCCCCTGTTCTTGTCCTTCATGCACTCTCCAATCCTTCTAGACTGGCCTATTTACTGCTTTTCACACATGCTATTCTAGCTCTCTGCTCTATACCACTGCACAGACTGCTCTTTATGCCTGGAGGCGTAACTCCCTTCTCACCTTTGCCTTTTTCCAGTCCCTAGTTTCCTTCACAAATCAGCTCAAACCCTGCTCCCTAGGTGAAGCCTTTCCCAATTTCTTCCCCCTTTTAGTGGCTAGGACCTCTCCTCACTGAAATTACCTTGTTGATTTTTTTAATATAGTTTGCATCTGGATATGTACATTTTCTTCCTCCCAATAAGTACCTTGTTGCTTGATTCTTCATTCTATATGATTAGCAAACCTTCTTTTTTCCAGTCACACATGCCCTTGGGGAAATCTTGATGATGTCGGCTTTCATGGCTAGTTCTGTTAAAAAAAAAAATTCCAGTGTACTCTGAGGTTGCTGCTATCAACTCAAAGCAGCTCCATGTTTATGCTTCCGGTCTTGGGCTTAACTAGCTCACCTGCATCTGGATTAAGGGAAAGGCAGAGTCTTTACTTCCTCACAGTATCAAGATCTAGAGATAAAAGGGACAGAGGTCCCTTTTAGTCTAATCCCTTAATTTTACAGAGGAGAACACAGAAAACCACAGAAGGAAAGTGACTTGTATAAGATCACACAAGCAGTGAGCATCAGAAGTGGGCTTTGAAACCAGGTCCTAAAAGTCCAGAGCCTGTGCTTTTTCCAGCTCACTCAACCTACTGGATCCTCCTATACAGAGTAGATTTTTTTGATGGGAAAGAGGAAATTGTAGAAAGGAAAAAGAAAGCTAAGACCAGGGGGCTGGGGGTGGGATAGGGATTGTCATTAGATATTATAGTTTAAAAGGGAATCATAGGATTTAGAGCTGAAAATGTCATTAATGATCATCTAAACCAGGGGTGGGGAACCTGCAGCCTCAAGGCCATATTAACAGCTTCTGGTGGGGAGGTGGAGGTACTATTCTGTGTGTGTTCGAAAAATGCAGACAAACAGGCTGTAGAGGATAATAGCAGGGACACGACTCTATTTCACTCAGTAAATTCAACGGCTATTCATGATGTACCTCCATATAGTACTACTACTTGGAACTGAGGGAGAAAACGAAGGCCATACTCTCCTAGGGAATGGGCCTAACACGTGGGCAATGATAATGAGAATGCAAAGTACTATTCACTTACTCCACAAACATTTTCAAAGCACCTGGTATGCAGAGAGGCCTGTGTCAGGTGCTGGGCTAGACACAAAGTTGAGATAGATAAGACCAGCTCCCTGGAAGCTCTGTGAAGCTGAGTCGAGTGAGGACCTGTGATGCCAGCAAAGAACTGTAACACAGAGGGTCATAACCTGATAGAATGATGGGGCCAGAAGACCCTTAGAGGGCATCTAGTTCAACCCCCTCATTTTACAGCTGAGGAAAGTGAGGCTCAGAGAACATAAGTGACTTACTCAGTATGTGCTCATAGGCAAGTAAGTGGCAGAGTCAGAATGTGAACCCAGGTCTTCTGCCTCCAAATCTGACTATAATTCATGAGGTGATATTTGGGAGAAGGACTGAAGAGATGAAATGAGATCGTGTATATTATTTTACTGTGCTGGGGTCACTGTTGTCGTTGTTGTTGTTTGTCCTTCCTTTTTGAAGAGAACCAATGACATCACTGGTCATGTCTTGATTTGACGTGAGCTGGATTTAAGCAAGGCAGAATTGTACAGAGTTGTCAGCTTCATTCTCTTTTCCTGAGTCATTGAAATACAGTGGCAAGACAAAAGTCAGGATGCCTGGTGATGGTCCAGGATGCACTGGATGACCTTGGCTTGTTCCATGTCTGACCAAGCTCTAAGTACCTGCGTTAGCCACCTTCATGGCTGTTGGGACCAATTGTTCTCATCTGCCTATTCCACCAGGGAAAGTCTTCACCTGCATGGGGTAGACATTCTCTAACTCATTGGCAGGTGTGAGGCCTGTTGGTTACCCCCAACCTGGTTCAGCCTGTCTCAGTTTGCTGGGGTGTCACTGTTGTGAAGGCTATGGTTTCTTGGAACCACAGGTGAGAGTTGGATGAAGGCAGACACCAAAGGTGGGTGAGTCACACTAGAGGTGCTAGTACTCTTGAACATCCCATACAGCCCTAGAGACATAGATTTAGATGCAATACAAATCTTGGCCTCCGGGAACTTAAAGTTTATTGGAATCTAGGGAAATGACTGTGTAAAATGCTTGGTTTTGTGTCTCCAGCACCTAATAATATAGTGTCTGCTACAGAGTAGGTGCTTAAATGCTTGATGAGTCGTGAAGCAAGAAAGAGCAAGGCAGATACAAAGCAGCGACCCAGACTGTAAGTTTAGGATGGGGAGGTCACTTTGGGCTGGGGATGTTAGGGAAGGCTTCAGGGAGCTGGTGGCCCCTGAGCTGGTACTTTAAGGGAAAGGAGGGGCATCAATGAACAGAGATGGAGAAAGGGGGAGCAAGCAGGGAGGAGAGGAATGCCAGGCGTGGGGCACTTCATGAGCAGAGATATGGAGAAGGGGATAGGACAGGAGAACAAGTCAATATGGAATAGTCCAGCAACAAGTTTTTGGAAAAGCAGAAGACACAGATGTTGCTTGCCGGTTGATCCACACCCTCTTTTGCTCTCATTACATATGTTGTATGTATGTATGCATGTCTTTGTATGTGTCTCTGTCTCTGTCTCTCCCTCTCTCCTATCTCTTACCATGGGATGAGGACATTTGATTTGACTTTGCAGCTGACTCATTCATCCCTGGCAGGCTGACGGTGCCTCAAGTCTCTCCCTCCTCTAGTTCATGCTCCATTCAGCTGTCAAAGCGATCTTCCTAAAGCACAGGTCTGACCACATCTCTTCCCTAGTCAGTGAATTCCACTGGCTCCCTATTACTTTCAGGAGCAAATAGAAAATCCTTGGTGTGGCTTTTAGGTCTTTTGTAATAATAATCCCACCCTACCTTTCCAGTCTTCTTATTTCTTACACTTTTCTACATTAATTCATTCAGTAAATGTTTATTGAGCACCTACTATGTGCCAGGCACTGTGCTAAGTACTAGAAATACACAAAGAGACAAAAGAGTCCCTGCTCTCCAGGAGTTCACAATCCCCCACAATGAGGGAGATAATATGCAGACAAATATATACAAAGCAAGCTACATACAAGATAAATAGGAAATAATTAATAGAGGGAAGGCACTGGAATTAAGAGGGGTTGGGAAAGGCTTCCTGTAGAAGGTGGGATTTCAGTTGGAACTTAAAGGAAACCAGTGAAACAACTATGGGCATCTCGGTGTCCAAGTGGGTGGAGCACCAGGCCTGGAGTCAGGAAGACTCATTTTCCTCAGTCCAAATGTGGCTTCAGACACTTACTAGCTGTGTGACCCTGGGCAAGTCACTTCAAGTCACTGCCTAAATTTCTTCCTCTGTAAAATGAGCTGGCGAACATGGCAAAGCACTCAAGTATCTTAGCCAAGAAAACCCCCAAAAGTCACAAAGAGTTGGACATGACTAAAAACAACAAAGGGGAAAGCTTTCTATAGAAGGTGGGATTTTAGTTGGGACTTAAAAGAAGCCAGGGAGGTCAGCGGTCAAAGCAGAGGAAAGAGAGCATCGTAGATATGGGGGACAGCCAGGGAAGATGCCTGGAGTCAAGAGATGCAGGGTCTTGTCTGTGGAACAACCAGGAGGCCAGTGTCATTAGATGGAAGAGTACTTGTCAGGGAGTAAAGTGTAAGAAGGCTGGAAAGGTGGGAAGGGGCTGGGTTATGAATGGCTTTGAATGCCAAACAGAGCATTTTGTATTTGCTCCTGGAGGCAATAGGGAGCCACTGAAGTTTACTGAGTAGGAGAGGGATGTGATTGGACCTGTGCTTTTGGAAAATCATTTTAGTAGCTAAATGGAGGATAGATTGGAGTGGGGAGAGACTTGAGGCAGGTAGACCCACCAGAAGGCTATTTCAATAATCAAGATGTGAGCTGATGAAGGTCTGCCCCAGAGTGGTAGCTATGTCAGAGGAGAAAAGGGGGGCAGATTCTGAGATGTTGCCAAGGTGAAATCGACAGGCCTTGGTAACAGCTTGGACATGCGGCATGAGGAGTCCAGAATGACTCCTAGGTTGTGAGCCTGAGGATAACAGTGTCCTCTACGTACTCTGACTTCCAGTGACACTGTCCTCTTTGGAGTTATTCCTACAAGACACTCTTTTTCTGTGCATTGTTACTGACTCCCATGCCTGCTACTCTCTCCCTCCTCATCTCTGCTTCCTGGGGTGGGGAGAAGGGAATAAGCATTTATATTGTACCTATTACATGCAAGGCACTGTGCTCAGCAATTTATAGATATCTCATTTGAACTTCACAACAACCCTTGGAGGTAGGTGCTGTTATCCCCATTTCACAGGGGGCTCAGGCAAGCAGACACTTATTGAGGAAACTGAGACAAGCAGAGATTAAGTGACTTGCCTAAGATCACACAGCTAATAAGTGTTTAAGGCTACGTTTTTAACTTGGGTCTTCCTGACTCCAGGCCCAGCCCTCTGACAAGCTTCCTCCTGACTTCCCTGGCTTCCTTTGAGTCGCAGTTAAAGTCCTGCCTTCTGCAAGAAGACTTTCCCAGGCCTCCTCAGTCGGAAGTCCCTTCCCTCTGAGATTATCTGCACTTTACCTTGTGTATGTCTTATTTGCACCTCGTTGTTTACATGTCAACTCTCCCTTTACACTGTGAGCTCCTTGAGAGGCCAGATTTCTTTTTTACCTTCCTGTGTATTCCCAACACTCAGCCTAGTGCTTGGAATATAGTAGGCACTTAATAAATGCTAGTTGATTGTCACCTGTGCTTCACTGCCAAGTGCTGGCTGAAGCCCAGAGCCACCATCGTGCCTCTCTACCCCACAGAAAGCCCTGCAGTCCGATGGCACTCAGGAATGTTGACTCAAGCCCCAGAGGAGTGGAATGTTTCCTCCATGCTTTATGCTCAGCCCCTGTTTCCTTCCAGGGCTTAGCCTGCTTTACAAATTATGCTCTATGACACGCAGGCTCAGTGATTTGGAAGGTGAGTCTATAGTAGGAGGCAGTGTTTGTTAAATGAAATGGCCTGATTTTAACACCAATTATCTGACTACCTGCATCGTTCCACCAATTATCTGTTAATGAGGCTGCAACCCCCCCCCCCCATTCTGTTAATCTCTTTTCACCTAGAATTCTTTGCCAGTGGTAGCCAGTAGAGGAGGCAGGTCAGACTCTTAAATAAGCAAATAATTCTCTCTCTCTCTCTCTCTCTCTCTCTCTCTCTCTCTCTGGGGGAGAGAGAGAGAGAGAGAGAGAGAGAGAGAGAGAGAGAGAGAGAGAGAGAGAGAGAGAGAGAGAGAGAGAGAGAGAGAGAGAGAGAGAGAGAGGTGTGAGTGTGGAGAGGGGAGAGAGAGAAGAGGGGAGGAGGGAGGGAGGAGAGGGGAAACAGACAATTTAATGAGAAATATCAAGTACATGGATGTGATATTGTTGTAAATTCTTAGTTCAGTAATGTATGTACAAACCCAGTAAAAGCTGAGAACGTATATGGCTCTTTAAGGTAATTTTTATTGATAAATATGTATATACATTTTTTCCTTCATTTCCCAGGCAAAATTTGTTGAGCAAAACTAATGAATGCATGGGGCAGCTAGGTGGCACTGCATTGAGTAGAGTGCTGAGCCTGAAGTCAGGAAAATTCATTTTCCTGAGTTCAAATGTGGCCTCAGACACTTACTAGCTGTGTGACCCTAGGCAAGTCCTTTCACCTTTTTTTTCCTCAGCTTCCTCATCTGTAAAATGAGCTGGAGAAGGAAATGACAAACCACTCCAGTATCTTTTCCAGAAAATCCCCAAATGGTTTCACGGAGAGTCAGACATGACTGAACAATAAATGAAGTATATCAGTGAGGTCTAACACTCTATACAGTATTCCACACTCATGATACCATCACTTCTGCAAAGAATGGAAGCAGGCACATTCTCATACCTTAACAGTAACAGTTATGAAACATATAGATATGAAACATACATGTATTCCTCAAAAGAGGCTGGAAAAAGAATTCCCAGCTAATACCTTCTTGTAGACCTAGTAGGGCTTGCCATGTAGCACCAAAGAAGAGCAGAAGATGAACCTACAGCTTCAGAATCATAGACAGTCCTAGGACCCTAGATTAGAGCTGGAAAGGACTTTATAGGCCAGCTAGACCATAGGAGGAAACTGACGCCCCAAAAGGTTAAGTGTTTGTCCAAGGTCACAGGAAATAAGTCTTTGAGATGAAACATGAACCTAGATGCTCTGACTTCAAAACCATACATTTTTTTCCATTGCTCTACTACCAGAAAGGTGGACTCCAGAAGACTAGTATCTTAAAGCCTCATCAAGTCACATACTGGTCTCCAAGTACTCAACAAGTATAGTCCCCTCCATTTGTGATAGTTTCTTCCTCATTTTAGCCAATGTAATTTACTGGAGACTGTAGTTTTGAAACATAAGGCCTTGCTCATAAAATGAAAGCTGCGGTTGCTCCTTCCTTTCCCCTTCTGATCATGCCATGCTGGAGGTCGAAATTTCCTGAGGCCTATTGTTTAGGGTAAAGCCAGTGGAAAGGGTGAAGTGGTGTGCATTCTTCACCTGCCCCCCTAATATTCTAACCAAGGAAAAGGTAACTGAGTACTCACTGTAAATTACTATATTGCCAAGGATGGCTGAGCAGGCAAGATCCTAACAGTGTGGTGTGTAGGAAGCAGGGCAGTGAAGTGGAAAGAACAGTGAACTCTAGGTCAAACCTGGGTTCAAGACTTACTGATGCTTACTTCTGATGCTTGCTAACCAGCAGACCTTGGGTAATTCCCATCAGGCTTGTCTTTGAGCAGGAAGTGGAATGGAATGGAATGGACACTGGACATTGAATCAGAAGACAGGCGTTCCAGCCCTGGCTTCAATGCCTACTAGCAGTGAGGATGTAGGCAAATCATTTCCCATCTCTTAGCCACAGTGTTCCCGCATATAAAATGGGAATATTGACACTTGTACAATCCACCTTACTGAGGGTTGATAAGGAAAGTATTTTGTAAACCCTAAAGAAGAATCAAATTGTGGTGTTTTATTTTTATTATTATTGCCTGCCTCCTAGGGTTGCTGTGAGCACCAAATGAGATAAGTATAAAGTGCTTTGTAAACTGTGAAGCACCGTAGAAATGTCAGCTATTATTAGAATAATAGGATCTTAGAGCTGGAAGGTCTCCCAGTCTTATCTTGGCACAGGTGCAGAGGATCAACAGAGACACTGGCAGGTGGGAAGGTAGTGAACAGGTAGGTATCAGAGCTACTGAGAGACCACAGCACTCTCGACATGCTAATCTTATTTCTCTCTATTACAAATATTGAGCGGCTAGGTGGCGCCATAGTGCACAGAGTGCCTGTCCTAGAGTCAGGGACACTCATCTTCCTGAACTCAAATCTGCCCTCAAATAGTAAGTACTAGCTGTGTGAGCAAGTCACTTAGCCCCGTTTGCCTCAGTTTCCTCATCTGTAAAATGAGCTGGAGAAGGAAATGGCAAACCACTCCAGGATCTTTGCCAAGAAAATCCCCAGTGGGGTCACAAAGAGTTGGATACAACTGAAATGACTGAACAACAATTACAATTGATTCTGATTCATTTGCACTCAAGTCTTCCTCTGGACAGATCTGACATGATATAGCCTCCAGATTCTAGAGTCTAGACTGATTCCACCTGTGTTTGATCTGCCAGTGTCTCTGAACCACCCAATAGCCATTGGAAGAGACACAGAGATTATCTTGTTCAGCTCCTACCTGAAACATGAATCAGTGTTTGTGCTGCAATACCTCTACCTAGTAATGATCCATGTAGCCTCATTACTCTCATTTCTCTAGTGTTTTAAGGTCCTTTCCGCAGACCCACGAAGTAGGGAGTATATGTGTTAATATTGACAATATACATTGCATATCTCATTTACACTGCATGCCGCTAACAAAGCCTGAAGGAGTTTGAGTGACTTGTCCAAGGTCACACAGCCAAAAGCAAGGGGGCCTGGGCTAGAACCCCGGTCTCCTGACTTTAAATTTAGTGCTTTCCCCATGTCATAGCACTGCCTCCTCTGGGTTTGAATCCTGACCTTGCCACTTCCTAGTTGTCAGATCAAGAACAATATATTTCTCTGATCCTGTTTTCTTATCTGTAAAATCAAGGTAGTACTTTCACTATTCCTCCCACAGTTGTTTTAAAGAAAGCACTTTGTAAGCCATAAGGTACTACAGAAATGGATTAAGGGTGGGTGAGGGGAAGGGCTAGGTCTGACCTATGAGTTCATTTCTGTAGAGAACTCTGGGTGAGGAAACCCAACTCTCCCAGTAGAGATTTGTAACTGCTCTCCAGTTGGTGCTCTTTAAGAGTTGTTTGGAGGATCTGAGAAGTGAAGGGACTTGCCCAGAGCATCCCAGGTTCCAGTGTGTTCCAGAGGCAGGCCTTGAAGCCATCTTGCCTCAGAGGCCCGCTCTCTAAGCACTGCATGGCTGCACATGTGAAGTCTCTCCATCGCCATCCAACTGCAACTTCTCATCAGATAGAAATGGTTCTGCTGTTCTTGGATGTGCAATATTTTGCAAACTATTGCACAGGTGCTCAAAATGATTGATTTTTGTCACTGCATAAAAGTATAAGGATGCAAACTTCTCCTCTGTCGATTCAATGAAAGGATCTTCAGGCCAGGTCTAGCAGTAGATAAGTCAGACAATGGGGATGATATGAACCTCTGCTGATTCCCATGGTATTTTCATTTGTTCTGCCAAGTCTTTATATTTTGAGAACTTTTCATTCCAGATGGTTTGGAGGTTAGGAGTGTTCAATGCACCAACATCTAATTTGGGGAGGGGTGATTGTTGTATCTGGGTGATAGTCATATCTGTGAAAAAACTCAAGTTGCGGTATTTTTTAAAGCCTGTATTTGAAGTATTGGAGGTGTGGTATCTGTTAGTTTTATGAAGAACAGTGAGCTTCTGATTATTATTTTGGATATTTAATTGTGTCTTTCTAGGTATTCAGTCAGCACTAAAGTTTTGCAGTCTCTAGTTATATGTTATAAAGATCCTACGATTTCTTTACAAAGTCAGAAATGATCATTCAGTCCTGACTCATTAAGAATAAGCTTTCTGTTGTTTCTGGTAGCAGTGACCAAATGATGATGATGGTTGTCTTTGTCTTCTTAGTTCCTAGCTCAGTATTTAGTTTTTGATAATTGACTGTTGAGTGAATACAGTATTACCATGCCAAATCCTGGCTACAAAGCATAGATTTTCTTGGATGCCAGACGCAATTTCTGGAATGAATTGCCTCATATGATAATTAATGTGATAACTAACAGTGGCAACCACATGAACCCAAGCTCCAATTTCTATAGTGCTTCCAGGTTTACTAAGCACTTTCCTCCTGACAAATTGGTAAGGTGGTTAGTGCATGCATTATTGTCCCTATTTTGCAAAAGAGAATATTCAAGATGTGAGCGTGGAAGTGATTTGCCTAAGGCTGCACAACAGGAATATGTCAGAACTAGGATTCAAAAACACATCTCTTGATCCCAAATCCAGTATACCTTCCCCTGTGTTACCTTCCCCATGGGATGTGTGAAAGGTTACATAGAGTTGGGGCTAAAAGGAGCCTTAAGTGTTAGTTTATTCAACCCTCTCATTTTTACAGCTGATAAAAACTGAGGGCCAATGTGGTTAAATGACTTACCTATGGACACACAGGTCTGGGTTTAAACCTGGTTCTTAGACTCCAAATCCAGCATGATTTCCAATATACCACACTGACTCTGAATGCACCTGATTGCTAGAAATGGCTTGTTTGTCAATAAATCCCAGTCGATCAGTGAGCTTTTGTTTTATTGGTCAGCTAATTAGTGATGGGCTCCATTGGAAATGGGGGGGAGGGGAATGATGTGTATTTAATCACCATTTCTTGCTCTGCAGATCAATCATTGGCTAATTAATAGTGACAGGCTTCTTAAAGCACCAGGTTCTAAATTAGGTTTATGCCCATGGGCATGTTTTCTGCTGGGGGAAAAAAAACAGTTGAGACCGTCTTTCCTTGTTCCTCTTAGGAAGAAAATGTCCAGAATGATCATAGGCATATAACAAGACTGGCTTGGCCTGCCAAATGTTTGTTCCCTTCTGTTCATCAGTATTCATTTGCCATCCTTCCATGCAGTTTGTAGAGAGCCCAGCAATCAGTTGAGTAGTGTGGCAGATTTAAATCAGTAATAAAAGCCCTGGGGAAATTAGCAAGACAAAACATTAACCACAGACTAAATATTAACATATATTAGCATTTTTATTATACCTGTAGAATTGTTCGATGGACACGGTTACTACTATTAAAAAGTTTATGTTGTGTGGCACATAATTTCTATGTGTATTTTGTTTTAAGACTTTTGAGGTTTAATTACACTGAATTGCATAATGGCGTCTGGACCCCATTTCCCTTTATAATGAACTAAAGTGGACTAGTGTAGGTGGATTTGCAACCAAAGGTTGAAATTAACAACAGGTAGAGCAAGGAAGGATGTATGTAGGCAGTTTCCTAAACCAGGAAAAAAGAAAAAAAACCTTTTGAATCTGAAGAATGAAACATATGAAAGGATCAGTGGGGGATGTTGCAAAGAGGCAGAATTCAGTTCAGTAAACAGAAGAAAATTCTAACAAATTAAAGCTGTCTCAAAGCGAAGTGGGCTGCTTTGATAGGTAGTAAGTTCCTTGTTACTGGTGGTCTCCAAGCAGAGTGAATTTAGTCCAGCCCTAAATTTGAACTGGGTGACCATATATTGGGAAGGCTGCAGAAAGGCCTCCTGCTCAGATTGAGGTTGAACTCAATGACCTCTCAGGTCCCATCTAGCTCTGTGACTCTGTTAAGAAAGAGTATTGATTGCCCAGACTACAATACATGCCCATCGAGTGAGCCCTTTGCTATTGTGAGCAGGTAACACAGTTGGATAGTTGGACTGGACTCATAATTGAATAAGGGGAGCACAGTAGGCTGCATGCCATTTTGGAAATTGTGTAGCGTATTCAATGATCCCAGGCTGCTCTCTGCCTCCAGAGCACTTTTTTTTTTTTTTGCTGCTAGGCAATGAGGTTGTGACTTGCCCAAAGTCATACAGCTAGGAAGTATTATGTGTCTGAGTCCTGATTTGAACTCAGGTCCTCCTGACCCCAGGGCTGGTCCTCTCTATCCACTGCATGGAGCACATCTTTTGAAAAACAACTTTCTCCCTGGTATAGTAATCTGAGGGATAGCTTTGGACCTGGGTTCAAATTCTGACTTGGAGTTTATAAGACTTGAGTTCAAATTCCATCTCCGAAACTTACTAGTTGTGGGAGCCTGGGCAAGTCACTTAACCCTTTAGGGGCCTCACCTGAGAGGGTTGGACTTGCTGACTTATGAGAATGCTTCCAATTCTAGATCTCCCATTTTGATGAATAGGAGGACCTTGGCCATCTTCTAGTCCAGAAGTTCTTGACCTGAGGCCTGTGAATTAAAAAAAAATCAATAACTATTTCAATATAATTGGTTTCCCTTGTTACTCTATAAATTTTATGCATTTAAAATGTTATTCTGAGAAGGGGGCCTATAGGCTTCACCAGGCTTCCAAAGGGGTCCATGACCAAAAAAGTTAACCTCTGATCTAGTCCAACCCACTCATTTCTCAGGGGAAAAAATTCAGGCCAAGAAGGGTTAAGTTATATCTCCAATATCCTATAGGTGATGCCTTAAAGGGTAGAGCTGGGACTAGACCCCATTCTTCTTACTACACTACTGTTACAGAGATTTCTTAGCTACCTAGTTCAGGTCACCCCAACTGACAACAATGAAGAAATCCACTTCCAGTCTCCTCTGACATTTAGTAACTATATGATCCTGGGCAAGAGTGGTGTGCATTAAAATGGGTGCTGGATTTGTTGTCAAATCCTAATTCTACTACTTATTATCCAAATGACCTTGGACAAGTCACCCAATCTCTCTAGATCTCAGTTTCCTCAACTGTAAAATGAGTGGGTTAGACTGAATGGTCTCTTTTATCCCTTCCAGTTCTAAATCTCAAATTGTATGATCTTACAAACCTTCCCGCATCTTGGGTATCACCCTAGGCCCTACCAACTAAGTCATTGATGGGTTGTCATTTGCTTTGGTGAAGGGAATTCTCATACCTTTTCTTGTGCTGGCAAATCACAGATCCTCTGTAATCTTCTCTTTATAGTCTGTAGCTGCAAGTCATGGAGTACAATAAAATCAGAAGAATTAAAAGTGCAGGTGATCCAGAGGGCAATGGAAGAAGCATGTGGGTAGGCATAAGCAAGCTGCCATAAACATTCTTAGGATGTAGGCTGGGTCAAGTCATTCACTATGTACTGTGTGCCAACCATCGTGCTCTCCATTGGAGAGACAAAGACAACAAAATGAGTCACTTCCCGCAAGAAGCTTACAGTCTATGAAGGAGACAACATACAAATATGTAGAAACAAGATATATACAGGATAAACTGAAGATAATCAACAAAGGACAGGCTCTAGCCCTAAAGGGGATAGGGAAAGGCCACCCGTAGAAGAGGATAGACCAGAGTGGGAAGGAACTTGAGGCAGGGGGACTGCTGCAATAGCTCAGCAGGCTATTGCAGCAGTCTTGGTATGAAGACCTCTGCTAGGGTGGTGGTAGTGTCAGAAGAGATAAGGGGACATATTTGAGGGATGTTGTAAAAATAGAATCAAGAGCATTTAGCAACTGATTGTATGGGGAGGTGGTGAGAGAGTGAAAAGGCAAGGGGGACACCTGGGTTGTATCCTTGACAATAATAGGGAAGTTAGGAAAAAGGGAGGAGTTGGGGCGGGGAAGGAAGGCTAATGCATTCGTTTTTTGACAGGTTGAGTTTAGTTTGAGATGTCCAATAGACAGGTATAGATATGAGTCTGGAGGTTAGGGCTGGACAAGGAGATGAGACTATCCCCTCTATAGGAGTGCGTCCCCTGTTGGTGCCGGTGGAGCCAGGCACACCTGACTTGTACTCTGTGCGTACCTACACCGACTTCACTAGATTCTCAACAATGAAGTGCATAAAAGACATCAAGAACTTGTATGGCCAGAGGAGGAGATAGGCTAGTCATGGAGCAAGGACAAAGGATGATAGAGAACCAGAGTGTTGCAGCTTCTTGTGTCCATGAGGAAGGCCTCTGGAGTATTGAGTAGCTCCTCTGAAAGAGTTTTGGGTAGACCTTGGACAAGAATCACATGGAATTAGAAGGTGATGATGAATTCTATTTTGTATCCTGGAGGGAATGTGTCCATTGATGAGATTAGAGATCTGTCAAAGTATGTGCCTGCCTGCCTGTTGTCTTGTCTCTTGAAAGGCAAGAATAAGATCAGAATTACTGCAGGGACCTAACCCCTTTAACACCTGTACATGTCTGGGTATGTGCAGGACTCCAGCACCCTGGGGCCTTTGGACAACTTGGGACACTCCTGAATCCTGGCCCTCATATCCTGGCACCTGACTAAAGGGAAATATTTCTATAGGGGAAACAGCTGAGATCTGGAGACTTTGAAGACTTGGGTTCTGATCCCAGCTCTGGTCTGGCACTTTCAAGCTTTGTGACCATGGGCAAGTCACTTAAATAAGCTTGAATATTATCTTCCTTTAAATGAAAGTTATAATGCTACCAACTTCTCAGGGCTGCTGGGAGGAAAGCTTTTTGTTTCTTAGAGTACTATATCAATGCAAGTCATTATTATTATTATTGAGACTAGCTTGGGCTAATCCACTCTTGGATAAAGCATTTGTTAATAAGACCTGGGCCTTGTAGCATTGGGTGCCTATCACTAGGAGAGATGCTGAAAAAGACCTTTGTGATGTGAATCCTGCATCCCTTTTTCAAATTCCCTCTTTTCAGCTCCTAGCTTTCAAACAAAGCTCATAACATTCACCTAAGGCTCACACAGGGCAGGGTGGATGATGTCAGGAGGAGGGACATGAGGCGGGAAAGAATATCTGTAATGCTCTGTATGTGAAATTGTTGCTTTTGCTCTTCCTCTTGTTTCTGTAAGGTTTTACAGCTGACCAGTTTCCCTCAAAAATGTTCCTCACAACCCCCTTGAGAGGAAGTGGTGAAAGTAGTAGTGCTCCCATTTTACAGAGGAGGAAACAGAGGCCTAGGAAAGGCGATGATTTGCGCAGGGTCACAAAACTAGTACATGAGGACTTCAATCCAGCACTTCTGACTCTAGCACCAATCCTCTTTCCATTATTCCATGGATCTCATGGAATCACAGCATTTTCCAGTAGGAAAGGCTCTCAGCAGCCATACCCTCCAGAAAAATCCCCATTAGGCTATCCCCCAGTGAGCAGTCATCCAGACTCTGTTTAGAGACTTCCAGTTGGGGGGAACCCCCCCAGCTCCCAAGGCAGCTCATTTCCCTTTGGGACAGCTTTGCCATTGTTCAAAACTTTTTCCCGAAATGTAAATTTGATTGGGAGGGAGTGGAATCCTTCCCGCAGCCACAAATAGGGCCGGTTTGTGATATGGTAAGCGAGCAAGGGTCGGTTCTTCGTCTGTTTCCACACTCAGGGCTTTGGGGAGGCTTCAGACTCCTGCTGTATTATGGTGAAGAATGAAAGAAGGACAGACCGACTGTAAAACGCTGATTGTGCCATCATTTCATGGAATCTGAGACTGTCAAAGCTAGAGAGGGGACTTAGAGATCATCTAGCCCAGCCTACTCATTTTACTGAGGAGAAAACAGGCTCAGAAAGGTTAAGGGCCTGGCCCAAGGTCACCCAGCAAGTCAGCGGCAGATTTTTGTTCTTAATCTTCCTGTCTTTCCCTTCGTTTCACCTCTATTCTGTATGCTACAAGGCCCTCTTCTAAAAGTATTCAAGTCTTGCCGTGGCCCCATTAGAATGCAGGGGTCCCAAGGTCAGGCTTTCAATGGGAAGGGGAATTTTCCAACTGTGAATGAAAGTGCTCAAGGTACTATGAATGCTGTGGGAAAAAATTCCTGCTCTTTATGTACTGGATTTGAAACAGCAAGTATAGGTCAAGAGTGGCCTCTGCTCTCATAAATATACTCCCTGGGAATCCCTTGGTCCTGGGGAGGTGAGCTCTTCATTACAGCCAGTCCCACCAAGGAAGATTTCAGAGGCCCAAGCCGCAGAAAGGGCTCAGCCAGGCCATTGCATTGGCTGGAGTTCAACCAGGGGAGCCTCAGCCCTGAACTACCAGGGGGTGGGGGCTGGGAGGATTATCCACTTGGAGAGTGAGCTGGAGCAAATTCTTTCTTGCAGCTAGGCCCTCTCTCCCGCCCAGCAACCTCCCAGATCTGCTGGGGAAGGCAAACTCGCCATTTCTGAGTCACATTCGTCAAGCCAAACAGAATCACAGAGGCAGATATCCACCAGCCACGCTCTTCTTTCCCTTAACTCTCATGTCCAGGCTGTTGTTAATAATAATGATAACAATGATGAAGACGGCTTGCATTCATTGGCATAACCCTTTCAGGCTTTAAAGCATCTGACATACATTATTTTATGTATAGTTTTAGCTTTGGTTTGCTGATTAATTTCATCCTCACAGTAACCCTAAGAGGTAGGTGCTGTTATTATCCCCATTTTACAAATGAGGAAACCAAGGCTCCAGACAGATTAAATGACTTGCCTTTGGGTCACACAGTTAGTGTCTGAGATAGGATTTAAGTCTAGCTTATCCATTATAGACAGGTCACACTGAGGGCACTCTGCAGTAGCCTCTGGAGCAGATTTTTAGCAAGACTGGGAAATGTTTGATAAAGTAGATATAATACAACATAGATAATGCTGACTTGTGGTTTTCTGCCTCCTGCAGGGATCTGGTGCTATTTGAGTTTGTCACCACTAGCCTCTCTGTACTGCCTTTCTATCCTTATCCATTCCCTCTTTAAGTATGTGTCACCTCCATTGTGCCCCTATTCCCCCGTCACACATACACACACACTCTGGTCCTTTGGCCACTGTTCAAGTTAGCAATATGCCCTCTTTAGTATTTGCCTGGATTCCTGGAATGTAATCTAGTTTCTTTCTCCTCCAATGCATCTTTCATCCCACTTCCAGAATAATGGGCCTTATGCACAGACCTCTTCCCATCATTCCTCTGCTCAGAAATCTTCAAAGTTTCCCTATTGCTTACTGACAAGTTCCAACTCCCCGGCCCTGTCATTCAAGGTCCTTTAGAATCTGTTGCCATCCTTGCCTTCCAGACATTATCTCATATTATTTCCTTCAATGTACAGCCTGGATTACTCAAGGTCCCCCTGAATATACTCTGTGCTCTTGCCTCTGCATTTTCTCAGGCGAAAAAGCTCTCCCTCTCTCTTTCTTAACATGTTGAATTTCCTTTCATCCTTAAAAATCCGAGCCAAATTCCACCTCCTTAGGCTACCTCAGATAGCCTTCCTAAGCTTTCCTAGTTGGTAACAACCTTCCCCCTCAAACCTCATGCAGAGCTGTGTTTTGCCCCTCTTTAGTGAAGAGCTGGTCGTTTTCCTTACCAAGGCCCACTCCTCTATGTAACCTTGATTCTATCCCCTCCTGTCTTCTTTGGCATAATACTTCTCCCACCTGCAATAATCCCTTCCCTTTCTAATATGCAATCTTTTCTTATCTACTTCTTCCTTCCTGCTGCCTACAAACATAGCCAAGTCTTCTCCATCTCTTTGTTGCCAAAGCTGATAGCCTTTTCTCAATCTTCTTGACCTCTCTGCAGCATTTGATACGGCTGACTGCTCTCTCCTGGATTTTCTCTTTTCTCTGGGTTTTTGTGATACTGCTTTTCTCTTGGTTCTATTCCTGTCTGACCATTCATTTTCTTTTTAAAAAAAATATTTGATTTGTTTTAATCAGCCAAGATCTGCTTTCTCATCCTCCTACCCCATTTCCAACCCCCAAATGAGAACACTGAGAAGGACAAAACCCATTGCAAACATAGTAAATCAAAATAAATTTCAACGTTGGCCACGTTCCCCCCCCTAAAATGGTCTCATTCTGCATTCTGAGTCCTTCACCCCTTTATCAGGAGATGGGTTGAATGTGAAATCATTAGTGCTCTGGAATCTTAGTTTGTCATCCTGCTGATAAGAGTTCAGCACAATACTATTCCATCACAGTTATATACCATAACTTGGTCAGCCATTCCCCAGTTCATGGGCATTCCTTCAGATTCCCATTCTTTGCCACCTCAAAAAGAGTTATAAATATTTTTAAACATACTTTGAGTTTGTTTTGCTTAGGACTAATTCCTCCCTTAATCTACCCTCCTTCTGATTCCCCCTTCCCCTTTCCCTCCCGTTTAACTGTTGAGTGAAATGGATTTTTGTACCCAACTCTGTGTGTGTGTGTGTGTGTGTGTGTGTGTGTGTGTGTGTGTGTGTTCTTCCTTCTTTGGACCAGTTCAGATGAAAAGGAGGTTTAAGTGTCAGCCACTCCTTCTCCACCTAATCCTCCTTATTTGTATACATATGTACTTGTGCACCCTGGGTATATGAAATAGTTTTCCCCGCCCTTCCTTTCTTTTTTCCATCCTGCTCCCAATGTATTTCTTTTCCCCTCTATAGCCATTTTTCCCTCGAGAGCAGAACCTAACATAACCACTCCCAGGCCTTGTCTAATTGGACTCCCTCTCTGAACCCTGACAATGATAGGGTTCAGGGGGGACATATGGATCATCTCTCCATATGTGAACATAAGCAGTTTAGCCTTATTTTTTAATAATCACTCTTCATACATATGTACCTTTTTCTGCGTCTCTTCATTCATGTGTTTAAACTTTAAAGTTTCTCTACATCTCTGATCTTTTCATCAGGAATGCTTGGAAGTTCCCTATTCATCAAAGATCCATTTTTTCCCCTTGAAGTATTATAATCAGTTTTTCTGGGTAGGTTCTTCTTGGATGTAAGCCAATATCCTTTGCCTTCTGGAATATTGCTTTTGAAGTTTTTTGCTGCTTTGGAGTGGTGGCTGCTAAATTACATGGGATCCTGATTAGGGCTCCTCAGTACCTGAATTCTCTCTTTCTGGCTGCTTGACCTGGAAGCTCTGGGTTTTGGCCATAATGTTCTTGGGAGTTTTCACTTAGGGTTTTCTTTCAGAAGGATTCTCTTGATTGGTGGATTCTTTCTATTTTTACTTTGCTCTCTGGTTCTAAGAGGTCTGCAAATTCTTTTAAGATTTCTTGAAATAAAATATCTAGGCTCCTTTTTTTGGTCACAGTGTTTAGACAGTCAAATGATTCTTCATTTTTTTCTCCTTGATCTATTTTCTAGGTCAGTTGTTTCTGTTATCATATTTCTTCTTCTTATATCTTCTTCTAGTTTTTCTGTCTTCTGACTTTGTTTTTAAATATTTCTTGTTGTCTTTTGGCATCATTGCCTTCTGTTTAGTCCATTCAGATTTTCAGGGAGTTTGTTGCTTGGGCAAGGATTTATACCTCTTGTGCCAAGCTGTTAATTCCCTTTCCAACTCTTTCTTCCATAGCTCTCATTTCTTTTCCAATTTGTCCCTCAAGCACTCTCCATTTAGAAAAGCATTTTAACTCCTTTTTTCAACTCTTGCTGAGTTCTAGCTGGATTTGTACCCAACTATCTTCTTCTCTAAGACTTTTCTCATAAATATTTTGTAGTCATTTTTTTCCTGCTTTTTTTTTTTTAGCATTCCTGTCATCAAAATAGCTCATTACAGTTGGGTTCTCTTTTCGTTTGCTCATTCTTCCAGCCTGCTTCCAGCCCTTGCACTTAATTTGAAGGCTCTGTGCACTTCTGGTCTGGGCTGGTCCTGTTGCTGCTTTCTTGGGATATTGAGTGTTGCGATATTCCAGGATCTCAGGGTCAGGCTGGAGACTTGAAAGCTTTCAGTGCTCCGAAAGGGATCTGATCCAGGGCAGTGTCTGATTGCTGCCCCCCTGGTCTGAGCTCTGACCTGGCTTTGGGTCTGTGTGAGAATAGTCAGCTGCTGGCCTCTGCCCCTATCATCCATCTGGAAAGCTCCGTTGATTTATAGTTGCAGAATTGTAGGCTCCTCTTTTGTGGGTTTCCTGCCTTGGTTGTGCCTCTGCAGGCTGGGCTAGATGTTAGAACTGAGATTCTACTTGATACCTGAGCCCTGAACCCACAGCACTGCTGCTGCTGGCTTCTGAACTTCCTTCTTTCTCTTTGTAGAGCCCAGGGTATTACTTTGCACAGATCTCCTTCTCACTCTGCCCTGGATCAGCAACCTGGGGCAGGGTAGTAGGAGACAAAGCTGCCACTTGGCACCTGTCCCTGTCTCAGTGCCCTCATGTGGGGCTGGGATCTCTTTTTGTGCTAATGTGCAGCCTCTCCCTGGGTGCTGGAGTGCTTCTGCCCCAACTCTGTTCCCCAGTGTCTGCAGACCTCTCTGTCTCCCTATGCCACCTGGGTGGGACCAAGGACGCACTATGGCTTTTCAGGATTTCTCCAGCAGAATGTGGTCTGGTGCTTTTTATAGATCTTTTTGGAGGAGCCGTGGTCTGAATCTAAGCTGCATTGCTTCTTTCTGTTCCACCATCTTGGTTCTGCCCCTGACCACTCATTTTCAATCTGCTTTGATGGCTTATCATTCGTATCACGATTGCTGATAATGAACATCCCCTAAGATTATGTCCCAGTCCCTATTTTCCTCTTACTCTACATTCTTTCACTTGGTGACCTCAGCAGGACCTAGATCAGGGGTGGGGAAAATTTTAAAAAGTTGAATTCGGTCAAAAGGCCACATTTAAGGATCTGGAAGGCCACATGTAGCCTCAAGGCCGCAGGTTCCCCCACTGCTGACCTAGGGCGTAATGAGCATCTCGGCAAATGACTACTAGGTCTATATATCTCATCTAAGTCTCTCCTCTGAGCTCCAGTAATGTTTCTCCAGAAGCCTGGTAGATAACTTCAAAATGAATATCTCATAGTCACCTTAAGCTCAGCATATCTAAAACAAATCATTACCTCTGTGCCCAAATGCACCCCTTTATCTGTTAAGGGTATCACTGTCCTGTCAGTCACCCAGTTTGAGCGCTTCCATGTTCTCCTTGACTCCTCATTCTCCCTCATCCCACATATCCAGTCAGCTCTGTGGCCCTTCTCCTTGCCAAGGCAAAACCTTCTACATGTACCCTTGATCTCATCCTCTCCCATCTTTTCCAGAATATTACTTCCTCTTCCATCCCTATTCCCTCACTAATCTTCAATCTTCTCCCTGTCTACTGGCTGCCTCCCTTATACCTACAAATAAACTCATATCTCCCCATACTTAAAAAAACAACAGCAAAATTTGATCTGACCATCTCCACAGGGTATCTACTCTATATCTCTCTTCCTCTTTTACGGCTAAATTACTTGAGAAAGTCATTTACTTTTGGTGTCTCTACTTTCTCTCCTCTCCCTCCCTTATAAACTTGCTATGATCTTGATTCTGACTTCATCATTCAACTGAAACTGCTCTCTCCAAAGTTACCAATGATCTCTTAATTGCCAAATCCAGTGGCCCCCTTTTCAGTCTTTATCCTTCTTGACTTCTCTGCAGCCTTTGACGTTATCGATTAATCACCCTCTTCTCCTGGAATAGCTCTTCTCACTAGGTTTTCATGACACTGCTGGTTTCTTCTATTTGTCTGACCACCTCTTGGTTTCCTCTGCTGGATCTTCTACTAAGTCATGCCCACTAACCATGGGTATCCCTGAGGACTCTGTCCTGGGCCTTCTTTCTGTGTGCTATCTCACTTGGTGATCTCATCAGCTCTCATGAGTTTAATTATCATCTCTTTGCAGATGATTCCCATATCTACATATACATCCTAGTCTCTTTCCTACAGTACATCCCTATATCACCAAATGCCTATTGGACTTTTTCAATTGGCTATCCTATAAACATCTTAAGCTTAACATGTCCGAATAGAGTCATGGACACAGAGTCAGGAAGTAACTATGTGAGACTCTGGGCATGTCACAACCTCTGTTTGCCTCAGTTTCCTGTTCTGTAAAATGCGAATAATACTTACCTCCCAGGGTTGTTGTAAAGACAAAATGAGATGATATTTGCAAAACCTCAAGTGCTATATAAATGCTGTTGTTTGTTGTTGTTATTATTTTTCTCCAAGCCTTTCCTATTTCCCTGTTACTGTCCAGGGTACCACCATTCTCCTAGTCACCTTGGGTCAAAACCTCTCAAGTCAGTCAGTTTAAATATAGTCCCAGATGTGAGCTGGGTTAATGTGCACAAGTCACTCAACCTCTGCCTGCCTTAGTTTCCTCCTCTGTGAAATGGGGATAATAATAGCACCTACTTCCCAGGGTTGTTGTGAGAATAAAATGGGATAATATTTGTACAGTGAGTGATTTGCAAAATCCAAAATGCTATCTATACGAATGCTGCTATCGTCATCATCATTATCAACATTATGTGTACCCAATGAGTTTTATGTCTGGTACAAAGTTAACAAGTGGGACTCTGTTGGATGACAGAGTCAGGATTCAAATAGACTTTCAAAATCGAGGGCATTGGACCGAGATGAATGTAATGCCAGATAATAGGGGCAAATGTATACTTGCATTCAAAAAGTCAGATTAATAAGTACAAGATTACGTGTGGCTAAATATGAATTCATTTGAAAATCATCTGGGGTTGTTAGTGAACCCCAAATTCAGTATAAGTCAGTAATTTGATATAACTGATCAAAGAGTTAATTTCTTTCAGGCTGTTTTGAGGTTCATAGTGTCCAGAACCAGGGAAATGAGGTGATCAGACATACCTGGAATATTGTATTCAGCTCTCAATATACATTTTAGGAAAGACATTAATAAGGTGGGGAAATGACTAAGCTAGTGATAGATAATGCCATTCAAGGATCTGTTGAAGGAACTGAAGGTTTACCCTGGAGAAAATAGAAAAGTGAAAGGGGTGGATTGTGGTAACTGGGCTGTCACATGGAGGAGAGCTTGGCCCCAGCATGCAGGACTAAGAGCTGTGAGTGGAAGTTTCTGAGATGCAGATTTAAGCTTGATTTTGAAGGGAAACCTCCTAACAATTGGAGCTAGTGGAAAATAGAAAAAAGGCTGGAGGTGTTTCAGTAAGGACCGGAGGCCACTTGTTGGGTTTCTTGTAGAGGGTCTTCTCAATCCATTTGTACTCTCGGAGGCCTTCTAAGTCTGAGATCTGGCCATACTTCAGTCTCCTTATCTTATAGGGGAATAGGCTTTGACTGTGGAATAGGAAGTAGCAGATCTCTGGATGTGAGGCTCTGAAGGAGTAAAGCCAGGATTTAGACCTCACTCTTCTCAGCCCATTCCATAACTCTTTCCTTTGGATTTCTTAGTTTCTGTTAGCTAACAGGTCATTTGATTTCCCAGGTTCTATTTTCAGAACCTTTAGGCAGGGAGGGCAGTTGTCCCAAGTCAGAATTGCTTTTTTTTGTTGTTACCACGTTTGTCCCTAAAGTGCTTGAGTTTTTGTTTAATAGATGTATGGAGTGAGTCCAAGTAGCTTCTGACTCTCACCTTCCCTGTTTTAGAATTCTGCTTGTTGACTTACTCCAGAAAAAAAGGTGGGGTAAGCAGTGAACCAGACCTACCCTTGTACCATAGCAGCACATATCAAGTGGTGGTGGGAACTTCTTCCACATATTGCCTGTCCCTTGCCCACGAGCCTCCAAATACCACCAGTACAGAATGGAAACACTCAAGGAACAGAGTCAGGCGTAGAGGAGGAGTCTAACTTCACACCCTTTTCCTAGAGCCACGAAATCACGTCAGAGCTCTCTCCAGCTAAGCCTGCCTGTCCTTCTGGCTTCACCACTTCCGTCAAGGCTCCCAGCATTTAGCCACCTTGGGCTAGTTTCCCTGTGACCCTTCCCTCATGTTCAATCCTTTGCCAAGTTCTGCCAGTTTTACCTCCCTATTATCTTTCCTATCTCTTCCCTTCTCTCTGTTCCCATGACTACCACTCTAGTACAGTACATTACCACTCAGTTATCCCATGTATAAAGTGGCAATGATAATAATAACACACATTCTATGTAACTCACATTAGTAGGTTGCTAGGTGATACAGTGGCTAATAATGCTAGACTTGAAGTCCAGAAGACCTGACTTGAAATCCTTCCTCAGACTCTTACTGGCTTTGTGACCACAGGCAAGCTTGTGTGCCCCAGGTTCCTCATCTCCAAAATGGGGATAATAATCGCACCTACCTCCCAGGGTTGAAGTGGGGGCATTATATGGGATAACAAGTATACAGTGTTTGGAAACCTGAAAGTACTGTATAAATGCTGGCTCTTACTATTATTATTATTATTATTATTATTATTATTATTTTATTATTATTATTATCATTATTATCATTATTATTCTAATGCTGACCTTTCACAATTGGTTTGTAGCCAGTCTTCTGGCCACCATGTTCTCCTTTCCAATTCATCTTCCATACTGCTGCCAGATTTATCTTTATGCATCAATCTGGTTCTTTTACTCCCCCAACTAATGCCTTCAGTGGCTTTCTATTGTCTAAAATAGTACATATAATAAAATAGAAAATCTGAGTTGACCTTGCATTCCAGGCCTCTACAACATGCTTGCCACCTTACATCTCAAGTTTATCCCAGACTATTCTACACGTACTGTCTGCTGCAACTGAATATGGCAGCTCTGCCCCACTGAATTTGTGAATGTGTCCTGGAATTTTCTGCCTCCCTGATTTTGCCTAAATTCTAACCTCTTCTTGGAATGTCCTTCCTGTTCTCTTGATTTCAACCCATCCTTTAAAGTGTAACTCAATTGTACCTCCTCCAGAAAGCCTTCCTTGATTATCCCTCTTCTCCTCCAGTTGACAGCACCTTTTCTCCCTTTGACCTCATACAGCACATAGTTTTGCAATTGTCTTTTGACCCTATGGTAATATTATGAGTTATTTATTTTCTATGCATGTATGTATAATCCCACCAGGAAAGAAGGGGCTATCTCTGAAACAAATTTTATACCTCTTCTAGTGTCTAGAACAGTGCTTTCCCCACAGTGGGAGCTTAATAAAAGTTTTCTTGAATTTAATTGAATCATTTAATATATATGTATGTGTATAATATATAATATATATGATGTTATATTTTGTGTTATATATTATTATATGATACATATATGTATATATACACATACACACACATTGCATTATTGTTGTTCAGTCACTTTTCAGTCATGTCTGACTGCCCGTGACCCCATTGGGGGTTTTCTTGGCAAAGATCCTGGAGTGGTTTGCCATTTCCTTCTCCAGCTCATTTTACAGATGAGGAAACTGAGGCGAATAGAGTGAAGTGCCTTGCCCAGCTAGTAAGTGTCTGAAGCCATATTTGAACTCAGGAAGATGAGTCTTCCTGACTTCAGGCCCGGCACTCTATTCACTGCACTACCTAGCCCAGAGAGAAAATTGAGGCCCAGAGAGGGCAAAGCTCTGCCCAACCTCACACAGTAGCAGCATTGGGGTGAGAATGGAGATACTATGTTTCCCAGGCCTCTTGTGACTCTTCCCATTAGGAGAAGCAGCATGCAGCTTTAACAAATTGAGCCTAGGACTGACTCAAAGTCCACCCCACCCAGTTGAGGTTCATTCTGTGATTTCCAGTGACTCAGGATTTTCTAGGTTGAGATAGTTGGGGGGAAGTAAAATGATATGTGGACCAAGGGAGCGACAAAGAGGAAGACTATTGTAGAATGAAAAACAACATGATATGCTTTGTGTGGAAGCAGCTGGGGGCCATAGTGGATAGATAGGGCACTGGACCTAGAGTCAGGAAGAGCTGTGTTTAGATCTTGCCTCAGATCCTTACTGGCTGTGTGATCCTGGCATAGTAACCTCGAAGCATTGTCGTCAGGATCAAATGAGATCATA
Organism: Phascolarctos cinereus; assembly: GCF_003287225.1. Taxonomy (NCBI): domain Eukaryota; kingdom Metazoa; phylum Chordata; class Mammalia; order Diprotodontia; family Phascolarctidae; genus Phascolarctos; species Phascolarctos cinereus. The sequence continues at coordinate 43,159,602 of NW_027556291.1, forward strand.
TAAAGCACTTTGCAAATGTCAAGGTGTACTATATAAGCATTAGCTATTTTAGATATTATTCTGTCTAATGACCTTACTAGACTGTAAGCTTCATGAGTAATGGCCAGGTCTTATCTGAACTGTGTATCTTACATAGTAACTACTTCATTGGTCACCACATATGAAGTTTATCAGGTAGATGAGTGAGTAAGCAAGTGAGCTCAGATTCAGGGGACCTCATGTTCGGTTCAATTCAACATCTATCATATACTGTGTGTAGGTTACTATCCTATGGACTGAGGAGACAAAAAAAAATCACATTGCCTCTGTCTTCAGCGAACTTAGAGTCTACAGTGGGTGCTATTGTTATAATGTAGGGTAAAAGAGACACCAATACAAATATGCTAGGAGAATTTGATGAAGAAATGATTTACGACTGGGGAGATCAAGGAAGGCTGCACAGAGAAGGTGGTACACGAGCTGAGTTTTGAAGGATCCCAAGGATTCCAAAAAGCAAAAGTAAGGAGGCAGTGCCTTCCAGGAATGGTGGGCATGCTGTGCAATCTCATGGAAGTAGAAGCTTTCATATTGAGGGAATAGGTAGTGTGGTCCAGTTGGGCTAAAATATAGTGTCTGAAGGAGAATAGTCTGAAATTAGGCTGGAGAGGGAGATGGGAAAGATTGTGAAGGCCTTAAATGTTAGGCCAAGTAATTCTTTTCCGAGAAGTAATGAAGACCCACAGATAGTTTGAGGGCTGGGGTGGGGATAAAGAGAAGGAAGTAAGTATTTATATAGCACCTACTATGTGCCAGGCACTAGGTACTAGATTGAGGTATTTGGGGGGAAGTAAAATAATGTATGGACCAAGGGAGGGACGATGGAGGACTAGAGTGCTTTTTCCAAATGTTATTTCATTTGATGCTCACAACATTCTTATGCTGTTATTGTCCCCATTTAACAGTTGAGGCAACCAAGGTAAACAGAGATTAAGTGACCTGCAGTCACATGTCTATTAAGAATTTGAACTCGGGTTTTCCTGACTCCAGGTCCAGTGCTGTGTTCACTACACCAACCTGATGTTTCTGTAGCTATATAGTCAGCCTTGGGAAGGTTATTTTGGTGTATGTATGGAGGATGGTTTGGAAATGACATAAATTGGAGGCAAAGAGACCAATTAGGAGGTTGTTTCAACAGCCTAGACAAAGCATAAGAACCTGAACCTGAAATTGAAACACTAATGCATTGTTGGTAGAGTTGTGAAATGATCCAACTGTTTTGGAGAACAATTTGAAATTATGCCCAAAGGGCTATAAAAATGTGTATACCCTTTGACACGGCAATAGCGCTTCTAGGGCTATATCCCAAAAAGATCATAAAAATTGGAAAAGGACCCACATGTACAAAACTATTTATAGCAGCTCTTTTTGTGGTGGCAAAGAATTGGAAATTGAGAGGATGCCCATCAATTGGGGAATGACTGAACAAGTTGTGGTATATGAATGTAATGGAATGCTTTTGTGCTATAAGAAATGATGAACAGGCTGACTTCAGAAAAACCTGGAAAGACTTGTTTGGTCTGATAATGAGTGAAGTGAACAGAACCAGGAGAACGTGGTACACAGTAACAGCTACATGGTGCAATGACTAATATTGTTAGATTTAACCCTTCTCAGCAATGCAAGGATCTAAGATATCTCCAAAGGCCTCATGATGGAAAATGCTATCCACATCCAAAGAAAGAACTATTGAATTTGACTGCAGATCGAAGCATACTATTTGCTATTTTTTTCTTCTATTTTGTTTTGGTTCCTCCTATTGCTTCTAATTCTTCCTTACAACATCACTAATGTGAAAATATGTTTAATAGGAATGTATATGTAGAGCCTATATCAGATTGCGCACTATCTTGGGGAGGGAAGTGGAGAGGGAGGGGAAGAAAAATTTAAAACTCAGAAGCTTATGGAATTGATGGTTGATAAATCAAAATAAATTAATTTAAAAAAAAGAAAAATAAAACAAAACGAGTAAGTGGTCCACATTAATGTACTCACATTGGACCTCTATGTACTTATTCCTTTGATATTGCCTTTGCTCTAAACATTTTGGTAGACTTTTTTAAAAATTGCATTCAAAGAGAGATATAAAACTCAAAAAATTACTTAAATATAATTAAATAAAACTCAAAAAAAAAAAAAAGAACCTGAACCTGCCTGACAACAAGTTGTATTAGTCTTCTGAAAACCAAGATAGTATCACTACTAAATGAAAGATTGCTGGCCTTGAGGCCAGGGGGCTCTGATATAAGATCCTACACCTCCTTCCCTTTGCCTTTGATCTCCCCTTTCCTCTTCTCTCTTCCTTTTCCCTTACTCTTCCTCCCTTCATATCCCGCCATGGGTGTTTTCTTGTCTTCTTTCCTGCATGTTTTCATTACATGTTCCAGACCACTTGATCTGCAGAGACCATGCCTTGGATACACTCAGCTTTAGAAATGCTGTCCTGAGCCTGAGATGTTCTGATTGGTGAGTGAGGGAAGCAGACCACACTTCACATCTTATCATTAATTTACCCTGGTTGCCCTCTTGCCATCTACTCTTCTTCTGTGTGTAGGGTATGCTGCACCTCCACTACCATTGCTTCTGGAAAGGGCAGTGCCAATTGATTCTCCTGTGGCCCTATTTTCCATCCCCATAACTTCACAGACCAAAACTCTCTTCCCTGGCCATCATTGTCCTATGTGTTGTCTCTTTCTACTAGAATGAAAGTTCCTTGAGGGTAGGGACTGACTCAATTTTTTATTTGTATCCCGGTGCTTTGCATATAGTGTTTTGTAAATGCTTTTTGTGCATTCATTCTTTCTCCTTCTCTATTTCCCCTTTATTGTTCATTCTTTATCTTTCTTGCCCCCATTTAAACTAAACCCCTTCAAAGTATTTAGATATCACAAAATCATTTTTTCCCTTCTTTTGATACCTCTGTGGGGGTGGATCTAAGTTTCAGAAGCGAGTGAGCTAGGATCTCTCTCACACAAGAGATTTTCACCCAGGTAACATTTTCACCTGTCAGTGTTGGGATTTATCCTGTAATGGATGATTCAGAGCTGAGGGTTTGGGCAGTTGATAGGTTGATTTCCCTTCTCCCTAAGGCATTTTTAGAAGAGCCCAGTGAGCTATTGCATTAACGTTGTTGTTAATGCTGTAGCATAAATCTTATACCAAAAATAGACTTGTAAGAATTGAGAGTGCTCTGCAGGTGGGTGGGTTGTTTCCATCATGCTATGTGGGAGGAAGAGTACTGGACTCTGAGCTAGAAGCTGTGAATTTGAAGATTTCAATTAGCTTTGTGACCTTGGGGAATGTACTTGACCCTTCTGAGTTGATTTTCTTATCTGTAAAATCTGGATTATTGCCTGTCTTATTTAACCTTATCATCAGGGTTGGCGTAATGCTTGAATGAGGTAAGGTGTGGAAGCTGTTTGTCAACCATGAAATATGATTATATTGATAGTGTCCCCCCAATACCTCCATTTCTTCCAAAACAGACAAATATTGTTTTGTGAATTCTCCACCCTTCTAAATAGAAAGTACTATTGAAAGGTATGCATCTCATCTGTCCCATGTAGAAGGTCCTTGAAATGCACGCTTACCTGTAGAAAATTCGTAGGCCTTTTTGAACAGGGCAGTTCTGGAGTGGTGTCCTCAAAAACCTTTGTTGTTCTACTGTTGGTAGTATCATGGGATCATTAATTTCAAGTTATAAGGGACCTTGGAGATTACCTGGCCCAAGCCTCTCACTTTCCAGATGAGGTTACTGATGCCCAGAGAGGGGAAGGGACACACTCATGATCACCCAGCTAGTAATTCTTAGCACCAGAATTTGAACCCATATCCTCTGAGTCCAACTCCAGTGTTCTTTCCACTATATCTCTTTGCACCTTACTAAACATTGAATTAGGAGCTTTGTCTTTCTCTAGGATTCTTCTGCTAGTGGGACCTGAAGAAAAGGAATTGGGGTGGTGGTTAGACACCATTGCAAGTTTGGTTTCTACTATCATGTTGGTGGAAGCATCTTAGAATGACTTTGCATTTCTTTTTCAGATTAGCAAACTCTGTGCCCATTCTCAGCAGCGGCAATATAGATCAGCTTATTATCCCGAAGATCTGTTTATTGACAAGAGAGTATTAAAAGTTGCTCATGTAGAACATGAAGAAACCTTATCCAGCAGGAGGAGGTGAGAATTTGTTTTGTTCTGTTACAACACACAATTGGGGATTGTGTCTTAAGGTTAAAAAATAATCCCGGAGAGAAGCTTTGTAAATGCACATTGTACAACCTTTCTAAGCAAAGTATGTGATTAATTAAATTGTGTCATCTGGGCATTTTAAAAGAAGGCTCAGGTAGCATTATATCATAGCCAGCCTATTCTCATGAACTTGTGGAATGTGAGAGATGAAAAGGACCTTAGCGCTCATCTGGCTCCCGGATAGCAAACACGTGGCCATGCATGGCCCACAATGCTCCTGCCAGTGGCCAGAACTGGATTAAAATGTAATTGGGAGGTATTCAACAAAACAAATAAAAGTACAATAAAATTACATTTTAAAACTAAGTCAGTATGCAGCCTTCAGGGAATCTTGGGTATGGTTTCTATCCGAGTTTGACACCACTGTTCTAGTCCAACCATCTCAGAGAGAAGCTGAGGACTTGTCCAAAGTCTCCCAGCTACTACAGTACCATTATGTAGAACTATCAGAGGGATACAGGTTACGGTATTTAGAGTAGGCTCCTTCAGATATATTTGTAGATTAAATCATAAAATGTCAGAGCTACAGGGGACCTTAGCAACCATCTTGTCTGGTTGTTAGGAGGTAGTATGGAAAGAAAACTAGATTTGGACAGCTGGCTGGAATCCTAGTTCTGTTGCTTTTACTACCTGTGTCTGGCCCTGACCGAGACCTTCCTTTCTCTGGGTCTCAGTTTATTCATCTGTCAAATGAGGGACTTGGATGTGGTGACCTTGCCTGCCATTTGGCTTTAAAGTCAATGAACCTCCTTGATTTATATGGGAGGATACTGAGCCCCAGAGAGGGACCAGTGAGTTGCACAAGGTCACAAAGCTAGACTGGCCTTAAGCCCAGGTCTCCTGATTCCCAGCCCAGTGCTCATAAAACATTTTATGCTAGGAGTCTGGCTGGGCTGGGATTTTTTTAAATGACAGTTTTGGCTGCTCCCATTGGGAACAACAATGCCTTGTGGAGGCATTAGCTCCAGACTGGCTTGGACACAAAGAAGCCGAGTGAGTATACATGCACCGACACACCACTCTGACTTGAGGCTGCAATCGATCGACTGGTTTGAAGAGAGCCTCTTGGTTCTTAACTCTTAGGACTGCAGTTGAAGGACTGAATAACAAGTAATGTAACAAAGGTTGTGGCAGCTAGAAGAAAGCAGCAGAATATAGTGGAAAAACCCTAAATTAGGACTCAGAAGACCCAGCTTGGAGTCTCAGCTCTGCTACTAGCTGGCTTTGTGTCCTTGGATCATAGGACGATAGGATTTTAAAAAATTCAACAACTGTTCATGCATTTGTCATGCCTATTGTGTGCAAGGCACTGCTGGGGATTTAAAAATGTCTAATAAATGCTTTTAAAAGTTGCCCATTGGCAGTCAGAGCAACTGTACACTCAGTGTTGGGAACCTGGAAGAAGTGTCCCTTCCTTTGCCCAGATGCTGGGAGTTAGAAAAGCAGAAACACAGTCACACCTTTTGGCAGAGAGGCACTGGCCAATGGGTGTAAAATGTGGCCAGCACTGGCAGACGCGACCAGGGAGTCCATTTGTTTGGCTTAACTGTACTTCTTTATTAAGAAAAAGGGTCCTTACTGGGGAGGGGGGAGGGGGATCTATTGGCAAGTGACGATTTTTTAAGAGTATCAATGAAAAATGACAAAACCCAAAACAAAACAAAAAACAAAAGGCAAATTCATGACACCAGAGGGCCCCCCAAAGAAGGCTTCTAGAATCCCTTTAGACAAGCAGCTGGAACAGCCCTTCCTCAGTCTGGACACAAAGGCTGCCTCACACCCCTTCCTTGGAAGTGGCAGAAAAATTGACATCAGCACTTTGAAATCTCACTCAACAGGCAGAGCAGTCCTTGCCTCCTCCACCTCGAAGGAAAGTTGGCCCCATTTTGTAGTTGAAGGCAAGAAAGATTTGGCCAAAAAAAAATGGGAGGGGGGAGGGGAGTCTACTCCTTAGCTCAGATCCTCTTCTTTCCTTCAGAGATCATCTATGGTTATACCTTCGTGAAATTTATTGTGATAGGATCATAGGATTGGAGGTTTAGAGTTGAAATGGACCTCAGAGACCATGTAGTCCATAACCAGCCCCCCTCCCCTATTTTATAAATATGCAGACTGAGACCCAGGCAGACAAAGTGAGCTCACTCAGGTAGTAAACAACAGAGCTGGGATTGTAGGATTTAGAACCGGAAGGGCCTTAGATATTTTCAAGTTCCTCATTTTCAATATGAATAAACTAGTGGCCCAGAGAGAGGAATGTGTTTGCCCCAAATCACACAGGTAGTCAATAACAAAGACAAAATTCAGCCTCGGCTTCTTTGGCTCTAAATCGAACATCCTTTTCACTACATCATTTTGTATAATTCAGTCCAATGGCGGTGGGGAGGAGTGAAGCTATGCTGATGTTTTCCTTCTCTTAGATATTTGGGGGATTTCTCTTGGCAGTCAGTAGATGTGTCTGTCAGTTACACTGTAGTCTCTACACAGTGTTCTGCTTGTTCCACATCGACGTACCCTACCCCCACCCCCCATCGCCATTTCAATTGAAAAGAGAAGAAAGGAAGGGGCCATTGTCGTCACCATCCCTGTGGCGCAGGGGCTGCGTGTGGCGGAGGCAGCCTGTCTGGATCTGATTATGAGCTGCAAAGCTGCTCATCTGTCTTATTAAAAAGCCCACTTGCACAGGAAGGAGTATGGCCTTTGGCTGTCTTTAAAAGTCATCTGTTTGAGTTGCCTGCCCCCATCTGGGTGCTTTGAGACCCACATCACATTTGGGGAGTAGCTTCATTGTGTTTCTGGTATAATAAGATGGTGCCCCAGTAAGAATGTTTCATACTACAGGTGAGGCTTTTCTTTGAGGAGCTGTGTTATGGTCAGCGTGGCATCTTCCCTGCTCCACTGGCATATATCACAACCCTACCCTGCCTTTGTTAGATGGTCTTTGAAAGATGCTGCAGCCACCAGAGTACCACCTCTACTGCCAATTTAGAGATAAGGCTCTCTGGACACTGCCAGGTTGGTCCTTGGACACTAAACATGCAGCCCATCTCTGGTCCCAGACTCAAAGCTTCTTTTTCCTGCCAGAGTTTGGGTTCAAGGGACACAAGCTTCAAGAGCCCAAAAGCATGCCTCCATGTCTGAGGACTAATTGGGAAGATGTCTTTGCTGTGGGGCTTTGTTGAATTTTTTTCCCGTTGTGTAATGGAAATAATGCTGGATTTGGATTCATAGGGCCTACCTTCAGATCCTGACTCTCCTGCTTATTGCCTGTGTAACCTTGAGTATATCACTTAACCTCTCTGGGCCTCAGTTTCCTCTCCTGTAAAATGAAGCAGCTAGACTACAGTAATCTCTAAAGTCCCTTCTGTCTTTAACTATTATGACCTACATGACCTAGAACCCTCCTAATTTATCATTATTATTGAATTCCCACCTGAATGTCCAACTCCAGTATTATAACATTGGATTTGGAGATAAAACATCTTAGTTCAAAAAAAAAAAAAGAAAGAAAAAAGCTAATATTTATGTAGTGCCTACTAGGTGCCAGGCACTGTGCTAATAAGCACTTTACAATTATTATCTCATTTGATCTTCACAACCACCCTGGGAGGTAGGTACTATTATTACCCCCATTTCACAGACAAGAAAAATGAGGCAAATAGTGGTTAAGTGACTTGCCCCGAGTCACACAGTTAATAAGTATCTGAGGTCAGATTTGAATTCAGGTCTTCCTGATTCCAGGCCCAGCACTCTATCTGCTGCCACCACCTAGCTGCCTTGTTACTGTCTGTGTGACCTTGGACAAGTCACTTAATAACTCTAAGCCTCAGTTCCTTCATCTGTAAATGAGGGGGTTGAACTTGCAACTGTAAATCTGTGACTCTGTAGTCCATTATCACGTTAAGAATCTTTAAGTCATTCCATTTCAGATACTATTGAATTGAAATCTTAAAAAAAAAACCAAACTCCTGACATTTAAGGATTTCTTCCACCCTTACATATGGAGGGCATCTTGCTATCCTTTTTTTTTTTTTATAGAAGATTAATTCGTTTGCCAAGATCTTCTTCTTTCTTTTGGCAGAAGTAGAGGGAGAAGATTTTGTTGCTCATGGACCACTGACCCAGGCTCCATGTTCTCTTTGGTGTGGACATTCTAATGGTACACAATCCAACCCATTGAGGCCCTCCCTTCCTAGGTGACTCTCGTCCATGTCTATGAGTTTCCACAGATGAGATGCCCACCATGCCAGAAAACCTTCTCTGTTTCTTCATAATTTCTTTTTGTTGCACTATAGCCAAGTACTTAGAGGGTTGAACTGTGAACTTTCTTTGGTTCTGTTTGCCAGAATCCATCATAAGTAGGAGAAACTAAAAGGGTTAAGAAGAAAGGTTAGTTATATCCTTTCTTACGCTTACAGGAAAACCCAGATTATCATTTCAACATCCTAATTGGTCTCTTTGCCTCTCGTCACTGTTCACTCCCATCCATACTTTATTCAGTTTCCAAAATATTTCTGACCATTTCATTCCTTTGCTCAAAAATCATCAGTAGTTCCCTATTGGGGCAGCTAAGTGGCACAGTAGATAGAGCGCTGGGCCTGGAGTTAGGAAGACTCATCTCCCTGTGTTCAAATCTGACCTTAGTCAATTACTAGCTGTGTGACCCTAGGCAAGTCACTTTACCCTGTTTTCCTCAGTTTCCTCAACTGTAAAATGAGCTGGAGAAGGAAATGGCAAATGACTCCAGTATCTTTGTCAAGAAAACCCCAAATGGGGTCATGAAGAGTTGGCAGATATAACTGAAAAATGATTCAACAGTCTAACACTTCCATATAGCTTCTAGGATAAAAGGCAAACTCATTAACCTGTCATTGAGACCCTCGACAATCTGGTTCCAGCCTATCTTTCAAGCATTATTTGACATATCCCCCCCTGTTTTACTAACTGTGGACTCCAACCAAAATAGCCTGGTCTCCATCCCCTCATTCTCGGCCTGCCTTTCCTTGTCTCCATTCATTTGTACAGGCTATCTATCACCTGTCCTTGAAACCCAATGGATGACATCTAAAACTGCTTCAAGTTCTAAGAACCAATGAATTGATGAGCCTTTCATGTCTGTGACTATTGAGATGCTTCTCTTCCCTCAAGGGTCAGCTCAGGTTCCATGTTTGTCGCAAATCCTTTCTGAACCCCTCGATAGTTAATGTTCGCTCCTTCCTCAAATCTCCTTGGAGTATTTTGTCTGTGATTCTCCTTGACTTTCGTGTCATTCTCCCTTGTATCATACTTATGTATGTATATGTGAAATCTCCTTCCATTAGATTGTAAGCTTTCTGAGAGGAGGGGTTTTATCACTTTTTCTCTTTGTATGCCTAGGAACTTGCACATAGTAGGCTTATTTAATAAATGTCTGTTGAATGAAAAAGTATTGATTAGAAGGCCCTGCTGGGGGTTAAGTGGTGGCCAGGGGTTCTAAGGGGTAATGTCTTCATTAAGGAAAGGAACATCATTTCCCAGAGACTAATGGCCATATTCTATTTCTTTTATGGGGGGAAACTGCTCAGCCATCCGCTTTTAGTCTTAGAGTTCCAACTCTTAGGGACTGCAGCATTGCCTTGTAAAACAGTTCCTTGCTCCTATTAGCCTGTAATTGAACCCATCTCTTTCTTCTGTGTGAAGCTGTGATGTTGACTTTTATTTTCTGAGCCCTATACTAAGCCTCTTCCCTTTGGAAACTGACAACCATCAAGAGTGGTCTGGCATAACAGAAGCCAACAATTTGGGACTCAGGGCTTCTTAACGCCTTCTATACCAACAGAATCCTCTGGATCAGGCTTCTGCATTCTCCTACCATAGCCTTGCTGTAAGAAGACTCCCTTTGGCTGAAAGGAAGCTCGGGGTTGGGAGCTCTTTTTCAATCTTATTAGTAGAAATGAATAGCTCTATGGTAATGAAATGGAAAATTGTATTAATGCAGGGAGATCATTCCTGCTTGTCTCTTTTGGCCCTAGCTCTGAACAGAAAGCCCTGGGAGGCATTTGGGGGCTCAGGACTCCTGCAGGCTCTGAAATGAGATGCAACCCCTGGGCCTCTCTAGAGGCCTGTACATTAGTCCAGACCTTTCTTAGCCTGAGTAGTGAATAATTATTCCAATGCCTGAGAATCCCCTAGCTGCCAGCTCCCATAGCTGCGCAAAGGCTAGATAGAAGGAAAGTTTGAGCTTTTCCTCTCTGCTTGGAGGCATTGAGAGACAGTGAAGTGGAAAGAACACTGGCCTGAAATCCAAATATTCTAGTACTTACTAGATGTGTGGGCATGGGAAAGTTACCAGAGACTGCTAGGTGGCACTGCAGTGGATAGAGCCCTAGGTTTGGAAGCAAAAAGACCTGAGTTCAAATCCAGCCTGAGACCCTTACTATCTGGGGCAAGTCATCCTCTGCTTGCCTCAGTTTCCTTAACTGTAAAATGAAAATAATAATAGCACTTACTTTCCAGGGTTGTTGTGAGGATCTGATGAGACAATGCAGTCAGTTCTGCTATAACACAATATATGTGCTCTGAAAATCACTTGCTGTGCAAAATCATGCAATAAAAATAACAGAGCTTATGGGGAAAATGGAGTTAGAGGCACAAGCTCAACAAGTTTGTCAGTGACACAAAAAAAGAGACAATAACCTACTAAAAATGGCAGGATGGAATTATGCATGTTAAACGGTTAAGAAATACAGAAAGAGTACAATAAATATTGGCTGCATTCTGGTCTGCCAGCTGCTAATAGGGCTGCACAAAGTCTCCAGCAAGTTGGGTAGGCCATAATTCTGGGCCTCAGGACCAGAGGCCATGGCAGAGAAGGGGTTGGGGGTGGCATATGCCAGCCCTTCTCTGCCTATAGCTCCTAGTGCAACAGAAGATACATGATAAATATGGCACTTTACCTTGACAAAGATGTGAAGTTTCCTTGTGGAAGTGGGCCTTGGAAGGTTTAAGCTTGTGAGCTCTTGTGAAGGAGGGTAATTTGCTGCATTCTCTCCTGCAGAAGCAAACTCAAAATTCATATTATACTCAAAATTTTTCCTAACATATCAATTGGGTTAGAACAAATTTGTCTTTTTGAAATGTGTTATAGCAAGATTGACTGTAAAGAACTTTGCACAGTGCCTGGCATGTGGTTGGTCCTTAATAAATGCTTTTTCCCTTCCCCACTTCACATCTCTGAGCCTCAGTTTCATCATCTGTAAATGAAGATGATGAGATACTTCACAGGATTGTTGTTAGAAAAGTGTTTTAGAGACTGGCTGGAAGATGGCAGAAAAATAGAAAATGAATGAGACCAGCCTCTCTCTATCACTTCAAAATTAGCATCAAATGTTCTGCAGAAAGAAAAAAGAATCTCTCTCTCTCTCTCTCTCTCACTCACTCACTCTCACACACACACACACACACACACACACACACACACACAGAGTCACTCAGTCACATAGAAAAATCCTCATAAGGCAAAATCTCACAGGAAAAAAAAATCACTGACTGAAGATATGAGTAAGAAAAATGAAAAGACTCCAATAAAGTGAATAAATATTATGAGAAAAAAGAAACTGAAAGTCACATTCCGTAAGGAAGAAACACCTTAGAAAGGAAAGTAGATCTAGCACAAAACTCTTCAGAATGGTTAATAAACTCAATAAGAGAAATTAAAGAAGATCTGACACCCATAAAGATGGAATTAAAGTCAGGAAGAAAAGAGCAAACACATGTGGAAAGGAGACTCCCCAATCAGGAAAATGTGGAGATTTTCCTTAATTTAAGAAATGTTTGAACTGTTATATTTTCCTTTTGTCACCTTTATTTTTGAATGGATCCATCCTCTATCCCTGACTTGGAAAGCCATTCCTTCTAACAGAGAAGAGAAAAGAAAGATTTGGGAAAGGCAGTTAAACAAGGCTAAATTTTTGTTGATTCCCAACAAAATGGTAGACTCCTTGAAGGATAGAATGGCAGAGGTAATAGAACAAATACAAGTATCAGTGACAAAAATCAGTAGAATTTGAAGAATATTTGATAATGGCATAGTGACCTACTGTGGGTAGAAAGGAGGGGACAGATGTAAGAGATATGTGGGAGTAAAACTGACAAGAATTGGCAACCGATTTGAATATGGTGAGTGAGGGAGAAGCAAGAATCAAGGATGACTCTGGCATTGTGAACTTGGATGATCTAGTAAGTAGGATGAAAACAGGGCAGTTTGGAAGAGTCATTTTAGCAGGGAAAGTACAGACTTCCATTTTGGATATGTTGAGCTTGAAATTCTAATAGAGCCGCCTCCAGATGGAGCTGTCCAGCAGACAGTCGCAATGTGTAACTGGAGTTTAGAAAGAGAAATGAATTGTCACACATTAATTAAGCCCCTGAAAGTGCTAGGCACCGTTTTATTTTTATATACATATATATATATATATATATATATATATATATATATATATATATATATTATATATATATATATATATATGTGTGTGTGTGTGTGTGTGTGTGTGTGTGTATACACACACATATATACACATATACATATATACACACATACATATATGCATATATATATGTGTGTGTATGTATGTGTGTGTGTATGTGTGTGTATGTGTGTGTATATATACATTATATATATACATATATATACATACATATATATATACATATATACATATATATACATGTATATATGAACAATCCATACTCTCTGGGAGCTTACAATCTATCAGAGAGCATTTATCTATATACAAATGCAAAATAAATGCAAGGTGATTTGGGAGAGTGAGTGCTAGCAGTTGGAGGAGAAGTAGAAAGGCATTATTTAGAATGTGGTGGTACTTATGCTATGTTTTAAAAGAAGATCTAGATTCTCTGAGGCTGTGATGAGAAGGTAGTGCCTTCCAGGCATGGGAAGGGTCAGTGCAGAGGCACTGAGATAAGAGATGGAAATGTGTATAGATAACAACCAGTTTGGCTAGATTGGGGCTTGTGAGAAAGGAGAGTAACGTAAATGGGTCTGGAAAGATAAATTGGGTTCCAATTGTGAAAGGCTTTAAGAGCTAAACAGAGAAGTTTATGTTTCATCTTAGAGGAAAAAGGGATCTATGGAGTTGGTTGAATAGGAAAGTCAAATGGTCAATTGTGTGTTTAAGGAAAAACATTTTGGTTTTTCCACAGAGAATGCATGGGAGGGAGGTTAATTAGGGGGTCATTGCTGTAGTGGAGATAAACAAGGGAGAGAGTGTTGAGACAGAAGTGAAGAGGGCCCAGGACAGAAACTTGGTGGACATCCACACTTGGTGGGCGGGAGAGAGATGACCCAGCATAAGAGACTGAGAAGGAGTAGTCAAATAAGATGAAGGGCAGAATCTTAGAAACCAAAGGAAGAGAGAGTATTCAATAGGAGGAGGTTATAGACTTGAACCGAATGCTGAAAAGACTGGGTTTTAATATACTTATGGAAAGAACTGAATGGAAGTAACAAAAGTTTATTTTTTCTCAAACACACGTGAGATTTTTGCAAAAATTGATCATTTTTTTCTATGGCATAAAGAGCTCATGAATAAATGCAGAAAGGTAGAAATTTCATACTCTTCCATATAGCCATAAGGCAATAAAAACAGCAATCAATAAGGGAATGTGCAACAGATGCAGACCTAAGTCGAGACTAAAAAATGATTTGCTAAATAAAGAGTGGGTCAAAGAGCAAATTATAGAAATAATTTAAAAATTATATTAAAATCAAGGTTATAGTACAGAATACATGGGATGCAACTGAAACATTCTCCAGAGGCAAATTTGAATTCTTGAAAATGTGTATTAACAAAAGAGAGGGCTCATGAGTTGAGCATATGGTTAAAAAGAAATTATAAAGTTAACAAATTAATGAACTCTAAACATGCACAACAGAGGACATTTTAGAAATTTAAGATGAAATAAACAATTGAAAACAAAAATAATTGAATCGATAAGTGAAAGAAAATGTTTTTTAAAGACCAATAAAATTGTTAAAGCACTAGCCAATTTAATTCTTAAAAGTGAGGAAAATCAAATTACCAACAAAAAGGGAAATGACAATGAAGAAAAATTATGAAAACTATTATACACAATGTATTCCCATAAATATTTCTGAAGTGATCAGTCCAGAGGGTCTTCTTCTAGAATCTCAACATGGATTCCAGAGGAACACACACCTCATGTTCAACAGATTACTTATAATCATTGCATGCCTATTACCTACATCATTTTCTGGTCATTTATCTCCCTAAAGATAGCTTTTTCAACATTACTTTTATAAAGTTCATCATTGGTAAGATGCTGTATGCTCCCTGATCATGTTAACCATGTATCTTTCCTTTGCTCATTGGATGAGCCACCATTTTGATTCTCTGGAGATCATGTTTCCATGTTTTGCAGCTCTAAAGCATCCTCAGTAGAAGAATGGTATTTAAACAAAGGGGTAAACTTGGTGATGGTGAAAACACTTTGCGCTTTATCAAATACAATACAGTTCCTCTGTATACCATCCAAGACAGATATAATGATTTTTTGGGACCAGACCTTTTTATGGGTGATGTCTTTTGATTCATGCATAAACTCTGATTTCATTGGTAAAGGAAACTTCCTGTGAGGAAACTACCTCTATGAATACAGATTGGAATGTGCTCTGTAATTTATCTTAGAAAGGTACTGCATATATATTGATAAGTTAATGTAATGGGCCATTCATCCAATTGCATATTGTGGTTGAGGTAATCCCCTTCATCCCTTTGGTTTTTCCTGTGTGGAAGACTTAGGCCAAACTCTTTGAGGTGATTATAGAGCTCATTTGAGAGACTATATGATCTGCCAGGTCTTGATCAATCAGCATAATATCTTCCAGAAACAGACACGTCTGGAGGACCTCACCATACATAGAGAATCTCTCTTCTATTTGGCCTCCACCATGACAGTGGAAAATGCCTATGGTGAGCATATCTCCCAATTTTATGCTTTTGTTGTCATTCAGTTATTCAGTCACATTCATAGTTATCATTGCTTATGTCACAATAATACTCCACTACATCCACATATGAAAATATGGTTCAAAATAAGGCCAAAGGCTTATAAACTACATAGAAACTTCTTGTCTACAAATCATGCCTACTTTCTTCAGGAAGAGTCAGGAGACACTGGACAGGGTAAGTGCTAACATCACTCACACATGTATTATAAATTGACTGTTGTCTTAACAGAAAGGAAATGAATAGTTACTGATTTGGGAGTCATTTCCAAATCAGCTATCCATGCATTTTAGAGCAAGGATAAAAATCACCCCCAAATTGGAGGAGAAGCTAAATATTGGAGTATGTGGCAGTTATATGACATCTAAAAATGCCAATGAAACAAACAAACAAAAAAAAGGTCACATGTACTATGTTCATTTCCTAATGAAACTTAACTGAGGTAAAGCAATAGTCACAATGAGGCAGCCAAAAGAACCTAAAAACTGCAAATACTTGCTCTTCTTGCCAAGCTGGAAGATGTGGCAGCCGAGAGGAACGGTTGTTTAGAATTGAACCTAATTTGCTAAATCTTATTGAGAAAGGTAGAAAAAATTATGGTCAGTTATGACCCCTTAAAAACAGTGAGAAGGTGGAGAGTTTGGGGGGTTGGTGGAAAGCAAAATGAGCTTGTAGAAAGCTTGAAGGCAGACCAAATTAAGCCAGATCACCCGCAAGAACATTTAAAGATGTCCCTGAGGAAGAGGACAACAGACAGAAACTGGAAAAGATATGTCAATATTTCTATAGAAAACTTTTTTCTCCATCCATGAGAGTTGGGTCACCACTTTGGACTCTCATTACAGTTTCCAATTTCAACATAAGGAAGCAAAAGATGGCATTAAAGAAAATGAATAGCGAGAGCAGCTATAACATATCAAATATACAGAGATTGGAAGCATCAGAACTTTGAAGGAATTGAAGGATGGATTCCCAGGCTGGAATCAGGACCTGTCATGATCCAATCCCCTCATTTTACAGATGGCGAAACTAAATTCCATTAATGGGAAAGGACTTTCCCATAGTCACGCAACTAATAAGGTAGCAGAGTTGAGACCTAAACCTAAGTCTTTGGACTGTAATCCCAAGACTCTCTGTAATACCCCACAATTATTTTATTCTACTTATGTTTATAGGATAATATAATAATAAACTAATAATTAGTGATGAACTATAATATTTAACATAAGCTGTATCATTAAACCCCTAATAAACTGTAAATTCTTCAATGATAGAGTCTACAGCTTGTTCACCTTTGTATCCCTAGCTTAGCGTTCTGAGTAGACAAGTTTTTATCAAATGTTTGTCAAACTAAAGCTGTGAAAGTGACTATGAATCAATACCCTGAGGACTGGGGATTTTGTGGATGTGGGAATAAGAAGGCTGTAATTTATAGTCATGGAGAGTTACCTGAGACTCAGAGAGGCTGAGTCACTTATTCGTGGTTGAACAAATAGGATCAGACAAGCTTTGGACCAAGGTCTTCTTGACTACCTCAGTCCCAAAGTACACAGAAACAAGGACCATTATGGAGCAGGTCCCCAAATCTGGAGACAATAAAGGAGATACTTATAACTAGAGAATGTCTATGTAATGTAGCTCTAGGAGTGAATGAACAAAAATGAGCCATTTTCAAGTAATAACACTTTTCTCAGCATTCAAAGGCCCATAAAGTATATGTGAATTTTTCAAATGACTTTTATTTTATTTCATTCGACACTACCAAGCATTCAGAGATGTGAACAAGAACCAGAGAATCATGAGCAAAAACGAAAACCAAAATACCAACTTACCAAATCAAACTTATGAGAAATAAAACAACCCTAAAAAGCAAAATGACACAAAAAGGGACTATTAATGACTATACTTTATCATCCTGTGGATCCAAGCCAGAAGCATCCTTAAACAGCCTACTTGGACATTTGGGATGCCAATCAATAAATGAGATTTTCACTTAGAATCATCATTTGTGTAATGTTGGGTGTTTTTTTTTTCTTTTCAGGGAACTAATTGCAAAGTTGAGATCACAAAGTGACTTTTATAGTGCTTTACCTGGCTATGTCTGCAGGCACAGTCCAGTGGTTGAAAATGATACTTTTTGCTGGAATGGACAAGAAATTGTGGAAAGGTGAGTTTTTGAATGCTATATGGAACGTGAGTTGAACAATGCATGAGTTTTGCTCTCTAGATGCCATTAAAACCAATTTAATATGCGTGTAATACGCACCTACTGTATATATGGTGCTTTGGATACAAAGACAAGAAAAAACAACAAGAAGACAGCATGGACACCTAAGGAACTTGATTCTACTGGGTGGTGTCTCAGCTCAGACTAAAAAGGCAGTTAGGGATTCCAAGAGGCATAGGTAAGGAGGTAGAGCATTCCAGGCATGCAGGATAGGCTGCAAAAAGAGATAAAGACTGATTGTTGTGTATGCATGGAAAATATCAAGTATGCCAGTCTGGATGAAACAGAGTACATGCTGGGAAGAAATGTGAAATTAAACTGAAAGAGCAGCTGGAGTCAGATTGTGGAAGACTTTTAATGTCAGATCTCTCCTTTGTCCTATTTTATTGGGCGTGAAGTATGAAATTCATGACTTAGCCAAAGGAGACATGATAATGGCTTTCTGTCCAGCATTTTATAATTTATAAAGTGTATACATAAGAACACAACCTTTTCCTTAATAGGCCTGAATTAGCTTTGTCTATAAACTAAGCAAATGGAACTAGATAATCTTTTAGAGTCCCCTCTAGCTTGGACTAATCATTCAGGCAGTAAGCAATATGCTTACATTGTACCAAACACTGTAATAAATATTGGGGATGTAAAGAAAGACAAAACTCTGGCCCTTACCCTCAAGGGACTCCCTAATGTAGGAGACAACATGCAAAAACATTAAAATGTTGTCATATATACACAATCTATAGCCATATTATATGTCCATAATATGCTATGTGTGTGTTTGTATAGTGTCAATGGAAGCTAATTTCAGAGGGAAAGCACCCTCTGAGCAATGAAGAATGTGAAGTGACGATGACTTGCACTAGGATAGTGGCCATGTGAATGGAAAGAAGGGGATATATACAAGAGACATCGTAAAAGGAGAAACAAGACACCAATAGATTGGATATGTGGATTGAGTTGAGGATGACACCAAGGTTATGAGCTTGGATGAATGGAAGGATGGTAATGGCTTTACTTGCAGTAGAGAAGTGGAGGAGGGGGTTTGGAGGTCAGAGAGGAAAATGTACTGACTTTGGGCATGTCGAAGTTGATATGTATATAGGACAACTAGTTCAAGATGTCCTAAAAGCTGTTGGTGATATGAGTGGAGCTCAGGAGAGAGGTTAGGGCCACACGTAAGAAGCATCTGCATAGAGATGAAAATTGAACCCACGGGAACTGATGAGATAACCAAGCAAGATGGTATGGAAGGAGAAGAGAAGAGGGCCAAGCCAGAGCTTGGGGATCACATTGTTAGTGGTTATGATCTGGATGAACAGCCAGTAAAGGAGACTGAGAAGGATTGGTCAGACAAGTAGGAGAATCAGGGGAAAACAGTGTTATAGAAACCTAAAGAGAATATCCAAGAAGAGAAGGTGATGGACTGTGTCCAAGTTTACTGAGAGGAAAGGAAGGATGAGGATTGAGGAAATTAGATTTGACAATTAAGAGACCATGAGTAATTTTGGAGAGATCAGTTTCTAATAAGTGATAATGTTAGAAGCCAGATTGCAAAGCATTTAAAAGTGATTGAGAGGAAAGAAGTCGAGGCTTCACTTGTAGATAGTTTTCTTAAGGAGGTTAACCAAGAAGGGGAGAATGGATATAGAACGATAACTAGGTTAGATCCAGTGAGTTTTTGTTTTATTTTGTTTTGTAGGATGGGGGAGACATGGACATGTTTATAGACATCAAGGAAGCAGCCAATAGACAGGAGAGATTGAATATTAGTGAGAGAGTAGGGACAGAGGGAGCAGTCTTCTGAAAAAGACAAGATATTATGAGATAAAAGGTGTATGTAGAAGGGTTTACCTTGCCAAGAATAGGTCCACTTATTCATGTGAGACAGGGGTGGAGGAGATAGTGGGAGAAGATATCTGAGTGATGTAAGATGAGGAGACGGGGAGAAGAGGTAGCTTTCAGAAAACATCGAGGGTGTTTTTTTCTCTGACATAATGGGACAAGGTCTTCAACTGAGAGGGTGAGAAGGGTGCAGTGGGAGCTTTGAGGAGGGATTAAAAGATGTATAATAGCCACTTGTGGACTGTGAACGAATTATGGAGATATAAAGGGATTGCCTTGCTGTAGTGAGGGCCCAGTTAAGATTATATATCATAAATCTGTAGTGGACAAATTGGACACTCTCTTTTTTATGCATTCAAGTCCTTCCTAGATCTGACACTCTCTTAGTCTGTGACTTCACCTGTGCTTTCCTCACCAGCACTCTACGAGGTTGTATTTTCTCTCCATTTTTATAGTTGAAGGTGAGGGTAGTAAGAATTCTGTGAGCACCTTTAACATTTAATGACATGTAGAAAGCCATAATCTCAGCCCACAGGAATTTGTGAAAACCTAGAATTCTCTGCTTTTATCTTTGGCTGCTTTTGCTGCCTCATTATCCTGCTCCCCATCCTTTTTGGTAAGAGGGGAGGGAGTGGGGAAGAGGAGGTGTAGTCAGTTAAGAAGTAATTTCACTGACAATTTTGAAGCTTTGATTGCTTGGCAATATGTGTTATGCTCATATTCGCGGTCTGTGACTATTGCATGAAGAATTTCCTTGAAGCTGGAAAGTGACTAAACAATCAGTAAAGAGGAGTAATTACAAGGCATTGCCGTACCCATCGCTTTCCATGCATGATGAGCAGCTGAATTAAGAGACTCATTCAGAAATCAAGAATGGTTAAGGAATTGGAAACATTTGGTAAACATTTTTTAAAGAAATAAAACCTATAAAGACCAGCAGTGGAATGGAGTGGAAAGTGCATTGAACTGGGAGTCAGGAGACCTGGATTCTAATGTCAGCTCTGCCGTTATCTTTCTATGTGATCTTGGGCAACTCACTTTCCCATTCTGAGCATTGATTTCCTCCCTAAAGTTATAGATCACATGTTTATACAGTGCTTTATAATTGGTGAAGCACTTTGGATGCATATTAAGTCATTTAGCCTTACAACAAGCCCATGAGGAAGGCAGAATAGGAATTATTTCCATTTGGTAGAGAAGGAAGCTAAAGTCTGAGAAAGCATAGTGACCAACCTAAGGTCACCTGTCTACAAAGTGGCAGAACTAGGACTGGAACCCAGGTCTTGTGACTCAAAGACATGTGCTTCCCCCTCCCCCCAATGCCACAGCTACCTCAGGGTAGACTATGTGGTCCCTTCCATCTCTGTCCTTCTATGACTATGGGATTTTACTTGTCCTGATGCCTAGACAGGGGACACTGGAGCTGTTGTGTTGATTGAGCAGTCTGGACCAGATCACTATGGGAATCACAGCATAATGAAAATGAGGCCAAGGTAAATGAGCACCATCATGGTAGGAGAATTTTAGCTTTGTACAGAGAGAAAATTCCCTCCCCTTCCCCTAGAGTAAGTACATTGCTCACAGATACGCACCACTGGTCATGAGGGTAACAGGTTAGAAAATAAAGACTCAGCATGGCTCTTGCCTACTTCTAGAGTCAATGAGAGAATGTGAGTAGTGCCATCCTTGTATAGGAAAGTTACTGCATTACTTTTATGGAATTAGCTACTGATTCTCATGAAAGATTATTTGTTATTAAGGTTTTTTTTAAGTTTGCATGAGGAAAGATAGTGATCTTTTGCTTCATAAATATCCTGTGTATTATAAACTTGTGTATAACATAGCAGTTTGTTTTTAAAGAAAATGTTTCTTATAACATGAATTTCTATAGTGCTTTAAGGGTTATAAAATACTTTTATCACAACCGCCATTGAAGGTAGGTAGTTGAAATATAATGATTCCTGTTTTACAGATGAAGAAATAGGCAAAGAAGGGCTAAATTACTTGTCTGTGATCACCTGGGTCATATGTATCAGAACCAGAATTTCAACCCAGGTCTTCTGATTTTGTCCCTTTCCAGTATACCAGGAGTGCCACTGATAAAGATAATAGGTCAAACTATATGATAGAACCATCATTTGATAAGCTATTAAGCTTACATTTAGATTATTTACATTATGATTATAGAATATTTTATAGGAATCATTTCATTTGATTCTCATAGCATCCCTTAGGGGTAGGCAATATAAGTTGGACTATTGCAATAGGCTGCTGGTGGGTCTGCCTGCCCCAAGTCTCTCCCCACTCCAATCTATCCTCCATTCAGGCAGTAAAGTGATTTTCCTAAAGCACAAGTCCAATCATGTTACCTCCCTACTCACTAAACTCCAGTGGCTCCCTATCACTTCTAGAATCAATTACAAATACTCTATTTGGCATTCAAAGCCCTTTGTAACCTAACCCTCTCCTACCTTTCCAGTCTTCTTACACCTTATTCCCCCAATGTGTCCTCTTTGATCTCATGAAACTAGTCTCCTGGTTTTTCCACAAATAAGACACTCCATCTCTCTGCTCCAGGCATTTTTTCTGGCTGCCCCTCATGTCTAGAATGTTGTCTCTCCTCAACTTCACATACATACTTCTCTGGCTTTCTTTAAATCTCAGCTTTTGCAGGAAGCCTTTCTCAATCCCTTTTAAAATTATTCCCTATTTATCCTCTGTATAATTTGTTAGTACATATTTGTTGGCTTGTTGTTTCTTCTATTAAAGTGTGAGCTCCTTGAGACCAGGGACTGTCTTTTGCCTCTTTTTGTATCCCCAACATTTAGCACAGTGCCTGGCACATGGTAAGTGCTTAGTGAACATTTATTGACTAGGTCCATTTTACAAAATAGGAAGCTTTAACTTGACAAGAAATGACTTGTCTATTGTCACAGAGCTATAGTATGAGTGGCCTTCTGCAAGTTTCTTGCCCTCTGTTCCAGTGTTCTTTCAGGTTAATGATTACTAATTATATTGGTATAATGAGCCCATTGACATTCACAGTACCAATAAGCAATCTCTGAATGCCTGTCCAGCGGGGTATTTTCCGATAAGAATCCCATATTTTAAATGAAAATTTAGATTTTAAGTATATTTATTTACTGATACACAAGGAAATCTCAATACATGTATGTAATCCCTGTATTGGGGCAGCTAGGTGGCACTGTGGTGGATAGAGTGCCAGGCCCAGAGTCAGGAAGACTTATCTTCCTAAGTTCATATCTGGCCTCAGATACTTCCTAGCTGTGTGACCCTTGGAAGGTCACTTAACCTTTTTTGCCTCAGCTTCCTCATCTGTAAATGAGCTGGAGAAGGAAACGGCAAACCACTCCAATATCTTTGCCACAAAAACCCCAAATGGGGTCAAGGAAAGTTGGACATGACCCAACAACAACAACAACAACAACAGCAACAACAACTCCCTGTATATAAAGCTACCTCCTGACATGAAGTAGCCAGGCGTAGTTTGGGGATTTCTCTTTTTCTAGACTGTTCATCTCCACCTAGATAATTGAGAAATTCAGTTTCTGATCCCCCTCCCACAAAACATAATCATTAACTCCTTATATAGAAGTACATGGGTTCACACAGTTTAAAGAACAAACATGTAAATTGTTTATCCCCTTCAACCCAACAATCCTACCGTGAGGTACGTAGCCCTAGGATGCCAAAGACAGAAAATAAGGTCTAATATATGTCAAAATATTCATAGCAGGACTTTTTGAGGTAGCGCAGAAGTAGAAACCAAATGGGTGTCCATCAATTGAGGAATATTTGAACAAACCACGTTATATAAACGTTAGGAATGTTATTGTGCAGTAAGAAATTATGAGCATGAGGAATCTAGAGAGAATGGGGAGATGCAGTGTGAAATAAAGAAAACCAAAAGAACGTTATACACGATCATATAAATGATGTAAATAAAAATATCTCTGAAAAGAAGATGAATAATTGGAAAATGTGGAGATTGGAGCCCAGATGACAGAGAAAAGGCAGCAACTCATCTGTGCTCTCCCCCAAACTCCTTGGACACCTTTAAATAATGCCATAAAACAATTCCTGTAGCAGCAGAACCCACAAAAGGATGGGGTGAAATAACTTTCCAGCCAAAGACAACTTAGAAGGTCAGCAGCAAAGCTCTATTGCTCCTGGGTGACAGTGCAGGCCACACCAGCACAGCCCCAGCCCCAGCAAACCAGGAGCAGGCCTTGGGAGCCATTGGATCATCATCAGCTGCTTCTGGAGCTCTCAGCCCACAGAGGGTAAGGGGGTTGAACAACTGGTCAGATGGAGATTACAGGAGTCCCTTTGTGCTAGCACTGAGGCGGGACTCTGCTGCTTTGCCCATACTCAAATCCAGATCACAGTCCTGGGTGTCAGTCCCAGGACAAGGAGGAGCACTAGCACACAGAGCCTGTGGACTCTGTCTAGCAGGGACCTTTGTCACACTTCCAGAGCAGAAAAGAGTGCTTGTGATCACTCACAGACCAGAGCACAGGCCAAGAGAGGAGTAAACACACCTTGGAAGAACTGAAAACTTATAGGTCCCTAGCAGTATCTCTAAAAACAGCTGCACGAAACCCCTGAAGCTTGGGACAGTGCATCCTCCACCCTGGAAGCAGACCCCTGCTTTAACAAGAAATAGGCTGGTAAAATGAGCAAACAACAGAAAAAAAATTCTGACCATAGAAAGTTACTATGGTGACAAAGAAGATCAAAACATATACTGAGAA
Source organism: Phascolarctos cinereus (assembly GCF_003287225.1). Classification (NCBI taxonomy): domain Eukaryota; kingdom Metazoa; phylum Chordata; class Mammalia; order Diprotodontia; family Phascolarctidae; genus Phascolarctos; species Phascolarctos cinereus. Next base: position 43,183,756 of record NW_027556291.1, read on the forward strand.
GAAGATAACAAAGTCAAAGCTCCTACATCCAAAGAATCCAAGAAAAATATGAATTGGTCTCAGGCCATGGAAGAGCTCAAAAAAGGATTTTGAAAATCAAGTAAGAGAGGTAGAGGAAAAATTGGGAAGAGAAATGAGAGTGATACAAGAAAATCATGAAGAATGAGTCAATAACTTAGTAAAGGAGACACAAAAAAATACTGAAGAAAATAACACCTTAAAAACAGACCAGGCCACATTGTAGAAGAAGTACAAAAAGCCAATGAGGAGAAGAATGCCTTAAAAAGCAGAATTGGCCAAATGGAAAAAGAGGCACAAAAATTGACTGAAGAAAAAACTCTTTAAAAAGTAGAATTGGCCAAATGGAAGGGAGATATAAAAGCTCATGGAAGATAATAATTCCTTAAGAATTAGAATGGAGCAAATGGAAGCTAATGACTTTATGAGAAATGAAGATACAATAAAACAAAATGAAAAGAATGAAAAAATAGAAGATAATGTGAAATATCTCATTGGAAAAATAACTGACCTAGAAAATACATCTAGGAGAGAGAATTTAAGAATTATTGGACTACCTGAAAGTTATGATCAAAAAAGGAACCTCAACATTGTCTTTCAAGAAATTATCAAGGAAAACTGCCCTGATATTCTCAAACTAGAGGGTAAAAAATAGAAATTGAAAGAATCCACTGATCATCTCCTCCCAAAATGAAAACTACCAGGAATATTATAGGCAAATTCCAGAGCTCCCAGGTCAAGGAGAAAATATTGCAAGCAGCCAGAAAGAAACAATTCAAGTGTCATGGAGCCACAGTCAAGATAACACAAGATTGAGCAGCTTCTACATTAAAGGATTGTATAGCTTGGAATATGATATTCTGTAGGGCAAAGGAGCTAGGATTGCAACCAAGAACCACCTACCAGCAAAACTGAGTATAATCCTTCAGGGGGAAAAGGGATATTCAATGAAACAGAGCACTTTCAAGCATTCTTGATGAAAAAATAAAACACAGCTAAATAGAAAAATCAATTTTTAAATATAAGACTCAAGAGAAGCATAAAAAGGTAAACAGGAAAGGGAAATCATAAGGGACTTTATAAGGTTAAACTGTTTACATTCCTACATGGGAAGATGATACTTGAAAATCATAAGAACTTTCTCATTAGGGCAGTTAAAAAGAGTATATATAGACAAAGGGGAAGATATGAATTGGATATGAAAGGATAATATCTAAAAAAATAAAATTAAGAGGTAGGAGAGGAATATACTGGGAGAAAGAGGAAGAGAGAGGTAGAATGGGGTAAATTATCTAACAAAAAAGAGGCAAGAAAAAACTTTTACAGTGGAGGGGAAGAAAGGGGAGGCGAGGGGGAGTGAGTGAACCTTACTCATCAGAATTGGCTCAAAGAGGGAATAATATACACACTCAATTGGGTATAGAAATCTGTCTTACCCTACAGGAAAGTAGGAGGGGAAGGGGATAAGAGAAGGGGGTGGGTGGTGATAGAAGGGAGGAGGTAGTCAGAAGCAAAACACTTTTAAGGAGGGACAGGATAAAAAGAGAGAGAGAATAGAATAAATGGGGGGAGGGGTTGAATAGGATGGAATGAAATACTGTTAGCAAATAGTAACTGAAAAAAATTTTGAAGCAAGTTTCTCTGAAAAAAAGCCTCATTTCTCAAATATATAGAGAACTGAGTCAAATTTATAAAAATAAGATCCATTCTCCAATTGATAAATGATCAAAAGATATGAATAGGTTTCAGATGAAGTAATGAAAGCTACCTATAGCCATATGAAAAATGCTCTAAATCACTATTGAATGGAGGAATGCAAATTAAAACAATTCTGAGGTACTACCTCATACCTATTAGATTGGTTAATAGGAAAGAAAAGGAAAATGACCAACGTTGAAGGGTATGTGGGAAACAATGAGATATTAATGCACTATTGGTGGAGTTGTGAACTGATTCAACCATTCTACAGAGCAATTTGGAATTATGCCCAAAGGGCTATAAAACCATGCATATCCTTTGACGTAGCAACACCACTATTAAGTCTGTATCTCAAAAAGGAATAGGACCTATATGTACAAAAATATTTTATAGCAGCTCTTTTCTGGTGGCAAAGAATTGGAAATTGAGGGGATGCTTATCAGTTGGTGAATGGTTGAACAAATTGTGGTATATGATTATGATGGAATGCTGTTGTGCTATAAGAAATGATAAGCAAGATACTCAGAAAAACCTGGAAAGACTTAAATGAACTGATACAAAGCAAAATGTACTGTGTACAAAGTAATAGTAATATTGTAGGATGATCAGCTGTGAATGACTTAGATATTCTCAGCAATACAGCGATCCAAGACAACTCTGAAGGACTTATGATGAAAAATGCTATCCATCTCCAGAAAAAGAACTGATGGAGTCTGAATACAGATTGAAACATACTTTTTTACTTTATTTTTCTTGAGGTTTTTTTGGGGGGTGGGGGGGTCTATGTTTTCTCTCACAACATGACTAATATGGATATGTTTTGCATGACTGCACATGTATAATCTATATAAAATTGCTTGCCTTCTTAATGGGGGGAGGGAGGAAGGGAGAGAATTTGGAATTCAAAATTTGGGTTGTTTTTTTTTAAGGCAATTGGGGTTAAGTGACTTGCCTAGAGTCACACAGCTAGTATGTGTCAAGTGTTTGGTCTTGAGATCAGATTTGAACTCAGGTCCTTCTGACTTCAGGGCCAGTGCTCTATCCACTGCGCCACCTAGCTGCCCCCGAGTTCAAAGTTTTTAAAATGAATGTTAAAATTGTTTTTGCATGTAACTGGGGAAAAAAGTAAAATATTAAATTTTTTTAAAAATGGGAAATGGGAACATTCTTATTAAGATGGGAGGGTGAAAAGGCACAGAGGAACCTGGCTCCACCAGATAAACTCCAATAATGATTTAAAAAGGGACCAAAATCAAAAGTGATAAAGAGATCCATGGAGATACATTAGTAAACTCCTTCATCCAGCTCAGGACTGCACAAGACAGTCAGACACCACGGCACCAGAAGACAGGTCCCACTAGGAAAGCCAGCATGAGCTCAGGTAAATGAGCTGAAATATCATGACAATGATAGGAAAGCTAAGCAGAGCTCTAACCAGGGACCCCAAAGACTGCCAGTGCTCAGAACCTAGACATAGCAGGGGAGGTGAAAGTCAATGGAATAAGCACAGAAAGATGAGGTCAGAGGAGGGAAAAGGGTGGTGGGGGAGGGGAAGAGGTGAAAAATTAGACAACATTGCAAGGTATTGACTGAAACAGGGAAGGTGAGTTTTTTAAAATCCTAATTTTTAAAAATGTAGAGACACAAATGGAGGGAAAAAAAAACCTAATTCTCAAAACTGTAAATGAGAATGGATTAAATAATACAATAAAACAAAAGTGATTGGTTAGAAGAGAGAATAAAAGCACACAATCTGTTGCTTAAAAGAACTATATCTAAAAAGATAAAGACGTATGGAATAATAATGAGAGGCAGTAAAATAATTTACTTAGCATCAGGAGATTCCCAAAAAGTAAGAGTTGAAATCATGCTTTCAGAAAAAACAAAAATAAAAATTCACAATATAAACAGAGAAAAATGGGGTAATTATATTATGCTTAAAGGAACCATAGACAAAGAATCAATGTCAATATTAAACTTATATACTACAACTGGCATACCATCTAAATTCATAAAGGAAAAATTGACTGAATTGCAAAATCATATAGCAGAACAATAATATTAGGAGACTTTCATGTTCTTTTCTCGGAGTCGGCCAAGTCTAGCAGAAAGATAACCAAAAGCAAAAATATCAAATTAAAGAAATTGTTGGAAAATTTTGAGCTAAGAGACTTATGGCGCCATCTGAATGGGACCCCTAAAGAATATACATCTTTCCCAGCACCATATGGAAAAACGTAAAAGTCCATTATGTATTAAGACGCAGAGAAATTAAAAGTAAATGTAAAAAGTCAAAAATACTAAACCCATCCTTTATAGACCATCATGTAATAAAAGTGGTAATAAATTCAGGAAGTAGAAACAAGCTCTCAGTACAAGGTAGGTATGAATGGACTTGCTCCAGATGCCACTTTCCTGCCTGATGCTATCAATTCAGAGGTCCCTAGTGGATAAAGGCAACCTACGGGGCCTGGCTCAGTGGGAGCTGAAGACAGCAATAGGCTATTCAGAAGCTCAAGATTGTTACTTAAGAGGCAATGGGCCTAAAGATTTTGAGTTAGTTACAGCTCTCCATAAGCTCAAGATTAAAACCATACAGCAACAAGATAACAAGGGTGTAAAGTTTAGAGACTTTACTAGTGTAGTCACTCTGACTAGTGACTGAGCTTATACAACACTGAGGAATGGGAGGGTAGTTTGCCCACATAAACAGAGGATGTCCATTGATGGAGTAGGTGGAATATGTACTTTCTCCGTAACTACAATATTCTGTTGCCATTGTTGTTGTTCAGTTGTTTCAGTTGAGTCCAACTCTCTAGGACCCTATTTGGGGTTTTCTTGCCAAAGATTTGCCATTTCCTCCTCCAACTCATTTGAGAGATGAGGAAAGTGAGGCAAACAGGGTGAAGTGACTTGCCCAGGGTCACACGTAGCTAAGTCTGAGGTCAGATTTGAACTCAGGAAGATGAGTCTTTCTGACTCCAGGCCCAGCACTGTATCCACTGTGGCACCTAGGTGCCCTAAAAGCATCTCCATACATGGGGCTGTATGCATATGTGCCATATGCCTTATTATTATCATTTTAACGCTGAGCACATATTATGTTTATAAATGTGATCCATATATTGGGTTACCATAAACAACCAGAACAGTCAATCAATCAATCAAAAAACATTAATTAAGCACCTTCTGTGTGCCAGGCCCTGTGCTCAGAATTGAGAATACAAAGATAAAAATGAAACAGTCACTTCCTTGCAGGAGGTTGTATGTGTGATACTATCATGTATTTCATATAAGATCCGCATTTGGTTACTCTCTAAAACCTTGCTTTCCAATCATATATGTTAAAGAATACATGAGACTTATCGTTTGGTTTGTATCATGTAATTTGTTACATACACTACTGTTTTATTTCTATGTATTCTGTTTTTACATGTGATCATGTTTATTGCATGTAATCTCAGTGTGAATGGCACTATGATAGGGAAATTTTAGGAAGATGTCACTGTATTAGGACCTAGAAGAAAAGTCCAGATTCCTTACCGGCCCCCCAGTGGAGCCCTAAAAATGCACCAAAAGGAATAAGGATAAAGAAGAGCAAAGCGAATCAGGTATAAATTCCTCCAGCCAATCCAGGACTTCACAAAAAAGACTGCCCTGAGCAGAGACAAGGCCAGGCGATTCAGGCAGAAGGCAGAGCCTACTCTTAGCTTAAATGAAAACATGATAATTATAGGAAATGATGGTCCAAGAACTGTTATGGAAGGCCTTGTTTAAGAAAAAAGCCTCTTTATTAACTGTCCTAGTAAATGATTAGGAAGAAGCATTAGAGGTAATTATCTATACCATGCTAGCTTGTGTTCACAAATGGCCCTCAAGTGGGGATGATTTGGTCTTGTTATGTGAAATCCATTTTAAATTGCTACAGACAAAGCTCATGGCCAGCTGAAAAGCAAAGCAAGATAAGTGATTGAACTGATAAGGGAGGGATGGGCCAAAGTGGGTAACCAGTGATCCATTATGTAGAAAGTCAGTTCAAAGTTCCATATTGTAAGCTCCCATCTGGTGATCTTTCCTTTTGTTGTATTCTTGTTTCTGGAAGTCTCCTTGTATACTACAGTTCTTCTGCCAGTGGCATCCTTTTGAATCTGGAGTAGGGCTCTGTAAATGGCTGTGGGGTATTATAAGAAAGTTTACCATTCTACATCCTAGAGAATGGCCCTAGACTACTTTATGTTTAATTCCCTTAAAACAGCCTTATACATGTCAGTGGGGAACCACTGATGCATACTCGGGAGATGCTTACAGCTCCAACCTCCTCCACCCACAAAAAGAAAAAAAAACTACCTGGAGATGAAGATAGAGATGCCTAATCCATGAGATTTGCAGATGGAACAAAGATAAAGCATACTAATAGGTCAGTATCCAGAAAGGTCTAAAGAGAGCAGTGAGACAAAGTTGAAATGGTGCAAATATACCATGCTTTTGGCTTTAAAAATGAACAGTACTAAGAACAGGATAGGAGAACCATAGAGTGGACCAGAGTTGTGAAAAGATATGGGGTTTAAGTCAGCTGCAAATTTTATATGTATCAATAGTGTGACAGGACAGCTAAAAAGCTAGGGTACTAAGAAAGCCATGCAGTGGTAATCACATTGTCCTCTGCGCTGATCAGATAATATCCAGAGGTCTTGTTTTCAGTTCTGAATACCAGTATCTGAGGAAGTATATTCAGGAAGGCACCGAGGAGCCTGAAGGGCCTCCTGTCTTTGTCATGTGAGAATGAATTGAAGAAACTGAGGATATTTATTGTGGAGAAAGGAAAACAGGGACAGGAGAGCTATCTCTGAGTATTTGAGAGACTGTCATGTGCAAGAAGGATTCACCTTGTTCTCTCTGGTCCCAGAGGGAAGAACTAGTAGCAATAGGTAGACATTTTAAAGAGGCAAATCAACATTCAATTTCAGGGGGAAGAAACTTCCTAATAATCAGAGCTGCCTCAAAGTAGAGGTCAGCAAATAAAGGTTGATGCCTACTTTTCTGGGGTTCTTGTAGAAGGGCTTGTTCAGGAATAGGTGAAGCTAAATCCCCTCTGAAATCTTACTCTCTGTGATATGCAGCAAAGACAAAACTCCAAAGTGGCAGTCACCCAGGGGTTTCCAATATCTTCCTATTTGATATCACATAGACACTTTCTCCATCCTTGAGTTAAGTGCTTGGCTACTGTTTATTTTTAGAGTTATCAATTCTGCTGAAACATTGGGATGCAATGTGAAAAAAAATGAGCCAGTCATTCATATGTTTGGTCTAGTGGATTCCATACCTATTTGGATGTGTCCAAAGTAACTGCATCTCACTTTTCATCTGGGTATTTCTTGTTTGTGTGGACAGAGCCCATGCACAGATATAAACACCATCATTAATAATGTGACTCATACTAAGTGAATAGGATTGTAGACTTAGAATTGGAAGGGACCTTAACAAACCATCTGATCCAACCGCCTCACTTTACAGATGAAGAAACTGAGGACCAAAAATGTTAAGTGATTTGCCCAAGCTAGAAAGTGGCAAAACCATGATTGAAAACCAGGTTCTTCTGAACCCTAATCTAGGTCCCTCATTTATCAGGGTCAGAAGTCGAATCCCTGAGAGGAGAAATGTCTAGGCTCTCAGAGCTACTTAGTAGCAGGGTTCTTAAGAGATTTTTATTTCAAATTCTTCATTTTAGGCTACAACCTGGACTTTGGGTTTTCTGCAGATTTTTTAATTGGTTAAGTAGTCTTTTTGCCAGCTTGAGCTTTCAAACAAAGCTATTGGGACATTTTGGTTAGGCTCCAAGGATGTTTCAGCTACTGTATATTAAGACCCTGATTTGAAGGAGATAGATGTTTTGTGACTGGGATGAATAAAATTAAGCCTTAAAAGAGTTTCTTCAAATATTTAAAGAGCAGATACCATTCATCTCTAACTCTTTAGCCCCAAAACCTTTTACCACAGAATTGAAGTGATGGGAATTTAGAGTCATTTTTTGTTATACATGAAATCTTGTTAAAGTAAAATGTCCTGATAGATTGTATCCCAGGGCTAGCTCCTAATAGGAATAAATGAATTCTCTACACATGGGAGAGAGCCATGGACTCTGGGGTGTCTTTACTTTTGGTCCAGTAGCCTGGTGCCAAGAATTAGGGGATGAGGCATCAGGGTAAATTAGGGAAAGTTCCAGGTTCCAGCCTGTGGTCAGAAGTAGGCCCCAGAGATTAAATGCCTCAGCGTCTGCAGCTTGAAAGGATTAGGAGGGTTAAAGGTTGCTTGATTTACTCACCCTCCAAACATCAACCATAGAGGAGGAAGCTATGAACTCTGTGTGGTCCAGTGGTTAGGTGTCAAGGGATAGGGGGGAAGGACAACGAATGGGGACTGTCACAGCAAACAGTGATACTAGAATGAAGCCCGTGATTCCTGCATCGTAAGAAAGGAGGAATAGGAAGGATTGAAGGAGCCATGAGAAGATTGATGTGAACTGATGCAGTGAGAATTCAGCAAAAGGAAAAAATAGTATATAATATGATGAAAAATGTCAATGAAAAGTACCAGAAAGTGATTACGATTATGATAACTAAGGATCTTAGTCCCAGAAAAGTTGAGAAAAGGTACTTCCTTTGGTTCTAGGCAGAGGAGAAGGAATATGGATGTGAAATATTGTATAAATGGTCTGACACAATGGTCTGGTTGAGTTTTGCTGAAATGCTTTTTCTGCATTTCTCATTTTATTTGCTGTTGTAAGGGAGTGGTGCTCTGGGTACATAATAGGTAAGGATATATTTGGAAATGAAGGTGATGTCAAAAGACATTACAAGTATTTTTGACATCCTGGTAGAGTGAAGCAGGGCCATCAGTCATTAAAGTATCCCTGCTTGGGTGGTCTGTGTAGCTCTAAGACATTGGGTGTGGTATATTGCCTAAACTGTTATTCACAGCTTATGGGTAAGTGAGGTTTTGAAAAAACTTTATTACTAAATACATCCTTTTATTTCCAGTTCTAAATTCTCCCCTTCCTCCCACTCCTCCTCTGCCCACTGAAAAAGGCAAGAAATATGATGCTCATTATACATATGAGGTCATGAAAACCATATTTCCATATTAGCCATGTTACAAAAAAGGAAGAAAAATAAAGAGAAAAATATGCTTCAATCTGTACTCAGGGTTCATCAGGTCTCTAACTGGAAACGGATAGCTTTTTTCATCATGAGTTCTTTGGACTTCTTGTAGATGATTGTGTTTGGTCAGATTTGCTAATCTTTCACAGGTGATTATCATTACAATATTACTGTTACTCCTGCTACTTCTCACTTCACTTTGCATCAGTTCATATAAGGCTTCCCAGGTTTTTCTGAAACCATCCTCTTTGTCATTTCTTACAGCACAATAGTATTCCATCACAATAATATGCCATAATCTATTTAGTCATTTAGTCATTCCCCAATTGATGGCTATTCCCTCAATTTCCAGTCCCTTTGCCACCACAAAAAAGAGATGCTCTAAATATTTTTGAACATATGCTTATTTTTCCTTTTTCTTTGATCGCTTTGGGGAACAGACCTAGTAGCAGTATTGCTGAGTCAGAGTATGTATGCTCTGTTTTGTAGCCTTTTGGATATAGTTCTAAATCATTCTCCAGCTCTGTCAACAGTACATTTCGTGTCCCTGTTTTCCCACTTCCTCTCCAGGATTTGGCATTTTCCTTTTCCATCATCTTAGCCAATCTAATGGGTATGAGGTGATATCTCAGAGTTATTTTAATTTTAATTTCTCTAATTATTAGTGATTTTGAGTGTTTTTATGTGGCTATTCATAGCTTTGATTTTCTTCTGAAAGCTGCCTGTTCATATCCTTTGACCATTTATCAATAAAGTATAGCTCTTATTTTAATAAATTTGGATGAGTTTCCTGTTAACTTGCTCCAAAAATTTTTTCCCAGTTGCCTGCTTTCCTTCTAATTTTGTTGTATAGGTTTTGTTTATGCAAAATTTTTTTAAATTTAATGTAATTAAAATTATCCATTTTACCTCCCATGATCCTCTCTATCTCCTGTTTGATCATTAACTCTTTCCCTATTTATAGATCTGACCAGTAATTTTTCCATACTCCTCTAATTTTCTTAAATCACCTTCTGTGTCTAAATCATATACCTATTTTGAGCTTATCTTGGTATACAGTGTTGAGTTGTTGATCTCTGCCTAGTTTCTGCCAGATTGCTTTCCAGTTTTCCCAGCAGTTTTGTCAAATAGTCAAATGGTAAGTTCTTGCCCCAATAGTTAGGATCTTTAGGTTTATCAAGCACTAGGTTACTGTGCTCATTTACTCCTGTATATAGTGTACCTAATTTATTCTATTGAACAACCACTCTATTTTTTTATCCAGTACCAGACTGATTTGATGATTACCACTTTGTAGTAGTTTGAGATCTGGTACTGCTGGATTACCTCCCTTTGTTTGTTTGTTTGTTTCATTGATTCTTTTGGTATTCTTCCTCCAGATGGATTATTATCATTTTTTAGCCCTATAAAATAGTTCTTTGGTAATTTGATAGGTAAGGCACTGAATAGGTAAGTTGATTTAGGTAGGATTGTCATTTTTATTAAATTGGCTCGGCCTACCCATAAGCAATTAATATTTCTTCAATTATTTAAATCCATCTTTATTTGTATAAAGAGTATTTCATAATTATGTTAATATTTCTTATGTGTGTCTTAGAAGATAGACTCCAAAGTATTTTATATTGTCTGCAGTTATTTTGAATAGAATTTCTCTTTCTGTCTATTCCTGTTTGGTTTCATTGGTAATATATAGAAATGCTGATGATCTTTTGGGTTTATTTTTTATCCTGCAACTTTGCTAAAGTTGTTTGTTATTTGGACTAATTTTTATATATAATCATATCATCTGCAAAATTGATGATTTTGTTTCCTCATTGCCTATTCTTATTTCTTCAATTTCTTTTTCTTATTGCTACAATTTGTTCAATATTGAATAATAATGGTGATAATGGACATTCTTACTTTACCTCTAATATTATTGGACGGACTTCTAGTATATCTTCGTTATAGATAATATTTACTCTTGGTTTTAGATAGGTACTACTTATCCTTTTAGGAAAAGTTCCATTTATTCCCATGCTTTCTTGTGTTTTTAATAGGAATGGGTGTTGTATTTTGACAAAAGCTTTTTTCTACATCTATTGAAATACTCATATGATTTTTTAATGTTTTTGTTATTGATATAGTCATTTATGCTTATAGTTCATCTAATGAATCAGCCCTGCATTCCTGGTATAAATCCAGCCTAGTCATTGTATGTGATATTTTTGATATATTGCTATACTCTCCTTGCCAGCATTTCATTTGAAATTTTTCCATCTATATTCATTAGAGAAATTGGCCTCCAGTTTTCTTTCTCTGTTTTTGCTTTCCATGCTTTGGGTATCAAAACCATATTTTTTATTTTTCTTCACATTCATTTTTTAATTTAAAATTCCAAATTCTTTCCCTCCCTGCTCCTTCTCCCCAATCCATTGAGAAGGAAAGCAATATGATATTCATTATACATGTGGATTCATGCAAAACATGTTTCCATGTTTGCCATGTTGAAAAAAAAACCACAAGGAAAATAAAGTGTAAAAAATATGCTTCAGTCTATGTTCAGATTTCATCAGTTCTCTTTCTGGAGATGGATGACATTTTCCATCATTAGTCCTTTAGAATTGTTGTGGGGGCAGCCAGGTGGCACAGTAGATAGAGCACCAGCCTTGAAGTCAGGAGGACCTGAGTTCAAATCTGACCTCAGCTACTTACTAGGTGTATGACCCTGGACAAGTCACTTAACCCCAATTGCCACCAATTTTTTTTTAAATTGTTGTGGATCACTGTATCAATCAGAGTAGCTAAAGGACTCCTTTAATTATTTTTTCAAAACATTTATATAGGGGGAAACTAGGTGGCACAGTAGATAGAGCACTGGCCCTGAAGTCAGGAGCACCTGAGTTCGAATCCAGCCTCAGACCAAACACTTGACACTTACTAGCTGTGTGACCCTGGGCTAGTCACTTAACCTCAATTGCCAAAAAAAACCCCACATTTATATAGTATTGAAATTAATTGTTATATAAATATATCTGCGCTTAATTGTAGCCTTCTTGGAGGGTGAGGGGAGGAAGGGGGAAAAAAGAACAAAGTAAAAAGTGTGCAGCAGAGAACAAAAGAAAACTTACAAGGAAGCAAAGAAAAGATGGACAGCTCTCAACACAACACATAGTATTTATTATATAGGTTTTCTTGAAATGGAAATTTATTGTTGAATATTTTGAATCCTCTCTCAAGTTCTGCTGTGCACATGGCAATCCTTTTTTTTTTCTTTTCTTATTTTGTATTACTTTAGTTGTAGTATTTAAATATGTTTCTCTTTACTTTTCTTATTTTGTACTCAAATTTAAAATAAAAAAATTACAAATTAAAAAAATTAATTGTTTTTTAGATGTTTAGTAGAATTTGCTTCTTCATCCATCTGGTCCTGGGTTGTTTTTTTTCTTTTAAGGAGCTCATTTATACCTAGGTCAAGTTCTTTTTCTAAGATAAGGTTATTCAAGTATTCTATTTCCCTTTTTGCCAACCTAGGCAACTGATAGTTTTATAAATGTTAATATATTTTATTTAGATTGATTTATTGGCATTAAATTAGGTAAAATGTCTCCTAATGATTAATTTAATATCATTTTCATTGGTTGTACATTATCCCTTTTCATTTTTTTGTACTAGTAATTTGGTTTTCTTCTCTTTAAAAATCAAATTAGCTAATGGTTTATCTGTTTTGTTGGGTTTTTCCCATAAAACCAGCTCCTTGTTTTGTTTATTAGTTTAATTTTTTTTACTTTCAGTTTTATTACTCTCTCGTTTGCTGTTTAGGATTTCTATTTTGGGGTTTAATTGAGGATTTTTAATTTGATATTTTTCTAGATTTTTTTTTAGTTAACACTCATAATTTGTTGATCTGATTTTTATCTTTTTTTTTATTGATTTAAGCATTTAGGGATATAAATTTTCCCCTAAGTACTGCTTTAGCTATATCCTACAAATTTTGGTATGTTATCTCATTGTTGTCATTATCTTGAATGAAATTGTTATTTCTATGATTTATTCTTTGATTCACTCTTTAGGATTAGATTATTTAGTTTCCAATTAATTTTTAATCTATACTTAAAGGCCCTTAATTGAATTTTATTGCATTATGGTCTGGAAAAGGTACATTTAATATTTCTGCTTTTCTGCATCTCTTTGTGAGTTTTTTATACCCTAATACATCAATTTTTTTTTTTGTGAAGGTGACATGCACAAGTATACTCCTTTCTATTGCCATTCAGTATTCTCCTGACAGCTCTCATATCTAGCTTTTCTAAAATTCAATTCATTTTCTTCACTTTTTTCTTTTTTTTATGGTTAGATTTCTCTAGATCAGAGAGGGGATAAACTGAGGTCCTCCACTAGGACAATTTTACTGCTCATTTCTTCCTGTAACTCATTTAACATCTCCTTCATGAATTTGGATGCTTTGCCATTTGGGACATATATGTTCAGTATTGTTATAAACTTATTGTCTATGCTACCTTTTAGCAAAATGTAATTTCCCTGGTTATCTCTTTTAATGAGGCTTCTTTTTGCTTTTGCTTTGTCTGCAATCATGATTGCTGTCCTTGCCTTTTTTACTTCAGCTGAAACAAAATAAATTCTTCTCTGACACCTTATTTTAATTTCATGTGTGACTTTCTGTTTTAAATGTGTCTCTTGTAAACAACATATTGTTGGATTCTGGTTTCTAATCCATTTTGCTATCCACTTTCATTTTATGGGTGAGTTCATCCCGTTCACATTCACAGTTATGATGGCTAACTGTGTATTTCCCTCTATCCTATTCTCTTCTATTTATCTTCCCCCATTCTTCCCCCTTCTCCTAGTACATCCCTCTTTCTCACCCTTCCATTCTTCATTTGAGATCATCATGACATAATGGACTCACATTCATGCCCTCTGTCTAAGTAGACTCCTTCTAACTGCCCTAGTGATAATAATGTTCTTAGGGGTTACGTGTATCATCTTCCCATATCAGAATGCAAACAATTTAACCTTGCTAAATCATTATGATTCCTCACTCATGTTTACCTTTTTGTGCTTCTCTTTAGTCTTGTATTTGGATATTAAATTTTCTATTCAGCTCTGGGTTTTTCATCAGAAAATGCTTGAAAGTTCTCTATTTCATTAAATATCCATTTTTTTTTCTGTCTGCTTGCAGTATTTTCTCCTTGAAAAGCTCATAATTTTGGCTATGATATTGCTTGGAATTTTCATTTTGCAGTTTATTTCAGGAGGCAACCAGTGGATCCTTCCAGTTTCTATTTGGCTCTCTAATTCTAAGATATATGGGCATTTTTCCTTTACAGTTTCTTGAAATATAATGTCTAGGCTCTTTTTTTATTGTGGATTTTGGATAGTCCAATAATTCTTAAATTATCTCTTCTAATCTCTATTTTTCAGCTCAGTTGTTTTTCCTATGAAAAATATTTCACATTTTCTTCTATTTTTTCAGTCTTTTGACTTTTTTTTAATTGTTTCTTGATATCTCATTAGCTTCCATTAAACCAGTTCTAATTTTTAAGGAATTATTTTCTTCAGTGAAATTTTGTACCTCTTTTAGCATTGGCCAAGTCTGATGTTTTTTTGTGTTTTGTTTTTTTTTTGAGGCAATTGGGGTTAAATGATTTGCCCAGGTCACACAGCTAGTGAGTGTTATGTGTCTAAGGCTGGATTTGAACTCAGGTCCTCCTGACTCCAGGGCTGGTGCTCTATCTACTGTGCCACCTAGCTGTCCCCCCCCAAGTCTGATTTTTAAAGAGTTGTTTTCTTCTGTATTTGGGGGGACCTCTTTTTACCAAGCTGTTAATTCTTTTTTCATAAATTTCTTGTATTGCTCTCATTTTTTCCCCTAATTTTTCCTCTACTGATTTGATTTTTTAAATCTTTTTTTTTTGGTCCTTTTTTTTTTTTTTTGCTTTTCTAGAAATTCTTGTTGGGCTTATTCCTGTCTGCATTTTTTCTTTGAGGTTTTTGCTTGTATATGTTTTCAAGTGATTGTCTTCTTCTGAGCTTGTGATTTGAGTTACCCTGTCACCACAGTAGCCTTTTATGGTCAGCTTTTTGTTGTTATTGTTGTTTGCTTACTTTCTCAGCCTACTTCTTTACTTTGGACTTTGTTAGAGTTATACTCTACTCACCTCTGGGGGGAGGGGGGACTGACTGGTCTGAATTTCTGTCTATTATGTCTTTCTGCTTTCACAGCTCGATCTGAGAGCCTACTGAGGAGTGATATTGCTAGGTCGACGGGTGTGCACACCATTAAATTACTTTTGAGGCATCGTTCCAAATTGATGCCTAGAATGGTCAGATCAATTCACAGCTCCATCAGGGTGTCTCTCTTCCTGCAGTGTCTCCAGCCACTTTCATTCTCCCTTTTCTTGTCATCTTTGCCAGTCTGAACCTGTGAGGTGAAACTTCAGAGTTGTTTTAGTCTGAATTTATTTCATTTATAGTTATTTGGAGCATTTTTTTCATATGGCTGTTGATTCAGTGAGCATTTTGGCAAAAGTATTTATTTACTAATATGAAATAATAACAGATGTTATAAAACATTACCACATCCCTCACTCAAAACCTGGTGCACACTCTTCAAGAAGGGGGGAGGAGAGGGTGGATCATAGAACATATGGTATTTAGTTGGTTATTGGTGACATTAAGGAGAAATTTTGCAGTAGAGTGATGGGTGAGGGGCTCAGTTATAAAGAATGGCGGAGAATGAGTAGTGAGGAAATTGGTTCCGAGTCCTCCCTTCCTCTTGCAATACTCAAAAATCTTCAGTGACCCTGCTCCGTTGCTTCTAGGAAAAAATAACAAATCCTCAGTCTTGCGCTTAAGGCCTTTTATAATCTACTATAGATCTATTCAGACTTAGTTCATAATACCCCCTTCATACATTCTCCAGTGTGGTCCAATTACCCCACTAGCTGTTATCTATACACAATGTTCATTTCTCCTGCTTCTATGTATTGGCCTGTAATACATCCCTTCTTCGCCTCTGCTTCCTCCAAGACACAGTTCAGGTGCCACTTCCTCCATGAGATCTTTTCTGTGTCCTTCCTCCCCCACCCCCACTGCCTCTATCCAGTTGTTAATTTCTTACACTTGAACTTACTTTTTATCAGTTTGAATACACTTTAATATTTATTATATGCACTTATGGTGTCCCCCCCAGTAGAGTATAAGGTCCTCGTGTCCTCAGTGCTTAGCACAGTGCTGGGCACATTAAGCAGTTTATCAATGTTTGTTGTACTTCTTTAGTGACAGGCTGCTAGAGTGGTAGATCTGGTGAATTCTGTAGACTGAATATGGGCTGATTTTACCAGTTGCAGGACAGATTATAAAACAAACTCAAATTGTTTGCTCCTTACAGGAAACACATTGAAAACATCAGAATTCATAGACATACAAATCAAAGAAACAAGGTAGAATAAAATCTTTTAAAATCTATTATGCTTCAGCTGAATTTTTAAAAAAATCAGAGTTGAAATCATGGTTTCATGGGGTATAGGGCCATAGCAAATATCTATTCAATTGTGCAAAGTAAGTGGGGCAGCTATATTATGATTGAATGCCCCCAAGACAAAATGGCACACTCAATCAAGGATATATGTGGAAACTGCATCCACCAATCTTCTGAGTGATCATGGATCTCATTTAGGAAGCTCTGCAGTGTTCTAAAATGAAGTCTACAAACAGGAACATCTGAAAGACCCCAGCATTGATAGGGAATTCCTTTTCCATTTGGACTCGGCTCTGGAATTTTCCCTCTTTAATCCTTGCTTTATATTAATAATCACAAGGTCAAACAAATCTCTGTTGTGAGATCAAGGAATCTTGGCTAATTTTGACATATAAATGGGAAACACCTTGTTGGCATAGAGCCTCTAAGGTACTGTTTTGCTTTATTGAGTCAAATGCTTTGTTTTTATAGTAAAAAAAAGACAAACCAACCAACCAAAAACCAGTAAGCTCAGTAGCTTAACATATTTTCTGTACCTTCCATTCTTTTGGATGATTGTAAAGATGTGTTCTGTTATAGAATGCAGATCTTCTTGTTCTCATCTGATATCTTTGTCAACGATGTCCTGGATATGTATAAAGATTATTCTCATACAATAATTTGTAGAGATGCTAGAGTAGGCATATGGCTCAGTAGTTATTAATATTTTTTTCAGTTATCCCTTTGATATCTTTTCATCTTTCAGATTGCTTGAAAATCAGTCCCTCAGTGTTATCAAAACTAACTGAACTGTTTCCCATGCAGACCTTGAAAGTGCCATTTTTATTTCCTCTTGTAGCATCCTAGGGGACTATGATATTGAATAGCTAAAATTTATATAGCGCTTACTATGTGCCAGGCACTTCACTAAGCACTTGATAATTATCCTCTCCTTTGATCCTCATAACCCTGGGATGTAGGTGCTATTATTATCCCCATTTTATAATTGAAGAAACTGAGGCAAATAGAGGTGAAGTAATTTGCCCAGGGTCACACAGTATCTGAGGCTGGATTTGAACTTATGTCTTCTTGACTCTAGGGCCAGTGTTCTGTCCACTGCACCACCTAAATGTGATAGCTCAAGTGGAAATGATGGAGAAAAATGATTGTTAGAAATTTCTAACAGGGTTTTTACACTTTTCATATGATTTATGTGTGTTTTTCCAGTTTCATCCTTAAAGGCCTCTGGAATGACTTTGTTCATTAGGTCTCTAACAAAGGTTTCTGCAAATTTGTTTTTCCCTCCACCAATTCTTGATGTCTTATGATGTTATCCACCAGCCTCTTCTGTAAGATCTTCCAAGCGAGCCTATATTGGAAATTGATGTTTCCTTTGACTATCCCAGCCTTCTGCTTGGCAAGGAGATCAAGTGTTTTCTGCCTAAGGCACTTTCTAGGCTTTTTTGTCTCTTTGTTGTGGAGATTAATTTACCTCAGTCAAATTTCCTTAGGAAATACTAATATTCTGTTCTTTTATCCATTTCTCAAGTTTTGGCCGTCAACAGCTTGTTCAAGTGGGTGAAATATCTTCTCATCTTTATTCTTTTTTTTTCTAATTTGATATTGATTTTAAAATTTGTTCTGGTAAGTGAGTGGTTTGACTGTACAAGACAGCTCATGCTGTCAAACATTTAAAGAATAAGTAATCCTTATGCTACATCCTGTTTTCAAAAATAGAGAGAGAAGGTACTTTGCCAAGCTCTTTTAATGAGACAAACATTATTCTGATTCTCAACCAATGCGGGATAAAGCGAAGAACAAGAATCATAGACCAATATCACTAATGAGTATCTATGTAAAAATATTAAATAAAAACCTGACATATAGATTGTACTAATGCGTCAAAAAAAATGTATTCATTAAGACCAAGTTGGATTTATACCATGCAAGGAGGATTTGGCATTAGGAAAACAATTAGCAAAATAGTAACAAATCCAACAAAACACATGATTATAGTAGTAGGTATAGAAAGGCCTTTAATAAAATGTGGCACTGATTTTTGTTAAAAGCACACAAAAACATGGGATAAAAGGAGTTTTCCTTAATGTGATTAAACATATTTACTTGAAATGAGGGGTAGAATTATTTATGACAGAGAAATACTAGAAGATTTCTCAGTAATATAAGGAATGAAACAAGGATACCCACTGTCACCACTATTATTTGACATAGTACCAAAATTGCTAGTTATAATAATAAGATGAGAAAATAAACTAATTCAGTATTCAACAATCATTTATTAAGTGCCTACTATGTGCCAGATGCTATTCCAGGTGCTGGGGATACAAAGGCAAATATGAAATAGTCCCTGCTAGCTAGGAACTTATATTCTATTAGAAAATAAATTAAAGGAAAAAGTGTTGAAAAGAGAATGAATCAATTTATCTTTATTTGCAGATAATTATTTCTCTTTGCTTATGTGCGGAACCCTGCAGAGACCACAAAAATTAATTGAGATAGTCAGTAGCTTTGTCATATAGTAGCAGATACAAAAGAAATCCACAAAAATCATTGGCATTTTTGTATATAAATTACAAAAGCCTGGAAAAAGAGCTAGAAAGAGAAATGCTATTTAAGATAATAAAATGCATTAAATATCTGGGAGTTAATCTACCAAGACAAACACAGGACATATCAGTATAACACAAAGCAGTTTTCTTTTCCTTCTTTTTTGCCAATTCATTAATCAGATATTTATCAAACTCTTAAAATTTTGAGACACCATGCTAGGTTCTGGGGCTATAAAGTAATATGTAAATATTCCTGTATAAGTACATATACATGTAAATGTGTGTGTATTTATACACACACATATACATATATGTTCAGCTTGGAGAAAACAATTGCTGTCTTCAGCTATTTGAATAGTTGTCCTGTGGAAAGCGGAATAGACTTGTTTTGTTTGGCCTCAGTGGGCAGAACCAGGAATTGCAAAGAGGAAGATGTAGGCTTGGTATCAGGGAAAAAGCTTGCTAATAATCAGCGTTGCCCCAAAGTTGAATGGGCTGCCTTAGGGGTACTGGGTTCCCCCTGTTGGAATTCCTCTATCAGAGGCCAGATGGCCACTGTTATAATGAGGATTCTTTTTTCATTATGGATAGTATTCCATGGCTGCTAAGGTCCAATTTAAAATTCTGTGATTAAAAAACAACAACAACTATCTTAAAGAATGCTGAAAATTAATAATGATTAGATAAATGCAAATTAAAGCAACTCCGAGTTATCACCTCTCACCCATCAAATTGACAAACATGATAAAAGATGGAAAAATTCAGTGCCAGATGTGGTAAGGGGCAATAGCTGTATACTAAGTCACTGCTGCTAGGAACTATGAATTTATCCAACTGCTTTGGTCCAAAATCTGGATTCATGTAAGAAAAATTACAAAGTAGAGTATATACCCAAATCAGTAGTGCTACTATTGAGTTTATGCCTAAAGGAGATTATTGATGAAACAAAAACAAAAACGCCTTCCCAAGCCTCCTTCACGGGGTAAAAATCTACACTATTTTGGAGTGAACTCTGGCCTCCCTCTTCCTTCCCCACCCTCCCTGCCCTTTACCAAATCATGTGCTTTTTTTTTCCTACTACATAATTCTCTTTCAAAAATATAGTTTGATCGTTACCTTTTGTTTTTACGGTTCCCTTTAACATCTCTCCCCTGAACTGAACCCCTCCTTATAACATTCCCCCCTCCCAAACACATTTAAGGAAAGCGAACTCACTCAGCAGCTGCATCTTTCAATGTTTACCTCATTCTCTATCCATCCTTTCTACCTCTACTGAGCAGAGGAAGAAAATCTGTTTCCTAATCAGTTCCCCTGGACTAAGATTGCTCGTTACGAGGCTTTTTTCATGTTACTGTCCTTTACATTATGGCAGTCATTGTACATGTTTATCTCTTAGCTCCGCTTTTTTTCCCCCTACTCTGCATCGTTTCATTGAAGTCTTTCCATCTTCCTCTGAAAACCTCACATTGGTCATTTCTTTTTATAAGGACAGCTCATTACATTCACATACCACAATTTGTTTAGCCTTTTCACTAATCAATGGGTACTCATTTTATTTCTGACCTTGTTTGTTTGTTTCTTTTTGCGACTGCTACATCATTTATTGCCTTCTCCTCACATGCATAGCCCTCCCTCCAGTGGAGTGGTTTTGTGGAAATAAGGTTCACAAAAGGGAAAAAAAAAAGATTTTTAGAATATATTATATATATGTATATATATACACACATATACACATACATACATATGTATACATATATACATATATGCATATATACACATATGCATATATACATATATACATATATGTATATACACACATATACATATACATATATGTATATGTGTGTGTATATACATATATGTATATATACACATATACACATATATGTATATACGCACATATACATATACATATATGTATATATATATATGTGTGTGTGTGTGTGTGTGTGTGTGTATATATAGTTATTAATCATAGACAGTCCCTTCTCCCCCTAGGGCCAGCTACCTAAGTGCCAGGTGCCTCCGGTTCTCAGCTTTTGCTTATTTATCTTTTTTGCACTCAGCCCTGAGCCATTTTACTAGAATTTTACTTATAGAAGCTTGTTAATTTCATTCTTAATGCCTCCCCTATTAAGCACGCTGAGCAATTGGCTTTTAGTTCTCCTGACCTACGCATTCTCCCCCGTTGCCTAGAGATCAGAGCTCTGAGTCTTCTCTGTCCTTTTTTCTCTCCTTGAAGCAAAGAGCCACAATTGTGTAGTCTGAATAGGAGGCAGACTCACAGAGGTCACGGATTTACCACAAAATTTTAAAGCCCCACTTCCAAATTTTTAATTAAATATAATCCTTCATTAAACCAGGTTAAACTAGACCATGAAATCCAAGAATCTATTCCGGGGTGAATTTGGTGCCACTGGTTATTTTACATTCATTAGAATCAAATTATCACACAGAATTGGAAGGAAAGGCTTGTGATCTGTATTGATGGAGAAATCACCCATAGCAAAGAAATAACAGGTCCAACAAAGTATGGGAAACAAAATGGGGGGGAAGGGTTTTGGGGGGGGATGGGGTAAAAGGGAAACAGTTTGTTACCATTTGAGGTTTTTAACTATCAGTAAATTGTCTAAAGCAGACATGTCAAACAGGAGTTCAGCCCTAACCTGATTAAAGTGGAATTAGAGAATATTTAACAAAAGAAATAAAAATATAATAGAACCTAGATAATAG
The DNA here is from genome assembly GCF_003287225.1 of Phascolarctos cinereus. Classification (NCBI taxonomy): domain Eukaryota; kingdom Metazoa; phylum Chordata; class Mammalia; order Diprotodontia; family Phascolarctidae; genus Phascolarctos; species Phascolarctos cinereus. The sequence goes on from NW_027556291.1 coordinate 43,205,394, forward strand.
TAATTTATAGTTTTCTAAGTCAGTATGTGCCCACAGAGATCCTGATGTAAGATTTAGTGGCCCGGTTTCTATTTGAGTTTGGCACCACTGATCTAAAGCTGCCTTAGGTGATGAATCCCATTCAGATTTAGGGAGCCTTAGGAAATAGATGTCCTGATAATGTAACAAGAACTTGCTTTCCTAAAACCTGAGAACACCAAACAGCAGGCTCTGGGGTGTGATGTTTTGGCAAGAAATCTAAAGATCTGCATTCAACAGATGATGAAACACCCTTTCCCCCAGTAGGAGAAAGGTGGAGAACTATGTGGGGGGACTTCTGTATATAGTCAGACAAACTTCTCTTTCTAATTGGCTTTTCTTAACCATTTTCCTTTGTTACAAGGGAGGGCTTGGTGGGGTGGTTTATTGGGAAATTACCATGGTATAAAACAGTGGTATCAAATGCAACTAGAAACTGATCCCTGTGGGGAAAATATTGACTTAGAAAACCACATATTAACATTAGCTATGCTACATTGTGTTTTATTTCTTTTGTTGCATATATCTCAATTTATGTTTTAAACTGCTTTGGGGCACTAGGAAGTTTGACAGGAGGCATGTGCTGGATAGCTGCAGTTAAATAATATTTAAGTCAAAAGAAAAGGCACTGGACCATTAGTCAGAAGACCTGATTTCTTAATCCCTTTTCTACCACTTTTGACCACAGAACATTGGAAGAATCACTTTTTCAGTCCTTTAGCTTCCTTTTTTTAAAGATAGAAATAATAACATAAATAACTCATAAATAATAAACAGCCCTGTTTACTTCACAGAATTATGAGAATCAAATAAGATGATGCATAGTAGTGCGGTTCAATGGAAGTACTGGTGATTTGGGCATCAGAGGGCCTGTGTTCAGATACTACTGCTATTACTGTCATATAACTCTAGGCAAGTCATTTAACCTTACTTGAGCCAAATGATAGGGTTTGACTAGATAATCTTTAAGTTACCTTCTTTTTCTAAATACATGATTATGGGAATATGACACATACACACTTCACAGTGGGGCAGGTAGGTGGTGCTGCGGTGGATAGAGCCCTGGGTCTGGGGTCTGGAAGATTCAACTTCTTGAGTTCTAATCCGGTCTCAGAAACTTGGTAGATGTGTGACCCTGGGCTAGTCACTTCACCCTGTTTGCCTCCGTTTCCTCATGTACAAAATGAGCTGGAGAAGGAAATGGCAAACCATTCCAGTACTTTGTCAAGAAAACCATAAATGGGGTCATGAAGAGTCAGACATGGCTGAAAATGACTGAACACATATACTTCACAGCATATTACTTGAAAGATTTCTGACAGGAGTTTGAAAATCACACTACAGCCTATATCCAAATAACTTACAAATATATCACACTCCCAATTATCCCTGCCACTCTCCCTCCTCCTATCCCTGCCACTCTCCCTCCTCCTAAATGGGTCAACCCCTGGGCAAGTCACTTTAGCTTTCCTTTCTAAACCCTCAGTTTCTTCATCTCTCAAATGAGCAAATTGAACCAGATGATTCTAATTTCCCTTCTATATGTATGACTTCCATACAAAACAAACATCTTCCAAAAGTACCTTTGATGAATGGATTTAATTATAATTGAAATTGTGTAAGATTAAAACTATTATTTGCAATAAAAAGAAAAGTAACAGATAAAGAAATTTTTTTTTCATGGTAAATATGTTAGACAAAAGCCTGATATTCAGAATGTACAGGAGCCAACAATATATCTTTAAGGGATCAATGCCCAATAATAATCATAATTGTAGCTAGCATTTATATAACACTTTAAATTTTGTGAAGTTCTTTATATGTATTATTTTACTGGATACATGGTCAAAGGATGTGAACAGTTTACAAAAAGAAAATCAAAACTGTTAATAAACACTAGAAAAAAATTCAACCTCATTAATAACTAAAGAAAATAAATTTAAAAAAAACCTTAGTTTTAGTGATGCTTTGGGGAAACAGGTATATTTATAGAATGTTGATGTAATTGCAAATGGGTGCAGTCTTTCCAGAGACCATTTGGACAGCACAAAACAGGAGTCATAAAACTATCCATTCTGTAATTTGTCTATTGGGAATATACTTCAAGAAAGCAATTCCAAAAAGAGAAAAAGAAAACCTATCCAGACAAAGAAATGTGGAGCTGTATTATTTGCATTAAAATGGAAACAAACTTAATGCCTACTAGTTGGAGAATGGATGAACCATCGTGTGTGCATATATTCCCCTAAATAATGAGGACAGGAAATAGGCATAATTCAGCAGTTCAATTTGACAAACATTTATTAAGCACCTCTCATGTTCATAGCTAGACAGAGTCCTTGCCCTCATGAAGTTCACAGTCTAGCCAGGGGACATAAACACAGATCCCTCTAATATGCCACATGGATAAATGCATTAGATGGGTACACAAGAAAGTGTGATATGAGGTTCTATGTGGAAAAGTTGGTACTGGCAATTAAAATCAGGGAAAGTTTCATGTAGGAGATGACAAGTTGGATTTCAAAGGATATTTGGCAGAAGAATAAGAAAAGGGAGGCCATACCAGGGTTTGGTGACTAGGGAGGTGCTGACCTTTAAGTGAGCAGTTTCAGTTGAATAGTGGAGGAGGAAGCCATGTTGAGAGAGTGGGTGTTGAAAAATTATAGACTGAATGGGGAAAAAACATAGCCAACAAGCTGAGATAAAGTAGAGTAATGGGACTTGCAGTGGGTGGGCAAAGAAATCTGGAAAGTTTGATGTGAAATGATATGGAATGATACAGAATGAAAAAAACAGAAGCAGAACAGTCTAGATAGTAATCGTTATGTCCTTTAATACATCCCTGATCAGTATAGATGCTCCCTGTAGTCAGTCTGCCAGTTATCTAACTACTCTTTGCCAGGCACTTACTAAGAATACAAAGAAGGTAAAAGATAGTCCCAGCCCTCAAGGAGCTTACAATCTAATGGGGAGACAACATGCAAACAACTATGTGCAAACAAACTGGCAATAATCTCTGAGGGAAGGCACTAAGAGTAAGGAAGAATGTAAAGGCTTCTTGTGGGTGGTGGGAGGCAGAGGTGAGGAGTGAAAAACTTCCAGAAATGGGAAACAGACAGAGTATCTTGTAGGTGGAAATGAAGGAAGAGCGTGTGGTGGGGAGAAAGGTGTAAGAAGGCCAGAAAGGTTGGAAAGGGCTGGGTTATAAAGGGCTTTAAAGGACAATGAGAAGATTTCGTGTTTGATCCTGGCAGTGATAGGGAGCTACTGGAGTTTATTGTGTACCAAGGATGATGTGGTCAGATCTGCACTTTAGGAAAATCAATTTGATAACTATGTGGAGGATAAATTGGAGTTGGAAGAGACAAGGCAGGGAGACCAACCAGCAGGCTCTTGTAGTAGTCAAGGTATGAGGACCTTCACCAGGCTGAGTAGAGAAGAGGGCCATATAGGAGAAGAAATAGTGGGAAAATCTTCTACACAATGAGAGAAGAGATACAAGAGATGTTAATGAAGGTAGAATCAACAAGACTTGGTGACTGATTAAATATCGGGGATGTGTGGGAGGTAAGTGATGCCTAGGTTGGAAGTCTGGGTGACTGGGAAGATGGATGGTGATAGGAAATAAAGGAAAGGGGAGGGTTTGGGGAGAAAGATAATGAGTTTAGTTTTGGATATATTGAATTTAAGGTTTTCCAGGACATCCACTTTGAGATTTCTTTTTTTTGTGGAGCAATCAGGTTTAAGTGACTTGCCCAGGGTAACACAGCTAGTAAGTATCAAGTGTCTGAGGCCAGATTTGAACTCAGGTCCTCCTCACACCAGGGCTGGTGCTCTATCCACTGCACCACCTAGCTGCCCCTTGGGATTTCTAAAGGTGAAGAAAAAAGTTAGGGTTGAATAAGTATATCTGGGAATCATCAACATAGACATAATAATTGAATCCATGGGAGTTAACAAGCTCTCTAAGTGAAATAGTATAGAGAAAGAAGAGAAGATAGCCTAGAACAGAGATCTGGGGGCCACCCACAGTTGGTAGATATGACCTGGATGAAGATCCAGCAAAGAAAGTAGAGGAGTGGTCAGACAAGTAGAGAAAGAGATAGGAGAGAGTAGAGTCACAAAAACCTAGAGAGAAGTGAGTTTCAAGGAAAAGAGGGTGATTGACAGTGTTAAAGGCTGAAGACAAAAAAGGATGAGCATTGTGAAAAGGCCATTACATTTGACAATTAAGGGATCATTAATAACTTTGGAGATAGTCATTTTGCTTGACTGATAACAGAAACCAGATTGCAAAGAGTTAGGAGAATGAGAGGAAAGGAAGCAGAAGCCCCTACTGTAGACTGCCTTCTCAAGAAGAAGGTCACAGAAGGGAAGAGAGCTATAAGACAATAGCCAACAAGAATGGATGGACCAAGTCAGAGTTTTCTGAAGATAAGGGAGACATGGGCATGTTTATAGGCAGTGGGGAGGCAGCTCTAGATTAGTGAGATAATAAGGATAATATGAGGGAACAAGCTACTGGAGAATATGGAATGGAATGGGATCACTTGTTCTTATAAGAAGGGATTGCCTTGGCAATGAAAGGGGCCACCTCTTCATGTGAACTGGGGATAAAGGAGATAGTTGCAGAAGGTGTATGAGTGGTATGAGAAGAGAGAGCTCTCTACTAATGGCCTCAATTTTTTTCAGTGAAATATGAGGGAAGGTCTTCCACGGAGGCAAATGGCAACTCCTTAACACATTTTCATCCTGTTTAGTTCTTGTTCATGTCATCCTCATCTCCCCATCCCCCAACATAACTTTAGACTCCATTTCCTGGATGGCCTGGCTCATATACTTGAAGTTTCATGTTATCTTGACTGTAAACAGGCCTCTGTGCCACTCCCTGATCATCTTCTTATCATGTGATCTACATTCTGGCCATCATCACTGTTTATCCTCCCCTTACCCCACTCCCAAACATGGAATGCATTCCTGGGTCACCTCGTTCAGATATGTGAAGCTTTCTGCTTTATCTTACCCAGAAATAAGCAAGATTCTTCCTGCCAAGTGTCTTCTGTGATACTTTCTGGCCATCTTCACACCGTGCCTTCATATGCCTTCTTGGCCTCCCCATTCTATTGGATTGTCTCCCTTCATTAGAATATAATAAGTTTCTTGAGGGTAGGGACTATTTTGCTTTCTTTGATTTGTAACCTCAGTGCTTAGCACCATTGGCACGTTGGAGGTACTTCAATAAATGATTTCTCTCTATCTCCTTCTTTCAGTAAGCACTCTATTAGAGGATCTGTCCAATGTACTGGAGGCCTTTAACATTTTGTGATTACTATGTGGGCTAAAGCTCAGAATAATGTGAGGGAAAGTAAAGACAACACAGAGGGATTTGTTTATTTTTTTTTAATTTGTTTTTAAGTCATATTTGTGTAGGTCTCTGTCCAAGGCCACTTCCCTAACCTGTCCTTGAAATTGCAAGTTGGGGTCCCAAAGAGGGGTTAAATGCTGTTCTCCTGTAGAAGAACCCTCAGTAACCCCGAGGAGCTGAGTTGCTGGCATTCTCTCATTATTTGCCACCAGTGTTATTCACATTAATATCAGTCAGTCAGACTTCAATTAGCTGTTAGAAAAGGGTATTTACTAAGGTGTTATAGTAAGAACAAATGGTATAAAACATCTCTCCCCAAAAAGTCTGGAGAGTATACACAGTATACTAGATAGAAGTGTGCACGGGTCCATAGAAGCATGAGTTCTAACTGTAGAGAGGACATGTCCAAAACTCACAGCTCCTGGCTACTGGAAGTCCTTTCTTGAATCCATAGCTAGATTTCCTCTTTGGTCCAAGGAGTCATGATCCTTGAAGCTGCTTCCTCCTTTGGATGGGTATCTTACTGTACCTGTCTGTGTTGGTCCTCAGTGTCTCTTTGTGCTCTGGGTAAGATGTGTTTTCTCATTTTGATCTAGTCCCTCTAATAACACAGGCATTTGGGCTGAGAACAATCAAAGGGATAAAAGCACCTAGCTGCCCCTTAAAAGTTCAGGCCACCAGTCTTTGATGAGCTAATCCCAGGGTGCAGAAACACTGAGCAGATTTGGTTGCCGAAGCATCATTAGTGATCTTTGAAAAATCATGTAAAATGGGAGAGATACCAGAGGACTGAAGGACAGATGTCCTGATTTTCATAAAAGGGAAGAGAATGAAGTCTACAAACTGTAGGCTAGTGACTTTGGCTTGAATTCCTGGCAGAATTATAGACCGTGTTATTAACAAGATGGTAAGTAAATATCTAAAAAAAGAAATGATCACATCGAGCCAATATGACTTCATTAACAACAGGTTAATTTTATTTTTCTTTTTGATAAGATCACTAACCTGGTTAGAGAGAGCATACATACATACATATATAATAAATACATACATACATACAAATATGTACATACACATATGTATATGCACATACATATCTATGTGTACACGTACACATCATATATACATATTCTGTATGTGATTCTGTTGTTCAGTCTTTTTCAATTGTGTCTGACTCTTTCTGACCCCATTTTGGGTTTTTTTGGCAGAGATACTGGGGTGGTTTACCATTTCCTTCTCTAGCTCATTTTATAGATGAGGAAACTGAGGCAAACAGGGTTAAGTGACTTGCCCAGGGTCACCTAGCTAGGAAGTGTCTGAAGCCAGATTTGAACTCAGGAAGAGGAGTCTTCCCAACTTCAGGCCCTACACTCTATCCACTGTAGCACTACTTAGCAGCCTTCTGTAAATGGCACTTAAAAAAAATTTATGTTTTGCTATAAAATATAAAACACAATTTCTTCCCTTTTTTTGGCAAATTATAAAAGATTTTTATTAAGGACTTTGCAACTTGATTTGTCTTACTAAGATGATGAATCCTGTGGCCAAGAGAAATTCAAATAAATATTCATTCAAAAAAAAAAAAAGGAAAAAAAATCAGACATAAGATAACCAAAGAGAATGACAGCTCTTGGAGAGTTTGACTTGGAGAGTTCTAGGGAATAATAAGAATAAAAGCCCTAATTATTTTTGTTCAGAGGCTTAAAAAAATAAAAACAAAAAAGTTTCCTTTAAACATTTCCAAACCATGAAGAGTCCTAGGACCCTCTGCCTTTTCAGTCAGATTCTTCTTTCTCCTTCATTGCAAAAAAGACAGTATTGAAGTTGAAGAACCCTGGTATTATAGAGGAAGCACTTGCAGACTAGGGGAAGGCTGAGGATGGAGCCTTCCCAAGATGTATACTGGAGGACATGTGCACAGACACTGGTGTAGAGAAATACAAGGAAGTGTAGCCCACCCAACAGGAATCTGCTTTCAACTGAAATGCACTGGGAACAAGTGACAGCTTGAACTGAATGCTATATTTGCCACCCTTTTCCTTCAGAAATACCCTGACAAAATGTTCGGTCCAAGCCAACTCAAGGGGACCCAGCATCAGCTTGAGGTGGAGACTTCTCCCCCATCTGATGCTGACACACAGCCCCAACACAAAGCACACCTTCTTCCTTGAACAGTCAATGGGACAAGGCAACAGCTAACTTGTAGTTGCCATTTTGAGAGTACCTCTGGGATCCAGCTGTGGCTTTTGGCACCACGGAATTACAGAAAGCATCATTGAATGAATTCAAGGAGGAAGATGACCCAAGCATTATTATTCCATGCCTGGAGGGCCGTGATGAGTAGGGTGCTTTTTTCACTGTATAGGAGTACTGTTTAATGGTTTTATCTTGGAAAAGGGAACATGAAGTGAAGGATCTTGTCAGAACATCCAGTAACAATGGGTTATCAGGATTGCCAACCATCCCAGCACCTCAGAACAGGATGAAATTTAGGGATGTTCTTCCTTTGATGGTTGGGGTCTTAAGCAAGTTTTCGATATCTGCTACTAAGTATATTCTCTCCAAGGTCCAAGATGTAATGGTTGTGATGACCAATGGCAGCTGTTTTCTCTTCATCAAACTCAATCCCACACTCATTTCTTTATTCCTGAAGCAAGTCACCAATGTCTGAGCTGGTGGCTGCCAAGATGCTGCCACCTCCATCAATAAAGATGTTAATGGTCTCCATGTTGAAATTACCCCCAAAATCTTCCACAAAAGAAGAAAAGATAAGATCAGCATACATAAACTCCCCACACTAAATAAAGTTTAGGCTGAAGTCATCAGTAGTCCTGAAGGTAATGTCAAAGCCAAGGTCTTCTAGGCTCCGTTAAAAATAGTAAATTTATTTCTTGTAAACTGACAGGTTATTGTTCTCTAGCAGCAAGAGATACAGTAGCCAGTGGCACAGGTGTGCACTGGGGCCCAACAGTGACAGTAGGGGGAGATAAAAGCAAACATGGGACTGGCCTCCATGTTGGACCACTAATAAGAGCCCTACTTAATCTGTTAATGAATTGAAACAATAGCTTTAGCAAAGTTGCAGATTACAAAATAAACTCATAAAAACTAACAGCATTTCTATATAGTAACCAGGAGGCAACAGCATAAAGGGAGGGGGTCAAAATAACTACAAAAGACTTAAACTATTTGGGAGTCAATCTATCTAAGTTACTTCAGTTACTTATGTGGAGTAATTTACAAAATGATCCTTAAAGAAACAAAGAACAATTTAAAAGCTGGAGAAATATTCAGTGCCCATTGTTGGACTGTGCCGATATAATAACTGCTTTGTCTCTTGCTGGTTTCAGTTCAGTCTTGTGGAAATTAGAATTCTACCAACATAATAATAATAACAATAGCGAACATTTGCATGGCACTTTAAGGTTTACAAAGTGCTTTACAAATATTATCTCATTTGATCCTCTCAACAACCCTGTGATATAGGTGCTGTTCTTACCTCCATTTTACAGATGAGAAAACTGAGGCAAACAGAAGTTAAGTGACTTGTCTAGTGTCACACAAGTAATGAGTGTCTGAGGCAGGATTTGAACACGTTTTCCTGACTCCAATTCCAATGCTGTCTCTGCTACCCTACTTAGCTGTCTCCGTCTTACACCGTGTTCCCCAATAAACAACAATGGATACATGACCTGAGTAGTAAAGATCACACCATAAAGAATTAGATGAGAAGGAAATCATAAACCTTTCACAGCTATGGGGAGGGGATGAATTCTTAACCAAGAAAAAAGGGATAGAGGCGATTACAAAAGGTGCAGTAGACTGTTTTGCTTACATGAAATAGAAAAGTGTTTGTGTAAACAAAATTAGTGCCAAGGACTTTAACGATGAGATCTTCCCCCCCCCCATATCCTCACGATTATTTGAATACTATGAATACTACATAGAGCATTAAGAAAAGAAAAAGAAATTAAGGGAATAAACATAGGCAAAGAGGAAATAAAATGATCACTTCTTGCATATGATATGGTCTATTTAGAAAACTCTAGACATTCAACTAAAATTAATTGAAAAAATGACTTCTGCAAAGTAGCAGAGTATAAAATCAACACAGAAATCACGAATCTTACTATATATTACTAAAAAACCCCGGAATGATGAAATAGAAAGAAATTCTATTTAGAACAACGACAGAATGTACAAAGTATCTTGGGACCCACCCACTAAGATGCATGCTAGCATTATGTGAACACAAATACAAAACAAAAAGACAAAAACAAAACAAAAATAATTGGAGAGGTCTTTATTCCTCAAAGTTGGGCTGTCCCAATATAATAAAAAATTATTATACTGGCTAAATTATTTTTTACTCAGTTCCATGCCAATCACATTGCCAATAGTTTACTTTATAGAGCTAGAAAAAAAGAACACAATGTATCTGGTGGAACAAAATAACAAGAAGAGAGACAGATGAGGAATGCGTGCTCCAGAAGCAAGTGAACCTAGTTGCCTAGTTTTCTATAAACCCCAAAATCCTAACTCCTGGAGTAAAGACTCACTATTTTGGGGGAAAACATTTCTGGTAAAACTTGAAAGCATTTTGGCAGATTAGTTTTAGACCAATACCTTACCTTGTATACAGTAATAAGCTGCAAACGGTTTCAAAACATAGATATAAAAAATTACAAATCACAAATAAAATAGAGGAGAATGGAAGGAGACCCCTTTCACAGCAATAGATAGGGTAAGGCTTCTTGGCCAACCAGGGAGTTGAGAGGATCATAGGAGATAAAATGGAGAATTTTGATTACATAGAATTGAAAAGCTTTTGCAGAAACAAAATCAATACAGCCAAAATCAGAAGGGATATAGTTAACTAGGAAAGAAATATTTGTGTCAAGTTTCTCTGATAAAGGTCTGATATATAAGATATATAGGAAACTGATTCAGATATATAAAAAAATTATTCTCCAATAGAGAATACTATTGGTCAAAATATATGAACAGGAAGTTTTTAAATAAGGAAATCCAAGCTATCAACAGCCACTTGAAAATGTCCTTGAAGTCACTAGTAATAAGAGGCAAATTAAAACAACCATGAGGTTCCATCTAACACCCACCAGATTTGAAAAGATGACAAAAAAAAACAACAACCAGAAAATGATTATTGTTAGAGAGGATGTGGGAGTATAGGTTCACTAACACACAGTTGGCAGAGTTGTGAATTGGTGTAGCTATTCTGGAAAACAATTTGGAATTATACCCAAACAGTTATTAAACTGTGCATGCCCTTTGACCCAGCAATAACTTTACTAGGCATATACCCCAAAAGGATGAAAGAAAGAGGGGAAAAAACCCATAGTACAAAAATATTAATTGATCAGTAAACATTTGTTGAGTGCCTACTATGTGCCAGGCACTATACTAAGTGCTGGAATATCCATAGTAAGACTTTTTGTTGCAACAAAGAACAGGAAACTAAGGGAGTACCTATCAATTGTGGAATGGCTGGACAAATTATGGCATATGATTGTAATGGAATGTTATTGTCCCGTAAGAAATGCCAAAAGGGCAGATTTAGAGAAGCCTGCAAAGACTTGTATAAAGTGATATAGAGTAAAATGAGCAAAGCCAGGAAAAAAAAATTATGCAATGACTACAACGTTGTAAAGAAAAGTAACTGATCACAGTGACCGACCACAATTCTAAAGGACTGAGGATGAATCATACATACTTCCCGCTTCTTGTCAGAGACATGATGAACTAGAGGTGCACGATGAGACATAGGTTTTTGGAAACATCCAGTGTATGGATCTGTTTGTGTGACTCTGATAACATTACAAAGAAGGATTGTTAAAAATTTAATAGGAGAGAGAGGGAAAGGAAGGAAGAAAGGAAGGAAGAAGCATTTTTTTAAATGAACAGAAAAGAGCAGAAGGAGGTTTAGAGGGAACATAGACAAGTGAGACAGCTTTTAGAAGTAATGTGTTGAATTTAATACATACTTAAAAACAAAAACAAGCTGTATGCAATGAGAATCAGGGTTTCATTTACAGTGCTTTTTCTGTTCTTCTTTGCATATGGAAATGTTTATTTTTGTTGATGCTTGGCAAGTTCAGAATAACAAAAATTTATAACAACAACAACAGTGGTCTCAGAGAATAGATAATGAAACTTGCCTCCCTCCTCTCAGCAGAGGAACAGACTCCTAGGTCAGGATGTTGCATATGTTGTGAGACACAGGCACTGTCTGGGTTTTTTTTTTCCTTTGTTACAAGGGAAGGTTCAGTCTGGAGGGTGTCAGGCAGAAGCGGGGGCTTTTTAGAATTGACTATGATGTAAAAATAAAAACTATCAATAGGTCTTATTTTTTTTTAAATAAAAACATACTTTTCAAAGAGTTTCTTCAAAAGAATGAACAGGTTTATCAACAGATCAAGGAAATAGAACTCATATCAAAACCTCTATAAAATAATAATAGCTACTACTATCAGTCCTCCCTCATGTGGAAGCAGGCACTGCCCCTCTTCACCTTTTAGAAATATCAAGAAAGCATTTTAAAATGATGCTAGTCTAAAGCCTTTGGACTAATATGAAAAAGAAACACTTGTCTATCTTTCTTTAACTATTACTTCTGAAACGACTTCCTGCTCCCCAGCCCAGGAAAGACACCTCCCTTTAGGTCAGGGGTGGGGAACCTGTGGCCTCGAGGCCACAGGAAGGATTTGTTCTATGAAGTTTGGACTCAGTCAAAAGGCTGCCCTTGAGGACCTAGAGGACCGCATGTGGCCTCGAGGCCGCAAGTTCCCCACCCCTGCTTTAAGTGAATATGGAGGCAGCTAGACCAGAGCTGAGCAAGCCACTGAAGAGTAACTGCCTCCTTCCCCATACCTCAAAGAAAAACAAAAACAAATTAGGGTAATGATCCACAAAAGAGAAGCAAAACATCGGATTCCTTGAGTAAATGGAAGTTGGGGTGGTATTGATCAACTGGAAAGTAGAATTCTTAAAGGGAGTGGCCAAATAGGTCCTGGATGGTTTCAGGGAATTGATTCTACAAGGATGGACTGAAAGTTAAGTGATCATTGCTCTGTTTAATGAAGCAAACTGTTAACTGCACTGTTACCTTAACTCTGGGCCCTCGCTCAGTCTTGCCAGTGAAATATCACTGTCACTTCACCCTATTGGCCTCGGTTTCCTCATCTTATAAAATGAGCTGGAGAAGGAAAGGCAAACCAGTCCAGTGTCTCTACCAAGAAAACCCCTAACGGGGTCACCAAGATTCGGACACCACTGAACAACAACATTCATTGTAGTGACCATGAGAGTCTAATGCTGTTCTCCTGCCATGTCCTGGTTCTTCCTATTCTAGAATAATGAAAAGAGTACCCGATTTGTCACCTTCAGAAGACCCGCTTTCAAATCCTGATTCTGCTACTTGACTATTTAATCTAAATATACGATGCAGTACAATAGGCTTTTATTATTTGCCTACAATATGCCAGGCATCTGGGGATACAAATCAGAAAAATATAGTCCCTGCCCTCAAGGAGTTTACAATTGAATGGAGGAAGACTGTGCACAAAAGGAAGCTGAAAAGGGAGATGGGCAGAGGGTACCTGCCCTCTTCTCTCCCAGCCTCAGTTCCCCTCCCAAGTAAAATGAAGCATTTGGACTGGATGATGGAGAAGGCCCCTTCCAGCCCTAGCATTCTGTGTCTGCTGTCATAAAATGGACCCCTCAAAGACAGGGATTTAATGCAAAGACCCTTGTGGTTTGAATTAATGAGGTTTCCCTGAGTTCTGCTCAAAGGAATTGCTTCATGTCTAATTAGTATTTCAGCTGTTTGCAAAGAATGATTTTTTTTCTCAGACTGAGAGTCATGTTTTATCAAATTGTCTGAAACTATGAACTCCACAAGGTTTGAGCAATTCCTTCAGCTAGCAAGATGCTTTAAGATGAAGATCACTCTCCTTACACCTACTGCCTCCAGAGATGGCATGGGGCAGGAGGGAGAAAGACAACATTTTTAAAAGGCTGTGTGGACATTTTTCTTTGGTCCATTACTTCATGACAGTGGTTATAAAAGTGTACTGGGCCTGGAGTCAGGGAAGATCAGAGTTCTAACCTTTGAAGCTTAATATCTGTGTAATCATGGGGACCTCTCAGCCTTAGTTTCCTCAAAATGGGAATAAAAATGTCGTCTACCTCCCAGGGTCATTGTGAAGGTCAAATGAGCTAAATTTATACAGAGAGCTTTGCAAAACCTTAAAATGCTGCAGAAATATTAATTATTGTTATTGTTGAGAAGCATCTTGGTATGGTGGATAGAGAGCTGGGCTGAGAGTGAGGAAGCTTAAGTCTGGCCTCTAAGGACTGATGACTATATCCCAGCTTGGTGATCTGGGCAGGCTACTCAACTTCCCAGTAGCCAGGGCAAGCCTCTAAGACTTGAAGTTACAGAGAATCGTCCAGATCTGCAATGAGAGAGGCACTTTGGCCACTGGGAGTTTCTTTGTTGCTGTCGTTGAGTTGTTTCAGTCATGTCCAACTCGTAGTGACCCCCATTTGGGGTTTTCTTGGCAAAGATATTGGACTGGTTTGCCATTTTCTTCTCAGTTCCTTTTACAGATGAGGAAACTGAGGCAAACAAGGTGAAGTGACTTGACCAGGGTCACACAGCTAGTAAGTGTCTGAGGCTGGATTTGAACTCATGTGGATGAGTATTCCTGATTTCAAGCCCAGTCCTCTATCTGCCATACCACCTAGCTGCCTGGGAGTTTCTTAGGTCCTGTTAAAATATATGTGTGTCTCTGTGTGTGTGTGTGTGTGTGTGTATACTCTAGATGTACATACACATATGTATATTTATGTGTGTGTATATATATATGCATATTATTAATACTATTATTAATTGAAATTGCTATTGTCCTTGAAAGCCTACCTTTCCAAACTGCCTTTACTGTTTTAAATTTATTTTATTTTTCAATTAACAACCATTTATTTTCTCTTCCACCAACCTCCTCAACACTGAAAAAGAAAAACAAAACCTTTATAACAAATAAGCATGGTTTATATTTGTCACAAAGATTTTGTTTTTCCTTCCTCAATGGGTTGGGGGAGGAGGGAAGGAGAGAACATAAATGATTGTTAATTGAAAAAGTAAAATTTAATTTTAAAAAGCAAATATGTATATTCAAGCAAAACAAATTCCTACATTGACTGTGTCCAAGTTTGGGACACCCTGTATATGTCTCCTTCTGCACCCTGAGTCCCTCACCTCTCACTGGAAGGGGATGGGTAACACATTTCATCATTGGTCCCCTGGAATTGTGGTTGGATGTTGCATTGAGCAGAGTTCTTGAGTAGGACAGCTTTTATTATCAGCATGGGCTTGATAGAGTGGAATGAGTCTTGCACTTGGGGCTAAGAAACCTAAGTTTGAATCTTGGCTCTGCAGTTTACCAGTTGCATGACCCTGGGCTAGGAGCTTCCTCTTCCTGAGCCTCAAGTGGGGATGATAACCTTTGCCCTGCCCACCTAACAGGATTGTTGTGAGAAAAGCACTCTGAGGACCTTAAAGTGTTCAGGACTTGACAGCCCATGTTATTTTCTCCCCTTCCTCTGCCAAAGGGATCATTGCACAGTCCTGAGGCTGGTTGTTGTCTTTATAATTGGCCACTGGAGGTAGCATGAGAAATTGCTCATGTCAGCCCTCTTCTGATCCTGTGAAATGCCAGAATTCCATAGGACATGCTTTGGAAAATGTTGACATATAGGCTGTCTTGGCCAAAAAAGAATAAGATCTCTTCCGAGACATGGTGAGAAGAACAGGAATCTTAGCAACCCCAGGTAATCATTAACCTGCACTTGTAATCTTGACCTGAAACACTGAAGGGACCAGGGAACTGTATCAAGTGAGTTTGGGTGATTTTTTAATTACTAAGAATATGAATTTAATCATATGAAGTGACTTCGCCTGAGGATAGCTATGCCCTCTATGTGTACCATTTGGAAGTATTCATTTTCCCGTCACTTGTCTTCTCCATAGTTGACTTCTCTCTTGAGCTCTCTGTTCTCCCTCTCCCTTTCTCCCCCCTCTCTTTTTCCTCCTTTTTTTCCCTCTCCCCTCATTTTCTCTCTCTCTTTCTTCTTCTCCCTCTCCTCCCCCCCCTCCCCCACAGCTCTCTCTCTCACTCTCTCTCAGATTCACAGTTTACAAGAACATATCCACCCTTCATTCTTGGGAATGGTCTACAATATCCAAAGTTCGAGTTGCCATGAAGCTCCTGGCCATGACAAATGATTAAAAATAATAACCCTGACTGAGAGCAGTACAAGCCAGTAGGAAGATGCTGGGTTGCCTTAGAAGATGGTGGGTTTTATCATTGGAGGACTCCAAGAAAATACTTGTATGCATGTTGGGAATGCTGTTATCACACAGAAAACTGGCCTTGGAGTCAGGATGGGCCAGGCTCAAGTCTTTCTTCACATCTACTAATTGTGTGACCCTGGGAAAGTCACTTAGACTGTCTGCCTCAGTTTTGTCATCTGTAAGATGGGAGTAATAATAGCTACCTCACAGGTCATTGAGGCTTGAGAATGCAATGCATGTAAAGATCATTGCAAACTTTCAATCTCTCTATAAAGTCAGCTGTTAGTATTAATGGGGGTTCTTGTTGGGCTAAATGACTGCTGAGAGTCATTTCAACTCTGAGATTCTGTGAAAAGCAGAATACTGGCACTGAAAAAAAGATCAAACAATGCTTAGCTCTACTGGCTTGTCATTTGCTTTTTCCCTCCCACTGAGCACATCCATATTTCTCATTTCTTGGTTTTGAGGTTAAACAATTCATTGTCTCTTGGAATAAGTTTCTATTTCATTTCCTTTCAGTTTTTGTCTCTGGTGAATCCAATACATTGAAGTCTGGATGAATATAATTCTTTTACGGATCTGTACTTAGGGACTCCCAAAGGCTGCCACTCATATACCCCTTCAAATCACATACATTTTCTCTTTGAATATCATCTTCTGCTGAGACAAACATTGGCTTCCAGAGCTCCTCTGAGAAATCATCACATTAGCAAATTTGGTCAATGTGGGCCATATTTTATGTCTCCTTCCATACAACCCAAGATTCCCTCCAGATGCCAGAAGCTGGAATTTCTTGTGGTGCAAGAGATGATTTCCTGTGGAGTATCTCAGAGGAAAAACCAAGGAAACCTGTGGCAGAGCCAAAGCTAGAGACTTTGTGCCTGGAGGTAAATAGGACAATCTGCACCCAGGGCAAGTAGGGCAAAGCGTGCCCTCCATTGGGGTGGGAATGGAGGGGCAGCAGAGAGCTAGGACACCATTGTGAGGCTGCTGCTGAGGGGGCTGCTATGGCAGGGTGATGGGGAAGGAACTTGAGCCATCTTACCATCTGGTACCTAGCTTTCATATCCTAATATTCTAATGAACCTCTCATATCATCAGTGCAGGTTATAGCCAATGTATGGCTATCCATCTTGTGTGATTTTTGTCCAAATTTTTGGGTCATTAACTCAGAGCCAAAAGGAACTCCAGATACAATCTAATCCAACCTTTCTCTTCGTTATAGGGAAAATGAGCACCGAAGAGGTGAAGCAATTGCCCAAGATCATACATAGGGTCACATGTCAAAAGCTGGGAGGAATCTCAGAGGCCCTTTGTCAGTCAACTCCCTCATTTTGACAAGCATTTTCCTCTCCCTCTCACCCCCACGGGAGAAAAAAAAATATTTTGACAAATATGCATTGTTAAGCAAAACAGATTCCCACATTGGCCAACTCCAACAATGTGTATCTTCTTCTGCATCTTGAAGCCATTATCTCTCGGTCAGGATGTGGGTAGCATGCTTCATCATTAGTCCTCTGGAATCATGGTCTGTCATTGAATTCATCAGAGTTCTTCAGGATTTCAAGGTTTTTACAGTGTTGTTAAAGTGTATACCATTTTCCTGATTCTGCTTCACTGTGCATCATCATTTCTTACAGCACAATAATATTTCATTACCTTCGTGTACCATAACTTGTTCAATCATTCCACAATTGTTAGGTCACCCCCATCCCAGTTTCTAGTTTTTTTGACAGCACAAAAATATTTGTGTACATATGGATCCTTTTCCTCTTTGATCTTTTTAGGATCTAGGCCTAGTAGTGGCATTGCTATAACTCTATGCTTGATTCTTTATAGCTATCTGGAAGAGAGTTGTACCAAAGCATAGTTCTACTAACAAAACATCAATGTGCCAATTTTCTCTTCTTTATCATCTTTGCCTGATGAGTGTGAGGTGAAACCTCAGAGTTGCTTCAATTTGCATTTCTCCAATTGTTAATGATTTGGAACATGTTTTTTAATATGCCTATAGACAGTTTGAATTCTCCTTCCCTTGAGAACTGCCTGTTCATATTCTTTGACCATTTATCAATTATAGAATGGCCCATTCTTATAAATTTCATTCAGTTACTTATGTATCTTAGAAATGAGACCTTTATCACAGAAATTTCTTACAGAGATTTTTTTTTCTCCAGTCAACCATTTCCCTCCTAATCTTAGTTTTGTCTACGCAAAAACATTTGGTGTTGGTTAAAAAACAGAAAGGTCCATCAGTGGAACAGATTAAGTATACAACAAGCCTTGTTCAACAAACACAGAGAACCCAGCTACTGGGCTAAGGATTCACTGTCTGACCAAAACTATGAGAAATTAGGTTCAGACTAATACCTCAGACCATTTACTAAGATAATCCCCAAATGAACAACAAGTTTAGCCATAAAAGGCCACGTCATCAACAAATCAGACAGATAAGGAAGAAATTACTTTTCAAACTTATGGATAGGGGTTAGAGATCATGATCTAGGGATAGAGGATCACAGAGAATAAAATTGACAATTTTGCTTACACATTTTTTTTAATTGTACAATTGCCTCATTTTACAGAAGAGGAAACTGAGACCCAGGGAGATGAAGTGACTTGCCCAGGGTCACACAAGTAGTCAGTGTCTGAGACAGGATTTGCACCTAGCCTCTCCCTGACTCCATAGCCAGTTTCCTATCCACTCTGACATGCTGCTTCTTCATAGACAAGCAGTATAAGTATCATCATACCCACTTCACAGATGATGAAACTGAAGCCCAAAGAGGGGCAACGTCTTGCCAAATGCCGCAGCTGTTAAGTGTCAGCAAAGGGATTTGAACCCAAGTTTTTCTGACTTGAGATCCAGGGCTCAATTCCACAGGCATTAATGAATGTATGAGAGCTTAACAGAACATCACAGCTGCCAGACTTAGGTACTTTCAAATACAGGAAAGAGCCTCTAGGTATCCAATCAGGTGAGCCACAGGGATCACATGGCCACACCGAGATTCTAGCATTGTGAAGGAAGTTGTTTGATATCAGTTTCCTGAAACTTCTTGGTCCAAAATTGTCCCTTCCATGTTTTTTGACATGAGCTTTGACCGTACAGGCAAGTAGCTCCTTGATAACCAAGTAGCCCACCTGTAACCAGAAGTGAGATGTCTAGTAATAATATGTCATGTGTCTGTTTTTTAAAATTCAACTCAACAAATATGAATTAAGGGCTTACTATGTGCTAGATGTTGGGAATTGTTGAGGGGTTTTTTTTGTTTGTTTTGTTCTTTTTGGGTGTAGGGCCATGTTATTAAACTCAAACAGAAATGAATTCCTCTGGGCAACATACTAACTTAGAAGATCACAAATCAACATTATCTATGTTGTATTGTATTTTTATTTATTTTGTTAAGCATTTTCCAGTTATATTTTAATCTACTTTGGGTAGCACTGAGGAATTTTGAAATCTCTAGTATGAAAAACTTTTTATCCCTGAATATCAGCACCTAAGCTGTAACTTAAAAGCTTAGAGTGGTCTGGGACACTAAGAGATTACGTAACTTGCCCAGGATCACATAGTCAATAAGTATTAGGGGCAAGAATTGAACCCAGTCCTTTCTTACTCCAAGGCTGATTCTCTGTCCTCTATACCATGATATAAACACAAAAACAAAATAGTGCCTGCCCTCAAGGAGCTTCCATTTTACTGGAGTGATGTGACAAGATTAAATTTAATAGAGTGAAATATAAGGGGCCAAAAATTGACTTTGTAAGTAAATGATGGATAAGGTATAGCTAGACTGCAGATTATCTGAAGATCTGGGGCTCTTGGTAGATTTCAAGCTAAATATGAATCAGTGGTGTGACATGGCACTCAGGAAACCTAGTGCCATCTTAAGTCTAGGATCAGAGAGGGACCAGTCCTGCCATCCCCTGCCCTACTTAGATCACATTCGGAATCATGTATTTAACTCTGGACACCACATTTTAGGAAGGTCATTGATACTCTGCAGTGTATCAATAGTATGTAACTAAGATGATTAAAGGTCTTGAGATCATCCTTTATGAGGATCAGTTGAAGGAAATAGGAATGTTTAGCTTGGGAAAGAGAAGATCAGGAGGGATATCACCATCAGCTGTTACAGGGACCCTGCTAGGACACTGAGAAGAAGGTGGGGAATTCCAAACCCTCTGGACCCTTTGAACTCACAAGGTCCTCCTTCAGCCAAAGAGAGGAGACCAAGATTGAGGCTGAGGGACTCTCTTTCCCTCCAAGCAACTCCTTCTCAGGGACTTGTCCAGAACTGCTTTCTCTTGGCTGGAGACTTGCTCCCTTCTCTAATGGCAGCTAGCTAATGGTTTTATATGGTGAGCAAATTCTTAAAACAATACAAACTTCCTGTCCTACCTAGATCGTGTACAGGCCTTGTTCACAACTGGTGAACAGATCAAGATATGCTCTCACCTGATAAATATGCAGGATCTGCTCTGGTCTGGGAGTGGCCTCCAGAGCATTGGAAGAGGCCCTGGGATAAAGACCAAGCCTGAGAGGGTGGGTGCTGTGGTTCCCAGGCTGATGCAGTCTCAGTAGCCATTTATTCTCTTCAAAATTATTTAAAACACCCCTAACAAGATTTTGTTGGTGTGGGTTATATCTATTGATATTTACTGTTTTTGAAATTAAAACATTTTAGTATCATTATGAAAATAACCTTTAACTTGTGGACACCCTGAAAGGTATTCCAGAACCCTCTGGCATTTCCAGACCACACATAGAAAACTACCACAGCTTCAGACTCTAGTGGAGGGTGTGAGCTAGTTTTCCAGGGGTGGGGAACCTGTGGCCTCCAGGCCGCATGTGACCCTCAGGTTCTCAAGTGCGGCCCTTTGACTGAGGCCAAACTTCACAGAACAAATCCCCTTAATAAAAGGATATATTCTGTAAAACGTGGACTCAGTCAAACAGCCACACACCCAAGGACCTAGAAGGCCACATGTGGCCCTGAGGCCGTAGGTTTTCCACCCCTGCTTTAAACCCAGAAATGGCTGAGGGGCTTAGAAAGCAGGCTTGTATTTGGTGATGAAGGACCTTTGCTGACTCAGTGACTGCTATTTGATGGCATGGCTATTGACAAAGACCATGCTCTTGTTTTGCTCACAGTCCACCTAAAACTGCCAGGTCCTGCCTTCTGACCAGACTCCCCCAGGCCATTCTCAGGACACAGCATTCCCCCGTGCCATGAGGTTAAACCTGGTGGGAGAGTCTTGAACAGTCTAATCACCTGCCTCCCTTAACAGATCTCTCTCCAGCCTATATTCTGCCTATACCCATTCCTCAATTTTTAGTGTACCCCTACCCCCTCATATTCTCCCCATCTCGGTGATTCTGATAATATCTGTTATTTTATAAATCCCACTTTTTTTTAAGGCAATTGGGGTTAAGTGACTTGCCCAGGGTCACACAGCTAGTAAGTGTCAAGTGTTTGGTCTAAGGTCGGATTTGAACTCAGGTCCTCCTGACCTCAGGGCCGGTGCTCTATCCACTGCACCACCTAGCTGCCCCATAAATCCCACTTCTTATCCCCCACTATTCATTCTCTGACACCCATGCCCTTTAACCCTACCAGTCCCCTCCCCCCCTATATCCCACTCCAGATATACCCTTCTCTTCCACTGTATTCTCAGGAATGCCTGCTCTAAAATTGATAAGTTCACTTTCATCTTAAACCTTTTCCTTTCTCGTTCTTTCTATCTTTTTGCACCTACTGAGACTTGGCTCCCTCCTGTTGACATAGTTCCCCTGGACACCCTTTCCAGCTTTGGTTGTACTTTCACACATACCTTACTCCCACTGACTGGTTATGGTGGGAGTGGTCAGGATATTCCATGGTGCCCATTGTCATTTCCAGTCTCCATCTACCCTCAGTCAGTAATCCCTCCTTTGAGGTTCATTGAATCAAAATTTATCACCCAATTAAGATTCTGGTAGTTGTTATCAACCAGGCCCTAGGGCATTCTCCTTCCTTCCTCAGTGAGTATAGTGCCTGGCTCACAGTCTTTCTCTTCTTTTCCACCCAACTCCTGCCCTCTTATACCTGGACAATGAAATCCACCTCCATGCTCCCTCAAGTACCCTCTATTCTTCAATAAGTTCCATTCTTATCACCTGCTCAATGAGTCTACCTCAGCTACATACAGAGATAGTAACATCATTGATCTTGCCTCCGCATCTAAGGTTCTACTTCCCCTTATGTGAACTCTGAAAGTCCTTTATCTAATCTTAACCTTTGCCTTACCAAACCCCAATTCTGGATTCTTCTCACCATCCACCACCTTTACCACCATCTTCATTCCTATTCATGTACTGCTGAGCAAAGTTGGAGAAAAATCACAAAACCCTAGTGACAAAATCTATTACAAATCTATGGTGCAGTGTTTAGCACAGTACTTGGCACATAGCAGGTGCTTATTAACTGACTGGGGCCTCACCTGTAGCAAGGCAACCATTTTTTCACTCGCACAATTAATTTATTATCCCATTTGCTTGAGTGGCTTTTCAGTTTTCCTCAGCCTTCCCATTTTACCCTTTCCCCACATCCTCTGAGCTGAGGACCTTGCCTGAGATTTCACTGACAATTTTGAAGCCATCTGCTAAGAGCTCCCCTTTTCTCCCCTCTTCCTCATGTCACACTGCTCAGACAGCTGCCCTCGCTGTCTTCTCACAGGAAGGGGGGATCCTTTCTACACTCATTCTTGATCCCATACCATCCCGTCTTTTCCAGAAGATTCCTCCTCGATCATCCCTACTTCTAGAAGAGATGCTCCTTGCTGCCTACAAATATGCCCGTGTCTTCCCTAGCCTTGAAAATAAACTTCTCAGGGGCAGCTAGGTGGTGCAGTAGATAGAGCTCTGGCCTTGGAGTCAGGAGGACCTGAGTTCAAATCCGGCCTCAGACACATGATACTTACTAGTTGTGTGACCCTGGGCAAGCCACTTAACCCTGATTGCCTCATCAAAAAAGCAAAAAATAAAATAACATAACATAAAATAAAATAAAAAAACCTCTCAATACAACCATCTGTACTAGCTCTTAGCCTATATCTCCTCTGTTCTTCTTGGCTAGATTTTGTGAGAAATCTATCTACTCTTGGTGCCTCTACTTCCCTTCTCATTCTTTTCCTATCTTTCTCCATCCTGGTTCTGTAACTAATCATTAATCCCTTAATTGCCAAATCTGGTGGCCTTTTCTCAGTCCTCATCCTTCCTGACCTTTCTGTAGCCTTTGACACTGCCATCATCATCACCTTCTGGATCCTCTCTCCTCTCTAGGTTATCATGACACTGTTCCCTTCTGGTTTTCCTCCTCCTTGTTTCCCCTCTAACCACTCTTCAAACTCCTTTCCTGGTTTTTCCTTCATGGCATGCCCTCTGTTTGTGGTTATCCCACAAAGCTCTGCCTTGAAATCCCTTCTCTTCATTTTGGATTTTGAAATCACTTGGTGAATTCATCTGTTCCCATGGATCAAATTAGCTTTTCTATGTAAATGATTTCCAGGTCTTTATATGTAGCACTCACATCTCTTTGGAGCACCAGTCTTGTATCATCCATCAGCTTCGAATGGTCATCTCGAACTCATTATGTCCAAAGCAGGCCTCATTATGTTTCCCACCAGATACTCTTTCCCCAACTTCCCTGTTACTATCAAAGGTACCACCACCACTTTCCCAGTCACCTAGGCACTCTCAACCACAGTGTCATCCTCAACTCTTTCCCCCTACTCACTCTCACACCCGATTTGTTGCTGTGACTTATAATTTCTACCTTCACAACATCTCTTGTATAAGTCTCCTTTCTACTCACAGGCCCTCGTCACCTCATGCCTGGACCATTGCAGTGGCCTTCTGGTTGCTTTCCTTGCCTTAAGTCTATCCCCACTCTACTCAGTGGCTAAAGTGGGCTCCCTAAAGTATTGGTCTGACCATGTCACCTCACTCAGTAAACTCCACTGAGTTTATCTATTACCTCCAGTACCAAATATCAACTCCTCTGACTTTCAAATCCCTTCACAACTTGACCCCTTCCTACTTTCCCATCTTCTTACTATTTTTACTCCACTTCTTATATCCTACAGTTCAGTGACACTGGCCTCTTTGCTGTCTTTCACACATGACGTTCCATCTCCCAATCCCATGCTTTTTCAGCAGCTGTCCCATGCCTGGAATTCATTCTCTCCTCCCCTCTACCTCTTGCTTTCCTTCAGAACTTGATTCAAAACCCACTTTCTGGGTGAGGCCTTTCCTGGTGCTCATCTTCCCCTCTGTAATTACCTTTCATCTACCAAATCTTGTATGTGCATAGGTGTTTGCATGTTGCCTCCCCCATTGCAATGCAAGTTCCTTGATGGCAAGGGCCTTGTTTTCATCTTTATTTGGGTCCCCAGCACTTAGCATGGTGCCTGGCACATAGTAAGTGCTTAGTGAATGCTTGTTGGTGACTGACTTCCATGTAATCTCAGGGAACCCTGAGATATGTCTCCCATCTGGTGGCTGAAGAAGGTAACTGCGTAGCCTTCCAAAGGCACAAAGGCTGTTGTCTGTCTAAAAGGTACATAACTTATTTGGCTACAAGGTGAGGCTTTTATTATTTTTTAATTTAACCATAGTATCTCTGCTAGAATATTACCTACTAAGGCATGGAGGGGTTGTGATCCAAAAGGACAGGCAGCCGAGCCAGGTTTTGAACCTAGGTCCTCAGATTCTAAATTTAACAATCTTTCCACTTCACCCAAAGACAGTTTTCCCTCTCTTTAAAAGAAACCGTTGACCTTTCCCAGCAACTCTTTGTTTCTTACCAGCTCGCTCTTGAGAACCCGATCAATCCTAGAGCTGTCTGTTACGGTACATGTAGAGTCTTTGTTTGGAACTGGAAGCCTGTCTCTCCGTTAAAGAGGCGACCATGAATAGCGTACATAATATGAGACCTAGTGATTGGGGGAGGAAGTGGGGCGAGGGCGAGGAAAACCCAACCTGGATGGCAATTGTCAGCCTTCTCTCCTTTCTCCTGCCCCCCATCTTGTCGGATCCATTTTATGGCTCCCTGGATTTCAATTCTGATTTCCTTGGTCACCTGTTTTCTAATTTCAGTCATTGACTTAGTCGCCACCTGCTGTGTAGATTTAGTCATGGAGAAATACTTCCATCTAGAGGTTCCTAGGGTAACTGCAAGTTATATTGCCTACGATACCCCATGCTACAGTACAGCAACCATTTTTCTTTTGTGTGCAGAACTCTGAACTGGGGGAGTTACTTACAAAGTTTAGATAAGACAGAGTCCCTGACCTCATGGGACTCACCATCTTATAGGGACATAAGGCACCAACACAGGTAACTATGTGTTATAACATGACATGAGAAGTGCATTGAAGAGGGAAAAAAATATTAGCCATTAGGTCAGGCTGCCTGGAGAGCTTCGAAGGATGGGTGGGAATGGAAGAGGGGGAAGGAAGGCATTCCACATACGGGGACCACTGTGGACAGATGCATAGAGATATGAGAGGGCAGTGAGTGCTTTCGAGAATAAGTCCCGTTTGATCAGACCACAGTGTCTGGAGATGATATGAAGTCAAGCTGGACAGTTTGGATTGTAGAAGGCTACTTGGCAGAGGTGTTTGAACTTGACTTGCAACAGGGAGCCCCTGGACGCTTTTGATCAGAATATCACATAGGATGAAGGAATTGTTGGTTTTAAAAAATCCTACAAAAGGTATATACTTCTTTCTTCAAGCTAAGAGGTTTCTTACCATTTGGTGAGATTTTTCTGGTCTTTGAAGGTAAAGGAAAAAGATCATGTAATGATCTTAATGATTTTTATTATAATGTTATACAAAATAATATTGTTGCAGTTTTAGTAGCTTTTCTATTCGATTCAGCACACTTTTGTGTGCAGTGCTCCGAACTGGGGGAGATGCAAAGTTCAGATAAGCCAATACTTCAAAGAGGTGAAGACCAGGTAGAGGCACTTTGTTCTGGAAAGTTATTGGGATGGTGAATTGGGCCCCAGGGGAGTAGATTGACATCTTCCCTCCACAATTCAGGAAAGTGACTGTGTAGATTTGATCAGGATTGGGGATGATTGCGGGGGGGGGGGGGGAATAGGAAGGAAAGAGTATAACAGCAACAAGGCAGTTGGCAAGGAGAAGATGGCAGGAGTAGGCAATGAAGTGAAGGTGGGGGTTTCCTGAAATAGAGGCCTGGGAATGGCAGTCACCAATCTCACCTTTACCACCAGGAGAAGAGAGCAAGGAGGAGACAGCCAGAGTTAGGGTTATGGTTAACCCTAGCCCTGAATGCAGACACTATGAAATGCTTACTATGTGCCAGTCACCATCAAAGACAGCTATGAAACAATCACTGTCTTCACGCAGCTTATATTTTATCAGGGAAGGGAATATACACATATACATGTGTGTATGCTATATATATATGATATATACTATGTATACATACAATATGTCTATTACATGTATGTATTCAAATGGATCTGTGGTCTCATCAATTCAGACAATGCCTCTCTGTGCATAGCCATCTTGTGTGTCCATATTCTCTTGAGAATTCATCACAGGAAGTCAAAAGTATTGAGGAATAGGTTGGAGATTGGACTTGTGATTTCATAGATGTGGGGAATTTCCAGTGAGGAATTAACTTCTACCAGTTCAAAGCAGTACCTGCTCTGCCCCTTAGCATTTTGGAACATTACTAGGGGCCACTGAGAGATGAAGTGATTTACCGACAGTCTTGTAGCTGGTAAGTGGGAGACACAGGAATTGAACCATGGTCCTCCTAAATAACTCCAAAGTTAGCTCTCCATCTACTGGATCACATTCTTTCTTATGAGTATGTAAAATATATGCAAAGTGTATGTGTATGTATATATGTATGTATACATACATATATATGCACATGCATAGTATATATGTATGTTTGTATACACACATGCATATACATATGTGTGTGTGTGTGTGTATACACACACACATACACAAATATATACACAAGGTAATTTCGGTGGTAGAAGGCCCTACTAGCTGGGGAGATGGAAGATGCCTCCTCAGGGAAGGGGCTCTGGAGTCAAACCTTGAAGGAGTCTAGGGAATGGATGAAATGTAGGTAAGGAGTGTATTCTAGGTATGGTATAGGCCGGGGGGTGGAGGGGGAGCCTATGTTCTACTTAGGGAAGTATATATTGATGCCTCTTGACAGGGACAAGGCAAGGTAGGACTGAGGCTTTGGCAGGATACCTTTTGTATTATGGAAGGAGTGCTGGATTATTTATGTCAGGCTAATTCATTCTGTGAGCCTGGGCAAATTCTTTAGAATCATTGTCTCTCTTTGCCTATCTGTAAAATGGGAGTATAACACCTAAGGAAAAGCTTGTACAAACCCCTTGGAAATTCTAAAGCACCACATAAATGAATGTTGGTATTATTTTTGGCCCAGATCTCTGATTTCATTGATAGAGAGAACTCCCATGACAGAACATCCTTCTGTCAACTGAGAGAGAATTGTGTGAGGGCACTGAGAGGGTGATGGACTTGCCCAGAATCCTTCAGGGAGTGTCAGAGGTGGGACATGAACCCAGGTCTTCCTGTTTTTAAGGCCTGTGCTCTATCCACAGGGCAACACTGCCTCCTGCTATCATTACTACAGTATATTCAAATAAAACCTCCATGAAAGCCCTTTTGGTGCCACCTCCTGGCATCGAGGTGATCCTGAGCTGTCTTTGCTTTTCTCTTTTTGTAGCCAGTCCATGCAGGGTTCACCATCCCAGATCAAGGTTGTCTCTGTCTCTGTCTCTCTGTCTCTCTCTCTCCCCCTCAGGATTCCAGGCATCTTCTCTAATACACTTAGTTCTGTTCCCCACCAATTGTTCCTCCTGCTGGTAGGTGCCCATGAATAACATCCCGACTCCATTTAATCATTTCATAGCAATTAGCTTTTACAAAGTAATATTTGCTTTTAAAAAAATGAACCAACACTGCCCCCCCCACTCCTCTTTTTCTTTTTTTTTTTTCAGGCAACTGGGGTTAAGTGACTTGCCCAGGGTCACACAGCTAGTAAGTGTCAAGTGTTTGGTCTGAGTCTGGATTTGAACTCGGGTCCTCCTGACTTCAGGGCCAGTGCTCTATCCACTGCACCACCTAGCTGCTCTCCCCCACTCCTAATACACTGAGGATGTACTATCTCTCCTCCCACCATGGTCTCTAGGGAGAAGGGGCTCAAATCTTATCTTCGTTCCTTCAGAGCACTGGTTCTACCAAGTTCATGTACAAATGTGGCATCGTTACCAGCCCTTGGCTTAGCTGGCCTGGATCTTAAAGGTCAGTCCTTGTTCTTCTGGGCACTAATGCCAAACTGGCTTCAAACCCACATGCTGGGAAGCCTGGAAGCTCATCTCACTTAACTTTCCTTTGAAACTCACGAGATTGGAGGCTCCAATCCGTTCACCTGGAATGGAAAAGAGCAAAAGCGGAGGCCAAGATCCAAAGCTGTTTTTCAGTCCATGTGGCCTGAATGGTGAGAAGGCCCCAAGGCCTTACCCCTCACAGTATTGTCTCTTGCCAGATGCTGTGACTGAGATGCTGTGATTGAAGGAGTCTGGCCTTTAGGAAAGGGGAAGGGGATATCTTTACATAGTGTCTACTGTGTGCCAGGCACTATGCTAAGCTCTTTTACAAGTATTATCTCATTTGATCCTCACAACAACCCTAGGACGTAGGTGCTATTATTATCCTCATTTTACAGTTGAGGAAATTGAGGCAAACAGGTGAAGTGACTTGTCAAAGTCACACAGCTGGGAAGTGTCTGAGGCGAGATTTGAACTCAGATCTTCCTGAATTCAGGCCCAGCGTTCCATTCACTGTGCTGCCAGCTGCCTTTAGTAGATTCATTAGCAGGGTAGCCAGAAGGACTGCCCCCCAAAAGACTAGGCTATGCAGTCGATCAAAAAAGGCTTCTCCTAACTATGTGGTAAGTAGACCCAAACCAGTTAGAGAATGTTTATACATGCTCAAGTCTCTCCATGGAACTTCTATTACAAGTCATCATGACTTCCAGAAGAATCAGATTCACTGGCCTCTCCCACGTGGGGAATTTGCATCAGTGGAACAGGTTGGCACATTCCACACCTGTGCCCATCCTCTGTTACATTTGCATCCCCAGTGCTTAGCACAATGCTTGGCCCATATTAAGAGCTTAATAAATGTCTTTTCATTTCTTCATTCGAAGCTGAGTGGGTCGAGTTTCTTAGGTGCAGGAAATCCTTTACACTGTAACCAAACTGGAGAAAAAGGGTATGGAGGCAAACCTATAAGTCACTCAGAATTTGTAAAAAGTGGAACATTTTTAAAGAGCTGCCATTTTTCTCATTGCAAATGAGCATCATAGCAGCAAGCAGGAGAGCAAGGAGAGAGAGATGACCACCTCCCACCCCCACACCAGAAGGTTTGCAGCATTTTCATGAATCCATTAGAATAATTGATAATGTTCCCTGTTAAGTGTCTTTGTTCAAAAGAAGATTCACATTCCTTTTTAGGGGCAGTACAGTTTCCCTTCATATATGCAGGTAAAATCCCTTGAAAACCCCCTTTATAAGGACTCTGTGTGGGAGAAACAGCAGAGAGAGAATGGAGAGAGAGTCTTGGAGTCAGAGCGGCATCAGAAGCCCTGGTTTTGCTGCGTCTCTTTTACCCCTCTCTAGTCCTCAGTTTCCTCCTCTATGAAATGAGGGTGTTGTACTCAATGACCTCTAAGGTCCTTTCCAGCTCCAAATCCTCGTCCTATATAAATGATCCTTTCAGCTCCAAGTCCTATGATCCCAAGTTATTTCCATGGCCCAGCAGATGGCCCATGGTAATGGTGCATTGTTGATTTGGTTGCAGCAAGTAAGCAGGGAGAGGGGAGAGAAGGGCAGAACTGCCTCTGACCTATTCGGATTTCTTTTTTCCACTATTACATAGAAGTGAGATTTTTTTGTTACATAGAAGTGACTGTTTCATGTCTCTCCCCCTTTCCAGAATGAATGAAACATCCTAGTCACAGCCCTACCCCCACCTCTGGAACAGAAATCCATATCACGGAATCAAATTATCGAAGGGCTAAGAGCCAAAAGGAAGGAAGAAATGGGAATGGATACCATCTTCCCTTCCTAAGTTTCGAGCACCCATTTACCTACACTGTGCAGGGCTTCTTAAACTTTTTCCACTTGTGCTCCTCTTCAGTGCTTCTTACACTGTGGGTCGCAACCCCATATGGGGTTGCGACCCACAGTTTAATAAGCGCTGCATAGAGTGCCTGGGCTTGGCATTGCCCCCTTGCCAACCCTGGAAGATGTCACTCTTACCATAATCATACAGGTAAGGCAGTTGATGAGTGGGAGGGCTCGAGGTTAGGGACCAGAGGCAGTAGGTACAACAGATAGCCCTAATGAAGGCACCAACCTTTCCTCCTCTGAGGCTTCCTTTAATTAGCAGATAAAACCAGGGGGTACTAGAAGCTCTTTACTGGTGTTTAGGTTGGTCCATCATGTTATAGTTGTATTGTTTGAAGAAGGATCAAACTAGAGAACCAGGTTAGACTTCTTTATGATGGAACAGAGAAGGTCTGGGTTCCGGGTTTTCCTGGGTGGACATGGTTATGTTCTATTGTCCTATGTGTGTATGTGTATGCTGAGCAATGCCATGAGTTGCCAGAGGTCTTGAGCAGAGAAACTACCAAGGGCCTGGGCATTGATAAACTTATGTCCTAAGGTTAGCCCCAGTGTCATCGTTGACCAAGCCTTCATTTATTTATTTATTTATTTATTTATTGGTCTTAAAAATTTTTTTTAACATTTTTAATATTTTATTTTCCCCAATTGTATGTAAAACAATTTTAACATTTGTTTTTCTTAATTTTGAGTTCTGAATTCTCTCCCTCCCTCTCCACCTCCCTCATTGAGAAGTCAAGTAATTTGATATAGGTTATACACGTGCAGTCATGTGAAACATATTTCCACATTAGTCATGTTGTGAAAGAAAGCACAGACCAAAAAAAAAACCCACAAAAATAAAGAAAGTGAAAAATAGTACACTTTGATCTGCATTCTGACTCTGTCAGTTCTTTCTCTAGTGGTGGATAGCATTTTTTATCATGAGTCCTTTGGAATTATCTTGGATCATTGTATTGCTAAAAATAGCTTGATGATCATACAATATTGCTGTTACTGTTTACAATATTCTCCTGGTTCTGCTCACTTGAGTATGCATCAGTTTGTGTCAGTCTTCCTAGGTTTTTCTGAAACTATCCTGCTCATCATTTCTTATAGCACGATAATATTCCATTACATTCATATACCACAACTTGTTCAGCCATTCCCCAAGTAATGGGCATCCCCTCGATTTCCAATTCTTTGCTGCCACAAAAAGAGCTGCTGTAAATATTTGTGTACAGGTGGGTCCTTTTCCCTTTTCTTTGTTGTCTATGGGATACAGACCTAGTAATGGGTCTGTATTACTGGGTATTGCTGGTTCAAAGGGTATGCACAGTTTTATTACCCTTTGGATTGTAGTTCTGCATTATCTCCAGAATCGTTGGATCAGTTCAGAACTCCACTAACAGTGCATTAGTGTCCCAATTTTCCCATGTCCCCTCCAACATTTGTCATTTTCCTTTTCTGTTATATTAGTCAATCTGATAGGTGTGAGGTGGTACCTCAGAGTTGTTTTAATTTGCATTTCTTTCATCTGTAGTGATTTAGCTACTTTTTTCTCATGACTATAGAAAACTTTGATTTTTTACTTGACCAAGCCTTTTAAGACTTTTTCTGAGATGTCTGTATCAAAAGCCAATCAATCCAGCATCCTTCATGCCTACTTGTTCTGGGCTGGGCTTGACTCAAGCCAGTCCCCTGGTAGCTTAAATTGGATACTGGAACAGAATGAAATACTCATCATTGAACAGTTAACAAAACATTTAATAGAAGATTTACTCATCCATAGCTGGAGAAGGATGTTCAATGAGGGTATGCATTGAGGATACCCTGAGCTGACTCAGCTGGACCAAGTTCCCTTTCCTTATGCCAACAAACATCAGCTTCTTATAGATAGTTTGTTCTCAGGTGATCAGAAAGCGATGTCACTAGCCTGAGTTGTTTGTCTTCTGAGCCAATAAAGTCTTGAGGATACTCTCAATACCTTTCAAGCCTAACTCCCACCAGAGAGGGGGTTGAAATATTACTTCCATCGCCTTGGTCCTCCAACAATCCTACACTTACTCACCTGGGCCATACTCTTGTACTCACCAAGTGTCCCTTTGCCTGCCTGCCCACTCTTGGCCTGCCCTCCCTCAAAACCAACAGGCCGCCGTTGTATTGAGATAGGAAGCAGACTTTAATGCTCCTTAAATCTCATTACATAGGCAGCCACTTATTTCATCAATACTTATGTCTAAATCTGAATGTAGATTCCACAGAATGTAGATGCCTAGGAGCAGCCCCAACATCATTTATAGTCTGAGAGAGTTTGTAACAGGCAGCACAAGGTCATGGAAAGAGTCAGGGAATATGACTTCTTGTCTCAGCCTTGGCACTTACTACTTGTATTACCTTGGGTAAGTACTTTCTCTTCTCTGGTTCTTACTTTGCTTCTTTGAAAATGGAATGGTTGAACTAGATGGCCGAGTTTTAACCACTTCAGTTATATGGTCACAGAAGTCCCAGGATGTAATCACCAGGTGGTACTGAAATGTTAAGCCACCTACACAGATGCATTCTTCTATCAAGCACGGTTACCTCTCACATTGAGTCAAGAAGGGAACAATGGGATTGGCTTAGAAGATGAATTAGCTGTGCCTTTGGGAGCTCAAGCTAACTAAGGCCTAAGGAATCTGAGGTAGTGAAGGCTGCATGGAGGCAGGAAGAGGATTCTGTCCCCCTACACCATTGGGCATGGCATCTAGAACCAGAGCAGGAGATGCCACATGCAGTGGTTCTAACTAAGATTTCAAAGAGATCCCAGGAAAGATTTAAGATCAAAGTTCAAGGCAGGGTTTGTGGAGGTGGCCTCTGTGATGGGGAAGAGGGAATTTTCCCTCAGACCACTCAGACATTGGATATATGTTTCCTTGAGAGCTCCTGAACCGATAGGAGATACTTCATTGAGTGGGGAGCAGGTGCCTGTACAGAGAGACAGTTACCTGAGGGAGGAAGCAGCTTCAAGGAGCTGGCTCTGATAGAATATGCTAGGCCAAGCTGAGGCTAGTCTGGTACCTCATGTTTGAGACTAGAATAAAATGAGATACTTGGAAAACATTTGCTAGTTTAAAAAAAGAGAGATTTCCTTAGCTCTAGCAAAGGAAGCATATTCACTAAAGCTATAGCATTGATTTGACCTTGTGTCCTAACATGGCCGACTTAATAGAAGCCTGAGGAGGATCCCAGTGACTATGCATGGATATTGAGAGAACCAGGAAGCAGTGTCAGTAGCTTGAGACTTCAGGCCCCTGAACCAATTAGGTCTTGAGAGTGCTTTTATTGCCTTTTAAAGGAAAGTTATCCTAATCTGCATGGGGGAAAGGCGGCAAGATATTGCTTCTATTGCATCTGGCAATTAAGGGTTGAACTATGTAAAGGAGCAGACCCTGAGACCCTTGAGAGACGCCATACCCAAGGGGAGCTGCTGGAGAACTCTATGAAGAAAGTTGAGTGGCCTTCACCACGTGCGTTTCCTACCAGGGTGTACTCAAACTTGGACCTCAGCCTTCCCATGGTTGCTTGTGTGTATTTGTGGGGGAGTGTACCCCTGGTTCATGGAGGGAGTGTTTTATAATTAGTGTTTTTGCTTTCCCATTTGAGTAACTATCTTTGCTAAGAGTTAATTGTATATTCTGGCTGGTTGTTAAGGGAAACATACCAGTAGAGACTCATGCCCTACACACCATTACCCCTAGAACCCAAGGCAATAGCCATCCTCTGGGCATCCAACCTGCAAGACTGAGTATAAAACGAGAGGGTGTCCCAAAGACAGCGCCATACTGGGATAGGGATATTTCTGGAAGATGGACTGGAGGAGAAACCCTTCATCAAGTCTGCCTTGAGGAACCAGAAATGACACTTCTCCCACTGACTGTTCCCAGGAACTCAAACTGAAAGTGAGTAGAACTGAATCTCTGGGTCTGTTTTCATTAGAAGTGTGACATGATTCTTATTAGCCTCATCTGGATTTCTTTGGGGCTGTGGTATGTGGGCTGTGGTGCTGTCTTCAAGATTTTCAGGGTTGGTTCTAAGTGTCTTCAGCTGTTAAACTTTCAGTGAGATACACATAATTCATCCTTGAAAAAAACCTTGCCCTCTCCCTTGTCCCAGGCCCCTTAGTACCACATAACCTCCAGTGAGATTGCCAAACAAAGTTACCTGCACCCAAGGGTGTTGGCTTTAATCCTCTTTGACTCCTGTATGATCCCAAGGAAAATCAATGCCTTCCAACCCTAGAGAGATATCATCAAGGGACAGGCTATGGATGGAGAAGTAGCAAGACCCAAGGATGCAAACGTGGACAGGTGGACTGAGGGGAAGGAGTGTGGGGATTTGTATGTTTTCAGGACAAGAATATGTTTAGTGTTGTTTGCTTGTGATTGTTGTCGTTTTCCCCTGGTTGTCCTCCTGGCCATGGCTGGAATAATTTTATTTAGTATCTGTGTAGATGTTTATATTGTACAAGTCCCTTTGTGTAATAGCCACTTCTCTTCAGCTTTGTTGAGTTTTCCTAGAACCCACTTTATGTACATGAGGACCACTCATCTTTTATTTACCCTGTACTTTAGATGCATCTAGACTGGAAAGTTGGCCACTCAGAGGGCCTGTATCATGAGCAAAGTATGCTCAGAAGCAGTCTAACAATCTTAGCCTATCAGGCTATAGGTTATCTGATTTGAATCTTACAACCCTGTGAGATAGGTGTGAATTATTATCTCTATTTTACAGATGAGGAAACTGAGGCTAGGAGAAGCTAAGTGACTTGCCTAGGGCCACACAGGTAGTAATATCTGAGGCAGAATTTGAACTTGGGTCTTCCTGACTCCAAGTCCACCACTCTATTCACTGTACCATCTAACTGGAAGCAAAAGCACTGAAGCAGCTGGGCACCCTGAGGGAGAGACAGGAGGCAGCATGTATCAGAAAGGTAACACCACCACTGCCTTGACCACAGTCTCCCCCTCACACCCCAATGAAGATATCCCAGGGCCCTGAACCCAAGAGCCTTGCTAATAGCGATGCTTCCAGGCCAGTGCCCTCAGCCACCCTCCTGGGAAGGAGATGCAGCCTCCCCACTGCCCCTGCAGGTGCTATAGACAGCCACAGCTACTGAAGGCCCAGAAGAGAAAGCTCTTGTCACCAATGTCTTTGGCTCCATCAAATGGTTCAGCATCAGAAACTGATGGGATTTTATCAGTGGAAATGACATTAAGGAAGAGGCCTTTCATTTGCACCCTGAGGACTGTGGGACCTTTCCATCTGATGTGCAGCTGAAACCTTCCCTAGGTGTTGTCTCCCCCATTAGAGTGTGAGCTCTGTGAGGGCAGGGGCTGTGACCCTTCTGTTTGGATCAGCAGCGCTTAGCACCATGCTTTGTACGTAGTCAGTACTTAATGGTAAGTCGTTGTTCTTTAGCCCTTCAGTTGTCACCCCATGGACTGCAGCTTGCCAGGCCTTTCACTATCTCTTGAAGTCTATCCATGCTCATGTTTGTTGTTTCCATGATGCCTCTATCCACCTCATCCTCTTCCATCCCCTTTTCCTTTTGCCTCCAATCTTTCCCAACATCAGGGTCTTTTCCAATGAGTCCCATCTTCTCATTCTATGGCCAAAGTATTTAAGCTTCAGCTTCAGCATTTGATCTTCTAATGAATAGTCTGACTTAATTTCCTAAAGTGTTGACTAATTTGATCTCTTTGCTGTCCAAGGAACTCTCAGAAGTCTTCTCTAGCACCACAATTCAAAAGCATTGATTCTGTGGTGCTCAGCTTTCCTTATAGACAAGTTCTCACAGCCTTACATTGCTACTGGAAAAACCATGGTTTTGCCTATACAGACCTTCATCAGCAAGGTGATGTCTCTGCTTTTTAGTATGCTGTCCAGATTTGCCCTAGCTTTCCTTCCAAGGAGCAAGCACCTTTTAATTTCATGGCTGTAGTAGCCACCTGCAGTGATCTTTGAGCCCCGATATAAAATCTGACACTACTTCCATTTCTTCTCCCTCTCTCTGCCAGGCAGTGATGGGACCAGTTGCCAAGATCTTAGGTTTTTTGATGTTAAGCTTCAAGTGAGCTTTCACACTCTGTTCTTTCACCCTCATCAAGAAGCTTCTCAATTCTTCACTTTCTGCCATCAGAGTGGTATCCTCTGCTTATCTGAGATGGCTGATATTTCTCCCAGCAACCTTGACTCTGGCTTTTGACACATCTACAGCTGTCGTATATTGTGGTTGTTCAGTTGTTTCAGTTGTGGCTGCCTCTTTGTGACCCAATTTTGGGTTTTCTTGGCAAAGATACTGAAGTGGTTTGCCATTTCCTTCTCAGTGCTATTGGCTATAGATGCAATCAAAAATAAATGTTATCTATAGATATTGATGTATATATGTCACTTTAAAGCAGATATAAATATATACATATACATTACACACACATATACATATAGCTTTAGACAGCTAGGTAGCACAGTAGATAGAGCTCTGGGACTTGAATCAGAAAGACCTGAATTCAGATCCTACCACAGATCCCAACTTACTAGCTGTATGACCCTGGGCAAGTGATCTAACCTCTCGTAGCCTCAGTTTTTTCAGTGTAAAATGGTGCTTAACACAGTGCCAGGCAGATAGTATATTTTAAACTTTAAGTCTGCAAAGCACTTTCTCAATATTATCTCACGTGATCCTAACAACCACCCTGGGAGAGGAGGGTGGCTGAGGGCACTGACCTGGAAGCATCGCTATTACCAAGGCTCTTGGGTTCAGGGCCCTGGGATATCTTCATTGGGGTGTGAGGGGGAGACTGTGGTCAAGGCAGTGGTGGTATTACCTTTCTGATACATGCTGCCTCCTGTCTCTCCCTCACGGTGCCTGGCTGCTTCAGTTGAGGAAACTGAGGCAGGCAGAAGTTAAGTGACTTGCCCAAGGTCACACTGCTAGTAACTATCTGAGACCCAATCCAAGCTCAGGTTCTATCCTTTGCTCTACCAGCTGCCTCATTATCAAGTTCGGTTAACAGTAGAGTTATGTATGATCTCATTTATGATCCCTAGTGTTACCGGGCTCTTTGGGCCCTGGTGGACTCTTTCCTCTGAAGTTATAGTTAGGGAGACTTGGAGATCCTCTCAGCTAATTTTAGGGAAAAAAGCCAGAAGTGATTAAAGCTACACAGAATAAGAACCAGTTTGTATGGCATAGGTCTTCATCGCTAAATTGCCTGGCCATTGTTCAGTAGGTAGCCTTTGGGGGTTCTCTCTATTGAGGATAAAGGCCCTCTGTTGGAAATGCTTATGGCTTTTTTCCTTTAAGATTCTACGTATGAATACTAACTCAGAGATGAACAAAATAAACTTTGGATACCCAAAGATCCAACCCAAGAGCAAAACGCCTCAATTATGCTATAGCTCTGTACGTGTTTGTGCCTGTATTCTCTAGCAGCTAATTTTAGTCCATTTGCGTTTCCCAGAGGAAGGATGGCCCTTAGAGTTACAGTGTTTCAAGGAGCAAATATCACGCGCACGCACGCATACACGCACGCATGTACCCAGACTTGCCCTCCTATTTTTTGGGTAAAACCTTTGATTCATTTGGATACTGTACTTCTGGGGAGCAAATTCCCTTTACTAATGCATGGGGATGCTCTTTGCACAGCTTACTGGAAGAGCTGTGAGATTAACACTGC
This sequence comes from Phascolarctos cinereus, assembly GCF_003287225.1. Lineage (NCBI taxonomy): Eukaryota > Metazoa > Chordata > Mammalia > Diprotodontia > Phascolarctidae > Phascolarctos > Phascolarctos cinereus. The sequence continues at coordinate 43,243,110 of NW_027556291.1, forward strand.
TAGGCTCACAGCAATATTTGTCAGAAGACCAGCCCTGTCCACTATACCAGACTGTGTCACCTTACAAATGTCTTTTTTGTTGTTCATCTTTCAATTTCAAAGAGGACCAATGACATTGACTTGGGGATGAATTGGATTTAAGTGAGGCAGAGTTGCACAAAGTCGGCTTTGTATACATCACAGGAAAGGTGAGAGAAACCACAGACTGTGGATACTATGAAATGAATTGATCCAGTCTAAAGAATGTTTATGTAGCCTGGAGAGGACTCAAGGGTGACATTTTCTGTCTTCTAGTATTTGAAGTGCTATCAGGTAGAAGGGGGATATTATGTTTGTCAGAGCGAGAAGCTCTGCAAAGAAGAAAATGTAGGCTTGCTATTCTGGAGGAGGGGGACTTCTTCCAAAAGGAGAATGAGCTCCTTTGGAAGGTCCTGGGCTCCTTCCCCCCAAAGGTCATTAGGCAAAGACTGGATGACCACTTGTCTGATGTGATATAATGGAGATTCTTTTTCTAGTGTCGGTTAGACTAGACAGTCACTGAGGTTCCTTCCAACTCTAGGATTTTGAGATTCATTACAAGACCAGGGGAAGGAAGCCAGTGAGCTGAGTGGCTTCTCTATGGAAGATTTTGTTTTTTAATCACATGGACCAGAATAACAGTATGAGAAGAAAAGATGGGGATGTAATCTCCCTACCACTGGCTGAAGTACCCACACCAATGGGACCATAAATTCATCAAAGTGGGCAGTGTGGCAGATGGGGAAGCAGAGAGCCTAGAGGCAGGGTGCCCATGCTAGCCAAGAGAATAGAGTATGTAGGTTATTAGCTGGTGGCCTGTCAATACCCCTGCAGGCAATTCTACACCCAAAGAGTTAGAGATTTAGTTGGGGATCTGTAATGAAGTAATATGACAACAAAGTCAGTCAAGAAGCATTTATTAATTACTTGCTGTGTGCCAGGCCCTATGTTAAATGCTGGGGATACAGAGAAAGGCAAAAGCACAGTCCCTGCTCTCTAGGAGCTCATCATCTAATGGGCGGATGACTTGCAAACTACTGTGTACAAACAAGCTCTAATCAGATGCATTGGAGATAATCAATGGAGGGACATCACTGAGATTATGGAAGACTGGGAAAGGCTTCTTGTAGAAAGTGGACTTTAGCTGAGACTTGAAGGTGGCCAGGAAAGCCAGGAGGGAGAGGTGAGGAGGGAGAGCATTCCAGGCATGGGGAGAGCCAGGGAAAATGCCTGGAGTCCAGTTATGGATTATCTTGTTTGAGGAACAGTAAGAAGATCAGTATCAGGGGAGGGGGGTGATTAAGGTATAAGAAAACTAGAAAGGTAGGAGGAGGCTACATTATGAAGGGCAAATAGAAAGCCAAATAGAAGATTTTATATTTGATCCTGGAGGTAATAGGGAGCCATTGAAGTTTATTGACATGTTCAGACCTGTGCTTTAGGAAGATCAAGGGAGGGGACATGTTAGAAGACAATTGCAATAGTCCAAGCATGAGGTGATGAGGGCCTGTCGTAGGTGATAGTGTCAGGAGAGAGAAGGGAGTTTATGCAAGAGATCTTAAGAAGGCAAAATTGACAGGAATTGGTAATAGATTGGATATGGGGTGAGAGGATGAGAGAGAGAGTGTGAGTGAGAGTGAGTGTGAGTGTGAGGGGAGTTGAGTATGATGCCTAGGTTTCGAGACAGGGAGAATGGTGGTGCCCTTGACAGTCACAGGGAAGTTATGAAGAGGGGGAAGGGTTAGGGGGAAAGAAAATGAGTTCCATTTTGGACGTGGTTAGTTTACAATATCTTTGGGAGTTCCAGTTGGAGATGTGAGATTAGACGTTAGGAGAGAGGATAGGACTACATAAATAGATCTGGAAATCATCAGCATAGAGATAATCATTAAATCCATGGGAGCTGATGAGATGGCCAAGTAAAAGAGGCCTGCTGATGTTTTAAGTCTGACAACCCATCTCCCATTCCAACTTCTACCATCCAACTGCACTGCCATTATGTAGTGGCCTAGCATCGCTCCCACTGAATCAAGTGAGATAGAAGAGCAGGCTTTAGTATGATATGTGGAAGTGGGCATTGTTTCTCAGGGCTTCTTTCCCTTTGGTTCCTCTGTGTGTGTGTGTGTGTGTGTGTGTGTTTTGTCTTCCAAAATATTCAGCTGTATGACTAGACTCGGGAGTGGGTGGCAGGGAGAGGTATTCCTCCTGGGTGAATGGGGTGGCACCGATTGTGCATCTCCAGGACTATCGAAGCAGTCATGCCAGAGCTTAGGGGGCTCACATCACAGGGTTGTCCGTGAATGATGGAAGAGAGTCTGCATACTCAGTTTCTTGCTACTTGTATGACATAGCCTGCCTGAGGCTTTCCCCTACCCCTAGGGCAACAGCTGTAGCAGAGGCCACTAGACCCTAAAAATGGATAGGAAATGCTGTCAGCAGGGCCACGACTATAAAAGGCAGGGACATTGTGACATTGGCACAGGCTTTGGCCTAGGGCTTTGGCCTGGAGATTTCATTCCTGACCCCTCATGCTACATCTCTGGTCCAACATTCAAAGTTGTCCATGACTGCCATTCTCTTAACTGGACAAAGATTTACTCAGCTGGTTGTCTGCACTCTGGACTCAGGACCCCAGGAAGGATTTCTAGGAAGGAAGGAGGAGGGTCTATTGGCTCCAGTTTCTGCACAGAATACCTTTCAAAGTTCTTAGGAAAGCATGATGGCTTTTGATTCAACCATATGAATTATCCTTTCTCTCCACATGCATTCCTTCCATTTCCCCTCTGCTGTATTAACCCTTTGTCCCTAAACTCTAACTGTTCTTGGTAAAGACTTTCCCTCTAGAAATGGGTCACCAAGGTTCAGGATGCAAAAGCCTTCTATTCACTCAATTTCCTGCATCCACAGTTCCATGCTTAGTCTTTGGCAGCTGGACTCTAAACATGTTCACTTGGGTGTCCAACTGGCACCTCAAAGTCTACAAAACCAAATGCAGACCATCCCCATGTGCTCAGAATCAGCCAGGCAGGAAGGCCTTCTGTGAAGTAGGCCAAGTGCCCAGGGTTGGGCATGCTAAGACATGGAGTTGTAGACTAGAACTTTATCTGGACCTGCTCCAGGTAAGGAGGTAGTACAGAAATCAAGGTCAAAGTCTCAACAGACCCTGTTGGAGCATGAAAACCCTGATATTTGGGTGTGGGAAAGACCCCAGAGCTAGCAGCCAGCCAGCTGATGTATTAGGATGCCAACATTATTAAGACCAAAACGAGAGGATGATGGGTTTTTAAGGAGAAAATGTCCAACATCTCCATACTGGGAATTTGTGTATAGCTCTAGGAAGTTTAAAGTTACATAATTTATTTTGAGAGAAATCATTGCTGTATGTCCTTGTAGACATATCAAAACTGAACTCATTGTCTTTCCCGTGAAACTTTCCCCTCTTGAGAACTTGCCTGAATGCTCTCCCTCTTCACCCCTGCCTCGGAGAATCCCTAGCATCCTTTCTAAGTCAGCTCAAACCCCACCTTCTGCCAGAGGCCTTTCTCTGTCTCCTCAGCTGCTGGAATCTTCCTCTCTGAGATTACCTTCCTCTATACATCTCTATCTTGTCTGTTCTTCTTTTTGACCTGTTTTCTCCTCTAGTAGATTGTAAGCTTCTTAAGGGCAAGAGCTGTTTTTATTTTCCTTTGTATCTCCAGTGCCTAGCACATAGCACTTGATAAATCTTGTTGATTGATTGTGGAAAATATCTTTTCCCATTTCTGTGACTTTGTCCTCTGCCTGGAATGATATTTCCCCACTTCTGCCTTGCCCTCAATCTCTGCCTGTGGAAATCCTATGAATCCTTCAAAGCTTTGCTCAAATTCCATCTGCTATGAGAAGCCTTTTAAAATCTCCACCCCCTAATATCATCATCATCATAATAAGTGTAATAATAATTATAATTACTAATGTTTATATAATACCTACTGTGTGCTAGGCACTGTGCTAAACACTTCATAGTTATTGTTTCTTTTGATCCTCACAACAACCTGGAGAGCTAGGTGCTATTATTATCCCCATCTTACAGATGAGGAAACTGAGGTAAACAGAAGTTAAGTAACTTGTCTAGGGTCACATAGCTAGTATTTGAAACTGGACTTTAACTCGGGTATTCCTGACTCCAAGTCCTCTGCTTTCTCCACTGAGCCACCTAGCTGTCCATAATATAGTCATAAATAACCTTTTCTTTCCCACGCCTCCCATAGCACCACACACCTCTCTATGTTCTTATCATACTTTATTCTGCACTATTAGTTGTAATATAGTTCGTATATACCAGGTTCAAGTATGGTCTCTAACACATACTGTCTGGGTAACAAAAGATATTCTGGATCAGGCCTGATTGAGGCCAGTTTGCTGGTTTAAAATCAGGATTGGTACAAAATGTGACACTTATAGACCATTCAACACTTAACAGCAATGTTTATTTAACAATAGCATGGAAAGGATATTCGGTAAAGCTACAGGATTAGTTCAACTAACTGTAGCTCCCCTCATCTCCAAACATAAGTACATTGGTCATAAGAATGGAAATGGGACATTGGTCAAGTCTGAGGAGTGAGTCCTGATTCCTTATAGCAGGCCTGCACAGCATATGGCCTGAGGACCATATAGTGTCTTGAGCCAATCAAGTGCCAGGGACAGTTTCTCTGACTCTTAGGGAAAAACTAGCCCATCATATATCATCAGAAGCAAATAGCTATTACTTCTCCAACATTCCATCCTTTAATGACAAAAAGGTCTTATGCAGTGCAGGGCGGGGGGGAGGGAGTCAGTAAACTATGGCCTATGGGCCAAATATTACCCACTATCTGTTCTTGTACAGCCCATGGGCTAAGAATGTTTGTTTGGGTTTTTTTTTTGTTTTTTTGGCTAGACAATAGGGTTAAGTCACTTGCTCAGGGTCACACAGCTAGTAAGTGTCAAGTGTCTGACGCTGGATTTGAACTCAGGTCCTCCTGACTCCAGGGCTGGTGCTCTATCCATTGTGCCACCTAGCTACCCCTTAAGAATGTTTTTTACATTTGTAAATAAAGTTTTATTTATTCAAAAAATATAAAAACTATTCTTATCTCATGAGCTATACAAAAACAGGCAGTGAGCCAGCCGGATTTGACCAGTGGGCCATAGCTTGCCAATCCCTGTTCCAGAGGAATTTCCACCATGTAGGTGGCCTTAAAGTCATTGCTGGACAATGCTGACTTCAGGGATATGAGAAGCATTGCATAGGCAGGCCCAAAGAAAGAGCTTCGTACAGATAAAAGAAAAACGGAGGCATGAAAACAGAAAAAGAAACCAAGCAATGCCATGGTCTGCTGAAGGAGCACAGTAGCAGGGGGACTGAATATTGCCTATACAGGAGAATGTAGACTAGAATTCCAGGGCTTGCCTTCTCTAGGTCCTGGCTCTTCCGTGTGGTAGATGACATTTAGGGTAATTCACAGTAGATCCCCCAAGGGAGTGTAACGTTGATGAACATGAGCAGCACCAGAACAAATGGAAGATGATGGCCCTCCAAGCATAGCCACAGAGCTTAGTCATAGGTCAGGCTCAGCAGTAATAAGGTAGCTAAGAGATCATTGCCCTCTTGAATGCATCCTATTCTGGGTAGGAGCTGAGTTAATGCTGAGACTTACCCTCTATCACCTGTTCAGTGTTCCCAGGCCCTCAAACCATAACCTTCCCCTCCCTGGGAGCCCTCCAAGGGGACTGATATCAACTCTTTTCCTCTTTAGAGGCCTCTACTGAAGGACTCCCCTCTTATTCCACATGGATGCTAGGTAAGGACTGTCGCATACATTTATCCAGATTGCTACCAAGACCAATAAGGAATCCCCTTTCATTCAGGTAAATTCACAGTCACCATAGTTAGACAAAGATAGTTGCACCTCCACCTTTCATTGAAAAATAAGACATCTCCCTTAAATTCTACCCCATGGCCCTTGAAGCCCTTTCTAGAAGGAAGTTGTCTGACCATTCCAAGGGGGAAATATCTATCAATTGAGAGGAGCCTGAGTCTTTACCCCTAAGATGGATGAAACCCCTGAAGTGGCAGGGACCTTGAAGCCCAGGTGCCTCCATGCCAAGGATGGAATAAGGAAGAACCAGCAAAATTCAACGAGGACTCCATTCAAAAACAATCTGTTCTTTTTGAGTTAGTCTTCCTGGAGGCTGATTTTGAGAGACTGCTAGAATGGAGAGTCCTCCTACTTCTTAGGGGGGGCTTCAATTTGGAACTGCCACAACTTCTAGGAGGTGGGACATCCAATCCTTGCAGTCAGGCACATAATGACGAAGCTGTCCTTTCCAGAGCCTGCTCCATCATTAAACAATGCTAGCTACCTAAGAATGATATAGGAGGTGGAAAACCCTGTCGATTTGATGGTGGCTGGATAACTCTGAGTCCTCCCTCATGTTGAAGTGGCTGCCCAAGAACAGAGCCTGTGGTACAGGGGAATCCATAGGGAAAAAGAATATGTCCTGTGAGAGCTTTGATGGTGGATGTTGTGGTGGTAGACTCAACTGGCTCAGCAAGGCCATATCCTGAATAGCCATCAGCTGGAGTAAGGGACAACCTCTTACCCTAAGATGGGGAAAGGAAAACAATGTGATGATTTTGCCAGGAAAAAGTAGGTCGAACTCTGTCTGGAATCATGCCATGCTGGTCTTTCAGAGCTGGGTGCTCTGATGAGCACCAATGCACAGAAATATGTGGTGTAGCAGATAGAATGCAGATCTTGGCATCAGGAAGATCTGAGTTTGAATCTTGCCTCAAATATTTTGCCTGTATGACTCTGAATAAGTCACTTAATTTCTGTTTGCCTCTGTTTTCTCATCTATAAAGTGAGAATAATTAATAACACTTATTCACAGGGTTGTTTTGAGGATCAAATGAGTTGACATATATAAAGCATTTTGCAAACTCTAAAGTTCTATCTAAATTCTCCCTATCACTGTAGTTACTTCCTATGAAACAGCTGTTATATTGAGTAGCTATTTCATCTTTAGTTAGAGGGGATCAAGTGGCCTCTCATCCACTGTGGCATGGCATCATGGCCCCCATGCCTAGAAGAGCAATATACTTCCTCCTCAAACTCTGCTATTTTCATAAGGGGGTCAGCCTGCTTGTTAAATTCAGCAGAGGGCATATGATGTCTTTGATGGGTGCTGCCATACCCCACAAACAATTGTAGGGGGAGAAGCATCCCCAAAGAAGGGGGAGCCTTTGATTTTACACCGTAAACCACATGCCATCCTTCTTCGTCACTGGCCATATGGGGCTGTTATAAAGGGAATTGGTGCCCCAGCCTCCTTCATTTTCATCACTGGGGAGGAAATAGCTTCCATACATTGTTTGGTATTAACCACATGAGATGGTTTGGAAAACTCCAAGGCCATTTGGGCCATCCACAATAACCAGTACAGAGGCTGTTATAAAGGACTGTAAAGATACCAACTCCCAAGAGCTCATAACATCCATTCCCACAATACAGTCACCCTGATTGGCCATGATAGCCATGACCCAATAGGGGGTCTTCCACTCACTTCCCTCAGAGCAAAGATGCCACTTATCTAAGTGTTCTGCCCAACCCAACCCCTGATGGAAACCAAGGTGCCCCAGGCACCGATTGAGGGTCCTCCAATGTGGAGGTAACCTGGATATCTGTATCAAGTAGCCCCTTAAATGTTTGGCAGCACTCCACCACACCCCCTCCGGATTACCATAACTTGAGTATATGGTGTGTGATCTCCTCAGTGTCCTATGGCTAAGATGACTTGAGCCTCAGGAGAACTTCAGCCCCATCTCCAAAGTCCCTCAAGTCTGAATTCAGAGATGGGAGGCCAGAAAGTGGGGTGAGGAATTTAGGGGATGTCTTAATCTTGGGTGGACCATAATGAGGATTTAAGGGATGTCTTAATTTGGGGTGGGACAGAAAGGTCCTTACTACCCTATCTTGGATGTCCCAGGCCAGTTTTATTAGAGGCTTGCAATCAATTGTCTCTTTTTCAACTCCATGTTTCAGGAACCACACCTCCAGTGCTCCTTATAGAGAAGTATCATCACCTTCTACCCATCTAGTGCAGGGTCAGGTTCCATGTCTTCTCACACTATCTCCAGAAAGCTTATTTGCACTATTTGCTGTATTTGGCCCATTAGCCATTATGACTGTCATGATTTCCTGCTCAGACTTCACCGATTGGTGATGCTGTAGCAAAGGAAGTCAAAGCTGTGTCAGAGGCTTAAGTTCTAGCCTCTTGAACCAACCCAGCCTCTGTGACTGGGAACTCCTACCACAATAGACAAGTCACTTTACCTCTGGTTGCTCCAGGCATCTCTCTGAGGTCATCAGTTACAGATGATTTGTCCAGGTGCGTCATTGGCAAACATTTCCACACTAAGAGTTCCTAATACTGATGAAAATTGTGTATCTAGACAGCAAAAATACTTCTTGTGCATTTACTTATGTGACATATCTCACCATGATTCCTCCCTTCCCCAATTGTTGAATGGATGGGTGGTTGGCTATCTCTTCAAGCTAATTAAAAAGTGTGTTAGTGATAATGTTAGCAACTATGGTACTTTCCACTGGCATTGATCCAACTCATGACATAGATATAACTGCTGTTTATTCAGTAATTCAAGAATATTTACCAGAATGTATGAGTGACTGTCTCATAGATGTCTGCATTAAGTTTAAAGTCAAGGACATTCCAGACTTGCAAATGTTTTATCATCAGATACTAGTTCTCTGAAAAAAAAAACAAACAAACACGTAGACCGTTCAAGAGATGGCACGTCTGACAGGAAGAGATGGTTCAGTGGGGTTACATTACAGTCTGATTAAAAACAGAATCAGCCAAGTTTCAGTGGGTTGCTATTTCCCCGCTTGGGTTTCTTCGTAAATGTAATGAGAGTGTTTCACTACAGTAACCCTCATTAATTCAGACCCTGTGAATTTGGAGTTGGGTGAAGGCTCATCTTTGCACTGTCTAGAGAAGAGGATTTGTTAGGCAGATTGATAATGTACACCAGATTGGGGGGAGGAACATTCAGCCTACTTACTGCATCCATTTGCATCAAAACAATGTGATTATTACAAAGGGTCCTTATCTGGGAATTAAGACAGGCCCATTGAATCTCTACTAACATTTGGCAGTTAGCTTGTGCTGTTTTAAAGACATTAAATTGCATTAAATATATGTAATTTCTAATTTAGATGTTTTCCCTTAGTCTGTCCTTCCCTCTGTAACTGGATCAGATTATGGCTCTTCCAGGGGGTTCTTGAGCATTCTAAGTAGTAAGAAAAGACAAGGGTCTGGAGAAGATCTTTAGAAAGTGTGTGTGTGTGTGTGTGTGTGTGTGTGTGTGTGTGTCTGCGCATTGGTGGCAGGCTGTGGAATTCAGCTCATCATTTGCTACAGTTATGCGATGTATATATTAAATACGCTCTACCTTAGAGAGGAAGGATTAGAGAAAGAAGGACTGAAAATAGGGGAGAAATGGAAACCAACAGTCATTCACTTAGGAAGTGTTGCTATAGGTAAGTGACTTGCTGCATCTCAAATGGATTGAAATTGTTTGGCCTATTTAAAGCCCTGGCCCAGAATGAGAGACAGGGTGGCATAATAGAAAGGGGGCTAGAGTTCAAGGCTGATGACCTGAATTTTAATCCCAGCTTACTAGCTTTGTGACCGTAACCACTCAGTCTAGATTCCTCCTTTCTAATATGAGGGAGTAGGACTCAACAACTTCTAAGATCCCTTCCAACTCTGCGTCTCTGATTCTAGAAGCCTCTAGTGCTATCTCCTAGAATCCTGATGTTTCTGTTTTCCATACTCCAAGTAGCATCCTAGGGGCAGCTAGGTGGCATTGCAGTGGGTAAAGTGCTGGGCCTGGAATTAGGAAGATTCAAATCCCACCTCAGACACTAGCTGTGTGATCCTGGGCAAGTCACTGAACCTTGTTTGCCTCAGTTTCCTCATCTGTAAAATGAACTGGAGAAGGAAATGGCAAACTACTCCAATATCTTTGTCAGGAAAACCCCAATAGGGGTCATGAAGAGTCAGACACAGACAGGACTAAAACAACTGAACAACAACAGTAGTCTCCTCCTTTACAATACTATATATTCTCAGAATATTCCTCATTGGATAAACCCTTGGCCTCTCCAGCCAGTGGAGAATCTCTCTTCCTTAGTGAACTCCTCAAGGGGCATGGACTGTCATTTGCCTTTCCTTGTATCCCCAGCACTTGGCCCAATGCCTGGCACATAGTAGGCTCTTAATAAACATTTGATTGACTCAGTAAGGAGTTCCACATTTCCCTGAACAGTTCAACACATTGCTAAACAATTCTTATCATAAATTCTCTCTGAGAAGCAACCTGGAAGAGTGGGCAAAGTCCTTGGGGACTGGAGACCTGGGTTCAAACTCCAACACTAAATACTACCTTTTAAACTAGTCAGGGCCACTTCCAGCAGAGCCAGGCTACACTCACAGCATTGTGGAAGGGAAGAAGAGGAGACCCCCCCCCCCCCAGCTGCTGCTTCCCAGATCTTCCCCTGTACACACATGGCAACTGAGTGGGGAGAGAAAGATCTATACCACCCACCTATTACCCTGATCAGTCATGCCTCAGGACCATCTATAGCACTGAGATGCCCGAAGAAGAAGACCTCTTCCATCTTCTGCCCCTCCCCCCAGTGTCCTCTCTGGGACAAGAAACAACCCTACCTTAGGTGAGGTGGGTTTCCTTAAACCTCACAGGACATACCATTTCTATCTACCTGGAGGCCAAATAAGCCTACTCTCCATTGGGCCCATACATCTCAAGTCTTCCCCCCAACCCCTCAGTGTCCCACTTCAGATCTGCTCAGCCCTTCCACTGGGCCCTCTGAAAATCCTGCTCCATAATGAACAAACTACCTTTCATCTTAAGCCTTTTCTTTTATCACTTTCTATCTTCTAGCCCTCATGGAGATCTGGCTCTCTCCCAATGGTATCAGTTCCCTCAATACCCTTTCCATTACTAGCCACACTTTCTGTCACACTCACTGGTTGTGGTTGGTGAGTACTACCCCTTGATCCCCATTGCTGCTTCTAGACCCTCACTTGACCGCCTTCACTCTCCTTCTTTGAGGTTCATACTATCCAAATTTATCTCCCAATCCAGAATCATGTGGCTCTTATCTATTTACCACCAGATCATTTTCATTCCTTCTCCAATGAGTTCAGTACTTGTCTCAGTCTTTTCCCCCCATCTTCAACACTCATGCTAGGGAATTTGAACATACCCCCTTAAATATTTTAACTTCCCAGTTCCTCAAACTGTTCAATTCCCATAATATCTTTTTCCATTCTAACTTAGCTACACACAGAAATGGTCACACTCCTGACCTTGCCTTAACCCACAGGTATTCCACTCTCATGTTCCTGAACTCTGAAATTCCTTTTTCTCAATAAGCATTTAACGGTCATAAACTTTTTTCAAGTGCCAATCACTGAGCCAAGAGCTAGGCATTCTAATAGGAAAAAAGAAAAATAGTCACTTCCCTCAAGGAGTTTACCATCTAATGGGGGAAGACAACAGACTCAAAGAAAGCTGGAAAGAGGGGGAAGGTCCTGCTCAGGGGTATGGTGGAGAAGCCAGAAAAGTCCAAAGATGGCAGAATTATCTGCTAGTAATCTTTTCTTAGCCCAACTTTTCCTAGAGTCCTGAACCCTATTCTTTATCTTCATTGGGACCTCCATTCCCTCTATCCCTAAGTTCTTTCCCCACTATTTAAACTCTACGTTATCCTCCGTTCTGGATTTCCTTGCCCACTTGGCTTATTTCCTATCACACTTTGCCAAGCCCCAACCCTAGATTATTCTGACCATCTGACTCCTTGGCTTCTATTCACATGCTGCTGAACAGAGTTAGAGGAAAAGACAAAACTTTACTGACTGGGACCACGGTGAAGTTATATTATCTAATCTCAACTGGACCTTCAGGGCAGCTAGGCAAAAATTCGATTTCTCTCTAATTGATTTTTATGTTCCATTTTCCACTGCTGGAAATATACAGAAGAGATGGATGTTCCAATCCTGATCTCTTCTCAAGCCTCACATGGTACCCACTTCCCCTACTCTCATAGCTGAAGGCCTCAAATCATAATTTTCTGAAAAAATTGAGACCATTTGCTGAAAGCTCCCATATCCCCTCCTCATCTTACATCATTCAGACAACTTCCACTATCTCCTCCTTCACTCCAGCCTTTGATGAAGAGGTTCTCCTTTTCCTTGCCAATGCAAACCCTTTTCCATGTGCCTTTGATCCATTCTCTTCCTGATTTCTCCAGCAAATTTGTCCCACTATTGTCCCCCCTCTCTTTCATCTTCAGTCTTTTCCTATCTCCTGGCTCATTCCCTGCTGTCTACAAACATACTCATGTTTTTCACATCCTTCAAAAGCTGGATGCTATTCTTCCCACTATCTATCATCCAATATCTCTTATCACTTTTGTGGCTATACTCTTTGATAAAGCCTTCTACAATCAATGCCTCTACTTCCTCTCCTTTCAGTGTCTTCTAAACCCTCTGTAGTCTGGCTTCCAGCCTTATCATTCAACTGAAACTGTCTTCTGCAAAGTGACCGATGATCTCTTGACGGCCAAATCCAATGACCTTTTCTCCGTTCTCATCCTTCTTGACCTCTCTGCAGCGTTCAACACTGTCAACTATTGCCTTCCTCTGCATAGTCTTTCCTGTATAGGTTTCCTGACACTTCTCTCCTGTTTTTCCTCCTATTTGTCCAGCCATTTCTCAGCCTCCTTTGCCAGTTCTTTATTCGTGGCACACCCTCTAACCATGGATAGTTTCCAAGGCTCTGTCCTTGCCTGCCTTCTCTTTTCACTCTATACTGTCTCACATGGCAATCTTGTCACCTGCCATGGGTTCGATAATCATGTCTATGCAGATGATTCCTAGATCTATATATCTAGCCCTAATCCATTTTCTGAGCCTCAGCCACACATCTCCAACTGCCTGTTGAACAATTTGAATCAGATGCCCTGTGGGCATCTCAGAACTCATTATCTTTCCACCCCTACCCCTTCTGCTTCCCAGTTTGCCCATTACTCTCTAGTTTACCACCATCCTCCCAGTCACCTGGGCTCACATCCTCAACCTCATTGTCATCCTTGGCGCCATACTCTCACTCAGCCCACGTATTCAATCCATTGCCAAATCTTGTTGTTTCTTCCTTTTTAACATCTCTCTTCTATGTCCCTTTCTCTCCATCCCAATGGTCACAACCCTGATACACATTCTAATCATCTCTCACTTGTGCTTCTGTTAGCCTGCTAACTGGTCTCCCTGAATGAAGTCTCTCCCCCACTGCAATCCATTCTCCATTCAGCTGTCAAGGGGATTTTTTCTAAAGTGTAAATTGCTCCGTGTAACACTCCCGCCTCCACTCACTGAGCTCCAGTGGTTCCTTATTATCTTAAGGATCAAATAAAAAGGCCTCTGGCATTTAAAGCTTGTTTTTTTCAGTTAACAAGCATTTATTTTCTCTCTCCCCGCCTCCCCAAAAGTGTAGCAAATATGCATAGTCAAGCAAAACAAATTCCCCCATTGGCCTCATCCAAAAACGTATGTGTTGTTTTGCACCTTGAATCCATCATTGTTCTTTCAGGAGGTGGGTAATATGTTTCATTATGAGTCCTCTGGAATTGTAGCTGGTCATTGCATTGATTGGAGTTCTTAAGGCTTTCAATGTTTTTTTTTTCCTTTATTATTTTGTTGCTATTATATAAATTATTCTCCTTGCTCTGCTCACTGCACTTTGCTTCATTTCATCCAAGTGTTCCCAGGTTTCTCTGAAACCATCCCTTTCATGATTTCTTGTAGCACAATAGTATTATTCCGTTACATACATATACCATAGTTTGTTCAACCATTCCCAATTGATAAGTACCCCCTAAGTGTCCAGTCCTTTGAAATAACAAAAAGAACTTCTATAAATATTTTTGCACATATAAGTCCTTTTCCTCTTTGATCTTTTGGTGTGTGAGTGTGGGAGAAGGGAGGGAATTCTCCCCATTAGAATGTATACTCTCTGGTTAGAATATATACTCCTCAAAGTCAGGGACTTTTTTTTAAATTAAAGCTTTTTGTTTTGCTTTGTTTTACTTTTATACCCAACACTTAGCCAAGTGTCTGGCACATGGTAAACCCTAAGTGCTTGTTCACCTACTAGCTGTGTCAGTTAGGCAAGTCGATTGACCTCACTAAGCCTCAGTTTCCTTAGGAGGGACAAGATGCTCCAAGACTCCCTGGGCTGTTGTGACAAAAGTGCTTTTCCAGCATCTAATACTGGGCTTTTTCTTTTATCATTCATTTATTATATCATTTATTAGGCTGCTTACTCTCCAGATTCTGTGCTAAAGACACCTCAAACCAAATTCATACCCTGCCCTCCTGTAGTTTGCATTCTTCCTAAGGGAAACAGTGGCAGACTAGAGAAATAAACAAATATCTTTGGAGTAAATACAAAGTAATGATGGGTTGGGGGGAGGAGGGCCCTAACAACTGGGGGGAAACAAAAAAGGCCTTGCCCCTAACAGGCCCTTAATGAATGTTCCTTAAATTGAAAAGTCTTGTTTCCGGTTGAGTTGATTTCTTTTTGGTTCCTCTTCAATGGTCACTGTTTTGTGGGCTGGGGAAGAGCCCCTTGGTTCATGGCTCCAGGGTGAATGAGAATGAAAAATGACTCTCCCTGGATTTCTCTTTGAACTATGGGGTTTTATTTCTCCGTTTTCTATCATTTTAATTGAATCGAATGTGTGCGTTGTGTCCTAAAGCTCTCATTAACCATCTCTCCCCAGCATTCGCTCCCCAAACCCTTCCTCACCCATTTTTGTCCTTGCCTTCTGTCCTACCTCCCCTTTTTGTCTGCTCAAAGCCCCGGTGCAGCTGCTCAGCAGCTTCCCACACCACTGGCCATTGTCCCTGAGCCTCAGAAGTGCTTTCTCTTTTCTCTCTCCTGGTCTGCTGGCTCCTCTTCAGAATTTGCTCCCTTTCATCTCTCATACTCATGCTCTGGTCCCTGGAATCTCAGGAATCTTCCTACCACAGCCTGCCCCCTCCAGGCCCAATCACCATGGGGGGGGGGGGAAGGGGAGGAGGGGGCTACATCTTTTTTTCCTTCTTCTCTTACCATTGCCTTTCTGTGTTGAAAGGCCTTTTTGACTGCATTCCAAGACTAATCTCCTGTCCCCTCCTCACAGAAATGTTTGTATCCAGGTTAACAATTGGATTACAATGAAGCTAGATGCATGCCTAGTGTCTGCCCCACAGGCTGGCTCAGAGTTCATCTTTGAATCCTACAACTGTAGAATGGCAGAAATAGATTGTTAAGGACCTCGGATCTATTTCCCTCATTTTATAGGTGAAGAAACTGACTTTCAGAGATAGGAAGGGACTTAGCAATTTCCATCTACTGCTTAACTCTGGAATGTACATATCTCCTTAACTAATGCCTCCTGTCTGTCCAATTCTAACTAATTTCTGGAATACCCAGTTTTCTTATGATTCTCCTTCTGAAAATGTGGTCATTTCTTCAAGGAGGAAAAGCAGCTAGTATTTTCCTGGCTAGAATTTACAATGATGAAGATGATGAGGAAGCAACCAGACCAGTAAGGTTCAGATTCAAATCCCACCTCCGATGCTGTGACCATGGGAGAATGATTGAACCTCTCACAAAGACTTATCTATTGAGTTATATGCAATGACTTTCCCACCAGGAAGGAAATTAGTGGGTGACTTTATCCACTAAATCCACCTCTATCGGCCTCGAAGGTGCTAGCACTAGGAATTGAGGCATATGCTGAAATGGGGAATAGGACACAGAGACCTAGGTACATGTCCGGGGTACAGGACTCCTGTTGGCCAGTGCCCATTCTATACCAAGACTTGGAGACATGTTGGTGGAAGGGGTTAACCACTATGGTGATATCATAGATCCTTGAGTAGTTGGTAATGATTATGATTATTATTAATGATACTTTAAGTATGTATATAGCACTTGAAGGTTTGCAAAGCACTATGTGTGTGTGTGTGTGTGTGTATATATATGTGTGTGTATATATATATATATATATATATATATATATATATACACATATATACACACACACACACAGACATACATACATATCCATATCTCATTTACATTTGGTCCTTATGACAGCATGCCTTATGGGGGAGAGTAAGCATTACAGGTATTTTATGTCCACTTTAAAGATGAGAAAACAAGTGATTTAACTCCAGTCACATAGCTAAGTAAATGTCCAGAGCAGTTGGTGGCCCAGTGGAAAAGGTGCTGCTGGGCCTGAAATCAGAAAGACCTGAGCTCAAATCTGTCCTTAGATACCTCCTAGCTGTGTGACACTGGGCAAGTCACTTCACCTCTGTCTGCCTCACTTTCCTCATCTATAAAATGGGGATAATAACAGCACCCACTTCACAGGGTTGTTGTGAGGATCAAATGAGATCATATTTGTAGAGCACATAGTGAGTGGGCAGGCACTATGCAAATGATTGTTCCCTTCTCTTCCAAGGTGGAAGCTGAACGTAGGTCTTCATTACTCCAAGTCCCATTACAGTAACAAACATGAAAAAAGAATAATAATATTTGACATCTACATCGTGCTTTAAGTTTTTCAAGCATATTTTGCTTGGCATAAGAGCTCAGTGAAGAAGAAACAACATTGCACACAGTTCTTTCTCAAACATCAGCCTATTTCCCCCCACTTCTGGCTGCATGCTAGATTGTAGAAGAATTGTTTTCTTAGGGATCGTAATCGGAGGTTTTCCCCTCCTGGGTTGGTTTGCGTTGTTTTTCTAGGTAGTTATGCTCCTTAACTGTCTCCATTCTTCCCCCATGGCCACTGCTGCCTGAGGATTTACAAAGGAAATCAGTAATCCAGAACAAAGCCCCTGGTGTAGTGTAGGCGGAGACATGCAGTGCCACAAAGCTCCAGTAGATGGAGCTGTGAACACATGCAACCTGGTCCACAGCGTCATCATGGGAGTGGGGATGGGGTAGTATAGGGGCCCATTCCACTAAACCTCCTTGAAACTAAAGCCTTCCCTGTCCAAGCTTTGTTGGAGCACTGTCTCTACAAAATGCTGCCCTGTAGGAAATCAAAAGAATTTTCTAGTAGTTTCTCTTGCTTCTTAAATTAGTAATTAAAATTTTCGGGAGATTTTTGAGATCTCTTTTTAAGAGTAAGGGTAGGTATGGAGATAGAAAGTCCCCAGTCCTCTGCATGAGCTTGAGCTAAGGGTTGCCTGCCTGTCTTCAGGTTAGCAGAGGCTGTGCTCTGAGAGAGGCATTTTGTACGCAGCAAAATAACAGTGCCTGGCACACAGTAGTCATTTAATAAGTGTTTGTTGATTACAGAATGACCTTCAGAGTTGTTAATGTTTTTCAAAGCATTTGGCAGTTCTCATAGAATGTGGGAGGCAGCATGGTGTAGGAGAAAGTAAGTCACTTATTATCCTGGGCCTCCTTTTAGTCAACTATAAAATGAAGGGGTCAGGTTAGAGGGGCTCCTGAGGTCCCTTCCAGCTCTAGACCAGTGATTTTATGTCATCATCATCCCCAGGGTTCAAATCCTGGTTCTGCCACCAATTAACTGTGTAACTGGGTAAATCGCTTTCTCCCTCTGAGCCTCAGTTTCTTTCTCTGTCAAATGAAAGGGCTGGAATTGATCCCCAGATGATCCTTTCTGAATTCTCCTTCTCAAGCTCTGTCACTGATTAGCCAGCATTTAGCACAGTACTTAGCACATACTAAGCAATGTTTCAAAATCCATTTATTCATCCATCTGTAAAACAGCAGGATTGGATTGAATGGCCTTCTTGTCCTTGGTCAGAGCTGGAAAGGAATGTAAGGATCACCATGTCCAACACCCTTATCTGACAGGAGGAAACTGAGGGTCAGAGGAGGAACAGAATTTGCCTCAGTTTCCACAGTTAATCAATGGAAGAACTTGGGACCTACAAGCATAGACCTTAGAGCAACAACACTAAAGTCTTTCATTTGCCAGAAGGACTGAGGCTCAGACGGCTAAAGGGATGGGATTGGCCTGAAGTCCCCCAATTATCTGGTGGCAGAGCTGGGTCTTGATCCTAGGTCCCCAGCTGCCCAGTGTAGTACTCTTTCACACTACATCAAACCACACAGAAATACATAGAGTGACAACAATAATGGCTCCCTCTTGCACACAGAATGTCTGGTTTAGAGGAGCTGCCTGTGGAGGCACCTACTCGTCTTCCTGCCATCTCACCAGTAGCCAGCCCTCCGTGCTGGAATAATGCCAGAGCCCTTCAGAGAAGCAAGGATTGGGATGGGAGAGGAAAATTGCAATTAGTTTAATCACAAGTGTAACTAAAGAGATTACCCATCCTGGGAAATGTGCCTTTACCAAAAGCTTCCCTGTCCCCTGCTCACTTGTGTCCTGTTTGTACATGGGGTCCCTAGCAAAGAGGGGCTGAACCTGCATTCATTGGCCTGTAAAGCACCATGAAAACCAGACTCAGCATGGGGGTGGGGAGGAGATAAATAAAATCCCGAATTATGGCAAACGTTCTCCCTTCCTCTTGTGGTGTAATGAAAGGAGTGTGGGATTTGGAGTCAGAATTTGGATTCAGACTTGGACAAGTCACTTCCCTAATCTAGGCCTCAGTTTCCACATTTGTTAACAGAGGAGATTGAACTAAGTGGCCTTTAAGATCCCTTCCAGCCCTAAATATATTAAGCTATTTTATTTATGGATTTATATTTCCAGGGGGAAGAATATAGGCCTTGGAGTCTGGAGGACGTGGGTTCTAATCCTGCCTCTGACAGTTATAGCTGTATCACCCAGAGAAAGTTATTTTCCTTCTCTGAGCTTGTTTCCTCAACTATAAAATGATTATAATAATAATAGCATCTTACAGGGCAGTTATGAGGATTATACATACAGACATACATGCACATGTATATATATATATATATATATATATATATATATATGCATAGCCTTTTGCAAACTTTAAGGTACTATGTAAATATGAGCTATTTATTATTGTTATTCTATGATCTCTCTTTAATTCCTATCTATCCTTCAAACACCACTTTAACTGCTACCTCTTCCAGGAAGCATTTCCTGGAATGTCTTCCCTGTCAAGAACAATCTCTGTCCCTTAAGTGTCACATAGTACTTGTTTATTTCCTCTTTTAGGTAGTTCTCATAATGTTTTTTTTTTCAAAGTTGTCTTTGTGTCTTATCCCTTCCCCCCACTAGACTGGAACTCATCTGAGGGCAGAGATGGGTCTTATCTAACTTGGATCCATCCTAGCCAATCAGGGCCAAAACAATGGCCTATTATTGGCCAATCAAGGACAAACAACAACAATCTATCCTAATGCCCAGCACAGTGTTTGATACTCAGGAAGACTGCAATAATTTTTTAAGTTGAATTGAGCTGAATTGAAATGTGAAGCTACAGGGACAGCTTTAAATGATTTCCTTTGTGCCCAGGTAAATGTACACATGTGGCACGTAAAATCCCCCCTTCCCCCAAAAAAAGTACATGTCACATATGTTATATTATTATTGTAGGAATATTGAAGTCAGGGACAGAATGGCAGAGCCAGAAGGACCCCTGTAGTTCATTGAGTCCAAACTCTTCATTATACAGTTGGAAGAAAGTGAGGCCTAGAAACAGTAAATAACTTGCCTGTGGTCACATAATTAGAAGCATAGGATTTTTCAATTTTATTTTTTATTCTGATGTTAAACACTAGAAGAGAGCATTTCTACACACATACAACAGAACACAAAAAGAAGACTCTATGTGAAACCATCAATCTCCATTGCTCACTGCTTTCTTTTTAGAAAGAATACCATACATTTTACATATTACTTTCAAAGCTGCCCTATTTGTCTGCGCTTCCTTACGAACTGCTATTCTCTTATGTGCATTTTATAAAATCTTATTATGGCCCTCATTTTTTGTATCCTGTCATTACCTGTCCCTCTTCCCTTGACAATCCCTCTCTAATTATAAACTGAGGTAAAGAAAAGGGAGAAAACCTTTGTAAGAAATAAGCAGAGTCGAGCAAAGCAAATCCACATAGTAGCCATGTCCAAAAAATGTATATTTCCTGCCCAACTGCCTGTCATCTCTCTGCAAGGAGATGTGTAACATGTTTTATCATGGGTCCTCTGGAATCCTGGGTGGTCATTACATTGACCAGAGTTCTTAAGTCTGTCAAAGTTGTTTTTCTTTACAATGTTGTTATTATTGTATGAATTATTATCTAGCTTGTGCTTGTTTCATTCTGTTGTTCATTTACTTAGAATTCTCTGAAATTATCTCCTTCATCACTTTTTACATAAATATATTACAATCATATACCACAGGGTTTTTTTCAGCCATTCCCCATTTGTCTAAGGCATCTTCTTAGAGTCTATAGAATCACTCCTTAAGGTTCAGAAAATTTGTTTTGTTTGTGACAATTCCCTCCACAGTATTATCTTCACTTTTAACTGCCCCCCATCCCCATTTGTTTCTGTGTTGAGTTTGATGTATTTCTATACCAAACTGTTGATACAGGTGTTTGTGTGTGCGTGTGTTCAACTCTCCTTTGTCTGATTCAGATAATAGTGAAGTTTATCTGATGACCACTTCCCCCATCCCTTCTTCTGTGTTTCTACAGTTTTCTCGTTATGCACCCCAATTATCAGAAATCATATAGCCCCTTCAGAATGCTCGGATAAATTTAGCTTTCTAGGTTTCTCTGGACTGTTATGTTTGCATTTTAAAGATCTTATTGAGCTCTGGTCTTTTCATCGAGAATGCTTGTATGTCCTCTATTCCATTAAAGATCTACTTTTCCCCCCTATAGGATTATACTTAGCCTTGTGAGTTGTTATTTTTGATGGTCAACCTATGTCTTTTGTCTTTTGTAACATTATATGAAAAGATCTCCTGTCATTTAAAGTAGAAACTACCAGGTCTCATGTAATCTTAACTATAATTCCTTTAGTATTTGAACTGATTCTTTCTGGATACTTGTAGCATTTTTTTTCCTTTAAAATAGGAGCTTTAGATTTTGGCTAGGACATTCCTGGTACTTTTCCTTTTGGACCTCCTTTCAGGGGATGATTGGTGGATTCTTTTTCTCCTTACTTTGCCCTCTGGTTCTATTAATCTTGGCAGTTTTCATTCCTTGAAATGTTGTTTTCATGCTTTTTTAAAAAAAAATCAGCTTCAGAGAGTCCAGTGATTTTAAAATTCTCTCTCCTTAACCTGTTTTCCATGTCAGTTGTGTTTTATATAAGATATCTTATATTTTCTTCTATTTTTCAATCTTTTGATTTTGTTCTAATATTTCTTGCTGTCTCATGGAGTCATTGATTTCTCTTTGACTTATTCTAGTTTTCAGGGACTTGATTATTTTGGTAAAGTTTACCATTTTCTCTTTAAATTATCCTCCTTCTAAATCTTTCCTTGAGAGCTTTTATTTCATTTTTTAAAAAATCTCTTGCTTCATGTCTTCTAGGTGTTCATATATACTTTTTTCCCTTTGATTCATAGCTTGCAGTTGTTATGAAGTCATTTGCTCCTTCTTTTGCAGGCTACAGGTGTCTTGTTCTCTGGTGATCTGGCACTTTGGTGGACAAGTCCCTTTTCTATTGATCATGGGCTTCTGGATAATTTTCTGTCCAGTTTTGGATGGAAGAAATCACTTACTGTGGTTTCTCATTGGATTTCTCTATTATCATTCAGTGTTGTGAAAATATCAAGGTTTTGCTGGAGCAGGTATGTGGGAGCTGTATAGGCCAAACTTTATTGAAGAGAAATCCTTTCTATGACATCCCAGAGAGAGATATGGTATATGATGTACATATGTGTATATAATATATATTATGTATATATGTATATATGTATGTGTGTATATGTACTTATATATGTGTGTCTCTCTCTATAAACATATATGTGTATATGTATATGATAGAATGCTGGTCTTAGGAAATGTTGCATCCAAATCCCATTTCTGATGCGTACTAGCTATATAACCCTGGACTTCCCTGAACCTCAATTTCTTCATCTACAAAAGACCTTTTATACCTGTTTCATGGGGTTAGCATTATTAAATGAAACAAGGTATTTAATGGGTTTTGTAAAGTTTGCACTACTATATAAATGTTCATTGTTATTATAATCATTGTTGCTTATTAATTTGTTATCTTATCTAACCCCTGCTTAATGATCTCTAGTCATGGAGAACTCTCTGTTTCTCAAGGCAGACCAATCCAGTTTGAGACAACATTTAGTTTCAACAGTAAGATTCGTAGCACAAGGACAGGGTTGGGGTGGATATTAGGAGAGGAAATGGAGAAGGGTGTGTGAGAGAGGCAGAAGTAAAGACACACTCAAAAGAAAATACTGAGGTTTTTGTGGATAGGTAACATCCCCATCATATGACCTTTTAGGATATTGCTCCTTAAACATTTAATAGCGAGGTTATATTTTTGCAACTATAGGCAAAAACAGAGGTATTGTCTATTGATACATGCTTCCTGATAAATTCAGTCCAGAACCTGACCTAAGTTGACAGTTAACTCTTTTCTACCTCTTCTTACTTAATTTGCTCTGATTCTTTGATGGCGTGGATAGAACAACAGTAGTTGCAATGTATTTCGGTTTTCAATTGATCTCACATCAAGGGCCATGTTCATGGTGAAATCTCCAAGTTGGCAGATATCTTCCAGCTCTTTGGAGGAGGATAAAGTATGGGAACTTCTCTTGGATTGGATGATTGGGCAGAAAAATATAAAGTAGCATCGGTAGTGCCCTGAGAGGAGAGATTCCTAAGGTTGATACTTGGAGACCTCAGCGTGGAGAGATGAGTAGCCAATTTCTGAAGAAAGATGAGGAAATTCTCCCCTTTGTGATAGAGTAAGGCGAGACCTCAGAAGGTGCTTAGGACAACTTATACCAGAACAGGAATTCCTTTGGCAACCTTGCTGACAACTAGACATTCAGACTTCATTTGAAAACTGCCAGTAATGGGGAGCTCACTGCTTCTCCAGGCAACCCTTTTTATTTTATTTATTCATTCATTCATTTAGGAAGCTCTTAGCATTAGGGAAATTGCTTTTCCCCTTGAAATCTGCCACTCTACAACTTCACCTCCACCCCAGTTTTGCCCTTTGTGGACAGGCAAAAGGAGTATAATACCTCTTCTACTGGACTGTTCTTCAAATACTTAAAAGTCCTTCTCCCTCTTGGTTTCCCTTCAGCCAGTGGTTCTCACAGTGTGGTCTGAGGATCCCTGGGGGGTCTCTGAGATCCTTTCAGGGGGTCCTTGAAGTCAAAACTATTTTTATAATAATACTAAGGTGTTTTAATTTCTAACATGGTAAATGTCAATGGATATAACTAGGAGTATGCTAGTGAATGTTTAACAACCGGCTCTCCAAAAAGTGTGCCATACTTTTCAGCTTAATTTGCATTATTAACATTTTCTCAATCACCCTTAGTCTAGAAATCAATGAAACAATCAACCAAACCCTGATTTGTAGGGTTTGCTGATTTCCAAGGTATAAATGCCACCCTGGAAATTCAACCCTCAGCTCTCATGAGCCTCTATGAGCTGACTCCAGAATACTTCTGGATATTGGCCATTTAAACAAAAGGCCTTTGGGGGCAGGGGTCCTCAACAATTTTTAAGAATGTAAAGAGATCTGAGACCAAAAAGTTTGAAAACTGTTGCCCTAGGCTTAACACTCTAAGTTTTTTGAACCAATCCCCATATGGCATGATTTCTTCACCATCTTAGTTACCCTCCACTGGATTTATTCCTATTTGTCAATGTCCTTCCTAAAGTGTAGTGCTCAGAATTGAACATAAAGTGCTTTGGGTGCCATCTAATACTGTTGACATTTATTGAAATGACTATCTACTGAAATCTAGATATCTTTTTTCCCCTCACATTTCCTATGTCTAGCCACAACTCTTCCACCCTGTATCATTCAAAAAGATTTTATTTTTTTAAATAAATTTTGATTGACATCTATTTTTACATCACCTGAATTTCTGACTCTCTTTCCCCCTGCCAGAGCCATCCCTTATAACAAAGAATAAAAAGAAAAAAAGAAAAAGAGGAAGAGGAAAAGAAAAAATTTAATAAAACTGATGAATATGTAAAGAATTAATTTATGCAATGTTCCATACCCACAGACCCCTGCTCTACCTCACCCCTACATCTGCAAAGGATTGTATGGTGGCATCTTCTCATATCTCCTCTTTGAGACCAAGTTTGTAGTTTGTCATTTTGCAGCATTTATTTTCAGCTGTTCTTTCACTATTCTTTCCATGTGCACTTTTGCAGTCATTGTGTACATTGTTTGCTGGCTCTGCTTATTTCACTCTTCATCAGTTCATGTAATTCTTTCCATGCTTCTATGTTATTTCTTACAGCATAATACTACTCCATTACATTCAGGTACCACAATTTGTTTAGCTATTCCCCTATCAATGGGCATCTAACTCCTAGTTCTTTGTTCTCCAAAAAAGTGATGCTGTCAACATTTGGGGTGCATGCACGCATAGCCTTTCTTTTTATCAGAGACCTCCTTGGGGCATATGCCTAGCAGTGGAATATCTGGGTTAGAGGAGTGAATATTTTAACTACATTATTTGCATAATTCCAAATTACTTTCTGATATAGTTGCATTAAATCACAGCTCTACCAACAATGTACTAGTATGCCTGTCTTTGCACAATACCACCAAAAGTGACTATTCCTATGTTTTGTCATCTTTGCCAATTTTATGGGTATGTGGTGAAAACTTTAAGATTGGAGAGATCATTATGAAACTCCTACTACAGTGTCAAACACTGTGCTCAGTGCTGCAGAGATGAAGACAAAAAAGAAACAGTGCCTGCTCTCAATTAGCTTATATAGATTGAATTAGGAGTAGGAGTAACATATGCTTATACTTTCTACAAGTATATGCAAAATAAATAAAAGGTAATTTGGAGGCATGGGGGCAAAAAGACCTGGGGTGAGAGTGGTTTAAGAAAGGCTTTGTCTAGAAGGTAGCACTAGACCTGAACTTGGAAGGAACTTTGGGATTCTAAGAAGTAGAAGTGGTGAAGGAGTATATTCTAAACATGGGGGATAGCTTCTTCAAAGACTTGGGTGCAGGGAATTGAGTATCATGTGTCAGGAATTGCAAGAAAGCAAGTTCAGTTAGAACACAGAGTGTGTGAAGGGATATAATGTACTATAAGGCTGGAAAGGTAGGTGGGTGCCAGGTTGTGAAGGATTTTAAATGCCAAAACAAAGGAATTTGTACTTTATCATAGAGGCAATGGGGAACCATTGGAGAGTTGTGAGTAGGAGAGTGCCATAGTGCTAAAGCCAGTGCTTTAGAAATATCATTTTGGAAGATGTGTATAGGATAAAGTTGAGAGAGAAGAAACTTGAAGTTGTTACTGTTCATTCATTCAGTCGTGTCCGACTTTTTGTGATCCCATGGATTATATAGCACATCAGGCCCTTCTATCCTCTGCTACATCATGAAGTCTGTGTAAGCTTGTGTTTGTTGTTTCCATGACACTATATGTCCATCTCATCCTCTGCCATCCCTTTTTCCTTTTGCCTTCTATCTTTCCCAACATCAGGGTCTTTTTCAATGAGTCCCATCTTCTCATTCTGTGGCCAAAGTATTTAAGCTTCAGCTTCAGCATTTGACCTTCCAGTGAATAGTCTGACTTAATTGCCGTAAGTATTGACTGATTTGATCTCCTTTCTGCTCGACGGGATTCTCAGAAGTCTTCCCCAGCACCACAGTTTGAAAGTGTCAATTCTGTGGCACTCAGCTTTCCTTACAATCCATCTCTCACAGCCATACATTGCTACTAGAAAAACCAAAGGTTTGACTATATGGACCTTTGTCCACAAGGTGATAGTATGCTGTCCAGATTTGCCATTGTTTTCTTTCCAAGGAGCAAGCGTCTTTTAATTTCATGGCAGCAGTCGCAATCTGCAGTGATCTTTTAGCCCAAGAATATAAAATCTGACACTACTTCCATTTCTTCTCCCTCTGTTTGCCAGGAAGTGATGGAACCAGTTGCCAAGATCGTAGTTTTTTTATGTTAAGCTTTAAACCAGCTTTCACACTCTCCTCTTTCACCCTCATCAAGAGGCTTCTTAATTCATCTTCACTTTCTGCCATCAGAGTAGTATTGTGTGCATATCTGAGATGGTTGATATTTTTCCTGGCAACCTGAATTCTGGCTTTTGATTCATCCAGCCTGGCATTTCACAGTACTCTTCAGTGATCCAGGGGAGGAGACTTGAGGCAGGGAGACTAATTAGGAGGCTAATTAGGAGGTCATGGCAATAGTCCAGGTGAGAGATGATGAGAGCCTGACCTGGAGTGTGTGAATAGGAAAAAGGAGACAAATATGAGAGATGCTGTGGGGGTGGATTCTACCAAATGTAGCCATTGAGTAGGTATGTGGAGTGAAGGAGAATGAAGAGTCAAGCATGACTGAGATTGTGAATCTGGGTAACTGGAAAGATGATGCTGTCCTTGACGGAGATAGGCAAGTTCAAAAGAGAGGGGTATTAGGGAGACAAGAATGATGAGGGTTGTTCTGGACATGTTGATTTTGAGATAGCTTTTGAGCTATACAGTGTGAAATGATGTGGGCCTGGGGCTCAAGAGAGAGATTACTGCTAGAGTTATGGATTTAGAATTCATATATGAAGTTCAGAGTCATGTGAGCAGCAAGATGGAGGATTGGACAAGAGGGACAGCAAGAAAGCTAGTTGAATTGG
This sequence comes from Phascolarctos cinereus, assembly GCF_003287225.1. Lineage (NCBI taxonomy): Eukaryota > Metazoa > Chordata > Mammalia > Diprotodontia > Phascolarctidae > Phascolarctos > Phascolarctos cinereus. Next base: position 43,270,066 of record NW_027556291.1, read on the forward strand.
ATTTCAGCTGCAGGCTTCTCAAAGGCATAGGACATAGCTGTGTTATAAACAGGGAGGTTAGCCGTGAGCTGACTCCATGGAATAAAGAATCCTTCCACTTTTTCAAAGCATCCTTCTCGCCCCACCAAAAGCTACCAATGTACATTTATTCTTAAAGCATAAGTCTGATTATTGTCGTATTGTACCCCTTCTCCCCGCCTCCCCACTTTCAGTTTACTCCAGTGACTCCCTATTACCTCCAGGATCAAATATACAATCCTCATTTTAGCATTCAAAGCTCTTCAGAGCCTACCCCTCTCCTATCTTTCCAGTCTTCACACCTTCCTACCCCACTCTATATACTCTAAAATTCCGTGGCTCTGGCTTCCTTGCTTTTCCTCAACCAAGACTCTCCATCTCTTGGCTCTAGGCATTTTCACTGGACTGTCCAGTAAATTACATGCCCAGAATTCTGTCTCCTCCTCTCCAGTTCCTTCGCCTCCCTGGCTTCCTTCAAATCCCAGCTAAAACCCCACCTTTTACAAGAAGCCTTTGCAGATCCCATTTAATGCTATAGCTTTCCCCCTGCTGAGTAGCCCCAATTTATTCTGTCTGCCACTGGTTCATATATAGTCATTTGCATGTTGTCTCATTCATTAGACTGTGAGCTCCTTGAGAGCAGAGACTGGATTTTTTTCTTCCTTTCTTTGTATCTCCAGTGCTTAGCACAGTGCCTGGCACACAGTAAGCATTTAATAAATGCTTGTTGGCTGGCTGAATTAAAAAACCATAATCTGTCAGAGATGGGAGGGATCTTAGAGTTCATTTAGTCCAATCTCCTGATTTTATATATGAAGAAAATGAAGCCCAGAGACTAGAGTAATTTACCCAAGGTCACACAGCACATTTAGAAACTAATTTTCATATGCCAAGCATTTCCAACTTTTCAATTTTAGAAGGAATGTAATAATATACGCTCTTCATCTGTTTTTCAATAAACCATCCTTCCCACTACCCCCTGCCCCTCACACATACACATACACATTTGGCTTTTTGTTACCAAAAGTCAGACGTTAGATTTATGGACCACGCCCACATCTGACATGCAAACCATGTTTCGCAAAGCATATTCCTAATATTGGCATATGCTTCTGCTTCCCGTGGGAGGAAATCAAAGAAAATCACATGAACACATTCCCAAATCATGATGACCTTGAATTTCATAATTAGGGATTAGAAATGGTAATAGACAAGAACACAATTGCACTACTGCAGCTGAAAAAAAGAACGCCAGAGAGCAGCCTGCTCAGTCCTGGGAATCAGGAAGATGGAGGCTCAAATCAGAGGTCTAATCCTTATTAACCATGTCACTTGGCCACTCTGAGCCTCAGTTTTCTCATCTTTAAAATAGGGATAATAGCGTTTCCTTCACAGGGTTGTTGGAAGGTTCAGATGGGACGTTGTTGTTTAGTCATTTCAGTCGTGTCCAATTCTCCGTGACACTTTGGGGTTTTCTTGGCAAAGATACTGGAGTGGTTTGCCATTTCCATCTCCGACTCATTTTACAGATGAGGAAACTGAGGCAAATAGTGTTAAGTGAGTTGTCCAGGGTCACACAACTAGGAAGTGTATCTAAAGGCATATTTGAACTGAGGTTTTCCTGATTCTAGTCCTGGTCTCCATAAACTACAGTGCTACCTAGCTGCCCTCTTCAAGTGGGATAGTGAACATAAAATGCCTTCCCTTCAAAATTGCCTTATATACAGGATGTCCTAAAAGTCTCAGCCACGTTTTAAGCCTTAATAGCTTAAGTAGCTATTCATTTAGCTTTATTGGCTTAAGCTTTAATAGCTTAAAACTATACTAAGTCTTCTGGGAAATCCTATATGTTTTGTAGCTCCCTCTATATGTACATGTAAGTCTTCTCTGGCTAGACCATGCTTTGTTTGAGGCCAGGGACTATTTTCATTTTTGTCTTTGTATCTCTAGTGCTGGCCACGCTGTAGGTGCTTAATAAATGCTTATTGTTAAATTGAAGATGCTTGACAAACTTTAAAGTGCTGCATAAATGTTAGTTATTATTATTCATTTCCCCGAACTTCATTTTCTCATCTTTAAAATGGGGATAATAATAATTACTTCATATTCCCATGTGATTCTTTTGAGGAAAGGGCTTTGTAAATCTTAAAAGTGCTATCAGTATGTGAGTTGTTGTTATTTTTACCTACCTAAAGGATTGTTTTAAGGAAAGTCTGTTGTAGCCCTTGGGGTACTATAGAAATGAATTATAATTATCATTAATAAATCCATAGTGAATGAGGTACTATAGGGCATTCTCAGTCATTTCGTTTCTTTGTGAAGGTATTTTGCCATCAGGATCCAAGGGGAAACCTAACACCCCCCTCTAGCCATTCCCCCCCAAAATCGATTTTTTTTCTCCACAGTCCACCGTCTTTTGATGTTCCTACCGTATGGAGGAGAAAGGAAAAAGACAAATGTGTGTTTGATCCCAAGAGATGGGAACCCTCTCTGGGGTAGCAGCATCTGGCCGGAGGTGGGGTCTTGCTAGTCACTTAGCATCCTGGCGGGCTGGGGATGGGAGAGCCTCACGAGCCCCATGGTGGCCATGCCTAGCTGCTCCCCTCCACCCCCAACACTCACTTGCTCTTCTAATCATTGTGGGGCTTTCAATGGGAATCTTGTCACTTCACTTTTGAGCCACGACCTATGGCAGGTCCTGGGGGAATATATTAAAAACATTCGCTCAATCCCATATACTTTCTTCCCATATCGAGCCCAGGGGGGAAGCCGATGGGCTTAATTTATGTGGCAAAGGGCCTGGGAAGGCCTCCTGAAAAGAAATCCAGCCACAAGGCCTGCAGGAAGTGGGGGGGGTGGGAGGGAGGAAAAGGAGGAGGCCAAAAGCATGCCAGAAGCCTCTCTCTTAAACTGGAGGAAAGGACACACACACACACACACACACACACACACATACACATATCTCCCCTTTAAATCAAGCCCACTTAGAGCAATAATAAAAATGATAGAAATTCCCATGCCTGTTGTGCATTATTGTTTCCAAAATACTTTCAGTACAACAGCCCCATGACAAAGGGCGTGTGAGTGCTGTTATTGCCATTTTGCAGATGAGGAAACTGAGGCCCCAAGAAGGGAAACAGGCTGCCCAGCATTCTACAACTAATTAGTAGAAGAGCTAGGATTTGAACCACTTTATTGTGGTCTATCTCCTTCCCTGCCTCTCGCCCGGTCCTGATTCCCAGCCCAGGGTAGTTTCCATTCACCCAAATAAGTCTCCTTTTGTTTTGTGGTATCCTTATGAGTATGGTTTTGAAGGTTGTAGTGGACCTCATTGTGCTTAGGACTCTATTGTGACATACTTTTCTTTCTTTTTCCCCTCCACCCCCTTCCCTTCCCTTCCCTAGGTACAGCCAGAAGGCGGCCAAGAATGGATCCAAAGGTCTGACCAGTACCCATGACATGAAAACAAAAGGTCCCGAGCCAATAATAAGTCAAATTATCGACAAACTGAAGCACATTAACCAGGTAGGTGGTGCCTCGAACAGGAAAGAAAATGGCATGTGCTCAATGAAGAATGACCCAGGAGGGAATCCTTTGGTCCACTAGACCCTGTGCAAGCTCCAGCCTTTGCTCCTAATTCTGACCCTTGGGGCCAAACTGAACACTTGATGGTCTTTAAAATGCTGAAAGGCAGCTAGAATGGTCCATCCTCCCTTGCCCTTAACACAGCGAAGCCAAGCAAGTCTTCTTTCCTCCATGGTAAACATGTACCATTCTTTGAGCCAAACCCCTTATACCATAGTCTTCCATCCAGTCAGTGTCTCACCTGGCTACTCACCTCCGAACAACACTGTAGCTTTTCAATGGTTTTCATAAAGTGGAGCTCGCAGAATGAACATAGTACTCCAGAGGTGGTCTGACCGAGGCAGGGTACAGTGGGACCATTGCCTTTCTCATACTGGGTGCCTTGCCTCCCAGTAGAGCATGAGTATGCATTTGCTTTTGGAGGCTTGGGAAAGGACATTGGGAAAGGTGGTGGGAACTGCTTATGCCAAAGAATCTTATTCGTACCCTACACCGTCCCAAAGAAAACAGGGGTCCAGGCCAACCCAAGATAGCTATTTCCTGGGGATCCTAGGCCTTTGCCTGCTCTCATTTATCAAGTGCCTATTGTGTGCCAGGCACCATCCTAGACAAAACCATACAGAGAAAAAAGCAAAAACAGACCCTGCCCTAGGGAAGCTTACGTTCTATTGGGGGGGGGGGAGGCACAGAATATACACAGATATATAAATGCAAAGTAATTTGATGGAGCAGTGCTTACAATTGAGGGAATCAAGAAAGGTATGTTGCAGGTGGTACTTTAGCTGAATCTTGATAAAAGCTAGGGCTTCTGAGAGGTGGAGATGAGGAGGAAGTATATTACAGTCCTGGGGAACAGCCAGCCTGGGCAAAGTTGTGGAAGTAGAGAACGGAAGGTGTAAGGTGTCCCATAAGCCTGGAAAGGGAGGCTGGAGCCAAATTGCAAAATGAGAAAGAGTGGTGGTGTGCCCCTTAGTGGCCATTTTGCCAATGTCTTCTAGGTGGCCACTGGAACCCCTTTTTCAGCCTGAGCCCCACCCAAAGCCCACTGTCCTGAGGCTGTAAGCTAGGCTGTTCACAAACACTGAGGTCAGCTCACATCTTTCCAGGATGTGAAGACAATCACTGCCCACTTAAAGGATGTCTGAACTGGAGAAGCATTCCATGTGCTCGGTCCCTGGTGAATTTGCTGCATCTGAAATCCCCACAAATATTTTGTGAAACTCCCTCCCCTCCTCACTTATGTGCCCTGCTAAGTAAGGTCTTCAGTTCCTTTCCAAGGACTTCATGATCCCCACTGATGCTTGTCTACAAGTCTCATTTATCCCTACCCAAAGTAGGTGGTGCTTGGTAGTGATTGGGAATGGTCCGATTGGTTTAGATTAGTGCTTGGTAGTGAATGATGGAAAAAAGGGGTTTATCATGGCCCAAGGAAGCAGTGACTCGGGGTGCCAGTTCCTGCCTTTTGGTGAAGAAGCCTGTCAGTTGTGCTCAGGAGCAATTCAAAGCACTCACTAGGCCAGTGTTGGGGCTTCTGTGTGATGATATTCGTTTACTTTTATTTTTTAAACAGAGAAACATTTGTAAGGCTTAGCTTGTGTTTGGAAAGGCTCAGCAATAGTGCTGTCATTCATAATTCACTACAGTGGAGGAATGTTTGAATGTGACTCCTTTAGTGGCTAATAAAATGCTATGTACCTGGTGAGTGTAGAAGATGTTAGAACAGAAAAATGTACAGAACATGGTCAGAAGAGCTATATGTAGATAAATATGAATACATACACACACACACACATACACACACACACACACACACACACACACACACACATATATTCATATTACATGATAAAGAGAAGGGAGAAAATAAGGACCAGGGTTAGTTGAGAGGAGAGGAGGTCAATGTGGGCTGCACTGGTCAAGAAAGGTTTGGGGGAGGTTGAAATTGAAAAGGGCCTTAAAGTATGAGGGAGGTTTAGATAGAGGGAGGAAGAGGAAGAGGAGGAGGAAGGGACTTTACGAGCAAATGCTCAGGGACAGGTGTAAGGAGGATGAGATGAGAATGAACTTGTGGATGGTTCAGTGCTGCTCACACTCATCAGGAGATGAATAACTCACTGCATGTTTCTCCTCAAAGCTAGATGAGCAGTCTCATTTGCTTATGTGACATATAGCTGATTTTTGCATACAGATATGAAGAAATAAGATTGATATATAATTCTTTAGTGCCCATAAACATGCATCTGAAACCACCATGTTAACATGAAAACACATGTGTGGTATAACTATAGAAAAAGTGTTGTTGTTTCACTAAGGGTGTAGTACTTGAGGCTGGAAGGGAACCATGCTGCTTTGTTGTAATGAGACCTCACCTATTGCCATCCTTTCTCCTCCAACATTAGAAAGTCCTACACAAACAGTAATGCATGAGAGCTAAATTTTCAGACACAAGCAGTTGGCTTATCCTTCCTTTTATGTAAGGGCTTAAACAAGCACCAGTGTCAGCAACCCCTTGTTGCCTGCTTCTGGCCATTACCCACAGCTGCTGCCTTCCCAACTATGTAGCCAAGCTGCGCTGCCTTTCTTACTGGGCTAACACTCCTGTATGTCCCACTTAATATCCTTATATTCAGTCAGAATGATATAGTCAAAAATATACTGAATTTGGAGTCATGAGATATGGCTATGAATTCCAGATCAGCCACAACTCTGTCAGCTGTGTGACCTTGGTCAAATTGTTTAACATCCTTGGGCCTCAGTTTTCTTATTTGCAAAATGAAGGAATTGAACTAGGTGGCCACTGAAATCCCTTCCAGCTCCATATCTGTGATCCTATGAACTCTGTCCATTCTTTCCCTCTTCCTCTTTCCTTTGGCCCTCCTCTCATCCTGTAAAGCCCCAAATGGACCTTGACAGGGAGCATGGTCAAGTTTGTTAGGGACCTCATTGCTTCCCTCCTTTCACATCCTACATACAGGCCATGAACAATTCTGTTTCCTCTCAGAACAAGCAAACATAAATAAGTAAATGAGTAAGCACCTGCTTCCCATGAAGGATGAGCTTGGGGCCAATTGTAATGGTTGCTGTTCAGTTACCTGAATGCTCTGAGCTCAAAGCATCTGTGCTAAAGGATTTTCCCTAATCCGTGGTACTTGGAACAGCTGGAGCAAGTGTTTTCAGACCTTAAAAAAGGCCACATTTTGGCCAGAACTCAAAATAGGGAGAGTGTCAGCCCTCAAAGGAAGCATTGGGGAAGCTGTAAGAGAATAACAAATGTGAGGAGAACTCTGTGTGGAACCCTGGGCAAATCCCTTCCCCCTGTGGGGCTCAGCCTCTTCCTCTGTGTAATGAGGGGCTTGGACAAGTGTCTCTCAGGTCTTTTTTCTCCCCAACTCTCTATGGTGCTGTGATTCTCTGAATATGCCCTACATCTGTGTAACACTTAATAGTTTTCAAAGTTTTTGAAACATATCAAAGACCTATAGACTAGAAGAAAAGAAACCCAGCTTTTCACTGTCTTATATCTAGGTGGCAGCCCTTCCCTCTACCCTTTATTAAGATCTCATTACTCCAGACAGAAAGTCATTCTTTCTGCCTCCTATGGGAGAAGTAATATTGTCCCTATTTTTGACCAGGGGGGAAACGGAGGCAAAAAGTGTTTGTGATACTGAAACAGCTAGTAAATTCAGTCACAAACCTAATGAATTAATCAGGTTCTCCCATCCCCCAAATCCAAATATATGGATGGTGTCAGTAGCACAGGAGGATGGGCTCACTGTAGGTCACTGAGGCCAAAGAGAGTGTAGGAGGCTCCTTATGTTGCATGTGAGAGACCTCCTTGGGAAACTAATGCTGTGCTAAGGTTGCAGCGATAACATCAGATGATTGTATGAGAACTTTCACCAGAATGTTTAGGGCAAGCTGCAGAATAATGAAGGGGCTGAAGTTGCTTGGGCCAAACTACTTGATTATCTTGATGATTGGACCATGTAATCATGTGCAGCTGCAATGTCCTTGGTGTTTGGTTTGGGTATCTCTCTCCTAGGGTCAGCATAGTGGTCGTATGTACGTGTATGTGTTGGGGAGCGTGTCTGTGTATACCTAAGTTATTGAGTTGGGCTATTCCGTAGTGCACACAGAGCATACCCCAGTGCTAGAGGAAGAAGGAAGTATTGAGAAATGCTGTAGGCAGATTGATCGTGCCTAGAACTGCTTTTGTGAATAGCATCGGCTGAGTTCCTCCTGATTCTTGTCCCTAGAGAAAAGAGTCCTGGCAGCAAGCACCGGACTTGGGTCCGAATGAAGTTGAACTAAACTGATATGATGCTTGGGAGTTATGGACACACAGGGTCAAATAGACAAATAGGTGGTGGGAGTCAAAAGCAAACACCATTGTGACTCTGCTTTTGGTAGCCTGTGCGACATATACCCATATGCCTGCTTATATCACATTCTCAGAGTGGGCCAGGAGGTCATTGCCCAACCACTATCTGGACAGAAATAGGCTCTCCAGTGTTGGCAAAATGCTTACCCAGGCTTCTCTTGAAGAACAATGATGGAGAACTTGCCTCCTTCTAAGCTTACCTCTTCCACCTGGAAGCTCTTCCTGTCTCCCAGCTCCCCCCCAACCCCCACCCCAGTCTTCTCTTGGCTAGGACAAACACTTCCAGTTCCTTCTGTAAGAGTGGGGCTCAAATGAATAAATAAGTCTCACCCCATTTAAACTAAGTGTTACCCTAACGAGGTGAGAACACATCTTCATAAATCAATCAGACTTCTAACTAAGTGCAAAAAACTAAGGAAACTTGGTCACAGCCTAGAGATCTTCATCTATAAAATATCAATCCAATTTGGGCTCCAGATGGGAGAGAGGGTTTGGGCAAAACCACCAGGAGGCACTGCTTAAGAGTGGGGAAGAAAAGCTTTGGGCATTAGCCTCAGCCTAGGTCCCCTTCCCTCTTCCCGCTCCCCCAAACCTTGACTGAAGGAGCACTTTGTGAACTTCCAAGGGTCCAGAGGATTTTGAACTTCCTATAATTGTTCTAGCCTTCTCTCTCAGTTCAGCAGCAATAGGTGTCAGTGTCTATATCATGAGATAAGCATAGGCTGGATATAATACAGGAAGGCTAATTCACAGCTCCTCGAGGAGCCCAGCAGAAAAGCGATATTATGCCTGGGGAACTTCATATGCACCCCGCAAAGGGATGAAAAGGACATTCAGCAAACCAAAAGCTATGAGTTCCCCTTTTGCCACACATTCTCTCTCAGATTGAAGTCATTTTCCCCTAGACTTCTGTAGAGACTTATGGGAATGTATGTCATAGTCTTTTTGAAGGATGTTTTATATTAAATGTGCCCACTATACTACCTTAGTAAACTGTTTTGGAAAAGCTCATTTAGTCTGGCCTATTAATTGATCTCAACTGATAATTAAGGCTGGAAACACAGCAGTCAGGGCTTATGAACCAATAGCATTAAAAAGACAAACCCCATCCCCTCAGGGATACCCCTAGGATCCTGAGGGGAAAGTGTATGTAGCCTAGCTCTGGGGGACCTCACTTGTCAGCTTGAGTGGAACTTGGAATAATGACTACCAGAATTTACATGTGCTACAATTGATTCATAGCTTTAGAGATGGCAGGACTCTTAGAGATGATGTGATTCACCCTCCTCCGGAAGCAGAGTCCTCATTCCGACCTGTCCTGATTCCCAAACCAGTGCCCTTTCCACTGCACCGCACTGCCCTGCCCTCTAAATGGATTCTCATGTGACACCTTCTTGAGACCTTTTGCCATCCTATTGGCCCTCCTCTGGCCTTGTTGCATACTCTAAAATAACTCACTCTGTCTGAGAAAGTTGCAGCTGCCTTGTTCTAGATAATGGCTGGTGTTGATAGCCCTGGAAATAACATAGACGCTGAGCAGTAAAAGTAACATTGTTTCTGTACTTACAGGCTCCTGGGCAGCCTAACCTTGAGGGTCTGAGCCCAGGGTCAGGCCCCAGGCCTTTGCCTGGGAAGGCTGCAGGTGCAGCCTGTTCCCCCCTACTTGCAGGCCCAAGTTCACATGTCACATTCCCATGCCTGGAAAGGGAACAAGTGGGGGAGCTTTTCATTTCCTTTTTCAGTTGTGGATTTGTGGCAGGATTTATCACGGGGTTTGGAGAGAGGCATTTAGCTTGTCTAAGTCATCCATGGCAATCCTTGAATTTCTTTCTGACCAGTTTCTATTTTTCTTGCGGTACTGATCTCTAAGGCCCAGAAGCTAGTAGTAATGGCCAACAGACGTGAGCAATGTGATGGTATTGTGGGCCATTTATCCTTAGTGGATTTTATCAGTAACACTTGATTTCCTGTTCAGAGGAACGGGGCCATGGTAATGTAGTCAGACTGGAACCTGCCTCAGCCAGTATCGTTTCCAAGGAAATCCAGCCATTTATTGCTTTTCTCCAGTTTCGGGTCAGGTTCAAATGAAAGAAATTCCAGAAATTGTTTTCATTCCGGGTATAAGCAGTTGAAACTGAAGCAACCAATGCCTGCTCATTCCATCACTAGAGGGTTTGATTCAAAGGTGAATAAAGACAGGCATAGTAGAAAAAGAACCCAGGACTGAGGGGCTGGAAACATAAGCTCTTTGGGACTTCTGGGTCCCCCAAAAGTCAGAACTGGATTTGGATCCTGGTTCTGTTCTTTTCCATCTGTGCAATCTTGGACAAGGCAAGTCATCAAGTATTCATTAAGCTTTGCCCGCATGCCTGAAAGACATTTCTTTCCTACCTACATTTCCTACAAGCTGAAAGACAGTTCTTGCCCTTAAGAAGCTTACATTCTAATGAAGGAAGATAACACATAAAAGGAAAGTGAAGGGTGGGTAGAGTAGGAGAAGGTTTGATACCCAAGAGAAAGTCTGGGGAGTCTGCAGTAGAGACTGATCAGGAGGAAGACTTGGCTGACCTGGGCATTTTTAAAATGGAGGAGCCAGCCAATCAGAGGAAGGGGATCAAAGGGCAGAGACTACTTCCAGTGTCAGAAGTCCAGGGAAGGAGTGAACTTAAAGGATAAAGAGGTTTCTGTGGCATGGTAAAAAAAAAAAGTCACCACACCACATTGCCTCTCTTTAAAATGAAAAACAACAACAACCTATGCACTGCCAGATTTTTCTTTCCTGGCTGATGAGAAGCCAAGGGACCCCACTGGGAGTCAAATTCCCGACTCCTTATCTGGGAGACATATGGTCCTATGCCTTTAATTGTATTGCTTTCATGTTGCTTTTTTCTTCTTTTCTCCCATTTTTATAGCTTTGCCAAGTCATAATAACCACCATCTCGATGATGCTTTCCAGCTTGCAACAAGCTTTCTTTCTCCATACAACCCTGGAAAGAAAGCAGTGTAATTCTTGTTATCCCCATTTTATAGAAGAGGACAGTGAGGCCCAGAGCAAGAGATCCAGGCCTTGAACCCAAGGCCTCTGGCTCTTTCCACATAAGGACTTGGCTCGACTTTTTCTAGGCCACACTGGTGCCTCCTTTGTAGCACTTAGACATAACAGGGGGATTGTGCAGAGCAGCTCTGGACCCTGAACAATAGCTTAGGCAGCCCCATCATTACCAACACAATACGCAAGAGATGGAGGTTTGTGTCCCGTCACTTTCTCCACTGGGAAAGAAATTGAACAATGTGTCCTTCTGGGCCACCCCTTTCCTGGTTTTAGTCCCAGCTGCCACTAACATGCTTTATGACAATGAGCCAATCATTTGCCCTCCATTGTAAAATGAGGAAAGTGGGCTAGATGGCCTGTGAGGTCCATCCAGCTCTGAATGCTTTGCTCTCACTCGCTGTACTAAATTAGACTTTCTGAGTCTTCTCACCGCACAGTAGAAAGAGCTCTGGCTTGGGAGACAAGAGACTCTGGATTCAAATTCCTCCCTTGATACCAGTGTGGGATGTCAGGTAAGCTACCTGTTCTCCGAGCCACTGCCCTCATCTATAAGACAGGGATTCGAAGATTGCACTACCTACGTCGCTAGTTGAGAGGAAAATGGAAGGAAGTTTTTTACGTCGGTGCAAACAAGGATGGAAACAGCCTGAAGATGTGACCAGGTTATGTGAGAAAACGGTATGGTCAGAAAAACTGAATTCAAACACTGGCTCTGCTGTTTGCTTCCTGTTTGACCCCGGCAAGTCCCTTCCACTCCCTGGGCCTCAGTTTCCTCATCCATAAAATGTGTGACACTGTGGAAAGAGCCATGGCCTTGGATTAAGGAGGCCTGGCTTCAAACTCTCTATCTCCCACTTGCACACCTGGTACTTTGAGTTTCTGCATTTTTCCAGAGCTCAGTGTCCTCTGTAAAAGGAGGAGGCTGGATCAGGTGACCTCTAGGGGCCATTCCATCTCTAATACTCTTTGCAAACTTTCAGAAACCACTCCCCCCCTTCCTGCAGAGAAACTGGCTTGGGAGGTATGTGAGTGTTGTTAAAAGATGCCTGGATTCTGAGCAATTGATTTGTAATCCTGTGTGGTATGAACAAGCCATCCTTTTGTTGTATAGGGGAAGCCAGGCATTAACCGTGGATCTCATTTCTCCTTTAGAGGACCTGTTTTTGAACGACAGCCTCTGGTCTTTAGTACCTTGTAATATCGAGCAAGTCACATCACCTCTCCAATCCTCAGTTTCCCCCTCTGTAAAAGGAGGCTTTTTTAAAATTTTATTAATTTATTTTGATTTTTCAACAATCACTTCCATATGCTTTTGAGTTTAAAATTTTTCTCCCCCTCCCTCCCCAAGACAGCACACAATCTGATATAGGCTATATATATATATATATTATATATATACATTTTTATTAAACATATTTTCAGATTAGTGATGTTGTAAGTAAAAATTAGAACCAATAGGAGGAACTGCCAGAAAGAGGAAACAAAACTCAACAGAAGAGAAAAAAAATAGCAAATAGTATGCTTCGATCTGCGTTCAAATTCCATAGTTCTTTCTTTGGATGTGGATAGCATTTTCCATCACAAAGCCTCTGGAGATGTCTTAGATCCTTGTATTGCTGGGAAGGGTTAAGTTTATCAATATTAGTCATCGCACAACGTGGCTGTTACTGTGTACAATGTTCTCTTGGTTCTGCTCACTTCACTCAGCATCAGACCATACAGGTCTTTCCAGGTTTTTCTGAAGTCTGTCTGTTCATCATTTCTTATAGCACAATAATATTCCATTACATTCGTATACCATATCTTGTTCAGCCATTCCCCACTTGATGGGCATCCTCTCAATTTCCAGTTCTTTGCCACCACAAAAAGAGCTGCTATGAATATTTTTGTACATGTGGGTCCTTTCCCCATTTGTATGATCTCTTTGGGATACAGCCCTAGAAGTGCTATTGCTGGGTCAAAGGGTATGCACGTTAAAAGGAGACTTTTGGACTAGATGATCTCTAAGGTCCCTTTCAACTCAAGATCCCAAAAGAGAATGCATTCGCACAGGTTACCTCTCCAGACCTAGTTCTTCCAGCTCACAAGCTGCCTTCTCATCTCTACCTGGAAAAAGCTTTCTCTTCCTTCAAAGTCCAGCTCAGATGTTACCTTCTCCATGATGCCTTCCTGATCACCATCACATACACACCCTCACTTCGCCCCCCCCCCCGCCACTGCCTCCCAGGCCTGCCCACACACCAAAAATGCTCTTACTTTCAGATTTTCTCAGCCTACTTGGCATTACTACCCTTTGTCCCCGTAGTAGACTTCTCTAGATATCCGGCAGCACAGTACAGTGGTCAGAGAACTGGACCTGGAGTCTGAGGAGCTGAATTTGAATCCCAGCTCTGTCACTTGCTAGCGCTGTGGCCTGGGGCAAGTCACTTTCATTTTTCTGGCTTCAGTTCCTCATCTGTAAAATGAGGTCTGTGGACTAGAGGACCTGGGAGGGCCCCTCTACCTTGAAATCTAAAATCCTCTGATACCAAAGATTGTAAGCTCCTTAAGGACAGATACAGTGACATTTTTGTTTTTGTACCCCAAGTAGAACACAGGACCTGGCTCAATATGCGCTTAATAAAAATATTTGTTGAACTGTACTAAAGTGCTGTTACAACATTTCTCAAATGGCATTAGCAGTGACCAGATTTCCCATCATGCCAGTGACACAGTATACACACACGCACGTGCACACACACACACAGCACAGAGTAAGGATTTTTGAGAGTAAGTGAAACTATTTGAACTTTTATAATCTCATCTTGTGTTTGCCTGGGAGATGAGTGGAATTGAAGCTGTTTAAGCCAAGAACCAATGGATTTTATAGACACTTTAGAAACTGACTTTGTCAATCTGGTAATCCTCATCCCAATGACATTGGAAATATTGTTAATGCATATGATCCCCATTCAAAGTTATCTCCATCCAGAGGTCAAGTGGCATTAGAGGGGAAGAGCCTGAGCTTGGCGTCCCAGTAGTTGACCTTGGCCAAGGCCCGTCTCCTCCTCACAGTCAGCATTTCCTCCTTTGTCAGACGAAGTTCCTAATCCTCATAGGGCCTACTCACAGAGTCATCGTGAGGAATTGCTAAGTAAATCTGACCATGCCAAGAAAGTGTATCTTGCTGCTCTGGTGCCAGTGCAGTCAGTAAATTGGTCCCCTTTGGATTCACTCTCCATGTTTAAAAATGTGCCACAACTCATAGATAGAACTGGCAGGAACCTCAGAGAGCATCTGGTCAAACTCCTTCTTTTTGCAGAAGATGAAACTGAAGCATAGAAAGGGGAAGAGACTTGTCTAAGGTCACACAGTAAATTGTTGCAATGTATTGTGTAAAAGGGCAGCTAGGTGGCGCTGCAGTGGATAGAGCACTGGGCCTGGAGTCAAGAAGACCCGATCAAATCCAGCCCCAGACACTTACTAGATATGTGACCCTGGGCAAGTCACTTGACCCTGTTTGCCTCAGTTTCCTCATCTGTCAAATGAGCTGGAGAAGGAAATGGCAAACCACTGCAGTATCTCTGCCAAGAAAACCCCACATGGGGTCACGGAGAGTCAGACAGGATTGAAAAACGACTAAACAACAAAAGCAATGACATTGTATAAGAACTGAAGTCCCAAGTTAACTACCTGTGGGCTTATATGTTCTCCGCATAGCCTACCATTGAATAAAACAGTTCTTGGGAATTCTTTTTGGTGTAGCGTTATTAAGTGGCATGTAGTAATTATGATATCAAAAACACATGTTCCCTAAATTCACCAGACGTGGTAATGATATTTTAAGGCTATTAGGGAAAATGACAGAAGACTTTTTTTAAAATGATAAACATGTTTTGGAATATGTCGGCTAATTCTTTTTCTACAGGAAAATGATCTTTAGTTCCCAAAGTCTGAGGCTGGCATTGAAAAATGAACTCATACTGTCCTTCTGTAGGCTGCTGTTAGCATGATGGCCTCAGTACTCTCACTGTTGAACATATGTGCATGTACACACATGTATTTTGGTTCCAAATAGAAAGAGAATGTGCATGATATCAGTTCTGACTTAGGAGTATAGAAGCCTAGAAGCCTCGATTTGGAGCTAGAAGGGATTTTAAAGGCTCTCTAGTCCAACCCCTCCCCCCTCTTTTTACAGATGAAGAAATCGAGGCCTCAAGAGGTTGAGTGCCTTGACTGAGATCACACAGTGTCAGAAGCAGGATTCAAGCCCAGGTCCTTTGCCTCCAAAAGTCAGCATCTTTTTTTCCCACTGTACTATACTATGATGTATGGAGGAAGAATGGAAAGAAAGCCTATATGGAATAATAGAGGGAAAACCCTACTGGATTTAGCATTAGAAAACCAGGATTTGAGTCTTATTTCCATCATATTCTATCAATGGGACCTTGGGCAAATCTGTTCTCCTCTCTGGGCCTCAGTTTTCTCATCTGTAAAATGGCAGTGGTAATCCCTGCACTACTGGTGTCTCTGGGTCCTTGAGAGGAAAATGCTTTATAAACCTTGAAACCCTATGCACATAGGAACTCTTAGTATGATGAATAATGGGGGAAGGACTTTTTTCTTTAGAAATTTCCAGTAAGACTTAGCATTTTCTTTACTAGCCACCCCTAGACTAGGTAATTTGTTGCCCTGGTAATAGGCATCCTGAGTTTATGACTCTTCCCGGTTTTATTGTGAGGACACACGTAAATAAGACCTGGGGAGTGTTTTGTGTTGTGCCAAAGGTTCATTCCAGGGATGGTTTTAACTCACATGTTCAAGAATGATCCAAGTTCAACATTACCTAACTAATTAAGACTGAACTTTCTGTCCCTAAAGTTTAGTGGCTTTTCATTATCCTTGTATAATATGCCAAGGTTTGGAAAAGGTATTTAAAGTCCGAGGAGGGAGGGTGGGGGAAGCCAACAGGGAGGAAGCAATGAAATCTTAGGCCTAAATCATTTTGTACTTTTCTGTTGTTCGTTGATATTTTTTATGAAATAAGAAAGCCAAACGTGGCCTCTCTCTATGGAAAGTTTGTTTGCTCTTCTCTCTCTTGCCAAAAGCGTCAGTTTTTCTTCCCTTACAAAATGAGAGAGTTAGATAAGGGTCTATGGATGAGTCGTCCATTGGCTTCAGTGAAGAACAGTCCAATACTGCAAGCACAGTAAGTGCTTTTAAGTAAGTGTCCAGTATTGTGCTAGGTGCTGGAGATGCAAAGAAAAATCAGGACCAAAAAGCTTATATTGTCCGGGTGTTATAACCGAATAATCATATGTAATGGAGGGGAGAGGTGGGTATTAATACAAGATGGGATGTGAGGTATTAAGCTACAAGTTATGCTAAAAGGTACATATGTGGACAGCCACACCATCACTGGGTTCATCCCTTTGATCACTATTTTCCCCCAGGTTCAAAGGCAGTCTAACCAGTATGTTCTAGAATCTACTTGGAAATTGCCAAAGATTATAACTCTCTCTAATTAGAGAGCACCTAGTTTTCCCATTGACTTCCCTCAGTCTCAGCCACCTGAACTCATAGGACTTGACAATTCCCTTTGAAAGGCCATGTGATTTATTAGCAGTGTCAAATAATATAAAGCATTCAATAGATATTAAAACAATGAATAATAACAGGAAACAATAACATTTCACTTGGGTTGATTTCTTTCCCTTCCCTCCCCCCTCGACTCTGTTTCCCCATTGGTAGGGGCAGGGGGTGCTAGAAAGGAAAATGATTGGGCAGGTTTAGTGACAAGGAACCTCCCCCCCCCCCCACAATGCTATGGTGGCAGTTGGGGCAGCAGGAAGCTGTGGACTGGACACACTGAAGCTCTCCATTAAATCCAACTAGCCGCACACCTCTCTGCTGAGATCAGCCACTCTTGCTTCCTGTGCCTTTCTTCAGTCTTGAGCTCTTGGACCATTTTTAAGCACCTGGTATCAGTTCTTGGTCTTTGCTCTTCTGTGCTCTGGGGTAGTAGGGCATTGTGCCCCTACTCTTGCTCCCTGCCTTTGGGACAAGCACACAGAGGGGTGTTGTGGCTCTCTTTCCTCCTACTTCTCTGCCTCGCCACCTGCACCCGAAGAACCCCCAAAGTCTTTATAACCCAGGTCTTCCTGAATCTTCCTGGGCCTTAGCAAACCTGGACTACATAAACACATAATCATGGGAGGAGGGAGAGAGTACTAACAACTAGGGGATCAGGAAAGGCTTCTTCCAGGAAGTGGTGCGTGAGCTAAGACTTGAAGGAAGCTGGGAATTCTAAGCTGTGGAGGTAAAGAGGGAGTGCATTCTAGACTTGGGGAACAGCCTGTACAAACATACTGAGAGGGGAGATGAATGACAAGCTTGGGGAACAGCAAGCAGGCCAATTTGGCTGGAGCTTAGAGTGCCTGAAGGAGAGTAATGTGTATTAACAGAGAAAATAGAGGCTGAAGCCAGATTGTGAGGTACTTTTCATGCCAAGCTAAGGACTTTAGATTTCTAACTCCAGCTCCACCTCACTACTCATACAGTTAGAGCTAGGAGGGACCTCAGAGGGCATCCAGCCCACTGCCCTCCTTTTATGTAAGAGGAAATGAGGGTTCACTTGCCCATGGTCACACAGGTAATAAGATTAATGCAAACCAGATCTTTTTGAGCCAGATCCAGTGTTACCTCTCACTACCATGCTGCCTAATTATAAAGAGAGATCACATAGCAAGATGCTGTGTGAGGCTCCATGGGGAAAGCTCTTGTCTTTCAACAACGTCTCTTGAGTTGCAGTTGAGCTGCCTAGTGACCTTTCAGTGACTTGGTTCTCTTTGCCTCAGTTTAGCAATGTTTAAATTGGATAGAAAACAAGTTCCAATTCGGATTACTGAATAAGCAATGGAAAAGATTCTTCCTCGGTCTTAGAATTTAGACCTTAGGGAGTCTGGAGGAATTTTGACCTGGCTAGCCTTCATTCAGATTGCTGAATGGCTGGAAGGAGGAATGGAACTAGCATGGGGGCAATTAGGGTTTTGTTCTAGGCACAGGAAAAGTACTTCTTATCTCCTCCAGGACAGCACCTGCCACCCAAGCAGCCTGATCTATCATCTGGTCCCCCACAGTCCCATGACCATTCCTTCCCTCTCCCAGAGGCCACTTTCCTATTAGGCTAATGTGCCACACAGGTTATCTGGGATTTGTAGAGGATCAGCAAGGGGATGGGGTAGAAATTAGCAGTGAAGGCAGCCACTAGTTCCCCAACCTGATGGTAAATTCATTCCCAACCCTCTGCAGTCCCTATCCTTCTCTGTCCTCCCTTTCCACTGCTCTGTAGATCTCTCCTCTGTTGTTTTTTTTTTTCTTTAAAGAAATTATATTGATATCTTTTGTTTTGATATTACTGAAATTTCCCTGTTTCTCTCTCCATCCCCCTCTCAGATAGCCATCCCATGTAACAGAGAAATTTTTGAAAGGGAAAAAAGAGGAAAATGAAAAAAAATCAGCAAAACCAGCATGTCAAATATTGGTTGTTCTGAATCTGAAAATAAAAGCAGTGTTCCATACCCATGGACCTCCCACCTCTACAAAGGAATGGGAAGAGGTATCTTCTCATATCTCTTCTTTGGGGTACTCCTCTATTATTAAGAACCTCTCCATCCTGAGAGGCCGCCCGGTGCTGTAGGAAGAGTGCCGACAAGCTTGGACTCAAATCCTGCTTCTGATGTGTACCAGCCATGTGACCATGAGCAAGTCATGGGCAAATTCAAATCTTCCATTTCCTCCTTAGAACCTAGAGGCACACATTCCCCCGCCTCTCTCTCACTAGTATACACACATTCAGAGCTAGAAGGGACCTCAGAGGCCATCAAATCCAATACTCTCATTTTATAGATGAGGAAATTAGGGCTCAGATAGAAGAAGCAACTTGCTCATGGTCAGATAGATTAATTCAAATGAAATGTGAATGATAATATTTATAGTACCTGCCTCATAGGGCTGTTTGGCGACTGGAGACTAGAGTGAGAAAACTTATATAGAGGACTTTGCAAACCTTAAAGTAATCCCATCTTTGATGTTTACTACCTGTGTGGCCTTGGGCAGGTTACTTTACCTCCTGGACCTCAGTTTTCTCATCTGTAAAATGAGAGGGTTGGATTAAATCACCTCTGAGGTTTAGGATTCTATGATCCTATGTCGAATGCTGATATTACCATCATCATCATTAGCACCCATCATCCATTATCCTGGGTGTCTTCCTCTCACATTCCTCAGGAAGCTTCAGGTGCTCACTGAAACCCAGCTTTCTCCTAAGACACTAACAATCTCTTGTCACCCTCCCCAAGCCTGACTTCACTCACACTCCCTGATTCACAGAGCAGGGCTAGGCCTTGGCATCTCCTTGTTCTCACTGCCACTTTCAGCACTTCAGCACTTTCTTCTGCCCCCATCTCTCAGCTACCACCTCTCCTTTAATATTCACTTCATCTTGTCCAGAAGCCGAGGCCTCCTCCTCCCAAACTCTACCCCAACTCCTGCCCCTCAGTTTTTCTATCCCCCGTAACCTCTATTTCTAGTTTTCTCCAACTGCGCATGAGAGTTGGCATGTCTGCCTTGGCCCTAGCCACAGGTGTTGGAATTCCTAGCTGTGGCTTTGGTTAATGCTTTTGCCTCCTTTTGTGGCTGGATAAAAAAGGAAGGTAGTCAAGGAGAAAATACAACAGAATGTATTTAAAATGGGCTTCCTCAGCCTCTCTTAGGCTCGCACCCTGCACTTAGATGCAAGCTCTATAAATATGCTGGCTGCCCTGGCTGTGCAGCTCAGGAGGTCAGTTTTCATCTTTAACCCATCCCCCTCACCAGGCCCTTTCATGGAAAGATGGGCTCCAGGAGGAAGACTTCAAAGCTATACAGTTGTGGGCAAGTTCATTTATCTTCCTCTTTAAAGGCCATGACATGGTGTTCTTATGGGCAGGTGTCTTCCATGAGGCATTTAGAATGAGCTTGAGCCACGTGTTATATGCGTGTGTGTCTTTAATATACCGACCAAGCAGGAAGAATTCCATCAGTGAGGGGGTCCCAAGTCCTAAGCTCCTGTTTGACATTATCACTCTCAGCTGTTGGGGGGATGTTACAGACACCAGGGACACAGTGTCGGCCAGAATTCCCAAAGCCCCATCTGAAGGACCTGGAGCAGGCAACCGCCATTCCATGGCCTGTGGCATTCCATTGGTCGCACCATCAAAGGCCGAAGGAATTTGTTCACCAGTGAGTAGGACCAGCCACTGCTTGTTGTCAGGCAGAGGGATCACTGCCCCCCATTGCCTGAGCCTTTGTCCTTGCCCAGGACACCATGAAAAATTGGGAAGGAATCCAGACTCATTAATGAGCTAATACAAAAGATTAGCCCAAGCCTAGAAGCCGTTTGTTTTTGCTTCATATCAGTTCTCAAAGGTAGCTGAGAGTTCAAAGATCTCTACAGTGCAATGGAGTGGCCCACTGAAGTATACAATAAGGATTTCCCTTGGCTTGTAGATGCAATATGGTGTAGAGAGATGGCGGGGTGGAATATAAAGTGGAGTAGAGACTAGGGTTTGAATTCAGGCTTTATTGCTTGCCAGTTGCGTGCCTCTAAACAGGCCACTTAAATTCTCTGAGCCTAAATTTCACCATATGTAAAATAAGATTAGGGATACTTGTAAGGCCTACTCTGTACAGGGGTTATTTGGAAAGTAAACCAGAAAGGGTTCTATTAATGGGAGCTTTTGTTATGATCATCTTGGGACAATTACCTAACTGTGTATTTCTTCCTAAGGGAAGGTCATTCTTTTAGCTATTATATAACAAATCAATTGAGCAATAATTATAACATGATTATTGGTGAAAAAAAAATATTCCTAATGCTACAGGTTTCAAAAGTTATAGAATCCCAGAAACTCAGAGCTTGAAGGGACCTCAGGGGCCTCGAGTCCAACCCATGCCTGAACGAAATGCCCAAGGAGTAGGGTTTGCTTGGACACCTCCAGGGAAGGGGATCCCACTACTTCAGAGGCAGTCTATTTCGCTTTGAGACGCCTAAATGTCCCTCATTGTTAGGAAATTCTTTCTCATATCAAATTTAAATTTGTGTCTTTGTAACTTCCTCCCACTGTTCCTACTACTGCCCTCTGGGGCCAAGCAGAACAAAGCTAATCCCTCTTCCGCATGAGAGCCCTTTAAATATTTGAAGACAGCTACTATTCTCCCTCCCCCCAAGTCTTCCCTAGTTTAAGAATTCTCAGTTCCTTCCACAGTTCTTCTTGTGGCGGGTTTTCCCCCCTCCCAGCCTTCATAGCTTTCTTGGGCTATTCTCCAGCTTGGCACAGGCTTTTGCCGGTTGTGGTGCCCACAACCAAAGGCAGTACTGCCCGGGGATGTAATTCAAGGGGATGAGCACAGTCCTTGTTCCCTGAGGTCGCTACCATTTCAAGTTGCCCAGTTTGAAGTCCTGGAATCGTTCTTGTCTGTTCCCTTTTCTTTTCTTCCCATGTCTAATGGGTTGTCCAATTTTCTGGATTCTACCTCTACAACATTTCTCCCTTCCATTTCTTTCTTTCACCTTACTCAGCTCCCACTCTGTGTTACTGCCCCACCCCCACCTCTAGCCTGGACTCTTGGAATCTCCCATTTGGTCTCCCAGTTTCAAGTCTCTCCCTTCTCCAATCTCCCCCCACCCCCAGCTGTCAAAATAATTTTCCCAAGGCACACATGTGACAACGTCATTCCCCTTCTCAAAAACCTGAAAATATGGATTCCTTACACTGCCATTTGTGGTTCTCCAAAGCCTGGCTCCCAGCTACCTTTGCAGCCTTATTTCTTATTCCTCCTTTTCATAAACTTTTAGTGTTCCAGCCCAACTGGACTATAAGCCATAGTCATTCAGGGTGAAACTTAAATACTCCTTTTCCAAATGGGGGCTTTAGTTGGGATTCCTGATGAATGTCACCTTGCCACACATTTTCCTGTCATCATGATTCCAGTTACAAGTGGCTCCTCGGCTGTTGAATGTTGAGTGCTACCAGTATGTGGCCTTCTCAAATTCATCCAGACAGCACAAGGCAGTGTCATCCTTGTGCTGGAGAGCCTGCTGTGTTTGGGGACAGTGTCACTGATGGGAGTGGGGGCAACAGGTGGCAGGGGGGCTGTTTGCTGTTTTACCCCATTTGGGGATTTTGCTTGGAGTAACTTGCTTCTCTAAGTAGAGAACCTTCTTTGGGTGGCTGCTGTTCCTTGAGAAGGGCCTAGATTAAGGACTTTACACTCGCCCAGTTAGGACACTGACCTCACATCTCACTGACCTCACAGCTGTCAAATGCTGATGTAGACTAAAGCAGAGCTTTAAAAAGGATATTAGGTGTTTGTGTTCATTCTGGTGTAAAATCTGACCCATTCACTTCTGATTTTCTGCCCTACTTGTGGCAATGCTGTGCAATGGAAAGATTTCTTGGCTTGAGGTTAGAGGAGCTGGATTTGAATCTAGCCTCTTCCATTTGCCATGTTGGTCTCATCCGGCTTGCTGCCCCGCCCCCCAACCTCAAAAATGAGTGGGGTTGGACTAGAATTGATTTCTGAGATATTTTCCACCTCTAAATGCTATGATCTTATAAAAATATGAGATGATAGATTGTGGTGTATGTGCAGGCATAGACAAGACATAGACTTTGGGTTCACCCACCTCATAGAGAGAGAGAGAGAGAGAGAGAGAGTGGGAGAAAAGTTCTTTTTAGGTGACTAGCGAGCAATGGGGAAATTCAAGCTTTTGCCTGAGCATACCAGGAATATTTCTTACTACTTCAATGGAAGTCTTTTCATAATACTTCAATTGAGTACCTAGATGTAGTTTCCTCCCCGCCCCCAAGCACATGTGGGTTATCCAGAGATAAAAAACTACCCCAGATTCAAGGCCCCCACTCAGAACCAAAGCTTCTGAGCCCCAACTCATGTGTTTCCTTTTACCAGCCAGCCAAAGGGCAGTTCAAAATAGAGGCATTTACTCAAACAGTATAGTGAGTAAAGGGACAAAAAAAAAATCCTCTCTTGGATATTTGGGGTGCACTTTCCCACGATGAATATACCACCAGGGGATACCAGTGGAAGGAAACACCCACCAAAAACCCACATAACAAGGGAACGTACATGCAAGGAACACAGCTGGCCAGGGAGCATGCATGAAGGGTCTAAACATGGGGAGCACATGTGGCCTGGGTAATTTATGCCTCTGACACTGAAGAGATGCCTCTGTCCTCTGGTGATATCATCTTGCTTCTCTCTGTGGGGTGTCATTCTTCACTCTCCACAGGCCCCTCCATTATCTCTTCTAGGCGCCATGGCCTGTCTGGCCGTTGCTAGGCTGCTCTTCTTTACCCTCTGCTCCCCCCCCCCACTAAGGTAAAGGTAGTAGAAAGGTACTTCTTAAAAGTGGCAGGTTGATGCCCTTCTAGGACATAACCACACAGGCTTATGAGCCAAGTGACCATTAAAAGCCAAAAGAATGCCCCCAGACTATAATCTGCACTATTCCTTTATGTGGCCCTAGAGATCATCTAATCCAGGACTCATTTTTTTTTTGTCCTGGATCCCTTTGGCCATCTGTAAAGCTGCAGTGAAAATTATCCCTTCTCAGGACAATTTTTTAAATGCATAAAGTAAAGCGCACAGGATTTCCAAGGAAATCGATTCTGTTGAAAAATAGTTACCAATATATTTTTGTAAGTTCCTAGACCCCAGGTTAGGAACTCCTAACCTAGTCCAACCGCCTCATTTTATAGCAGATGAAAATGAGGCCCAGAGACACTCACTTAGGGTCATTCAGTGATCACGCAATAACCTCCACCTAGTGGGAACTGTAGGCCTCTCTTCTACAGCCAGCTTGCGGGTGGGGGAGAGTGGCCTTTGTGTAGGGCTAGTACAGATGGAGAGGGAGGGATTCATGGAAAGGGGAATGCATGGGCAAAGGGACAGAGAGGAGGGACCAGTGGAGAGGGGACATCCCCTCCCCTCTCTAAATGACCCTGTCTTCTCTCTGTGTCCCACACATCATCATGCTTCTCCCCACCTACTAGGCTCTCCCTTCTCCTCTGTCCCCTGTCTATAGTAGGTTATATTCACTAGTGAAGACAATCCTGGCCTAGAGAGAACATATCAGAGCCACTATAACAAGTCTGGCCAGAGTCATGATCCCTCAGAGTCTCCTCAGTCATATCTTCTGTACCTATATCAACCCAGCTTCTTTGCAGGTACACATGATGGGACTTACTTCATGAGATCATAGGATTTGAAAGTGGAACTGACGTTAGAGAATATCTAAGCCAATCTCTTCCTTTTGTGTGAGAAGAAAGTAAGCCTCCAGAGAGGGGCTGTAATTTACCCGAAGCCACACCAGAGGTGTAAGTAGCCAAGTCAGGTTTGGACTCCAAGCCCAAATCCATTGCTCTTGTCACTAGACTATAGCTACCACTCATTTATTCTGCTAGATGCCTAACCAATACTCCTTTATTTTTTAAAATTATTTTTATTTATTTCATTAAATATTTCCCAATTACATATAAAAAATTTAACAATCTTTTTTTAAACTTTTGAATTCCAAATTCTCTCTCTCCCCCCTCCCACCGCTGACCCCTCCTTGAGAAGGCAAGCGCTTTGATTTTGATTATACATGTGAGCTCATGCAAAACATATTTTCATATTGGCCATGTTGAAAAAGAAAACACAATCAAAATAAAATAATAAAAATAAACTAAGTTTAAAAAAGTATGCTTTAATCTGCATTCAGAGTTCATCAGTTCTCTCTCTGGAGGTGGATAGCATTTTTCATCATGAGTCCTTTGGAATTATCTTGGATCATATTGCTGGGAATAGCTAAGTCATTCACAGTTGGTCATCATACCATGTTGTTGTTATTGTGTATGATGTTCTCCTGGTTCTGCTCATTTCACTTTGTGTGAATTCATATATGTCTTCCCAGGTTTTTCTGAAACCATGTTGCTCATCATTTCTTATGGCACAATAGTATTCCATCACAATTGTATACTACAACTTGTTCAGCCATTCCCCATGGGTATGGGTATCCCTTCAATTTCCAATTCTTTGCCACCACAAAAAGAGCTTCTATAAATATTTTTATACAAATAGATCCTTTTCCCTTTTCTTTGATCTCTTTGGGTAACAGGATTGGTATTGCTGGGTCCAAGGGTATGTACAACTTTATAGCCTTTTGGGAGTAGTTCTAAATTGTTCTCCAGAATGGTTGGACCAGTTCACAACTCCAGCAACAATGCATTAGTGTCCCAGTTGTTCCACATCCCCTCTGGCATTTGTCATTTTTCTTTTCTGTCATGTCAGCCAATCTGACAGGTGTAAGGTAGTATCTGAGAGCTGTTTTAATTTGCATATCTCTAATCAGTAGTGATCTAGAGCATTTTGTCATGTGACTGTTGGTAGCTTTGATTTCTTCTTCTGAAAACTGCCTGTTCATATCCTTTGATCATTATCAACTGGGGAATGGTTCTTATTTTTATAAATTTGGCTCAGTCTCCTATATATCTGAGAAATGAGACCTTTACCAGAGAAACTTGTTACGATGTTTTTTTTTTCTCAGTTTCCTGTTTTACTTCTAATTTTGGCTGCATTAGTTTTGTTTGAGCAAAAGCTTTTTAATTTCATGTAATCAAGATTGTTTATTTTACTTCGCATAATATTCTCTATCTCTTGTTAGTTCATAAACTCTTTCCTTATCCATAGATCTGACATTTTTCCATGCTCCCCTAATTTACTTGTGATATCACCTTTTATGGCTAAATCATTTGTCCATTTTGACCATTTATCTATTATCTTGGTACACACTGTGAGATGTTGGTCCATGACTAGTTTCTGCCAAATTGCTTTCCATTTTCCCAGCAATTTTTTCAAATGTTGAATCCTTACTCCCAAAGCTTGGATCTTTGGGTTTATCAGACACTAGTTTACTATGGTCATTTATTACTGTGTATTGTGGATCTTATCTGTTCCATTGATCTACCATTCTATTTCTTAGCCCATAGCAGTGTTGTGATGATTACAGCTTTGTAATATAGTTTAAAATCTGGAACTGCTAGGCCACCTTTCTTTACATTTTTTTTCATTAATTCTCTTGCTATTCTTGACCTTTTGTTCTTCCAGATGAATGTTGTTACTATTTTTTTCTAGTTCTAAAAGATAATTCTTTGGTAGTTTGATTGGCATGACACTGAATAAGTAAATTAACTTAGGTAGAATTGTCATTTTTCATTATATTAGCTCAGCCTGCCCATAAGCAATTAATGTTTCTCCAATTGTTTAGATCTGACTTATTTATGTGAAGTATTTTGTAAGTGTCTTCATATGATCCCTAGCTTTAAGGAAATTGGTCTATAGTTTTCTTTCTCTGTTTTTGCCCTCTCTGGTTTAGGTATCAAAACTATATCTCTGTGATAAAAGGAATGTTGTAGGACATCTTCTTTACTTTTTTTTTTTTTCAAAAATTTATGTAGCATTTGGGATTGTTTCTTAAATGTTTGGTAGAATTCACTTATGAATCCATCTGGTCCTGGAGCTTTTTCTTAGGGAGCTCATTGATGGCTTGTTCAATATCTTTTTCTAAGATAGGGTTATTTAAGTATTTTATTTCCTCTTCTTTTAATCTGGACAGTTTATTTATTTATTTTTTTGGGTAAATAGTCATCCATTTCACTTAGATTGTCAGTTTTATATAATTGGGCAAAATAACTCCTACTACTTCCTTTAATTTCATCTTCATTGGTAGTACATTAATTCTTCTCAGTTTTTGATACTAGTAATTTGGTTTTCTTCTTTCTTTTTGAAAATCAAATTAACCAATAATTTGTCAATTTTATTGTTTTTTTCCATAAAACCAGCTCCTAATTTTATTTAATAGTTCAATGTGTGTGTTTTACTTTCAGTTTTATTAATCTCTCTTTTGATTTTCAGGATTTTCATTTCGGTGTTTAATTGGGGATTTTAATGTGTCCTTTTTCAATTTTTTTTTTAGTTGCATGCCTATTTCATTGAATTTACCCTAAGTCCTGCTTTGGCTGCATCCCACAAATTTTGGAATGTTGTCTTATTGTCGTCATTCTCTAAGTTATTGATTGTTTCTATGATTTATTCTTAGATCCACTCATTCTTTAAGATTATATTTAGTTTCAAATTAGCTTTTAATTTATGCTTCCACAGCCCTTTATAAATGTAATTTTTACTGCATTATTGTCTAAGAAGGATGTATTAAATATTTCTGCTTTTCTGCATTTGGTTATGAGGTTTTTATACCCTAATACATGTTCAATTTTTGTGAATGTGTCCTGTATAGCTAGGAAAAAAGGTATACTCCTTTCTATTTCCATTCAGTTTTTTCTAGATATCTATCATATCTAACTTTTCTAAGATTTTGTTTATCACCTTGGCTTCTTTCTCATTTATTTGATGGTTAGATTTATCTAGCTCTGAGAGGGGAAAGTTGAGATTTCCCATTAGTATAGTTTTACTGTCTATTTCCTCCTGTAATTCATTTAACTTTTCCTTTAAGAATTTGAATGCTATGACATTTGGTGCATATATGTTTAGTATTGATATTACTTCATCGTCTATGGTTCCATTTAGTAAGATGTGGTTTCCCTGCTTAGCCCTTTCAGTTAGGTCTATTTTCGTTTTTCCTTTGTCTGAGAACATGATTGCTACCCCTGCCTTTTTTACTTCAGCTAAAACATAATAGATTCTGCTTCAGCCCCCTTATTTTAACTCTCTGTGTGTCTCTGTTTCAAGTGTATTTCTTGCAAGCAGCATATTGTTGGATTCTGGTTTCTAATCCATTCTGCTATCTGCCTCCATTTTGGTGAGTTCATCATGTTCACATTCAGGCCAAACAGAACAAAGTCTAATCTCTTTTCCAAATGAGAGCCCTTCAAGTACTTACGGAGAGACATTATGGCTGATCCTCATAAGCAACAGATTCAAAACCCTTCACTATCTAATCCCTCAATCTTATCAGTGCCCTTCCTAAAATGTGGTGCCCAGAACTGAGAATGTTATGTACCAGGTATAGTCTGACCAGGGCAGAGTACTTACAATGAGCTTATCACTTCCTCATTCTTGAAAGCTGTGCTTATGCCCAATATTTCATTAGCTTTTTTTTGGCTACCATATCACACTCTTGGTTCATATTGAGTTTGAAGTCCACTAAAAAAAAAAGTCCACCCTCACAGCTTTTTCAGACAAATTTCTGTCTAATTATGTCTTTCCTTTCTTATACTTATGAAGTTGAATTGTTCAACACAAGTGTAAGACTTGATATTTATCCCTGTTGAAATTCATTTTATTCCATTTGGCCCAATACTCTAGCTTATCAAGATATTTTTGAATCTTGACTCTATTGCCCAGTGTATTAACTATCCCTACTCAGTTATGTCATTTTCAAATTTGATGAGCACATTATCTATATGTTTATCTAATTGTTGATAAAAAAAAATGTTAACACAGGCTTGAGCATAGATCCCTGGGGTACTGCACTGGAGACCTCCTTCCAAGTTGACATCACACCATTAGTAATTACTTTTTGATTCCAGCCATTTCCTCAATTCCAAATACACCTGATTGTCCTATTTTCTAGTTCGTGCCTCTCCATCTTTCCCACAGGAATAGCATGAGATATTCCATCATTTTCTTAAAATATGAGTAAACTCAATCTATAGCATTCTCCTGGTCTCTTAGCTTAGTAACTCCAACAAAAAAGAAAATTAAAGTTAGTCTGGCATGACCTATCATTGATGAACCCAATCTAGCTGGTTCTCTGTGATCATCTCCTCTTCTTCCAAGTTCTCACTAACCACCTCTTTGATAATACATTCTAAAATTCTTCCAGAAATCAAAGTCAAGCTCACTAGCTGCCTTTGCTTTCAGAATTTCATTCTTGAGAGTGTCCTCTCCCTTCTAGCATTTTAGACCATTAACTTTCTTGGTGGCCCGATTACATGGTTGCTTCATATTGGGCATTCAGGCCCCTAAAACTCCCAGATCATTTTCCAGATGAACTGCTTCAGATGAGGTGACTGGTGCTCAGGTAAGGAAAGTAGCATCCTAAAGTTATACAACTGCAGTGTACCAGGCCTGGGATTCCGAACAACTAGATCTTTGGACTCCAAACCCAGCACTCTTTGTATTACGACCTAGCTTCCAAACCCCCAGTTCTCCACTTATTTCCATCTTTCTCTTCCCTTGCCATCCCTGCTCTTTCTGTGCTTCTGGCACCCACTGTTGTCCTACTCTCTCACTCCCGTTTTTTTTTTTTTCCCCCACTCTGTAAACCTCTTTTTGGGAAATGATTCAGTTAATATGTTCCCACTTAGCTATGAATGGTTTGAGAAGTTTAGGGTTCCTTCTCCCAGGGGGAGTCATGTCAAAACTAATTGTTGGTTTTGGTGTATAGGAAAGAGATCAAATTGAAAAGATTTGTAGAAGTGCTTAGCACAATGCCTGGTGCACAGTAGGCATGATAGAATAGCTTATTCCCTTGTAGGGATGGAGGTAGGAGGTATAATTGGCATCAATGAAATTGAACTGCTGGATCTACCTGTTTAGCAGACTGTCCCAGTCTAGATCTCAGAGGATTGCAGTGGGTAGTGGGAAGAAAGAGAAGGAATGAATTCACCTGATAAATTGTTCCCACCATATCTCTCACTCCCTTCTCCTTTCCATTCCCCAGAGCTAGTTTTGGGAGGCAAAGGTCACAGGTTCTCACAGTAGAATATAGTGAAGTGTCATGGAAAAGGCCTATGTCTCCAAGTCAGAAGACCAAGGTCTGAAGCCTTGCTGTTTCAATGACTAGCTATGGGAACCTGAATGAAATGGCCTTGTCTATGAAATTGAGATGATAATACTTCTATTGCCTACCTCACAAGACTTCTGTGACAAAATGCTTTGGAAAGGTTAAAAAGTGGTATAGAACTGGGAGCTATGATCAATAACAATAATAGATGTAGCTGGGCATTTGTTTGCTTTCAGTGAGTGCAGCAAACAGGAAGCCCCCTATGCTTTATTCAGAACTTATTGCTATCAGTGCTTGGGAAGTAAAGATGAAAAATGACACAGTTCCTACCCTCCAGGAGCTTACATTCGAGTGGAGAAGAAGAGATTGTACATGGACCCAAATAAGTCTATGAGGAGGAGTGAGTAAGAACAAAAGAAGGGGGCATGAGACACATGAGGAAGGAGTGTCCAGTCCAACTGGGGCAATCTAGGAAGGGTTCACGGTGGAGTTGGGCTTCAAAGCAAGAAAAGGCACAGTAGTCAGAGAGCAGAACAAGCTTGTGGAACATGTAGCCATGCAGATTTGCAGCACTGTGTTGTGCACGTAGGAGATTAATGAGAATAAATTTGCAAAGGTGAATAGGAGCCAGACTGGGAAGGGCCTTAAATGCCAGGCTAAGGAATTTGTATTTTATCCTAAGGGCTAGGGGTCCATAAACTACCGACTCTGATTTGGCCAGCTGCCTGTTTTTATATGGCCCTTGAGCTAAAGATGGTTTTTACATTTTAAAATAAAGTTGAACTTAAAAATTTCCAAACTATTCTTAGCTCATGGGCCACAAAATGGCCCAGTTTTCCCATGGGCTGTAGTTTGCCAACCCTTGCTATGGGCAAAGGGGAGTCACTGAAGGTTTGGGTTTTTTGTTTTGTCTTGGGGTGTTTTTTTTTTAAGCAGGATAGTTACCCATGAAACAGAAAAAAATTAATATTGTAAGTGAAGTGAAAGAAGGATTATAGAGAGGAAGAGACTGGAGGCAGGAAGACCAGTTAGGAGGCTACTATAATCTTGAGGGTGAGGAAGAAAGAAAGTCTGAATTAGGGCAATCATAGTAGGAGTGGAATGGAGGAGAGGGATCAAACATAAACACCTTATTAAAAATGGGAGAAGGCCATCAGTTATGTTGCTATCAACAAAAAGTTCAAGGAGGGTGGTAACTGAGACTTGATTTTGAAAAGCAGAGAATCATGTAGTAATTATGGATAAGGCTGTTTTTCTAGGGTGGTCTAGATAAAACCTGAATTATTGGGGGTAGAGGAATGAGTAGATAAGAAGGAATGGAGTCCGGTGGTGTAGACTGTACCGTATCTAGAAGTTTCGTAGCTAAGAGAAAGAGAGAAAGAAAAAAGCATGCAAGCAAGCACCAAGTATGATACAAAGACACAATTACTATTGCCTGTGCCCTCAGGAAGCTTATACTCTACTGGCATGAAAGGTCAAGAGAAAGATGTGGGGTTCGTTTTGGGGTTAATTTGATTTTGATTTGCTATTAAGGCAACCTGAGCATGAATGTAATTAAGCAGATGGAGGAAAGAGAGACAGAGAGAGAGAGAGAAGGAGAGGGAGGGAGGGAGAGACAGAGAGGAAGGAGGAGGAGGAGGAGGAGGACAGGGAGAAGAGGAGAGAGAGGGGAAGGAAGAGAGGAAAAGTGATGATTGGTAGAGCAAGTTACTAGAGGAGGCAGAAGAAGACGGAATCAAAGAAACAGGAAGAGACATCTTTGACAAGCAGTATCTCATTATCTCAAACAGGAAAGAAGAAAGAAAGAGAGAGAGAGAGAGAGAGAGAGAGAGAGAGAGAGAGAGAGAGAGAGAGAGAGAGAGAGAGAGAGAGAGAATGAATGGATGAAGACACTGAGAAGTTTTGATGGTAGGGGGGAAAGGAAATTGAAGGGGCTCAGGTGAGATGGCCAATTTCTTCAGGCCTTTGGCAAGTACCCAGTAGAGCCAGTGATCCTGTCATAGCAGGAGGGTCTTTCTTTTCTAGTGGACTGCTAGGCCTTTACCTTTCAGATTTTAGCCTCTGGAGGTTTAATAAGGGCATTTAAAGACCTGTGAATAACCAGTTAAACCATTTCTTTCTGAAGGCTTTTTTGGTGGTAATGTACTTTCCCCCCTGTAATTAATCAAACCAGTCCCCAAATAGATCAAAAACTTAATTTGACTTGGAAAATAGTCTCAGCCCAATGAAATAAATAAAATCTGGCCCCAAATGTATCCTCTATGCACTCTCAAAGCAAGCAGTCCTCATCTCACTCAAATAATGGAGATTTAGCAACCTGACAACTTCTGAATGTCAGAGAGCCCTTCATGAACATGGGACACTTTCCAAGTTCCATGAGAAAATGACATTTATTTCAAAGGTTAAACTTACAAGTTTAAAAAAATCAAAAAGCAAAGAAACTGTCTCTTACTACAAAAAGAAGTTTTCCAAAATTGGCCAAAAACTAGTTCGTATTTCCATGGATAATGATAATTTACTCTAATGCCCAGGGAAGTAGCAGCTGAACTCCACTAACCAATCCACCACCAGATTTACTGAGCCTCCTTCTGTCTTTTTCTCTTACTTCTCATCTCCCAGATTTTTCCCTTTGCTTCCTTCATACTTTGCCTTGGCACCAAAATCTCTCTCATATCTTTCTTTCTACTTCCTGTCCCCACTGCTTCCTCCATCATTCTAACTGTCCCATCAAGAAATTGGTTATGATATATAGAACCAATGTAATTATTGGTTGGACCTGTCGAGCATAATTTTATGTTCTCTGTTCTCATTTTGTAAAAAGCTAATAAACTGAACATTTTCTATTGCTCTCAGAAAGTGAATTAAATTGTTTTTTGTTTGTAGATTCCATGTCCCCTGCAAACCCTACCCCATTCAGTGGCTTATGAGAGAGAAAAATACCATCCTGGCTCGACAGGCTCCCACCATTTATTTCCCATCCAGAATAGAAAAATAGTAATCATGGTGACCACTGTTAGATAGTGCTTTAAGGTTTACATATAATGGTAGCGCTACTGTGGGTAGAATTTGGCTACTGCCAATGTTCTTTCAGGGAAAAAAGTAAAAAGAAGTTCGAAGAGATTGAAGTATTTCTATTCCCCCAAACTAGAGGAAACCAAATAACATGGTAGAAAGCTCAGTTAAGGACCTATACATATGGGGCTTATTCCTGTTTTTTTTCCCCAGCAGTTTCTAAACTCTCTATTAGTTTAAATCTCCAATTGCAGAGATTTTTTTTTCAAATGTCATTTTTTTTTTCTTTTCTATCCCAAAGGTCAGATTGTTTTTGGTCCATTAATAGTTGTAGTCTATACCTGCTCCATCAGTATTCTCACAAAAGCCAAGGGAAATGGAGAAGGAACCTGCCCTTGGGTCATGTGCAATTTTGATTTTTCTGACATAGTGCTCCATTATTAGCAGCCACATAGCATCACTGAGAAAATATTGGTATTAAAGAGACGTGGGCTTTTGTTTCAGTAAGCAACTTGAGATCATGGAAACTCCTACACAATTTTCTAAAATTTAATCTGGCCCAATAGCTTTCTCCCGTTCAGTTTCTGCTTTAATAGCTAGATTTCCTGAAGTGGTGAGGTCTTCCATCACCCTAGCGCCTACCACAAATCGTAGCCTGATGGCCAGTCTTTACATGTACTTACCCAACCCCTCAGGAAGGTCACTGCAAAGCCTTCCATGTCAATCTTCCTCAAGGTATGGGGAGGACCCCAGGCTCCCCCAGGGATGTACTACTTTGCTACAAAGAACATTTACCTGGCTTTCTTGCCCTCTCTCCTGTCGCCACACTAAGCTTTAGAGCCACAACGTAAAGGCCAATTGGGGAACTTCAGGCAGGTGGCCCTGGCTCTTCTCTGGAGGAAATGGAAGAGAGGATGCTGCTGCTTCTGCCTTTAATTGTGGCTATGGGCACTTCCTAATGGCTTGCCATCGGCAGCCCAAACTGCCTGCCTCCCTGATTGTGTTAGCATTTTCCATTTAAGAGCCATTATCTATACTGAATTGCTTCAAGTGGCAACACAGACCCTGTGGGGAATGAAAAATGATTGGGATGTTTAGGGAACATGGTCATGGTTTGTTAAACGAGTAGAGAACATGTCTCTAAAACATTTGAAAGTTCCAGTGGTAGGATTTATTCATTCAGTAAACATCAATTGAGGGCCTTGTGCTGGGGGTAGGGTACCAAAAAATATATATAAGATATGGTTCTTACCAGGGGGATGCTGGTAAATGTTTTAACAACTGGCTTGAAATGCTTCCAAGTTTAATCTGCATTATTCATATTTCTTCATCCCAATTTACGTTTCGACAATCAACAAAACATCAAACCCTGATTTGGAGCCTTCTGGGCCGATATGGGCTGACTCCAGCACACCTCTGGTCCTTATTCTCACAGAGCTTAGTCTACAAGGTGAGATAGGATTACAGATATAAAGTTGGGACCTTAGAGGTCATCTAGTCTAATCTTATTTTACATGTGAGGAAATTGAGACCCAAAGAGGTCAAATGACTCATCCAAAGTCACCCAGGCATTAAGTGACAGAACATTCTTGCCATAATACTATGCTGCCTCCCCACACGTACAAACAGCTACACTATCCGGCATGATAGCCAGGAATGATCACCCCTTCCTTTGAACTGTCCCTAAAACACTGAGCACTTCTTTACTTTCTTGTCTAGAAAAGGAACTCATCAAATCCCAGTAGAGCTGTTGTATGAATGCAGAAAGAAGGCCCATCCATCCATATGATAGGAAGTAGTTTGTGCTAAGTGCCCCTTGAGGAGAGCAGAGCCCTACAGGGGTTCAGAGGAGGGACCAGCTGGGTGATCAGAGGAAGCTTCTTCTGAAGAGTTGAGCCTTGAAGGATGGGCAAGCAATCGATGGGCAGAGGGGGTGGGGAGGCGGAGGGTAAAGCAAAGGATGGGGATGCAAGGTGCTGGGCACAGCTTGGCCTCATAGCAAAGTTTCAGTGGGCCATGTGGGCATTTTCTCCCTGGCCATGCCTATACTTACCTAAAAAGAAAGCACAAATAGACTCCATTCATAAACGCCAGGGGGTAGGAAGGGAGGAGCCTGGGTTGGAGGGAGTTGAAGGTGGAGGGTGGGGGAACAAGCAATGCATTTTTATGCCTTAGAGAGAGAATTAACTGATCATAAATCCCAGGTAATCTGTTTTTCTCCTGTTATGCAATGAATAACCACTTGTTCCAATTTTGGAAGTAACACCTCACAATGCTGAATAGAGTAACAGGCGGGGATAAGCCCATTCACTCTGTTTGGGAAGGTGGATATGTGTGACTCATACCTAATTCCCAAGGACAGAAGCAGCTCTCCTTAGGCGTGAGTGGAAAAGGACTAGCCAAGTCCTACAGCACTAGAATCCTGTGAAAGAATGCATGGATGGCTTATGTAAACTGCCAGGTATTTATTAAACTCGCTCAATAAAGCGAGCATTTATTGAGTGCCTACTATTTGCTTTATATTCTAATGAGGAAGACAACATGTACATTTATAAGTATATACAAGACACATACATATGTTTTTTGTTGTTCATTTGTGTCCAACTCTTTGTGACCCCATCTGGGGTTTTCTTGGCAGAGATCCTGGAGTGGTTTGCCATTTCCTTCTCCAGCTCATCTTATAGATGAGGAAACTGAGGCAGACAAGGTGAAGTGACTTGCTCAGGGTCACACAGCTAGGAAGTGTCTCAGTCAGATTTGAACTCAGGAAGAGGAGTCTTCCTGACTCCAGGCCTGGCACTGAAACTGTACACTGCAGCACCATCTGACTGCCCATACACAGGTTTGTATAAAACAAATATAAAGTAAACACAAAGTAAACTTGGAAGGGATGGCACTACTATCTGGGGGACCAGGAAAGGCCCCATGAAGAAAGAGGCACTTAAGCTATCTTGAAGGGAACTAGGGATTCTAAGAGGTGATGGTGAGGAGGGAGAGCAATACAGGAATGAGGGGCAGGTGCTGCAAGGGCATGGAGGTGAGAGACACAATATTATATGTAAATAGTAAATAAGGAAAGCATGGCTAGACTGCAGGGCACAATTACTCTGATTTTCCTCCTGAAACATTCATGGGGCTTGAGAGGTCCTGAAATGTCTCCATATCACTTCTCTCCACCATCAGATTTCTCTTTTGGAACCTCCCCCTGCTCCAATCACAGGGTGAATTTGTGATGAGACTTCCCAGTGGGCATGGTGCCATTAGAACTACAAAACACCTCAGAGATGCTTAGGCTAACTGCCTCATCCTACAGAGTAGAAACCTTTGAGGCCCCGAGAAGGAAGCTTTATTACCCCATGTCACAGAGACAGTGGGTGGCAAAGTGATACCTAAAAGCCAGGCCTCCTAATTCCTGGGGTTTCTTTCACCCATGCTTTTTAAGCAAAGCCTAGATGGGTGTGCTGGAATGGCTTTGGATTGGACTGGATGTATATTCTGAGAGTCTGTGCCTCCCAGGCCAGTGCCCTTTCTACTCCACTATTTCCTGACTTGAGAACCTCTGGAATTAGTGTAGTTACTTTCCAAACTTTAAAGCGTGATATAAATGGAAGCTATTATTAATATTCACAGAATCTCAAACTTGGAAGGAACCCTAGTGGCAATCTACTCCAACCCATGCCAAAAAAAGACTCCCGACTACAGCATACCCAACAAGTGATGTCATTCAGTCTTTGCCTGGAGACCTCCAGTGACGAGGAACCCACTACCTCCTGAGTCAGCCCTTCTACTTTGGGATGGCCCTAATTGTTAGCAAGTTTCTTCCTGACATTAAGCCTGCCTGTGCTTCTTTGTAACTTCTAATCATTGCTCCTGGTTCTGCCCTCTGAGGCCAAACAACGAAGTGAATCCCTCTTCCATATGACAGGTCTTTACATACTGTATTTGAAGGCAGCTGAGTCTGTCCCCACTGAGTATTCCTTTCTCCAGCCTAAATAACTGAACCTCAAATGACATAGCATTGAGGCCCTTCACCATTCAGGTTGTGCCTGCCTTTAGATATTTTTTTCATTAACACTGCCCTTCTAAACATTGGTGCCCACCTGAACACAGCACCCCAGATAGAGTCTGACTCTACTATCACCTCTTTACTCTTGGAAACTCTTCCTCTGCTCACAGCCCAAGATCCCATCATTTGGTGGTGGTTGGTTTTCCAAGAGGTGGCAGAGGGAGGGCTGCCTCTTTTATTAAGCTCGTAATTCACTAAAAAACACCTAGATATTTTTCAGACAATTTTCTAACTATATCTGTCTGATACTTGTGAAGTTGATTCCTTGAATCCAAGTGTAAGACTTGACATTTATCCCAGTTTAATTTTTTTTTTTAAGAAAAGAAATTTAGTGTCCCTAGATTGCCCAAGTTGGAGGTGCAGAAGCTGCCCACAGGCCTGGGCTCAGTCTTGGACCTGCTTGGTCTTCATTGTGAACTGGTTTGCCTCTCCTTAAGGAAGCTGAAAGCTCACTGTATTAGTGATGACCAGCTTAGCCCAACATCCTCAGAACTCCTGAGATTGAGACATCCGCCAGCTTCAGCCTTTCTGTGAATTGCAATTACAGGGGGGTACCACCATACCCAATTTAACCTTCAACTTATTCAGTTTAGCCAAATACTCTAAGCTGCAAAGATCTTTTTGCATCCTGACTCTGTCATCGAGTGTATTGGCTGTCCTGCCCAACTTTCTGTCATCTTCAAATTTAATAAGAACATTAACTATGCCTTTTTCTAAGTCACTGATAAAAATTTGTACCAGCATGGGTCCAAGTGCAGATCCCTGGGGCACTCCAATGGAGACTTTCTTCCAAGATGACCTCAAACTATTAATAACTACTCTCTGAGTCCAGCCATTCCACCGGTTCCAAATCCATCTAATTGTCCCATCCTGTAGCCAATATCCCTCCATCTTTTCTGCAAGAATAGCATGATATATATATATATAAACTTGTATAAGATCTAAATAAGCTATATTTACAGCATTCCCTTTATATGCTAGTTTGATAGTCCTGTCAAAAAAGTAAACAAGGTTAGTCTGGTATGACCTGTTGTTAATGATCAACCCTTCCTCATTAGATATTCACTAACATCTCTTGGATGTAACCTAGAATCTTCACAGGATCCAAAGTCAAGCTCACTGGTTTATGGTTTACAGTCCAGTGACACAAGTCCTCCACCCTGGGGCACAGACAGGCCCAAGGGGATATGAGAAGGCTCCAAAACTACTATCAAAGATACAGCTGGTATGAGCCTTGTGACACTGTCATCACTACCTGATCCTTTGGTGTGATGAGGGCAAGACCTCCAGCAGTTTGCAGCACAACCCAATGCATAAGACTTTTCCCAGGGACAAAGACCCACAGGAAAGGTCACCCAGGTAACCACATTCTCTGGAGTCTGACAGCTTTGTCACCTGGTGATCTTGCTTGCTATCCTTTTAAACAACTCAGCTTGGTGGCCACAACGTAAGGGCCAGTCTAACACTGTCCTACACCTGGGCTTTTTCTGCTTTTATAAGCTGCCTGCAGGCAACTTCAGAGTAAGAGAGAGGCCGATGCCCTCATTAGGGCTCTTGGCAATAGCTGCTACCTGCCTCACCCCTCCATCCGTTGCCCTGCCTGCCCGGTCGCAGGAACAGTGCTATTCTCAGCAATACTGACAAGGCTGTTAAAGGGGCAGCAAGTTTTCCTGAAAGTTAGCTCTGAATAACTGTGGCTTCACATTGTTGATTTGTGTGCCTTGGCCCAACAGCCGAGCCCACAGGAACCCTTCCAAGGTATTACAGGTTGGAAGGACTGCTCTATAGACTTTCCAGAAGAGTTTCCGAGCTAACCTGATTGATTAGCGTCCCACATTCTCATAGCCACCCCTAGCCGGCCAGGAGTCGAGATGCAGGAAAACCTGATTATAATCTGGAAACAATGAGAAACTCAAACATCTGCAGGGTGAAGGAAGTCTCCCAGATGAGAGAAGCTGGCTTCTTCTGATTGGTGATTATTTTAGGAACAAATCCCTTTACACAAAAGTCCCCAAACAGGCTGTAGTTGATAAAATGATAGATTTCCAAATAGAATGCTAGGAAGAGAAAATAGTCAAATGAGTGGTAATATGCTGAATACTCTTGACTCTTAATTAATTAATTAATCCCAGTGTTCCCTAAATCTAGAGTTTGCTTATAAAAAAACAACAGAAAACCACAAACATCCACAGTTTAAGAGTCAGTGGTAGATCAATTACCAAGGCATTTTGTTCGTAATTTCCATACCTACTATCTGCCCAGAATTTAAGGCATTGAAAAAGTACTGGACTAGGAAGCAAAAGACTTGGGCTTGAGTCCCACTTCTACTACTTGAAAGTGTATGACCTTGGGTAAGTCATTTCACATCTTAGGAGTCTCTATTTGCTCATCTGTCAAGTGGAAATACTCAATTCAATAAAGCATTTGTTACATTCCCATTCTATGTAATGCTTTGTGCTAGGCACTCTGAGAGAGACAAGGAGCAAGGACCAGTCTGCTGGGACAAGCAGGGTATCATAAGCACATGAGTTAGAACGATTAAGTAAAGTCCAAACAGAGAGACCTGAGAGCTTTAAATGGAGAGGAATCTATGAGAATCAGGTGAGATAATGCATGTGAAGGCATTTTGTAGAAGTTGAAGCTCTAGACAAATTAAGGTATTGAGACTATTGCTGTTGTGAATAACAAAAATAGCCCCTGTGTTTCAAGAACTAGATGGCAAACAATGAGGAAAATAGAAAACAGTATACAATTACATCTCAAAAGATTAGACAATTGGGCTGAATCCAATAAGATCCATCTGATGAGGGAAGGCAGCATGATACAGATGAAAGCACTGGCTCTGGAATCAGGGGGCTCAGGTTCAAATCCTACTGGTGAAGCTCACCACCTATGGGACCCCAAGCAAGTCACCTATCCTTCCTGGACCTCAGTTTACTAATCTATATGATGAAAGTATATGGGGCAGGTAGGTGACACAATGGGTAGAGTACCAGGCCTGGAGTCAGGAAAACCTGACTTCAAATCTGGCCTTAGACGCTTACTAGCTGTGTGACCCTGGGCAAGTCACTTCACCCTGTTTGCCTCAATTTCTTCATCTGTAAAATAAACTGGGGAAGGAAATGGCAAACCACTCCAGGATCTTTGGCAAGAAAACCCCAAATGTGGTCATAGAGAGTCAGACACAGGTGAAATAATTGAACAACACAAAAAACACAACACTGAAGGTGTTGAACTAGATAGCCTCAGAGGTCCCTTCCAAGTGTGGGGTAGACTCTAAGCAAACTAAGAACACAGAGAAAGGAATTAACATTGGAGGATGATGTGGTAGCTGAAGGTTCTATGGAAGAAGAAGGATTTGAGCTTGGCTTAAAAGCTGGTCAGATGTCAGTTGGCAAAGGCATTGAAGGTAATCAGAACATTATGGACAAAGGTACACAGACAAGGAGCAGGATGTATCTGGGGGCAATGGGAATGTGTATGCAACATAAAAACCAACCAGGAGAGAGTGCCGAAAAAGGGATTGGGTGGTGGGGTATCCCCAGTCAGGCTGAGAGAGGTAAAAGAGGGTGATGACTAAGAATAATCCATTGGAACATTTCCAATGGTGGGAGCAGGAGGCAGAATCCATACCTCATGGATTAAGAAGGAAATGGACAGATAGAAAATCAAGGCATCAAATGTAGCCCATATGTTTGAGGGGATTGCCAGGGGAAAAAAGGAGGAGAAAAATATTTCTAGCAGCATTTTCTTGTTTTAGCAAACACAATGTTATTTTGGACACAAAACGGGTCCCCATTCTTTGGGGAGTTGCTGAACAAGCAGTAGCATAAATGAATGTCATGTGATACTGTATTTTAAGAAATATCAAATATGAAGAATTCAAAGAAATGTGGGAAGACTGGTAGGAACTGCTGCAGAATGAAATAAGCAGAACCAAGAGAATATACAAAAGGCCACAATAATGTGAGGAAAGGCAACACTAAAAGAACTCAGATCTTGACTCCAGACATACCCCCTTCTTCCTAGTAGAGAGGTACCAAATAAGTCTTATTCTGTCAAATATGGCTAGTGGGTTAGTTTGGTTTGCTTAACTGTACTTCTGTTACATGGCAGTGTTCTATTGGTAATGGGTAGAGCTTATTGGTAAATCATAGCAATATTTAAGAAATCAATATCAAAATATTTAGAAACAAATGAAAGGCTAAGTTAGATTACTATGAATGTCTGAAGTTATGCGAGTTTCTAGACACGGTTTCTCATTGGTGTAGTGAGTGGAAACAGAACAGCCAAGCTATCCCACCAGAAGGAGAAATTATCAAGAAATCCAAGAAGAAATGACAATAACCATGTTTTTCTTGTCCAAATACATCTAAAGAGACACTCAAAAGCCTATGGGCACCACTAGGCAAGGGGTCCAGCTGAAAAACCCAGCTTGTAAGCCCAGTGCACAAACTGGGTAAACCTGGAAACTGCAGCTGCATATCATGGCATCAAGAGAAGGGATCCAGACACAAAATCCTAGGCTAAGAGCACAGCCCATAGAAACCTCCAACCATGTAGACCAGGGGCAAGCCATAGAAACCTGGAACCTATAGCTTGATGCCCTGGGTCAGAGGGTGGACCGGGGATAAGGCAGAGGCACTTGAGGTCTGTATATGTGTTGCTTGGAACCCAGAAAAGAGTCATGAGACAGCAAAGCTCAGACCAGATGGGCAGAGATCAGGCCATGCCCTATATTAGACTGTGCACTAAGGGTTCTAAACATTGGCATCTCACTGGCCTGAATTGTCTCTGAGATCCATGAGGAACACAGTGCTCAGTTCTCAGTGGAAGCAGTGAAGACCCAAGATAATACAGATTAAGACCAAACAAGGCCTCACTATCCCTTCTCTAAGTGTGTAGGACCTGGCTCTAGCAAAAAGTCCCAATTCAGGAAGGCACTAGGCTAGAATAAGGCAGAAAATGAGTAAACAAAAGAAGAAAGAAATGATAAAGAAATACTATGAATTCACTGATGCCCCAAGACACAAATCCAGAAGAGAAAAATGTCATGGCATCTACAAGAAATTCCTCAAACAAAAACACTTAGCCCCAACATCTAAAACTCATGGAAAAAAATGAAGCAAGAGTTTTAAAATATTTAGAATGATATTTAAAAAAATAGGCACTCTAGAGAAAAGAATTGGAAGGAGAATATACAACTTAGTAAGGATGTTTAAAATCCTATCCAAATGATAGCACCCTGAAAATTAGAGTAAACCAAATAGAAATAAGTGATTCCATGAGACAAAAAGAAATAATAGTACCAAATCAAAAGACTAAAAAAATGAGGAAAAATATGAGGTATCTCCTATTAATAATTCTGACCTGGATAAGAAGTAAAGGAAAAAATAATCTAAGACTCATTGTTCTACTTGAGAAAGATTTTTTTGTTAAAGCTTATTCCTGATGAAAATACCAGAACTAAGTAGATACTTTGAAATGCAAACAGAAGATTCAAGAGAAGCATAGAAAGCTAAATACATTTAAATAATTGAAAGGGACTATACAATGATGAAGTGTTTACATTCCAATAAGGAGGTAAGAAACAAATGTCCCCTCCGAACCCTAATGTCTTCAAGGGTCATAGAGGGAGTTAATTAAGACAGATGCCCTGGGATTTGATGAACTTAATAGATAGAAAAAAAGGGAGGTAAAATGAAATACACTAGAGGACAAAAGGGATGGAATTTACTTTCTCACTTATTTGGAGCATATAAAAAGAAGGCTACAGAAACCTAAAGGAAGATTGATACAATGATCCAAGACAGTTTCAAAGGACTCATGATGAAAAAATGCCACCCACCTCTAGAGAGAAAACTGATGAACTCTGAGTGCAACTTGAAGTATGATTTTCTCACTTTTTA
This sequence comes from Phascolarctos cinereus, assembly GCF_003287225.1. NCBI lineage: Eukaryota > Metazoa > Chordata > Mammalia > Diprotodontia > Phascolarctidae > Phascolarctos > Phascolarctos cinereus. Next base: position 43,312,915 of record NW_027556291.1, read on the forward strand.
ATTTTTCTTTTTAAAAAAAGATGGCTAATATGGAAATATGTTTTGCATGATTTCAATGTATAATTGATATCATGTTGCTTACCTTCTTAGTGGGCGGAGGAGGAGGTGGGAGGGATGGAGAGAATTTGGAACTCAAAATTTAAAAAGAAAAGAATGTCAAAATAAATAAATAAAAGGTAAAAAAAAAAAAGAAACCTAGAGGAAGCAGTGGGAGGACACAGGCATCCCATGAACCTCACTTTCCTCTGAACTGAACATACATATGCACATGCACACACTAACATGAATGCATCAAGAGTTTGGTAGAGAAATATATTAAACTTGATAGAGAGACAGATAGAAACAGGGAGAGGGAGGATTAAGAGAGAGAATAGAGTCAGGGAGGGATTAGTCATAAGCAAAACTAATTCTAAATTTGAAAGGTAGAGCATGAGGCAGTGATTTAAAGGAAAGAGAGGGTAAGAGCCTGTCATCAGGGACTGGGTGATGGGGAAGAGAATAGGGGCAGTGGACTGGAAGCAGAGTGTATTAATTATAGATCACCAGTGTTAGTTGAGCACACTTCTGTAATCACCCTTTTCTTTGTAAATGATACGGAAGGCAGTTGGGGAGGAAGGGAGAAATGAAATAAACAATTAACAATCATAATCGTGGACATAAATAAGTTGAGCTCTGCTATAAAAAGGAGGTAAGTAGCAGTATGGATTGGAAAACGTAACCCATCAAAATATTGTTTACAAGAAACAGTATATTATTTACATAGTTGAAACATAAAAATTCACACAAAATTAAAATAAGATACTGGAGTATAATCTATTATGCTTCAGGTGAATTCAAAAAGCAGTATGATCAATCATGATATCTGAAAAAAGAAAGAGTAAAAATGACTTTATTAAAAGAAATAAATCAGGAAACTATTCTATGCTTAAAGGTACCATAGACCATAAATTAATACCAATATTTAATATACATATACCAAATTTATAGCATTGAAATACTTAAAGGAAAAAATAATTTATAGGAAGAAATAGGCAGAAAATCTATAATAGTTGGGGATCTCAATATGCCCCTTTCAGACCTAGACAAATCTAACGAAAGTGAAAGAAGGTAGCAGTTAAAGACCTGGATAGAATTTTAGGAAAGTAAGAAATAATAGATTGCTGTTGATAACTGAATGGAAAAGGAAAGGAGTAAACACATTTCTAAGCTGTGTATGTCACCTTTGTAAAATATGCCCACGTATTAGGGCATAAAACTTCATAAACAAAGGTGGCAGAAAAGCAGAAATATTAAACGTGTCCTTTACTGATGACAGTTCAATAAAAGAGTATGTTCAATAAAGGTTCTTTAAAGAAAGGATTAAATATTAATTGGAGAATGAACAACCTAATAAGGAATTAAAGAATTTGTAAGTCAAAGAACAAATCACAGAAGAAACAGACAATTTCATCAAAGAAAATTACAATGAGACAATATGCCAAAACTTTTTGAATGCAGCTAAAGCAGTCCTTAGGGGAAAATGCATATCTCTAAACACTTTCATTCAGTAAAAGAAAGAAATAAAAGATAAATTAATTGGGCATATAACTAAAAAACACCTAGAAAAGCAATAAATCAAATCCCCCAACTAAACACCAAAATAAAAGTTGAAAATCAAAAAAGAGATTAAAAATTAAAAGAAAAAAGTGATTTTCATTAATAAAACCAAAAGGTGGCCAAAAAATAAACCATTAGCTAGTCTGCTTTTCTAAAAAGAAAATGGAAAGCCAAATTACCCATACCAAAACTGAAAAACAAGAATTCACAACAAATGAGGAAGAAATAAAGGAAATCATTACAAACTAATTTTGCCCAATTACATGACAAGAGAAAAAACTTAAAAAGATATTTATAAAAAATATGAAATACCCAGATTAACAGAACAAGAAATTTAAGGAATTCAAATAACTGGGGGGGAGAGAAATATTTAACTTGCCATAAATCACCTCCCAAACAGGGAAAAATTCAGAATCAGATGGATTTACAAATGAATTCTATCAAATAGCAAGGAACAATTGATTCCAACATTACATAAACTATAAAAATAGGTAAAGAAAGGATCTTACCAAATGTCTTCAATGATATAAATATAGTCTTGATAACTGAACCTGGGAAAGACAAGACATAGAAAGAAAACTGTAGACCAAAGGTATGTTGGTAAATGTTTAACAACTGGATCACTAGAAAAAAAAAAGTAATTTGTAACATACTTTAAAATCTAACACGCTTTTAAGTTTAATTTGCATAAGAATATTTCCTCTATGACTATCTCAAGTCTAGTCTATAAAAAAAAAAACCAAACAAATCAAGCCCTGATTTATGCATTCACTCATTTCCAAGGTATAAATGCTCACACTGAAGATCACATGCTAGCTCGGGTGTGCCTTGCTGTAGACCAATATGCCTAATGAATTTTGAAGCAACATTTTAAAACAAAATATTAGCAATGAGCCTATATCAAAAAGATTATACATTATGACCAGGTTAGATTTTTACTGGGAATGCAGGATTGGTTCACTATTAGGAAAATTAGAAACATTATAGGCTACATTAATAATAATAAAACACAAGTTATATCAATGTATGTAACAAAAGCTTTTAATAAAACTCAAGTCATTACTGTTAAAAATGTTTTAAAGGATAGCAATAAACAGACCTATCCTTAACATGATAAATAGTATCTAAAACTAAGAGCCAGCATTATATGTAATGGAGAATTGCTAGAGACCTTTCCAGTAAGATTAGAAGTAAATCAAGGATGTCAATTGTCATCACTATTATTTGACATAGTTCTAGAAATGCTAGCCATAAAATAAGACAAATTCAAGAAACTGATGGGAAAAGCATAGGCAAAGAGGAAACAAAATATGATGTCCTTAAAGAACCCTAGAGCATTAATAAAGAAACTAACTGAAACAATAAATTCAGCAAACTGGAAGGATATAAATAAACCCACACAAATTGTCAGTCTTACTGTATATTACCATCAAAATCCAGCATTAAGAAAGAGAAATTCCATTCAAAATAATCACAGAATACATAAAATATTTGGGAGTCCACCCACCAAGGCATGTATAGGAACTATACAAAACAACTACAAAGCATTTTATACAGAAATAAAGACAGACCTAAATAATTGGAGAATAGATGGAAGGTAATCTCAGAGTGGTACTAGCAATAATACTGCTCCTCAAGAAAAGAAAGGAGGGCCATTGAAGCATTTAAAAGAAAATACACAGAAGAGAAATAAAAGAACTTCAGGAGGAAACAAAGACAAACAGGACAGTTTTGAAAGTAACATGATGAATATATATATATATATATATATATATATATATATATATATATATATGTATGTATATATAAATTTTACATACAATTTTTTAAAAATTAAGCTATGTGCAATAGATTTGTGGATTCACATATAATCATTTTCCCATTTTACTGTGTAAATGAAATTTTTTTTTCTTTTGGTGTTAAACGTATAATATAAAAAAAAAAAAGAATAGAAATTTAAAACCCAGTGGAAGTAGGCAGTTCAAATAGTGACTCCCATTTTAACAGATAAGGAAACTGAGGTCAGAGAAGTTAATTGGCTTGCCCAGGTTGACACAGTTGATAAGTGGCTGTCAGAAGTGGGCCTTGTGCCCATTTCTCCTGATTCCAAGTCCAATGTTATTTCAGCTATGCCACCTTACCTCCTGGCATTGCCCAATGGGAGTTAGGAAGCTCCTAGGAGGAATTTGAAGAGACAAATTCCAGACAAACATAAGGAAAACAAACCTCTAATAATGGAAGGTATCAAAAAGTTGAGTGAGTTGCCTTGGGCTTTGGTTTAGCTGAAGAAGGTCTCACTAGATATCTTCAAACAGGGCTGGGTAAAAAAGGAGGGCTACATATGCTGTAATGATAATAATAATAAAAGCTCCAGTTTCCTTAGTGTTTTAAGATATACAAACCGCTTTCCTCACATTAAACCTGTGGAGTAGGTGGTGAATTCTTATTATTCCCATTTTTCTGATGTGGAAACTGAGGCTCAGAACAGTATCGTAATTAAAAGCCAGGAATTTCTCCATAGAGCAGGTAAAAAAAAAATTTTTTTTAAGCTGATGCTCCTGATTGTTTCCTCTGTGTTGGAAATGACTTTTCCAGCTTCAGACTTTTCCTGTGAGCATTTTCTTCACACTTGATCCCCATTGATTTCTCACCATTTCTGGCGGAAGCTGAAAGGGCAGTACAATTGGGACAGGTTTCCTTATTGTTCTTTGCATTGCCATGGGAAAAAAAAAAACAGCCCCAAACAAGCCTGTTCTCTTTCAATAACAGCCTTTCCTGAAAGCTTTTCATTCTCCTTCTCTACCACAGCCATCTTTTTGGTTGGGGGCAGGGTAGGGTTATGGTGTCAAGTTTACAAATTTATTTTTAAATTTCTAGCTGAAAAGAGATTTTTATGTATCTTGCCGAGTCAAAGAATGGTAGAGTTGGAAGGTACTTTTGGGATCTGGAAGGACCTTAGGGGTCATCTAGTAACGCCTTGGTGAGTCAGCAGTTTCTGTGTTTAGAAAGGCAGTTCTATTCCTTAGAGGAGGAAACTGAGGCCCAGACAGAGGATGGGATTTGCCTGGGGTAACACAGCAACAATCCAGGTCTCTTGATAGTCCAGAGTTTGTTCCTCTACACTGATTACCAGCATACCTTGCTCACCTTCATTAATTTGCTTCATAAAAATATATCATTAGGTGAGATGATGTTATTGGAGGCTGTTCCATAGGAACAGAGAAAGGGCAGTGTCTGAACCACCACAGGAGGTGAATGAGGAGAATGTGCTGGGCCAGCAGGGGACAGGGCATTCTTCACTAAAGGAGAAATGAACTGGGCTTGGCTTAGGTAGCTGTCATTACATTAAAAGACAGGTTGGGGACATTACAGTGAGATAACATTAATTGGGACAATGTAATATTGTGTGTTCTCAAATAATAGGCAGCTTGGTGGTGCCAGAGTACACCATGTGCTGGGCCTGGAGCCAGGAAGGCCTGCGTTCAAATCCAGCCTCAGATTGTTACTATCTGTGTGACCTTGGGCAAGTCACTTAACCTGTGTTTGCCTCAATTTCCTCAATTGTAAAGTAGGGAAAATAACAGCACTTACATCTCAGGGTTCTTGTTAGGTTCAAATGGGATGATTTTTGTAGAGCACTTAGCACAGTGTTGTTGTTGTTGTTGTTGTTGTTGTTGTTGTTGTCGTTGTTGTTTAGTCCTTCAGTCATATCTGACTTGTCATGACCCAGTGGACAAAAGCACACCAAGCCCTTTGATCCTCCACTATCTCCCAAAGTCTGTCCAAGCTTGTATTCACATAGTAGGTACCATATAAATCCTTATTCCTTTACCCTCTTCCCACCCTGTGCCTCCAATACAATGTTCAGGCTAAAGGTGGATTGCAGAATTTTTTAGTCATCTTATTTACTAAACCATGTCAATTGCATTTACATGTACAATTGCTTTGTATTTAGTATTTGCTATCCTGTGCTCCACATGTTATATCCCCTACTAGGTTATAATTGGCTTGAAGACAGAGCCCATTTTTTGCTCTTATGTCTTTATTCCTAGTACCTAGCAGAGTCCCTGGTGCATAGAAAGTAATAAATGTTTGTTGAATCAAATTAGTAGTGTGGTTCAATGGAATGAGCTCTAGCTTTGAGGTCAAAAGAACTGGGTTTGAATTCTAGCTCCCCTATTTACTACCCACATTACTGTGAGCCAGTCAACCTTTCTGGGTCTCATTTTCTTCACTTGTAAAATGGGGTCAGTCTACAGGATGTCTAAAGTCATTTCTGTAAGCAGAATTTGAACTCAGATCTTCCTGGTTCCAAGTTTAGCACCTTGTATACTATGCCATAGTTGTTTCTTTCTCCCTCTATAGTCCAATTCCCTCATTTTCATATGAGAAAACTGAGTCCCAAAGGAGGGAAGGAGACTTCCCCAAGGTCATGCAAGTTGGTGGCAGAGCTGGGAATCTGAATGCAGGTCCTCTGGCTCTAGCTTTCTTTCTGTATTACATCATCTTCCTCTTCAAGGTATAGAGATATTATGTAACATGTAGGATAATAGGATAATGTCTTTGATTGTGTTTCAAGTATCCTTTTTGATGATGTCCAATGTTGTATCAGCTATTTAAATCAGAGCAAGATATTGGACAACTTCTCATGGCTCCTGGGTCCCTTGTTTGGGTCATAAATGATAGCTCACAGGCATTTGTTTCACATGTACATGTTGATTTCATAATCTGTTCGTGTGTTCCCTCATACTGCCCCATGATAAACCTTAGCTCAACCAATCAGCAACCATTTATTAAGTACTTACTGTGTGTCAGGGGATGGAAAAACAAAACAAGACTGCATGCCTCCACAGAGCTTACATTATATAAAGGGAGACAACATGTAGGTATATACATAATAAATGCAAGGCCCCATCTTTAAGAGGCATTGGCAGCCGGGTAAAATCTGGAACATCTAAGTTAAGTCCTGAAAGAAATGAAGGATGTGATTAAGAAGCCACTATGAGGACAGAAGGCCTCCCACACATGAAAGACTAGTACCAAACATAGTGGCCCAGGGTGGAGTATCTGCCAGGGACAAAGAATAGTAAAAAGCCACACACTTTCTTTGCCTGCTTGAAGATCTGACCATAGTCTACCTCTCCCAGATCAGTGCTTCACTTCTTAGACAAGCTGAGCCTTAGCAGCAAGCTTGCAGATTTCCCCAGCCCAATTCTAGCAGTACCATTCACTACTCCACCTCATCATCCAGAATTACTTTTTTTTTTTGTCCTGGCCCTTTTTTTCCTGTTTTGTTTTGTGTTTTAAGCCAGTTACCCAATCTGGTGGTGGTTATAACCTCTGAAAATCGACACAAAAATCCAAAGCTTCCTCCCATGTGAGGTAGCCGCATGAGGTCACCCCTCTCTTTTTGGGCTCCCTTATTTACTGACTGCCAGTTGTTACTCAAGCAGGTACAGCTGTACCATCTGGACTCCTGCCAGGCAGCTTATTGTTTTTTGCTATTGTTATTATTTTTGTTCATTGTCAGATACTTTAAATTTTTTTTATTTTTAATTTTTATTTTCAATTCCAAATTCTCTCCCTCCCCTCCCCCACCCAATAAGAAGGCAAGAAATATGATAGCCATTATATATGTGAAGTCATGCAAAACATATTTCCACATTAGCAATTGTTGTAAGAAAAAAAAAGAAAGAGAAAAAATATTGCTTCAATTTGCACTTTGGATCCAGCAATTCTTTATCTGGAGGTGGGGAGCATTTTTCATCATGAGTATTTTGGAATTGTCCCAGATTACTGTATTGATTAGAGTTGCTAAATCTTTCACAGGTGATCATCATTATGATACTGTTGTTACTGTATAGATTGTTCTCCTGGTTCTGCTCACTTTGCTTTTCCATAGTTCATATAAGTCTTCTCAAGTTTTTCTGAAACTATCCCCTTCATCCTTTCTTATAGCATAGTAGTATTCTATCACATTTATATATCATAACTTGTTCAGGCATCTCTTCAGTTTCCAATTCTTTGCCACCACAAAAAGATCTGCTATAAATATTTTTGTACACACGCGTCCTTTTCCTTTTTCTTTGATCTCCTTGGGATATAGACCTAGTAGTGGTATTGCTGGGTGAAAGGGTATGCACATGAAGTCAGGAGTACCTGAGTTCAAATCCAGCTTCAGACCAAACACTTGACACTTACTAGCTGTGTGACCCTGGGCAAGTCACTTAACCCCAACTGCCTAAAAAGAAAAAGAAAGGGTATGTACAGTTTTATAGCCCTTTGGGCCTAATTCCAAATTATTCTCCAGAATGGTTAGACCAAGTTCACAGCTCCTCAACAGTGCATTTAGTGTTCCTATTTTTCCACATCTCTTCCAGCATTTGTCATTTTCCTTTTCTGTCATGTTAACCAATCTAATGGCTGTGAGGTGGTACCTAAGAGTTGTTTTAATTTGCATTTCTCTAATTATTAGTAATTTAGAGCATTTGTCATATGACTATTGATGGCTTTGATTTCTTCTTCTGAAAATTGCTCATTGTAAGCAATTGTAAGGTGGCTTATTGTAAAGAAGATCCTTATGAAACCATTGTCCAATTGGTTGCATGAATTCACAGGATCGTGGACTTTTTTTTGGGGGGGGTGACCATTGGAGGGCATCTTGTCCAGCCTTCTTATTTTACAGAGAGAGAAAGTGAACCCCAGAAGAAGACGCTATCTTGCCCAAAGTTATACAGGTTAAAATAAGCTATAGAGCATAGATCTGAACCTAAATTCAAATATAGTGATCTTTTTCTTCTCAAGACATTTTTAATAATTATTTTTATTATTTTAATTGATCCTAAGTAGTAACAAAAGTTATGTTATGTATTTAAAGTTACAGGAACATTTCTGTCTTTCTTTCCTACCCGTTATTTTGGTCTGGAATCATCAGCAGGCATCTTAGGCTTGAGACAGGATGCCCTGCACAGTGGCATCCTCATCTATCCCAAGCATCTTCAGCAGTTCCGCTGGCTTCTCACTTTTCAGGATGCTGCTGACTACCAAGTGAGTGATGGTGATGCCAGGTTCACCCACTATGACAACAACCATGGCCTCTCCTATGCCACTATCATAGTAATGGTCTTCTACAATGAGAATTTGGCCATTGGTTGTATGACTGCTATCAAGGATGGGTTTCTTATCCAGGGGCTTGATTGTAAAGGAATCAATCAAATACTTGGATATAGATCTTTTCTTTCTTCAGCTGCTCTGCAGCTACCAAGGCTTCATGGAGGATCCCCCAGCATCAGTTATAGTTACCTGGCCATCCTTGCTCTTCAAGACCACTTTAGCCTGGCAAACCTGGAACTCTTCAGTGTTGTCGTAAATGATTGCATTTTGTAGGTGGCTTGTCCTTATGAGACAGATGCTCTTCATGTTGGCAGCTAAATCCACTGCTTTCTCAGTAGCCATGGCATCATTTAGGTAAAAGATTGTCCCATTGGGAATGCTCCAGAGCATGGAAAGATCTTTGAGGGCCACTTGAGAAGGAACACCTTCATCAATAGACACCCCACAGTACAAGCCACAGAGGTTGATGTTACTCTCAGAAATTACTGCCATACAGATCTGGTCAAAGGCCCTGGTAAAGAAGGTAGTAAATGTGCTGTAGAAAAACACAGTCCTGTCCCATGTGGCACACCCCATGTCAGTGCTCACCATGTTCAGTTCTGCAATGAAATGCTCAATGAAGCAGTTGGAATGCTCCTTCTTGAAGAGTTCTGAAAATGTAGAATTCTTGGTGTCACCATCTAGGGTAATCACACGGTCACTGGCATGCCCCACTTTGGCCAGGGCCATGCCATTGGCAGGTGGCCACCTTGTCTCCAAGTTTGTAACTTAGGGAAGATGGCAGCTATATGTTTGTGATGTTAACTGTGAGGACATCCTCTTTGGGAAGGGATACTAGAATCTTCTTCTTGCTTTGGATTTGGCTATATATTTTCTTGATGATCTGTTGTTCCACCATGTTTTTGGAAAGGGGCTTCCCATGGCAAGATTCCTTATTTTCCATACTTCAGATTCCTCTGCCTTTATACATCTTTGCAATGATAGCCAGTGGCTGATGCTTGCTCTGCTTGAAGGCCTTGCAGAGTTCCTCCACGCTGTCTCCATCTACCATGATTGCATTCCACCCAAAGGATTCACATCATTTCTGGTACATTTCCACTTGGTATTGCAGTGTGACAGGGATGCTCTGGCCCAGCCAATTAATGTTGAGGATGACAACCAGGTTGTCCAACTTGTAGAATCCCATAAAAACCATGGCTTTCCACAAGGAGCCTTCAGCATACAGTAGACACAGGGTAGCTGGCTTTGTTGAAGTATTTGCCTGTGTAGGCCATTCCATGAGCTGCTCCAAGCCCTTGACCCAGGGAGCCAGTAACCATAACTGTGAACTGGGTGGCTGTCTAGAATAGAGCTGATCTTCCTCAAGTTCACTAGCTAGGTCTCTGGCAGGAAGCATGTCTCAGCCCAGCCTGCATAGAGAATGGGAGCCACATGACCCTTGGAGAGCACAAAACAGTCATTGCTGGAGTCTCTGGGGTCCTGCGGTTTGTCCTTCATGGCGTGGAAGAAGAGGACTGCCATGATCTCTGCTGCTCTGCAGCATGACATAGGGTGGCCCGAGCAGGCTGCAGCAGTGACCTGGATGGAGCTGATGTCCTTCAGCACCTGCAGCTTTGGTTGGTCAGCTTATGGTGATCCTCCATGACGAAGGGGGCTAGTGTAGCTCTCTAGCTGGAAGCAGAGGCTGCAGCAGCATGAGAAAAGAAAGGCAGTCCAAAGAGGAAGAAGGAGGAGGAGCTACAGTGATCTTTCAACTACCCTATGCTGCCTCCCTCTAATCCCAGGGAAGCAATGCTGATTTCATTCAGTCCATCTAAGAAAAACTGTTAATATTGTACTCTGCTTTTTAGGCACAAGTCTGCCAACACAATCTTTATTTAATTTAAATATTCTGAATCCAGGTGCCTTGATAAAGAAATGTTCAAACTGGTATTGGACATCCCTCTCTACCCCAAGATGATTTGAGGTAGCATTTATAGGAACTTTGAACAAGGAAAAGATCATATGTCATAGTACAGTTTGGGGTTAATATTCTAGAATACTCACTACTCAGTTCCTTCCTGGACCACTTTCCTTCAAGAATTTGAAAAGAGTCTCCTTCATGAGATCAATATCAGTATCATCCTTTCTGAATGGAAAAAGGTAGATGATAGTGCCATCCCTTCCCAGGACTAGGAAAGAGGAGACTGCCCTTAGATAGGTCAATAGCCCTTTCATTTCTTGGGGGTACAGAAGGCAATGATCTCAATCACACCATGGATTCTCTGTTCCAAGTCACGTTTCTACCATCAGTCCATTTCCTTAAGAAAGACTTTTTGTTCTTGACCCAACCCAACTTTGTGGGGCAGGGTTGGGAGGGCCTGGAAAGGGCTTAGACTAGAGAAATATTATTTCTTAATATTTCTAAAGAAACTGAAAAGAAGGTTAAAAATACACTTCCACATATCCACAGAATAGATCACCTGTAATACTACTCATATGCCTTACAAACATGGAAGAGAGAAGGAAGGATAGAAAGGATGGTTTTTAATACCATGTAAAAATAATCAAAGCACTTGACTCAGTGGCTATGGTCTGAGTAATGTGTTGACTAGTGCCAGTAGATATGTCTATAAGCTTTATGGCTTTGAAATACTTCCTTTCCGTTATCTGCCTTGAAGCTCATGATAGCATATACAGTAGTCACAGCTGCTCTTCTTGCTCCCATTTTACAGAGAAGAAAACTGAGGTTCAGAGAAGTAATGGTGCTGCATGGCCAGGTCACACTGTAAGCTAGCAGCCCACCCGGAGCCAGAACCAGTTCTCTTTCAGCTGTGTCATCACTGCCCTTCTAAACATATAAAAAGTCTTTGATGTACCACAATGGGCCTGGATGTCCTGGAAGGTCCATTTCAGCTCTAAATCGAGGCCACTGAAAATCTAATCCCCAGCTCTGGAAATTGTCAAAAAAACCAGAAGTCCTGCAAAACTCAATTTTGAATTGAGTACAGAGATTTTCCAAAAATATGAGGTGGGCTTTTAGTCTTTTAAAAATCAGAATCTAGGAATCAGAGCAGACTTTTTTTAAAAAATCCAATCACATGACTTGCCAAGCTTTCATCTTAACATATAGAGAGGTATTCACATAACTGTCAATACGTTTTAATTCCAGAGTGTTTATTAAGTAACCCCCAAGCACTGTGCTAGGTACTGGAGATACACAGACAAAAATTGAAAACAGTCCCTGCTCTCAAGGTGCTTCCATTAAAGTTGGCGGGGGGGTGGGGGGAAGGGAAACAACATATACATAGAATATTAAATCCAAAATATATTCAAAGTAATTTGTGGGAGGGAAGCAGTGAGAGCTGGTCAGGTCAAAATAGACTTGCTATAGGAAAGGTGCTTGAGCTAAGCCCTGAAGGAATGGAGGGAAGAATACATTCCAGGAACAGGGAAGAGCCTGGGCAAAGGCACAGATATGGAAGATGCACTATTGTGTGTGGCAAGCTTGAATGGAAGGCCGGGGAAGGTTGGCTAGAGCTGGCGTGTGAAGGGATTTGGAGCTTATCTGAGAGACAAAAGGGAAACATGGGGGTTTCTTGAGCTTCACCATTGCCACCATAAGAATCTTGCCTTGTTCCCATGGTTTTTATCAAGGGGATCAAAGATTATATTTTACTGCCTTTAATTTTAGAGTGTCAGGTGGAGAGGCAAGAACCATTCTGGTTTTGTTGCCCATCAATTTAGCGTACATACAACCTATGTACTTTGAAAATAATCATGTCTTGAATATTTCGGTGGTGCTCTAACATGATAGGTCTAGTGAAAGATTGGACTTTGTGCAATACCCTGATCATCTTTAACTCAGGAGGGTCTATTGGTGTGTTTGGCAGTTGGGACCGCTCTGCATTTATGTATTTGGAATGATTCCATGTGCCTATGGAGCATGCACATAGTTAATCAGGGCTGCGTTGGCACTTTATGGGCTCCTCTTTATCAGCATGGCTCCTTTAGGTGTTGCCTGGACTGTGGAATCTGGCTCCTTCCCTTCCCCTTGCTGGATTTCAGGGTAGGTCCATTTGGGCCTGATCCTAGGACATTGCTCACATAGGTTGCTGTCCTTTGGGTTTGTTTTGTTTTGCTTTTGAAGAGAACAGGGAACATTTTTATTAAATGCTTTTGGTCACGCAAACCAAATGAAAAGAAAATCCTACTCACCAAAAAGCCAGAAACATTTTAACTTCCTGCTTCTCCCAGGAGAAGATTTGGGCCAGGAGATGTTGGTCATATCCCTCCTTGGCCTACAATTTGCTTCAGTTAAGTTTATTTTTATTTTTTTCTGTACTTCCATCAACTTGAAAGTTTGACCTTCAAAGGCTCATCTGAAGTATGGAATTTGAAACTTGAAGACAAGGTCTACCCCATGCAGTGTGATATGAGGGACACTTGGAAAGGCCCTCTGCCCTGAGAGAGAATATAGAATGTAAGAACAGGAAGGAACCTTAGATCAGAGAATGTCTGAACTTTAGAGACCAGCTAACCCAACGTTCTCATTTCACAGGAGTGGGAAAGAGACTTGCCCAGGCTGAAGAGCTAGTCAGTGGTAGACTTCAGACTAGAATACAGGCTTCCTGACTCCCAGTCTAGTGGTCTATGCCACAGTTCTCTCTCTCCCGTCTACCAATCATCCATAACACCCAAGATTCTGCCATCAATCAGTTCAACAAACATTAAGTACCTACTATATTCCAGTCACTATGTTGGGTTTGGAGACAAAATGAAAGAGTTCCTCCAGAGAGCTCACCAGTAAAGGCACCCCCTTGGTTTTGGGTGCCATTTCCCAGTGGTCCCCTGCTAACATGCCAATGTGGGGGTAGGTGTGCCCAAAACCATCTTGATGGGCTAGAACACTGGGTCCCATCTAATAAGATTGAATTCAATAGGGATAAATGTAAAGTGCTGTACTTAGGTTAAAAACATCACCTTCCCAAGGTCAAGATGAGGAAGATGCTCCATGGGAAAATAGTCTGGGAGTTCCAGTAGACTCTAAGGCCAGTGTCAATTAGTAGGGCGAGGTAGTAGCCAAGAAAGCCAAAATAATTTTGGGCTGGTTACAGAAGCCTAGTGTCCAGAATTGAGGATTGTCCTCTGTCCTAGTTAGACCACACTTGGAGTGTTGTGTTCCATTTTGAGTGACACATTTTAGGAAGAAAACAGATAAGCAAGAGGATTTCCAGATTAAATCAATCAGGGTGGTGACGCACCTTGAAGTCATGCCATATGAGGACTGGTTATAGGGATTAGGCATATTTATCCTAGAAAAGAAAATATTTGGTGGGAGCTAGGGGAGGGGGAAATGGGAACTGTCTTAAGGTACTTGAAGGGTGATCATGTGGAAGATGCTTATCTCATACCTGAAGGCTAGAAGTTTCAGTTTGATATCAAGAAATACTTCCTGGACTTCCACTTCCAGGAGCCAAGATGGCTGAGTAAAAAGGTAGTCATTCTCACCCTCCCCTATCAACCTCTGAAAACCCAGAAAATATCACCCCAGGAAAAAAAAAAACCCTGGAACATCTGAACTAGAAGAAAGACAGGGAACAACAGTGCAGCAGCCCAGCAAACAGGTCTCCCAGTGCCTCAGTAAAAATAATGGAAGCAGCACTACAAAGGACCCCAGGTGAATAAGCACCCTGCAGCATTCATCTGAAAGGAGCTGAAGAAAGCAACCTAGAGTCTTCCTAAAGTTCCAGCCTTGCTGATTCCAACCCAATAGCAGGTAAGCTGCCAGAACCCTATAGCCTCCAACCATCAACCAGGAGGAGATCCTGAAGCCCAGGTGGTAGAGCACGCAGACACCAACACCTGGACTTCTGAGTACCTCAGTGAGGGCAGGGAATCGGTGGAAACCAGCTCAGAAAACCACCAGGTACCTTGGCACTATACCTCAAAGGAATCTCCCAGTGCATTAGGAGAAATGAGGGAGGCAGCATTGCAAGGGGCCCCAGGGAGATAAACACCCTGCAGCACCCATCTAAAAGGAGCTGAAGAAAGCTAAAGGAAAGGAAAAGCAGGCAACCTAGAATTGCCTGAAAGTTCCAGCTTTGCTGATTCCAGCCCAACATGAGGTAAGTTGCCAGAACCCTACAGCCTCCAATTGCCAACTAAGAGGCCCCAGCACACAAAGCCAGTGACCAAGACCTAGACTCCCAACACAAGAAGCTTGGGTCAGTGCCCTCTGTTCCCCAGCAGGAGAGCTCAATCTGTTTAAAAGCCAGGGAATAAAGAAACCATGAGTAAAAAGAAATTTACCATAGAGTCATATTATGAGAAGAGTGAAGATCTAGACAGAAATTCTGAAGAGGACAACATTGTCAACAAACTCACAACTGCAACATCAAAAGGGGATGTGAACTGGTCTGAAGCCCAAAAAGCCTTCTTAGAAGAGCTCAAGAAGGATTTTAGAAGTCTAATGAGAGAGGTAGAAGAGTCCTTTAAAAATATAGTTGGCAAACAAACTGGAAAAAAAGTACGCTGAAGAAAACAAATTCCTTAAAAAATACAATTGGCCAACTGAAGAAGGAAGTACAAAAACTAACAGAAGAAGACAATCTGTTAAAAACTAGAATTGGGGGGCAGCTAGGTGGCACAGTGAATAGAGCACTGGCCCTGGATTCAGAAGGACCTGAGTTCAAATCTGGCCTCGGACACATAACACTTACTAGCTGTGTGACCCTGGGCAAGTCACTTAACCCCACTGCCTAGCCCCCCAAAAAAACAACCTAGAATTGGACAAATGGAAACTAATGACTCTATGAGAGATCAAGAATCAGTCAAACAGAAAGAAAAAAATGAAAAAATGGATGAAAACATGAAATACCTCATCGGTAAAACAACCGACCTGGAAAATCGATCCAGGAGAGACAATTTAAAAATCACTGGACTACCTGAAAATCATGATGAAGAAAAAGAGCCTGGACAGTATCTTTCAGGAAATAATAAAGGAAAACTGCCCAGAAGTCCTAGAACCAGAAGGTAAAATAACCATAGAAAGAATACATCACTCACCCCCTGAAAGAGATCCCAAATTGACAACACCAAGGAATATAATAGCAAAATTCCAAAATTACCAGATGAAAGAGAAGGTGCTGCAAGCAGCCAGAAAGAAACAATTTAAATATCATGGAACCACAGTCAGGATTACACAGGACCTTGCAGCTTCTACATTCAAAGACTGCAGGGTGTGGAACATGATATTCTGTAAGGCAAAGGAGCTTGGTTTGCAGCCAAGGATCAACTGCCCTGAAAAAATGAGCATGATTTTTCAAGGGAGGAGATGGATATTCAACGAAATAAGGGACTTCCAAACCTTCCTGATAAAAAGACCAGAGCTCAACAAAAAATTTGATCTTCAAGTACAAGATTCAAGACATTGAAGGGTAAATGGGACAGAAAGATACAAAATGTTGTTAATAAGGGTGGACTGTTTACATCCCTACAAGGGAAGATGACACTTGCAACTCTTGAGAACTGTATTGTTATTTCACCATGTTAAAGGAATGTGCATAAAGGGGATGGATATTAGCTGACTTTGATGTAATGGTAAAAAAAAAATCTAATCAAGTGGGTTAAATGGATCCAAGTTTAAGTGGATTAGTCTGATCTTAGAAAATGTACTAAGAAAGGAGGAGGCAGACAAGGGTAAATTGCATTACAGGAAAAGACAGAAAATCCTATTACAGCAAAGGAAAAGAAGGGAGGGGGGTGAGCATTGTTTGAACCTTACTCTCATCAGATTTGGCTCAAGAAAGGAATAACATAATCAGTTAGGTATAGAAATCTAACTTGCCCTATAGGCAGTAGGAGGGAAAAGGGGAAAGAAAAGGGAGGGGGGATAGAAGGGAGGGAAGAAGCAGTAAGGGCAAAGGGGAAGAAAAGGGAATGGGATAATAGGAGGAGAAACTAAAGGAGGCGGTGGTCAAAAGTAAAACACTAGTGATGGGGGGAAAGGAGAAAGGAAAAAGAAAAGCATAAACAGGGAAAAAAGGATGGAGAAAAAGACACAGATAGTAATCATAACTGAATGTGAATGGGATGAACTCTCCCATAAAACAGAAGTGGATAGCAGAAAATGCTATCTACATCCAAAGAAAGAACTATGGAAGTTGAATCGTTATCTTTTTTTTTTCCTCTTCTGTTGAGTTTTGTTTCTTCTTTTTGGTGGTTTCTCCTATTGGTTTTAATTTTCACTTATAATTTCACTAATGTGAAAATATGTTTAATAGGAATGTAAATGTATAGCCTATATCAGATTGTGCACCATCTTGGGGAGGGTGGTGGGGAGGAAGGGGGAGAAAAATTTTAAACTCAAAAGCATATGGAAGTGATTGTTGATAAATCAAAATAAATTAATAAAAAGAAAGAAAAAAAGAAATACTTCCCGACAATTAGCTATTCAAAAGTGGAATGAGTTGCCTGGGAAGGTAGTGAGTTCTCTTTCCCAAGAAGTCTTCCAGTGGAGTCTGGAGTGACCACTTGCCAGGTGTGCTATGCAGGGGATTCTATGGCAAGGCAGTGTGTGGAGTTTGAGGCCCTCAGTTCCAATTTCAGCTCTGTCATTTACCTGGGTGACCTTGGGCTCATTGTTTCAATCAGTCAACTGACGCATTTATTAAGCTCCTAAGTGCCAAGAACTGTGCGCTGGGGTGAGAACAGTCCCTGCTGTCAAGAAGATCTCAGTCTAATGAGGGAGAATGTACAAACAACCTATATACAGGTTGGATATAAGTGGAAGTAATCTCAGTGGGAAGCTACAAAGATGAAGGAGGCCTGGGAAAGGCTTCCTGTAGAAGGTGAGACTTGAAGGAAGCCAAGAGGTAGAGATGAGGAAGAGAATTCCAGACATGAGGAATAGCCAGTGAAAATAACCTGAGTGGGGAGATGGAGTATTTTGAACACAGAACAGCCAGGCCATGGTTATTGAATTGGAGGCAGTTATTAAATGTTTATGAAGGACCTACTATGTGCCAGGCACTGAGCTAGTACAAAGAAAGGTGTAAGACAATACCTGCCGTCAAAGAGTTTACTATCTAATGGGGGAGCTTTTACATCTGAAATAAAAAGAATATCATTCAGACAATTTATTTTTTAATATGTGCAATTATAAAACAAACCAGGCTTAAGGCTCTTGGTAGTCAAGAACCCAGAACTTTGGTCTTTATACCCAGTTAATATACAGTTTGGAGGGAATAAAAACAAGATGAAAAGGTTAAGATACCTGGTTTCTTACTGGAGGAGGGGATCCGGAGACAATGAGGTGAGGGTGACGGTTGGCTGGAGGAGATTGGAAGACAATCAGGAGACACTGAGGAGAGAAGGAAAAGGAAGTTGTTTTGTGACATTTCTTTAAGTCGGGTAACTCATGGGGGGCATAATCTTGTAACTTCTCCAAACTCAGGTGATTTTAAGACTTAATGACAAAATGGTAGATAAAGGCAAAATAGCATCACTAATGCTATTTGAACATTACAGAGCTGTTTCAGTTATGTCCAAATTTTTGTGAGCCCATTTGGGGTTTTCTTAGCAGAGATACTGGAGTGGTTTGCCATTTCCTTCTTCAGCTCATTTGACAGATGAGGAACTGAGGCAAACAGGGTGAAGTGACTTGCCCAGGGTCACACAGCTAGGAAGTGTCTGAGGCCAGATTTGAACTCATGAAGATGAGTCTTCCTGATTCTAATCCCAGTGCTCAATCCACTGTGCCACCTAAGCTAAAATGGGAGGGATGGTACCCAAAGTCCTGCAGCCAGGGTAAGAAATAATCCAAGGATGGGTGAGTTTCAGAGTTGATTTTGTCTTGCAGAATGACAGGTACCTGGTAATCGTGAAGTTCAGGACAGCAGCCAGGTAGGAAATGATCACTGGATTGCAGAGAACAGAGAGGAGAATGAGGTGGAAGAAGACTAGAAAGACAGGAAGGGGCCAGGTTATAAAGGGCTTTCAAAGACCAGTAGGATTTTCTATTTGATCCTGGAGGTAACAGGCATCCACTGGAATTTACTGAGTAGGGAAGTGACATGGTCAGACCTGCACTTTAAGATGAGTTTGACAGCTGAGTGGAGGATGGACTAGAGTGAGGAGAGACTTGAGGCAGAGGGTCCAGTGAGCAGGGATCACTTTCTTCATCTGGAAGATTAGAGGGTTAGGCTAGATGGTCACCAGAGTTTGCTCTGGCTCAAAATCTGACTATGCCTTTCCATCTCTAAATTTTTTTTTTATTAATTTATTTTTAGTTTTCAGCTATCACTTCCATAAGCTTTTGAGTTTTAAATTTTTCTCCCCCTCCCTCCCCAAGATGGCATGCAATCTGACATAGGCTGTACATACACATTCCTATTAAACATATTTTCACATTAGTCATGTTGTAAGGAAGAATTAGAACCAATAGGAGGAACCACAAGAAAGAAGAAACAAAACAAAACAGAAGAAGAAAAAAACAAATAGTATGCTTCGATCGGCATTCAAACTCCATAATTCATTCTCTGGATGTGGATGGCATTTTCCCATCATGCATTTCTAAATTTCTAAGACTAGATGACCTCTACAATTCCTTCTAACTTGGACGCCCTGTGACCTTAGGTAATTGAGACTTAAGGCAAGCTTAGAACTAAGTTCATGTCAGTGCTCTCTATTTATTGTAAAAAAAAAAAAAAATGGGTGTTTGGGATTTTATTTTATCTTTTTGAGTGAGTGAAGGGGTTCTGACCTGTGAATATAATTCCCAGTATGGAACAATCCCTTCACTGATACATATTGACAAATTATAATCTTAAAGAGCTGTCTAGAGCAGCACTTCTTAAACTGTGGGTCGCAATCCCATATAGGGTTGCAACCCACAGTTTAAGAAGAGCTGAAGGGGTCATGAATGGAAAAAGTATAAGAAGCCCTGTTCTAGAGCATTGAAAGGTGCTTAGAAGTCACTTAAATGACTGACTTGCTCAGTGTCACACAACCAGTATGTGTCAGAGGAAGGACTTGAACTCAGATCTTCCTGACTCCAAGGCCAATATACCACATCATGGCTGCCTCTTTTCACTTGAATACAAGTGGAGATGGAGGGAGGTTACTGAATGTTCCTTCCTAAGTAACAGATCTTCCCAACTATCTTCCCAACAAGCCTAAAGATGAATTCTCGCTCTACCTTGCCATCTACCCACCCCTCAAATAATGGTACAAGGACATACTTAGGTGTAGTGCTTACTTGTTTACAAAATATCTTCCTCACAACAGCTCCATCAGGTAGATAGTTTGAGTATTATACCTGTTTTCGAGATTGAAGTTCAGTAAGGTCATGTGATCTGTCCAAGGTTGTACTCAAATACTCCAGTGCTTCTGGGATCTTGTAGGTATGAGTAGTTCCTCCAACAATGTAGAGTATAATTCATCCAAATTTGTCTATCCCATAGGACTTGCCTGTGCCCACCCAAGAGGACTGAGTCAAGGTCTTTGTGACTGACTCCAAAGCTAGCCCTCTAGCCACTACACCATGCTGCCTCTCCCTCTGGCTTATATTCATTTTAATTCTTCAGAGACTGCAATGGTTCATGACTCACAGCCATGCCACAAGCAAATTACACCACCAGGTCTGGTGGGGAGAGATGGCCAACTTCAGCTGCTACATCCACACTTCTGCCCTTTGGCTTGGCCTGCTGGCCTCCATGTGGCATGCAGCCAGTTCAAGCAAATGAAGCCGTTTGCTTTCCATTCTTTATGACATAAGTGTGTGGGCTTATGTGGGTGACTTGGTGTGGGGCTACGTGGGTGCCATTCCAGTGGCTTGTTTGTATGGGTCCAGTTTGGCCCCAGAGGGTGAAGGGCAGGCTGGAAGCTTCCAGATGGCTGTGCTAAGCCAGGGTCAGAACTGCCTGAATGCCTGCACACTTCTTTCCCCATCATTACACTGTACATTTTCCTGCCTCCTGCAGAAAACATGCAAACACACGATGTTAACGGCTGAAATGCCAGGGTAGCACTTAAATATAGTTGCTATTTCAGGATGTATCAATTATCCTCATGCCACCAAGTAAAAGCTGGAGCAAGGGAGTTAGAATTGTGACTTGGGTAAAAGCCACCGGAACTTAGGAATGCACCCTTTCTCTTATAGAATTGACCCAGCCATTTACTATGCACAGGTGCAGTGGGTGGGGAACACCCAAAGTGGGTTCATCAAGGGTTAACTGCCTGCGGCTGGGAGGGGTTCACCATGAAGGCATGGCAAATTAGGGGGTTCAACACCATGATCTTACAGATTTTAGCAGAAGGGTCAGTGCTCCCCACCTCTCCAGTGTGTTAGCATGGGAAAGAGCATTGGATCAGAAGACTCAGGTTCAAGTTCCAGCTTTGAAACTTGTTAACTGTGTGACCTTAGCTAAGTTACTTCCTCTCTCTGGGCTCTAGTTCCCTTGACTGGAAAATGGGAGGGGTAGACCAGATGAGAGGTGTCAATCAGACCCACAGGGGCCTGCCATATTCTCACTGCCCCCAGATTAAAGTCTAATTGGGAAATAGTTAACAAAATAAATGTAAATACAAGATAATATATATAATAATGTTAATATATAGTTTTCTAAGTCAGTATAGAGCCCACAAGGATCTTATAACATGTGGCTACAAGGATCCTTATGTACGGTTCAGGGCCCCATTTCTATTTGAGTTCAATGCCACTGGACCAGATGACCTTTGAAGTTCTTTAGAGACAGCTTTCTATGATCTCATGCTATGAGTTCCCTTCTCTTCATAGGGGTCTTAGTTTCCCCATCTATAAAACAAAGGGGTTGAATTATAGATTCACTAGCTGGTCTAGATGTCCCCTTTCTGCTCCTTGATTCTAGGTGATTCTTCCTTTTGGACACTGCTAGGAGTACTTGGACATGAAGGCTCACACCTTTACTTCTTGCTTTATAATGGGAAAGATCCAATTTCATCTATGTTGAGGTTCTTTTCCCTTTGTAGATTGAAGCCTTTCTGCATTCTAATTTAATGATGTTATGGCCGTGACTACTCATAGTGCCTCCTCACTAAACAAAACTAGTCCTTAGGAAAAAGACCATCTCTGGCCATGCACAGCTTGATAGGACCTGCCAAGCTTGGGCTCTCCTGGCAAAGTCCTCACAAATGAAGTCACCCCCTACACAACACAAGAGGGTGTGTGTGTGTGTGTGTGTGTGTGTGTGTGTGTGTGTGTGTGTGTGTGTATGTATGTGTATGTGTGTATGTGTGTGTGTTTTCTGGTATGGAAGAGACCCTGAGCTCTCCAAGACTAAAATGTCATCTTCCCTGTCCTGTCATTTTCTTTGACCTTGACGGGACTTTGTTCAAGCCCTCCATTTCTCTCTGTTTGGAGATTTTCTCTTCCTTATCTATCATAGCTCAGGTCCTTTTCTAATTTAATTCTCCTTTACCTTTGAATCTCTTGCCCTCTGGACTTTCTGCCCCTCCTACACTGCTGTTCTGCAGTCCTGGGGGATTCCAACCATCTGCCTCCTCCATTCAATCAGCCAAACACTGCTGAGAGGAAATCCTGGAACTGCTCACGCGGTCCACAACAAACGTAGCCTGTCTGACTTCAATGGAACCCTCGCTACTGCTTGGTCACCCTTTCATTTATCTCTTCCCCAAGGAGTGTTTCAAAGTTTCTCTTCTCAATCCTCCAGTCTTCCCCTCCTCTCTCCCAGCAAATGACCTCACCTAACAATAATAGTTAGCATTTATATAGTGCCTACTATATGCCAGGCACTGTGCTGAGTGCTTTACCAATATGAACTCATTTGATTCTCACAACAACACTCTGAGATAAGTGCTATTATTATCCTCATTTTACAGTTGAGGAAACTGAGGCAGACAGCAGTTAACTGACTTGCCCAAGGTCACACAGTTATTAATTGTCTGAGGCTGGATTTGAACTGAGGTCTACCTGATTACAGGCCCAGCACCCTATCCACCATGCTGTCTAGCTATTGACAACTTTACTAAGAAGACTGGGACCATTCTATATAAACTCCCTTGACTCTCTCATCATTTCTTTGTCCTTACCCATTCTCACCTTCATTAGAGTTATAGAGGAAGAGCTGAGCCTAGCCAAAGCTAGCCCCTCCATTGATACTCATCTGTCTTTTCCTTGACATTATTCCTTCAATCATCCCCCCTCTCTCTCAATGAATGCATTTATAATCTCTCCTCCTCTGCCTCTTCCTCTAAGCCTACAACCCTGATCAGGGCTCCCCTATCCTTCCAAAAGAAGTTTTCTTTTACTCTGCCACCCCCTCAAGCTATCATCTTCTCAGCCTACACTGGTGTGGTCTCTTCCTTATAGTTTATTTGCCACTGTCCTTTCATAGCTTTCCTCTTTCCTGATACCTTTAAGGTATCACTTTCCTTCTCAGTAAATTATGTGGTTCACCATATGTTCCCTAACGGGATTTTGAGCTCTGAGCTTTGGTGTAGGAGAAGTAATAATGGAGGCATTGGAGCCCATGGACAACCTGGGTCCCAGATCTGCCCCTTACTTGCTGTGTGACTTTGGCCAAGTCATTCTCCTCAATCTCTTTGGTGGCTCTTCATCTTCCTGCTAACCCTTGAATATAGTTGTACCCCAAGGTTTTGTCCAGGGAACTCATCTCTTTATACTGTTTCTCTCAATGATCTCCCATGACTTCATTTACCACCTTGATAGGACTGAAGCAGTACAGTGTATTGGAGACAACGTTGGACTTGGAGTCAGGAAGAAGTGGCTTTGAATCCTGCCTGAGAGAGACCCTGAACAAGTCATTTTACCACTCCGGCCTCAGTTTCCTCATGGATAAAATGAAGGATTAGATTTGTTGATTTTTAAAGTCACTTTCAGGCATCAAGCTATGATCCTATAATAATTCCCAAATCTTTATCTCTACCCCCCATCTGTCTCAAGCATTCCAGTTTTATATTTACAATTCAGTTCCACCACCTGAGTGTCCTGTCTCCCTGACACCACAAACTCATCTTGTTTGAAACTGAACTGATAACTTCTCTATTTCTATTAATAATACCATCATTCTTTTAGTCATCTAGACTAGCTTGTCACTTAAATCATCTCTGATTTTTCCTTCTCCCTAAACTTGACACATAAGGTCCTTTGCACCTCTGAATCTTATTGTTCTATGATGTTAAGATCCAATCTGATGTCAAGTCCTATCATTTCAAATTTAGAGGAATAGAGGGAGGTTTTTGTTTTTGTTTTTGTTTTTTTTTTACAGGGGGATGATGAGTTTTATTTCAGACATGTTGAATTTGAGATGCCTATAGCACTTCCAGTTTAAAATGTCCACCAGGCAGTTGATGTGCAGCTCAAGAGAAGGATTAGGGTAGGCTATATAAATCTGGGAATTATCTACCTGGAGATGATCATTGAACCCATGGGAACTAATGAGATCATCAAGAAAGATTGTATAGAAGGAAAAGAGAAGAGCAACCAGGACAGAACCTTGGGAGACACCAAGCATTACTGGACACAACAGAGATTCAGGTCACTGAAGAGAATCACAAGAGGTAGGATGCAGTGTGAGCTTTTCCATTTACTCACTGTGTGCCTTTAGGGAAGTCACTTCTCCTTTTGAATTTCTCTTTTCTCCTCTGTGAAATGAATGAATTAGAATTTACAGAGTAATAATTACTTATTTGGCACCTGAGGCAAGAGCTTCACAAAATGCAACCTTAAATCAACATTTTTGGATGAATTCTGTTGGGAAGGTTTGTGGAAAGGGCTCTGAACACTAGGAGGTGACTCCTGGGGAGGCTGACAGTGTGCAGGGAGTAGGATGGGGATCAGATGGGCCAGGCCCTCACTTGAATTAGAGCTCTTGGAGGAAGGAGGGGATGGGAAAAGTAAGGCATCTGCTAAATTTCAAGTTTGTGCAATTATTCTGGCAGCACAGATGCTAAAGGCTAGCCAATGCTATCTAAATTTGGGTGCCCTGAGGCAAAGCCCTGGTCACTTCATTCTAGGTGTAGCTTTGAGACCATAAGGCCCTTTCCAGCTCTGAAATCCAATGTAGTGGATAGAGCACAATTCTTGGATTCACAGTTCCATTCAATAAGCATTTATTAAAATTTTGATGATAATAATAACAGCTTGCATTTATATGGGTAGCCAAGTACTGTGAAGACAGTAAAAAGTCCACTGGATTTGGAGTCAGAGGCCTGGAATTTCAATTCTGGCCAGGTGACATATTTTCTGTATGACCTTGGGCAAATCCCTTCACTTCCCTGGGCCTCACTTTCCGCCCCTACAAAATGAAGGGATTGGACTACATGGCCTCTGAGATCCCTTCCAGCCCTAACTCTTTGATTTTATATGCTGGAGACTATGGTAGGTAGTACAGATACAAAGATAAAAATGAATCAGCCCCTGCCCTCAAGGCGCTCACATTCTATGAAGTTCAAAAGGCCAGCATTCTTGTCCTGGTTTTGCCAACTTACTTGATATATGGGCTCAAATAAGTCACTTGATTTCTTTAAGCCTCAGTCTTCTCATCTGTAAAATGCTGCTGATAATTCTTGTGCTATTTGTGTCATGAGACAGTTGAGAGGAAAGGACTTTGCAAACCTTCACATCTCAGCAAGTTGTTAGCCCTACTTCCTCATAGGGCTATTTGCAAGGAAAATGTCTTGCATACCTTAAACTGCTATTGAAATGTGACTTCTTATGACTCCATATAAACCTGGAGGTTGGGAGTGTCCATGACTAAAACCCACCGATTCATTGGCTTAGTTTCTTATGACATGCCAGCTGTTGTATTGTTTCTGGAGCTACCAGGTCATTTACTGTTATTGTACTAAGACACTTCATCCTTTATTATCTGTGTCGTATTTAAGAAGAGAAGCAGCTGGGACCCAGTGGAGAGACAGCTGGTGTTGGAGACACGAGGTCTGAGTTGGAGTTCTCCATCCAACATGTCCTAGCTGGCCCTTCACCTCTCAATGCCTTAGGCAGCTCTCAAAACCCAGAAGTTGCAGAGGAGGTGAGAGGAGGTGAGAGGAGGTGCTGCCCTACACTGGAAGAGGGAGTTTTCTCATCTGACAGTTCCCTATATCCTGAAGCTCTCAGGGCCAGTCTTGATCCCTATCCCTATGTTTAAGAAGTCATCATCTCTAAATGGTACAGAAACAATGGCAACTCTTCTCTCTTAAATCCTATTTAAAGCTCTGAATCTGAGTCTAGGCCAGAAGTGGGGCTTTGTCAGAAAGGGTATAAGAATCTTGCTGACCCTTAGTAGCTCAGAAGTAGCTTTAGGGGATTGAGAGGTAGAAAAGAAGGTTAGAGGTAATCTGGTCCAACCCCCTCATTTTATAGATGTCAAATAAGCCCAAGACCTAGAGAAAGGAAGTTAGTCATCTAGAGTTACATAGCCACTTAGTGCCTGACCTGGGACTTGAGCTTGGCTCACATGGCTTCTAGTTGAAAGGGACCTTCAATACAGTGCAAGCCCCTTCCTTTGACAGAGTAGTGGGGTAAGGAAGCTTGGCATTCCAAAGCAAAAATGATCTTTGAAGCTTTTCTAGTTCAATCTTGTCATGCTATGTAGATGGAGAAAAGGAAGCCCGAAGAGCGAAAATCACTTGACCAGGTTCACACAGCCAGTGAACTCAGACTTGAACTTCACTTCCTTGGCTCCAGGTCCCATGTTCTTTTCACTCTCTCAAAAGTTTCTCTGCAAGATGGTAACTCCTGACATTGACTCTTTCAGTCTAGTCATGGTGATTCAATTGAATTCAGTCAACATTGATTGAGCCTGTACTATGTGCCAGGCACTGTGCTAAGTGCTGGGGATAGAAAAAGAGTCAAAAGACCTGCCCTCAAGGAGCTTATAATCTAATGAGGGAGACAATATGCAAACAAATATATACAAAGCAAGCTATGTACAGGATAAGTGGGAAGTCATTAAAAGAAGGAAAACACTGAATGAAGAAGGGTTGAGGCAGGCTTCTGGTAGATTGTGGGATTTTAGTTGGGGCTTAAAGGAAGCCAGGGAGGTCAGTAGTTGGGGTAGAGGAGGAAGAACATGGGGGACAGCCAGAAAGAATGCCGGGAGCCAAGAGATGGAGTGTGGCGATGATAATGATAGTTAATATAGTTGTAAGGTTTTCAAAATACTTTATATACGTGATGTCCATCAAGACTCATAACACCCCCTTTGAGGGAGGTAAGGACAATTTTGCTCTCCCTACTTGACATCTGGAGAATGTGGGGCCCAAAGAAGTGCTCCCAGCTGTTTAATAAGGAGCCAATCTGAGAGTCGAAGAGTAGGCCTTCTGATGCCAAGCCTCGCACTCTTCCCACTAGACCACAATTGCCTCCCTTGATGACATGGTTTCTGTGATTCATAGATTTAGAGATTATTTTTAGAGACAGGAATCTTTGTTTCCCAAAAGCATAACCACAAGCTGTCTGTTTGGAATGAATTAGATTGGTACATCCAGACAACAGGAGATGCTCCCATCAAGTCAGTACAAACTTTAGTTTAAGAAAAATAGTAGGATTCAGACACATTCTGCCCCAGGATCCCATCCCCAGAGTCCAGACTCCTTACCTAATTGAGAAAAAATCCTTTAGAAATATACTCATCCCCTAGGTTGTACAAGAGTGCAAATAGTATTATTATGTCCATTTTACAGACCATGAAACTCAAAATCCTAGAATGTCAGAGTGGGAATGGTTTTTAGAGATCATCAAACTCAATTTCCAAGGCTGAGCACAGTTTCGAGTACATGGTCGGCACTTAATAAATGTTTGTTGATTGGTTGCTTTTAGAAAGGAAAAAACTTGGGGCCCAGAAAGAGAAAGGGCTTTGGCCAAGGGCACATAACTGGTTGATCATACAAGGCTATTTCTTCCAATAATAAACCATGTTAGGGGCAGCTAGGTGGCGCAGTGGATAGAATACTGGCCCTGAAGTCAGGAGGACCTGAGTTCAAATCTGGCCTGAGAACAAACACTTGATACTTACTAGCTGTGTGACCCTGGGCAAGTCACTTAACCCCAATTGCCAAATAATAATAATAATAATAATAATAATAATAATAATAATAATAATAATAATAATAATAATAATAATAATAATAATAAACCATGTTGTCCTTAACTTGTTTTTCAACTTGGCTAACCTCTAAGAATAATGTGGCAGGGAGACAGAATACCTGTTCTTAGAATCCCAGGCAGGTAACTTCCTTGGACAAGTCATTTAACTTGTCTGAACCTCCACTTTCCCTTTCTGTGAAATGGGAATAGTAGTATTTGTACTGCCTGCCTCAAAGGGATGTTGTCAGGTTGTTTGAAAACTTCAGTATCCACTATATCTGGTCCATTTTAAGAACAACAGCTTTTATTCCTAGAGCTTTCCTCACAACAAGACCATGAGTTGGCTGCTACAGGTATTATCATCTACATTTTACAGAAGAAGAAGGCAAGGTTCTTTCCACTACAGCCCCTTTAGGGATATCTTAGCTTAGAGAGCCACTGGTCATTTGCCTGAAGACCTAGAAGGGGAGGGTCCGCCACTGTTTGCCCTTCCTTCCCAGCTTTCCCTGGAAACTGGCTAATAGGCCTGTCTTGACATAGGCTCAAGCTAGCTGGAGCTTGAAAATGAGAAGTTTGTTGTCTTTACAAGGATGGAGACCCCAGAAAGAGGGAGAGAGAAGCAATGAAGGGGCAGGGGCAGAGGCAGGATTGCAAAGCTGTTGAGGGCCCAATTGGCAAAGAGCACACCAGACTCAAAGTCTGAATCCACTGACCTTAAGCAAATCATTGAGTCACCTTGTGCTTTACTACCTCCTGCTTAGGTTTGCCAACAGGCTTTTATCTTTCTTTTTAAAATTAAAATTGAAGGGGCAGCTAGGTGGTACAGTAGATGGAACACTGGCCCTCAAGTCAGGAAGACGTGAGTTCAGATCCATCCTCAGACCAAACACTTGACACTTACTAGCTGTGTGACCCTGGGTAAATCACTTAACCCCAATTGCCTTAAAAAAAATTAAATTAAATTAAATTAAATTTTTTTCAATTAATAAAAGTCTATTTTTCCTCCCTCCTACTGTCCCCCCCCAAAAAAAACACCTTGTAATAAATATGCCTAGTCAAGCAAAACAAATTCCCACATTGGCCATTGCCAAAAAATGTCTCATTCTTCAACCTTAGTTCATCACATCTTAATCAGGAGGTAAGCAGCGAAAGTCATCACTGGCCCTTTGGAACTGTGGTGGGTCATTTGTTGATCAGTGTTTTGAAGTCTTTTCAAGTTGTTTGTCTTTAGAGTGTTGTTGCTATTGCATAAATTGCTCTCCTGGTTCTACTTACTTCACTCTGTATCAGTTCATACAAGTCTTCCCAGGCTTTTTTGAAATCATCCCTCTAGTCATTTGTTATAGCACAACTATATTCCATTCCATTCATATACTACAATTTGTTTAGCCATTCACCAATGGATGGGTCAGGTTTCTTTGTTTTAAAAAAGGCTAATCTTTTGTCTGTATCCTTTAGTTAATCCTCCTGTTCCAGAGACAGAGTAAGACCCAAAGATGCATAGGGGATGATGGTAGCTGAAAGGATCACAGGATCTCATAGAATGTTGGCATTTGATCTTAGAGACCATCTAGTTCAGGGGTGGGTAACCTGCAGCCTCGAGGCTACATGTGGCCCTCTAGGTCCTCAAGTGCAGCCCTTTGACTGAATCCAAACTTCACAGAACAAATCCCCTTAATAAAAGGATTTGTTCTGTAAAACTTGGACTCAGTCAAAAGACCACACCCAAGGACCTAGAAGGCCACATCTTCCCCACCCCTGCTCTAGTTGAATACCCTTATTTTATAGAGAAAGAAATAGTGGTCTGGAGAGGAGAAACACTAGTGTAAGGGCACCCAGGTGGTAAGTAGTGCTGCCAAGAGATACAAACCCAGGCGGGATTTCTGAAGTTTACTGATCTTTCTAAAGATTCTTCCTAATGATTTCCAAAGGTTTTTCTTTTTTTTTTTTTAGGCAATTGGGGTTAAGTGACTTGCCCAGGGTCACACAGCTAGTAAGTGTGAAGTGTTTGGTCTGAGGCCGGATTTGAATTCAGGTACTCCTGACTTTAGGGCCAATGCTCTATCCACTGTGCCACCTAGCTGCCCCTCTAAAGGTTTTTCTAAAGTTCACTGATCTTTACTAAACAACTTTGGTTTAAAACCAAACTCTCCATCATTGTCCTTAAACCTGCTTCTTTCCTTAACTTTTCTATTTCTGATAATGATAGCAATATTTTCTGACTATTCCAGGTTCAAATCCTCAGTCATCTTTTGCTTCTTCCTTCTCCCTTATCCCACAGAGCAAATTGGTTTCCATATTCTGCCAATTCTACTCTGATAATGTTTCTACCAAAGTCTTTTTACTCTAATGCCCCAATATGGCATGAGGGTAACTAGTTCACCAACGCCATGCCAGAGGAGCAAGAGCTCTGGAAGTCTTTTCTGTGCTGGAAGGGCTTTGAATATGGTCTCAGAAATAGGTTGTGTCTGCTTTCCAAGGATTAGCCTAGCTGTTTGTTCATCACTACAAGCTAGCCACTTAGAAACAAATTCTTTGGCCATGGCAAACCATGGGACAAAGAAAAAACAAAATGGCCCTCAAAGGCTTCCTTCTTCTTCTGTAATGAGTTGAATGGCAGAGGGTCCTAAAATTCATACAAGTTTATGCCACCTACAAACAGTAACTTAACAATGAATCCTCTAAATGCAAGGTCCTTGTCCAATGACTTAAGTCAACAAACTTCTGGAAGAACTGAATCATATCAGTATTGTCAGTCTCACTACAAATGAGACAAGAAAGTATATAAGGACCTCAAAGCTAAATGCAAGGATAGTTCCAAGACTTTTACCACAGAGGCAAGCAGAGGAGTTGTTGGAATGGTTTTATCATGTAACCAAAGACCACAAGAAACATCATTTTGGAGACATTTGGTCTCATGATGAACATCTTTTGCAGAGGACGAAGAGATAGAGAAAATGTATGGAGAACCCAATAAAATATTCCAAATGAAATTAGCATATATATGTTAATTCAATGACTTCAATGCAACAGTAGACATACAGAAGAATGGCAAAAATTATGGTTCAGAGAAGGCAAAGACAAAAAGAGCCAATGTTTAATAGATTATATATATAGAGATAGATGTATAGATAGATATAGATATAGATATATGTATGTATGGGAGAGAGAGACTATTTTCATCAAGAAGAGTTTGAAGGTGCTAGGCATGATGAAGATGAAATAACATCACAAAAAATTAAATTGACCATATGTTAATAGACCAGAAAAGACTAGTTACTGATGTGGGACTGATTTCTGAATCCTGTCTGTAGATAGCTATACTTGACTTGTGAGAACAAAGATCTGAATCAACACCAAATTGGAATAAAAATGAAAAAAAATGACATAAAACTAAAATATTTCCAACCTAATCTATTTAACTGAGCAAATTACAATGAAAAAATGGATAAAGGAACAGACATTGACCTGTACTATCACCATTACCTATGGAAGACTGAGCTGATATGAAGTGTTCACTACGAGGACTCAAAGAGCCTAAAAACTGTCTCAGCCAGCACACACTTGATTTCTTTGTCAAGTGGAAAGATAAGGCAGCTGAGGGCAATACTGTATTAGAATAAAAACTCCTTTTCAGGAGAGGATGGTAGAAAATTTTGAACAAATAGCATAATTACAAAATAGAATGAATGAGTGGAGACAAAAACATGTTTATATAAAGCTTGATGTGAGATCCAGTTAAGCATAGTAATCCAAAGTGTATTTAAGAATAAAACTAAAAGGATGATAATAAACAGGTAAAAAATTGAAAATATTTCTCAAGACTTCTACAACAAACTATTTTCTCCATCATTGACAGTGAAGCTACCAAACTGTTACACTACCTATTGAGGATTGTGATCTTAGCTAGACTAAGACATGAGGTGGACTCTGGACCAAGTAATAATAGTAACAACAACAAAAACATTTATATGGTACTTTGAGATTTGCAAAACACTCGACATATATTATGTCATTTGGACCTCACCGCAATCCTGTAAGGTAAATGCAATTATTTTCTCCATTTTATAGATGGAGGAAACCTAAGGTGACAGAAGAGAAACGACTTGCCCAGGGTCACATACAGACACACACACACACAATAAATATCTGTATCGAGATTGAAACTCTGGTCTTCCTGACTCCAAGTTCAGCATTGTATATACCACATATAGGATATGAAGTATACAGAGAGAATATCCACACTGTAGAAAACACTGTTTTGAGGGCACTGAAAGAATGACTGTCAAAATCCCAAAGAGTGAATGATCTTGAACAACTATCAACAATCCAAGCTGTTGGGTAAGGGTGAGGTTGAAACTACCCCTCCCCATCTTAGCCCAATTACCTTAAGCAGGTGAGAACATATCTCAATCACTCACTCACAGACTGAAGACCAACTATGAAAAGTCCATCAAACTGGAATAATATTATACTAGAATCATGTTTGGATAGGTTGAGGAAACTTGGCCATGCCCCAACGGTCCTCTATAAATTATCCAGCTAGTTAGGCCTGGCTTTAGCCTTGGCCAAGTCTCTTTCCCTCCCTGCCCCTTTCCCAAAGATGCTCCTACCAGTTTTTAACAGGGGTGGGGAACCTGCAGCCTTAAGGCCACATATGGCTTTCTAGATCCTTAAGTGCAGCCTTTTGAGCAAATCCAAATTAATTCTGTAAAATTTGTTCTGTAAAATTTGGATTTGGTCAAAAGGCCGCACTTAAGGATCTAGAAGGCCACATGTGGCCTTAAGGCTGCAGGTTCCCCACCCCTGGTCTAGAAGATGTTGAACTTGCCATCTTCCCATTGATATCCTAGAGAGATCCCTAGATCCTCTGATGTCAGTGTCTGTATTAGCAGCCAAGAACAACTATCTGTGGATTCATGGCTTGAAAAGGAGCCCAATAAAGAGACCAGCATGCCAAAGAAGGACTTACTGAGTACCCTATGAATGGAAGAATAGTCACAGAAGAATAGCAACCAGAAGCTTTCACTTACCTCCTTTGTCACTTGTGCTCCTTAAGCTGGAATCTACTTTCCCTGGGACTATGGATGTACTTGTGGGAGAGTGTGCCAAGACTTCTGGGGAGGGAGATGTTTTGTACTTACTGTTCTTCTTCTACCACTTCAGTGGATACCCCTTTCTAAAAACTACATAAGGCTGACTGACTAAAATGATTCTCAACTGATTATCTCAAAATGATGTCATTAGAGAATCACCCGTGACTCCTCAGGGGTACCCTTTCACTTCTGAAGGGGGAGAAATAGCTTTGTTTCTGGATATAAGAGTGAGAATTTGGAAGGGCTCCTCAGAGATCATGTGGGCACTTCTGCTATATTAAAAAAGATGATTACAAAGCTATTAATAACTATCAATTCCTGTGCTTGCTTTATCTCTATAAGATCTTTGAGAATAATGTATACACTTATGAAAACATGAGATGGGGACAGGCATGGTTTTACAAATGGCATTTTATAGTCACATATCTACTAAAAGGTACAGAGAAAACTAGATTCTACCATGTTTATTGTTCATTGATTATATTTTTTAAAACACTGATTTAGTAGAGTAAAATACTGCCTTGAAGGCTCTTTTGTCTGAGGTGTTTCTCATGCATATTTTAAAAGCACACATAATTCCTCAAAAGGGATAACAGACTGAAGACCGTTTGAGGACCCTTTGATTTTTAAGGGAAACATAAGACAGGGAGATGTATAGTCACCAAAGGCTTTTGACACTATCATGGAGGATTTTCCAGTCTAAGGTCCAAATGGAAGAGACATTCCTTATAGATGGCGAAGGCTCCAGATGCTCCTGTTGGCGGATGACACTGTGCTGATTGCATCAATTCCTGGAATGCTGCAGAGCCTCCCAAATGAGATCCATAATCACTCAAAAGATTTTGGACTAACTATCCACACAGGAAGAATGTCTATTGTCCACACTATAATGACATACAGTTGGATGGACAACCTCAAAAACACCGGTCCATGTACATATGTGACAGATACTGCTGATCCCAGAATTGACTAGGAGGAGGTAGGAGGGATTCCATTTGGGAAATGTAATGCTTTCAATGGCCTTGGCCTTTTCCCTGAAACAAATGCTCATCTCTGTAACACTA
This sequence comes from Phascolarctos cinereus, assembly GCF_003287225.1. NCBI lineage: Eukaryota > Metazoa > Chordata > Mammalia > Diprotodontia > Phascolarctidae > Phascolarctos > Phascolarctos cinereus. The sequence goes on from NW_027556291.1 coordinate 43,346,874, forward strand.
GTACTCTTCCCATGATACCTGCAAATCATGGGGTGCCACATTGTCTAAAAACTCAAAATCGTGGGTCACCCAAAGGGTAATGGAAAAGCACATGGCGGGCATAACTAACTATGCCACAGCAAATCAGCAACAGCCAATTGCTTGTAAGAAGTGACATAAAATGTATCATCAAACTGAGGGATGACTGGGAAAGGAGCTGGACCAGTGATAGAGGGAAAGCAAGGGATAACAGAAAGGCAGCTTGCATGCTGCATGGATACCCTTGTGATAGAAGTCAAGACATTACACGGATGGACCCTAGCACTTCTGTAAAAGATCAGGACCAAGCACTTCTGTAAAAGATTTAGCAAGTACTTCTTATGGGCAAAATGCTGTACTAGGTGCTGGCAATACAGAGGCAAAAAAAAAAAATGAAATAGTTCCTACCATCAAGGAACTTATAATCTAGCCAGGGGAGCCAAGATCTATATAGTTAGAAATACAAAATAATTGGAGCAAGGGGGTGGTGTCAGCAACTGAGGGGATCAGTCACAGCTGATACTTAAAGGAAACTCAGAATTCGATGAGGTAGAAGTGAAGAAGGAGTACATTCCAGTCATGAGGTGCAGCCAATGCAAGAGCATATAGAGGTGAGATGGAATCTTCTGTGAGAAACAGAGAGAAGACCAGTTTGGCTGGATCACAGAATGAGTGGAGGAAGAGTGATGTCCATTGAGGCTGGAAAGATAGTTTGGGACAAGCTTGTAAAGAACTCTAAATGCTCCAAAGAGGAATCTCTACTCGAGCCTTAAAGTAGTAAGGAGCCACTATGGTTTATTGCTCAGAGGAGTGACATCATCAGAGCGGTACTTGAGGAAAATCACTTTGGCAGCTGTATGAAGGATGGATTGAACGTGGAGAGACTTTGAGGCAGGGAAATCAATTAGAAAGCTTTTGAAATAGTCCAGGAAAGAAGTAATGGGAGCCTGAACTAAGTTAGTGGCTGTATGGGTGAAGGGCAAGGGACAGATTCAAAAGATGTGGAGGTAGAAAGGATTAGCTATGTGAAATGCCAGAGAGTGAGGAGCCAACGATGATTCTGAGAGATGAGACATGGACATGAGGTCATAGACAGGAGTTACACAAGATGAAAAGGCATGGGTGGGGTGGTCATTATTTGTACTACTGGAGGTATCATCCTACTTCATCCCTTTTCATCTAGACTACTGCAGTAGCATCCTAGCTGGTCTTCCTGCCACCAGCCTTTTCTCCTTGACCAGCCATCCTCTATACTCTACCTGAATCATCTCCCCAGTGCATTACTCTTATCATCATGCTCCTCTGTGCCAAACCTTCAGTGATTCTCTTGCCTAAAGTATTCTAAAAAAAGACTCTAGCATTCAAGGCCTTCTACAACCTGGAGCCAACCTAGCTGTCCAGTCTTATCTTGTACTACTCTCTGCCCCTTTTTCTCACTCTACTCCCTCCCTTGTTTTTGTTGACACCATTTCTTATACTTAGAATGAGCTGTCCCCCAGGATTCATCTATTAACAGCACTACTTTCTTTCAAGGCCCAGCTCAGGTGGGCCTTTTCTGACACATGCCACTTCTGCTCCCATGAAAGTGATCTATCCCTCTCCAATTTCTCATCATATTTTACATGGATTTCTCTTTTACATTTATTTCATTCTGCTTTCCATCATAGTTAATTTGTGTGCATGCCTTTCCCCCCATTAGGTTGTAAACTTCTTGGGGGTAGGGCATACATCATATCATATCTCTATCTTTAGCACCTTGTACAGAGTCTTGAACACAATAGGCCCTTAATATTTACTGAATTTGGTAAATTGAGCAATAGTCATCCAAGGTCAAGTGGAAGGCCCAAGAAGAGTGATTTTCATCTTTCTCACTCTTAAGTTTCCTTCCCTCACATCACTGTGTATTTTATGGGAGAGATATTTATTTGCAGACAGTTCTTTTCATATGTTTCAACTCTATATTAAGAGGCAACAAGTATAAGTCAGGAAAGTAGGAAGGGGAACCGAAATTGGGTGTGTTGTGAATCAAAGGCAGTAGCTGAAGGTGGGGCCAGATGGGAACATGGTTGGGTGTAGGCAGCCTTCTTGCTGTCACCATATGGAGATGGAGCCACTCTCTAGGTCCCTTCCTCACAATAAATAAACACCTCTGCAGATGCCTTTGTGGGGACAAGCCATCTTCCTTTTTTAACTAGCAAGGAGGATTTCCTCAGGCACACGTGCATGCACAAACGTGCTTCCTACAGTTTCCTAGCCCAAGTATGTAACGTGGAAGCTAAGCTGCATTGAGAGAGGCTGCATTAAGAGAGACCTATGTCTACCCTGGACCACTGCAATAATCTCTTTAACTGGTCTCCCTGCTTCTAGACTCTCCAATCCATCTTCCACAAAGCTGCCAAGATAATCTTCCTAAAACTTAGGTCCAACCAACCAAAAACCTTCAGTGGCTCCCAACTACCTTTGAGATAAAATATAAACTCCTCAGCTTGGCATTTGAAGCCCCTCAGAATCTGACTCCAGCCTCTCTTTCAAGATATGTTGAATTTTCCTTTACAGTCTAGTCAAATTGGCCAACTTGCTAGTTCCCATCACCCAGGCCATCCCTCGTGCCTGGAACATCCTTCTTCCTCACCTCTGCTTCCTTTAGCAGTTGGATCATGTGACCTTTTCTTAATTACCCTGCTTCCTTGTTGTATCCCCAGGACAATGGAAGTTGCTTGAGATTAAAGGCTGTTTTCAGGTTTTATCTCAATAACCCCAGTGTCTAGCACAGTGCTTTGAAGCATGCAAAGTATTTACTAAATGCTTAGGGAGTTGAAGTGGTGTCCAGAACGAGGCAAGCTATTGCTAGTCTGTACTTGGCCCTGGTGCTCAGTTTGTCTTCCCCCACAACCCTATTTTAGGAAAACCATTGAAACTGGAAAGCATCCAGAGGAGAGTGGCTAGGATGAGGAAGGGACTGGAGACCATGTCCTATAAGGCTCAATGAAAAGAACTGAGCATGTTTAGCCTGGAAAAGAAAAGCCATATACAGGATCTTAGGACATGATTGTGTGTGGGAAGTGGAGGGGGGAGGAATGATAGTTGTCTTCAAGTATTTGAAGGGCTGGCACATGGAAGAAAGAATTGATTTGTTCAATTTAGCTCCAAAGGGAAGAACCCAGAGCAAAGAGTGGACATTGGAAAGAGACAAAATTCAGCTGCGTGTAGGGAAAGACATCCTGATAATCATCACAGTGAGTAGAAGGGCAACCTTGGAGTAAGGAAGACCTGAGTATGATTCTTGTCCCAGATACACCCTGGCTGGGGGACCACAAGTAGGTGGTGTAACCTCATCACACCTCCAAGCAATTCTCTATGACTACAGGTTACACATGAGCTGCTGACCTGTATTGGTGGAGGGTTGCCACACTGGGAGTTAGTTCTTCCAAAGAAATCAAATGCTGGTACTGACCAAAAAAATTGAAATGAGAGGAGTCTGGAAGTAGAATGGGCCACTATAGGTGGTAATCATCTCCCCTTCACTGAAGGATGGTCAGAAAAAACTAGATGGCCACCTGTTGGGAAGATCTAGAGGGGATTCATCCTCAAGTATGGATTGGACTAGAAGCCACTGAGGATTCTTTGATACCTTGAGGGGAACTTGCCTTTTCTCTGACTCATAGAGCAACCTTGAGGAAAACCCTTCCCCTCCAAGAAAGCCACTCCTCCTCTGTATGATGAGGTTCTTCATCTGGACAGTCCCCCTCTGGGGTCTGTTCTAGCTCTGATAGAAAATTCTGGGCTTCTCCTAGTCGGTTTGGATCATTCCCCTGTGACTGCTCCTCTTTGAAGTCTGGGTGATGCCAATGCTGCCTTTCTACCCCTTTGCCATGAAAGCTACAGTGAGCAGACCCCAAATGCAGGTCCCTTGTGTGGAAGCCCTTGCTGATTCATACACCCTGTAAATGATTGTGGCGTGAAAAGCTAGGTTGAATGGAGTCAAGTCAAAACATTTGTTTTCCATTAGGCCGCACGGCTTCGATACAAACAGTGAAGTATGTGTTTACATTGCCATGGGACATGGAAAGCTAGGCCCTGCAAACACTCCTTGGAGGTTGCATAAACCTGAGCATCTAAACATTTCCAAAACAGTGTTGTAAGCCCAGCTTAATGGCTTTGAAATGGAACCTAAATTCCACATAGTTTAAAAAAACGCCAAGCCATAGCTAAGTAGATGGACTCAAACTAAGTCCTTAAAACATGTTTGAAAACCTATTTGATTGTTTATCTTGTTTTATCTTCATTATTTTTAAGCAAGAGATTTTAATTCAAGAAGGCAGCTGAATAGCAAAATCAAAACAACCCTCCCACCCCTCCCTCCCCCCCCAAAAAAATACCTACCTCTAATGGATCTGAGCTTTAGTATTAGAAGGGCTCTTAAAGGTTGTCGATTCCATCCCCTCTAATGTTATACATGAGGAAACTGAGGTCAAGAAGAGAGGGGAAGATATTTGCCTAAGTGCTCAGATCCAGGTCCTCTGACTCCCAGTCCAGTTCTCCCCAACTAGGTCATCGCTGGTGGCTCAGAAAAGGCCTAAGGAGGCTTGAGACAGAAGGGCTGGTCATTCCAGATGGGGAGGACAAAGGGAACCAAGTCCTAGATGATGGAAGGAGTATGGGAGGTTCGATGAGCAGACCAGCTGGCTGCAATAGCAGGCATACTGTGGTGGATGGGGAGAAGTAAGTTTGGAAGGGTAGACCAAAGCCAGGTAAAGGACTTTGGAGGAGTAAGAAGCCACTGGCAGTTTCAAAGCAAGGGAGTAATATGAAAGTTGTGTGTCAGACAGAAGAATTTGAGGGGAATATGCAGGAAAGATTTGAGAGAATAGAAATTGGATTTGGGAGATGGGCTAGCAGTCTCTTGCAGTGCCGCATGTGTGTAGGGAAATGGCATGAGGCGTTGTTGATTAGGACCTTCCCTAGAACCACACACATAATACTGTAGTGCATGTATTGTATCTGTGTTGCTATCTTATCTCCCAACTAGGCTGGGATTTCCTTAGGAGCTGGGCTAGGTTGTAGCTATTTTTTCTGTTTCCCCAGTTGCTAATATACAGTGCTCTGTACACAGTAGGTGATTAATACATGTCTGTTTAATTGAATTATTATGTGTCCTATCCTCTCAACTAGGGAGGCAGAAAGACATAGTGAAAAGAGTGAAATTAGCTGTGTGGCCCTAGGCAACTCATTTCATTTCTCTCAGCCCCAGTTTCTTCAGCTGTAAAATGGGGATAATAATAACTCCTTTGTCACAGGGTGGTGGTGAGGTTCAAATGAGGTGACAATATGCAAAGTGCTTTGCAAACCTGAAAATGTTTTAGGATTGTAATAGTATTATTGTTGTCACTATTATTACGTTGTGGGATAGACTGTAGCTTGTGATTGCATCTGAGTTGGTTGGTCCTAGTGTGGTAACTTCCTCATCCCTCTGTCAAGGAGAAGTTGTTGTCTGAGACACTGAGAGGTTCAATGATATGCCCAGGATCACAAAGCTAGTATGTGTCAAGAGGTGGGATTTGAACCCAGGTCCTCTTGATCCCAAGGCTAGGCTGCTGCCTGACTGTGAGACTGTGATAACAGCTCACACTTCTATACTCTTTCAAGGTTAAAAAAGCCCTTTTATCATAAAAATTCCATGAGGTTGGAGGGATTTTCTCATCTTTATTTTCCAGCTAAGTAAACAGAGTCAGAGAAGGAAAGAGGTTAGACTTGGCACTTCCTTAAGCTCATGTCTTCCAGCCTCTAAGTCTTGCACACTTTCCACTACACCAAGCTGCCTCTCCTTAAGGACTGGCATCCTTCCTTCCAGTGCTAGGCACACTGTTGGGAGGTACTGGTTGACTGACTGATGACCCCTCAACATTATTCACAAGTATGTCCTTAATGACATCCTTTAAGGGGAGAAAAAAGATGAAGGGAAACGGTCATAGGATGTTGGTCCTCAAACTTCCTAATTGCAGGACTCTGCTAGGGGACCTCTTGTGGATCACATGGACCCACCTGTTTCCATTATAAAAGCAAAACCATCCCCAGGCCCAGTGACTTGAACCTTGTCCATTTCATATTACAGTGGGGAAGGGAAGGAATTTAGAAACATAAAGAACTTGGCCACCTGGGAAACCTTTCTTAAAACTACCTTGGAAGACCCAGGACAATCAAAAAATAGCCCTAGGTATTAGCCTGGCCCCACCAGAAGGCTTCAGCTCTCTTTTCAGAATTATTTCACACATTCTGTGTTCCAGTCAAACTGTCCCCCATACATAGTAGTTCATTTCCCACTTCTGCGCCTTTGTATAGCCTATCTCCCACATCTGAAATGTCCTACTTCCTTCCACTCTTATCTCCTGGAATCTCTAGCTCTGTTTGAATCACCTCCTACAAGAGGTCTTTCCTGATTTCCTGTCATTAATTTTCTTTCCTTCCCTCCCCCCATTACTTTGTATTTACTTTGTATACATTTTACATTACCTGTGTACAGGTGGTTTCCTTCAAGTCAAATGTAAGCTTTTTGAGGGTAAAGACTGCTTTGTTTTTGTCTTTGGGGCCTTCGCATCTAGCATAGGGCCTGGCATAATCAATGCTTGACCAATTGAATGAGAAGTGTATTGAATTCACTCCCAAATTAATCTCTTTACCTAAGATTCCTGCTTTGACTCCTTCCATGGAGAAGCAGCCATCCCTGTGCAAGAATTAAAAACATGATGGCACTCTGTACCATTTTTGCTAGTCAGCGAAGGCAAATTCTCAATGTCCTGGTCAGAGAAATGGTCTACACATGTTCAAACAAACATGCAGTCTCTGGGTATGCTCATTTGTTAACTCAGCAAACACTGAGCATAGAGCCACGGACAAGATACCTGGGCAAGGAAAACAAAGGAGAGACTGGAAATTGTACCATTTCATGTGCATATGAATATACATGAAAATGAATGTATAAAGGAGAGGATAATCCAACCAGCCTCTGCCCTGGTCAGACCGCACCTAGAGTATTGTAGTCTGTTCAGGGACCATGACTTAGGAAAGATACTGCCAAGCTAGAGAATTCTCAGAAGAATGCAAAAAGAATGATGAGGGGATAGGACAGCAGGTCATACAAGGATCTGTTGAAGGGACTGGTTAGCCTAGAGAAAAGAAGACTTGGGGGTATCAATCTGATCTCTGATCATAATTATCTTTGTGACCTGGGGCAAGTCACTTGGCCTCCCTACACTTCAGTTTCCTCAACTGCAAAATGAGAGGATTAGATTAAATGGCCTCTGAGATTTCTTCCAGCTCTGGCTCTATGAGCCTATGATAAGTGCCTTCATGTACCTAAAGAGCAGTCATGTGGAAGATGGATTAGACTTTGTATGCTTGGCCCCAGAGGATAGAAGTAGGGGCAAAAGGATAAAAGTTACAGAGAAGTAAATCTGTGCTTGATGTAAAAACTTCCTGTTATCAGAACTGTCCCAAACAAAGGCTGGATGACCTCCTTTTAGTTATGTTATATAGAAGCTTCTTAAAGTATACATTATTTATAACTTTGGGTTTTCTGTCATCTTCATTTGCCAATAAATTCATCCCTTGCCTCTCCTAGGGGGCCATCCCTTATTATAAAAGAGAAAAAAATTGTATGGCAAAGTTAACTAGCACACCAAGTTCAACATTACATGCAGTATCCTGTGTCCAAACACATCCACCCTCTACAAGCTTGTTCATTATCATTTCACAGCCTTTAGTTTGGATTTTTTTTGCTGCTTTTTATCGTTCTTTGCACTGACATTGTTGCAGTCATTATTCCCATTGTTTTCCTGATTCTGCTTACTTCATGGTGCATTGCTTCATCTAAGTCTTCCCATGCTTCTCTAGATTCTTAACATTTGTTGTTTCTATAGTGCAGTGATATTCCATTACATTCATGTACAAGAATTTGTTTAGATATTTCCCAGTCCTTGGGCATCTACTTTGTTCTCTATTCTTTAGTACTATAAAAAGGGATAATGCAGATATTTTACATATAAGGCAGGGTCTTTCTTTTTCTACTTTACTTCCTTGGGGTATCTGCCTAACAGTGGGATCTCTGGGTGTAAAGAGTTTTCTTTCTCAGGTATGGGTTAGACTATGTACTCTCTGAGGTGCCTTCCAACTCTGAAATTCAGTGCTTTCGTGTAATTTTCTTTCAGATCCTAAAAAGCATGGCAATATTGAGACGGGCCTCAGATAAGAATCGTGAGGAAGAAGTTGAAAGTGGCGACTGTGATGATGAAGACGACTGTGGCCGAGGCTCTGGTGATGAAGGGTTAAGAGTGAAGAATCAGCTACGCTTCTTAGCAGGTAAGCACCAAAAATTCTTTTGCTTAAATTCTGTACCAAGAAATATTGAATCGAGCTCTTTCTACCACCACCTCACTCCACTCTCAGCCCCAAACACACAAGGCTATTGGTGCATTAATGAAAGAATACTGGAGCCAATGGACAGAAAAGGGGAACTTCCAGGTTCAGTCTATTTTACTTCCCCCTCCCCCCCCACCATGTTTTGAATTTACAGATTCCAAATGTTGCTTTTCTTGTCCTTTTTTCCCTTTCACCAACAAAAGTGACCTTGATGAATTAACTGTCTCTCCTCAACAATGTACTTGGGTAGTTCTTGTATTAAAGGGAGAGAAAGCCACAGGAACATGAGGACAGGCCAATTTTAAGATAGGGTGAGGAGCTACAGCCAGTAAGCCAAGAAGTTGATGATGCCTGCATTCGTTGATTAGAAGTCTTTTTATTTTTAGATATCTTTTACTATGATCTTGACGAATACCAATAATCAAATAGATGAACTTCATCAATACTTCAAGAACAGCTGTTTCCTTGGCATGGGTCCTCCTTCCCCTGATACAGATCAGATCATTGACTTTTATGACTAATTGTGATGGAAAAATAATTCATTATCTCCTGACTAATTTTCCAGTGATGAAACTAATGTTTTAGGAGTTTCCATCCCCCTCCCAGTGCTTTGCAACTCAAGGTCTGCCTCCCCTTCATCCTCAACTTAATTTATTTGATTTGAATACTTCTTTAAAGCTGGTTGTCTCAACTGTCCAAATTACTAGCTGTGGCACTGTAGTTATAGCTATATTTTTATGTCATAATATTTCATTACATCAATAGATCAAAATTTATTCAGCCATTCTCTGATTATTGGAAATAGAGGATATTCCCAATGTTTTGCTCTGATAGAGCAGCAGTGAATAATTTTGTAAAAAATGCATTCTTTTTTTTTCCTCTTTATTATGTTTTGGGGATAAGTAGCAATGAAATCACTGGCTTAAAAGGTATGAGAAATTCAGTAATATTTATTGAGCTCCAAAATGTTTGCACTTGTTTATGGTTCCACCAACAACATATTAGAGAGATTGTTTCCTGATGGCCATGGCATCACTGGACTTCCCTCCCAATTTTCCCCATTCTATTGAGTGAAAATAATAGCTTTAGGTTGGCTTGATAGTTATTTCTCCAATATTAAGAGCTATTTTTAATATAGTTGTATTTGTATTTCTTTTATAAATTATCTGTTCACATCCTTTAAGCACTGCTCCATTAGAGACTATGGATTATTCAACTTAAAGATTATGTATCAGTTCCATATAGATTCTGGATATCAGATCTGTATCCATCAGATTTATTTCAAATATTTTTCCCAGTTTTTTCTTTGCTTTTAATTTTAAGGAGATTGCTTCTTATTGTGTGAAATCCTCTTAGTCTTTACATAATCAAAACCATGATTTTGTCTTAAATGCTTTCTCTGTAAAAATATTTCCTTTTTATTAGAATCTAACAATAATCATGAGTCATACATGAACATTTCATTATATGGGAAACAAATAGGGGACTGTACAAACTTCTGCTATTTTTAGAGTATATATTAGATTTAACACAATAGTAACACAACTCATATTTGTGTCCCCTTTTGAACTTTATTTTTCTTTGTACTTTAAAATGTTTTATTGATGCTCTTTACTTGCAATGGATACTTCACTACCCCATTAGCACATCCCCATCCCTGTGTCCCTCCAAATACCAGTCCTCCCTTAACAAACCAGAATAGTCAATCAAAACCATCCAGCACATGGAAGTGGGGGGGGGGGCAGGCTTCCTCCTCAACTTTCTGATGTCATTCCTTGTTCTGCTCAGCTCTCTCTGCTTTATTTCATATAAATCTGCTAAGATTTCTTTGACATGACACAATATTATCCTTGTATATTCAGAGACTACAACTGGTTCTATCATTCTCTAGCCAATGACCTCTTTTACTGGCTTGATCAATTCCATGCGATTCATCAGGTATTTGGTAAGTGCCTACTATACGTCAGGCACTTAGCAAATGATCTCTGGCTGTAAGGAACTTGTATTCTACTGAGGGGAAACCACATGTACATATAGAAATAAACACAAAAGACCTAAGAAAATACAAAATGAGAAGGACCTTCCCCACCTTCCCCCTCTACCCCACGGTTGAAACAAGCACACCGTTTCCTTTTTTCTTCCAGGTTTTTCATGATTATATATGTATATAAATTTATATGTGTTGAGATCACTAATTCAGTGAGATTTATTGTGATGTATGGTAGACAATATGGATCTAAAGCCACTGGGGTTTTTTTTGGGGGGGGAGATTCAAGGGTTTTTTTCCCTGTAGCTCTAATTAAATAGTGATTCTGTTCTTTATTGGTTTTTTAGTGTGGGCTTATCAAACCCTAATCTTTTCTATTACCTGGATTCTATCTCTGAATTCTCCAGTCTGTTCTGCTGATCAATTTCTCAGACTTTTTTCCAGTCACAGACAGTTTTCTAATTACCTGCTAGTACTAGGCTTCTTTTGCTGCTCTTCTTTGTCTTGGTTCTTAATATTCCTGTCTGGTATTTTCCCATATTCATTTTCTTGTGTCTTTATCTAATTCTGTGAAATAATCTATTCACATGTTGATGGATATTATTGCTGCATTAAAGGAAAGTTAGTTTAGAAAGTATTGCCTTTTTTTTTTACATTTGCCCAACCTAACCATGAGTGGGGGACATTGCTCCATTTGTTCGATTCTTTATTGCTGTCAAAATCATTGACATGTTGTCTTTGTCTATGTCTCTTTTTTGTCTTTACAAGTTAACATCCAAATGTTTGATATTTCTCTTTTGTGGTAAGGGAATAAGCATTCATACAGTGCCTACTATGTGCCAGGCACTAGGCTAAGTGCTTTTTCCAAATATTATTTTATTTGATCTTCACAACAACCCCGTGAGGCAGGAATTATTATTATTCCCATTTTACAGATGAGGGAACTGAGGCAAACAGGTTAAGTGACTTGCCCAGGGTCACACAGCTAGTAAGTGTGTAAGGCCGGATTTGGACTCAGGTCTTCCTGACTCCAGGCACAGTGTTCTATCCACCGTACCATCAGCTGCCTCAGATCAATTTCTCTTGATTCTTGGTAGTGGTACATGGAAATTCAGAGACTTTTTGTGACTTTGTGTTATGTCTTGTTACTTTACTGAAGTAACTTATTAACTCTATTTTTTGTTGACTGTTTTGGGTTTTCTAGGTACACAGTGATGTTGTCTGTCCAAAGAGGTATTTAACTTTTCAGGCTTTATTGCTATTACTGAGATTTTTAAAACTGTATCAAATAGGAGGAGAGAGTACAAACATCACTGTTTAAAACCTGTTTTTAATGGGAATGCTTTGTGTTTCCCTACTGTAAACACTATTAGCTCATGGTTTCAGATATATACTTTGGAAAAATCATATTATGAAAAGATCCTTCTAATGTTTAAAAAATTTTCCAATATAATTTTAATTTTTAATTTAATTTTTTGCTACATTTTAAGTTCCAAACATCTCCTTCCCTCCCCACCCCAAACTAAAGAAGGCCACCATTTGACACACATATGTGTGTGTGTGTATTATATATACATATATATAAATACATATACACATACATATACCATATATATATATATGTATAATGTAAAACTATACTAAGCATACTTTTATTTATCAGTTTTTTTCTCTGGAGGTAGATAGCATCTTTTTTAATAGGTTCTTTATAGTAGATTTGAATATTTATAATACTTAGAATAGCTTAGTCATTCAGCTATTCTTCAAACAATATTGTTTTTACTGTATCCAACATTCTTTTGATTCTGTTCATTTCACTCCTCATTGTTTTATGCACATCTTTCCATGTTTTTCTAAAATCAACCTGCTCATCATTTCTTACAACAATGTAAGCGTTTAGAGAGATAAATTTTCCTCTGATTACTGCTTTTGTTGCATCCCATAGGTTTTGGCATGTTGTCTCATTATTATCATTCTCTTTAATAAAATTATTTATTGTTTCTATGAATTGTTCTTTAACCCACTCATTCTTTAAAATTATTATTGAATTAATAATTAATCCAATTAATTTTTTAAGCTGTGTTTCCATGGTCCTTTATTAAATGTAATTTTATTGCATTGTGATCAGAAAAGGATACATTTCATATATCTGCTTTTCTGCATTTAACTATAAAGTTTTTATGCCCTGATATATGGTCAATTTTTGTAAAGGTACTGTGTACCACTGAGAAAAAAGTATATTCCTTTCTATTCTCATTTGTTCTCTCTGGATATCTACTTTATCTAAGATTCTTTTTACCTCTTTGACATGTTCAACTTTTATAAGTTTAGTGAACACTCAAAAAGAAGGTATAAACTTTGCTTGTTCTCTTGAGTTCTTTCCATATTCCAATTTGTTGAATACCATAATTAGCTTTGTGATTTCTTTCTTATTTCTATTTTGGTTGAATTTATCATATAATGATAATGTGGTGTTAAAATCTCTCATTGACTATTTCTTGCAGCTATTTGTTATATTTTTACCACAAAATTATTATATGGATATGTGTGTGTGTTTGTGTATAAATTTAAGATTTATATACTCTTGTTTTGCATAGAATCTTCCTGGCATAATATAGTATCCTTCTCTGTTCATTAATACTTTCTGTCCCAATATCTTATACCTTCTTTTCCTGATTCATCAGTATCATAGCAAATTTATATCATCTTTTTATTTTAAATTGACTGGGATATATCTGAATTAAATATTTTTCCTTTAAGCATAATACCATTGAATTCTGCTTTTTAATCCATCCTACAATTCTTATATATTTTATGAACAATATTTAGTGTTATAAGTTTTCAATTTTTTCCTTTAGTCATTTATAAAGGAATACACACTTTTTAATTCTTATTATTTCTAGTATTAATCAAAATTTAGGGGCAGCTAGGTGGCACAGTGGAGAGAGCGCTGGCCCTGAAGTCAGGAGGACCTGAGTTCAAATCTGGCCTCAGACCAAACACTTGACACTTACTAGTGTGTGGCCCTGGGCAAGTCACTTAACCCCAACTGCCTAAAAAAAAAAATTAATTTAATGGAATCATTTTAAACCTAAACCTATTATATTCCTATATAGTTTAGTTTTATTTTAAATTTTATTCATAGCTCCTTTTTATATCACCTATATCTCCCAATATACTCTCCCCTTTTGCAGAAAGTCATCCGTTATAACAAAGAATAAGGCGGGGGGGGGAGTGGAATCCGGCAAAACTAACCAAGACATGAACTGAATCCAAAATTATATGTGCCTTCCATATCCATAATGGCCAACTTCTGGGGAAAAAAAAGGTTGGGGGGAAGGAGGTGTTTTCTCATTTCTCTTCTTCCTACATCATTCAGTGCCAATTATCTTGGTGTTGTCTTTCTATTTACATTGTGTAGTCACTGTGTCCATTGTTTATCTAGTTGTGATTATTTGATTTTGTATGAGCTCATTTTAGCCTTCCTTTTCTTCTTGATCATATTCATATTTATCATGTTCATTGTATTTTATGACACAGTAATATTTCATTACATTAATATACTACACTATCTCTTTAGCCATTCCCCAATCAATGGGCATCTGCTTCTCTCCCTGCCCCCTTTGCTGTTACAAAGAGTATTGCTATAAATATTTGGGGGGAGGGGATAAGTGTTTATATAGTGATTATCATGTTCCAGGCACTGTGCTAAGTACTTTTAACAAATATTATCTCAGTTGATTGATCCTTAAAAATAACCTTGGTAGGTAAGTGCTGTTATTATCCTCATTTTACAGCCGAGAAAACTGAGGCAAACAGAAAAGTTAAATGACTTGCCTAGAGTAACACACGTAGTATAGGTCTCTAGTAACAGTCAGAGGGAGATTTGAACTCTGGTCTTCCTGACTCCAGACCCAGCATTTTATTTGCCATGGGCCCCCCCCCCCCCCCCCCCCCCGCTCCTCCTCCCCGCCTCTAATGAGAGCTTTCTTTTTAACTTTGACCTCATTGGGGTATATACATAGCAGTAGGATATCTGGCTTACAAGCATAGGCATTATAGTCACTTTCTTAGCATATTTACAAAATGTTTGGGCTAATTCAGAGCTCTGCCAAGAGTGAATCAGTGTGCTTTCAGGTGTTTTGCAATCATGTCAACTTTCCATGACCCCATTTGGGGTTTTCTTGGCAAAGATACTGGAGTACTTTGCCATTTCCTTCTCCAGCTCATTTTACAGATGAGGAAACTGAGGCCAGATTTGAACTCAGGAAGGGGAGTCTTCCTGACTCCAGACTCAGTGTTCTGTCCACTGCAGTGCCACCTACCTGCCCCATCAACATGCTTATCTTTCCACAATTCCTCTAAGATTGACTATACCCACTTTTTATCATCTTTGCCAATTTTATCAGTATGAGGTAAAACCTCAGAGTTGTTTGGATTATACTTCTCTTTTTTCATATACTTCTCTTATTATTCATGATTTGGAGTAGTCTTTAACATGCTTGTCAATAGTTTACAATTCTTCTTTACAGAACTGTTTGTTCATATCCTTTGATCACTTATGGGAATGGCTTCTGGTCTTAGATATTTGTGCTGATTCCCTATGTATTTTGGATATCAGATCCTGGTCTGAGTTATTTAGTGCAATTATTTCCCCCTAATCAACTACTTCCTCCCTTATCCAGGTTGTGTTAATTTTGTTTGTGCAAAAGCTTTTCAATTTCAAGTAACTGGAATTATTTATCTTTTGTAAGCACTTCTATCCCTTTTTTGGTTAAGAATTCTTCCCCTAGTTATAAATGTGAAAGGTGCCTAGCCTTGTTTTCTTCTGTTTTTTTTTTTAATGGCATGTCCTTTATTATTCAGATCTTATATCCATTTTGAGCTTATTGTGGCATATGGTATATGACATGGATCTAAACTTAATTTCTGCCAAACCAATTTCCAGTTTTCCCAGAAATGCTTGTCAAACAGAAAGCTCTCTCCCCACGATTGCTTGTGGGTTTATTGAATACTAGATTATCAAGTTTAATGATTTCTGATTCTTCCTTATCTAGTCTGTTTATATAAGTTACTTTAACTTGGGCTGCTTCTTTTTCAAAGGCAGTAGTTTCACTTTGGGATTACCTTATTTGTTCACTTTCCTTCCTTGTCCCCACTACCTCAGCTCCCTTACTGCTTTCTCTGAAAAGCCCTTCTGAAAGCTTTAATGATTAAGCTGATACAAAGCTAGGAGAGTTCTCACATTATGTTATCCTGGCTGTTTTAAATGCTTATCATTTGGGCTGGGAGGCCTGTTTGCTGTCAGAAGACTTCCTTGAAGTAAGTATGTCTCCCTATAAACTTTTCAAAATCTGTTTGCTTTTCAAGTATTCATTTCCTGTCTTCATAAAACATTTAGGATTTTACTGGGGAGATGATTCTGGGTTCACAGCTCATACTTGGTAATTTTGTAAATGCTGTATTACAATTTCTGCTATCTTCATTTGACATCCTTGAAAGGTTTGCTGTCATCCTAATTATTGTTCCTTGGTTAATGATTTACTTCTTGACTGGCAGTTAATAGTATCTTTTCCCCCCTTATCTTTGTAGTCCTTGAGTTTAACTATGCTACATCTAGGCATGTTAGATCTTGGGTTCTTGCTTGTGGGCATCTTTTAGACTCTTTCTACTTGTATTCTACCAGGTGTTTTCAGCAATTCTGGGAAATTTTCTTGGGTGATTTCCTAAAATCAAGTGCCCCACTTCTTTTGTTTTTTCTCAGTTCTTGGGGGTCACTCCACCTTGATCTCTCCTCTAGGTCTGTTAGTAGGGTCTGTAGACTTTCTAACAGTTTCAATAATTCAGTGATTTTTTTCTTGAGCCAGCATTTCCAGCTGCTCTTCATTGTGCCCAATTTCATTTTCCACTGCAGTAAGTCTGCTCTTTGTTGTTTTCAGAATTTTAGAAACTTTCTATTGTAGACTCCATTTTCTACATTAATTCCTCCTTTTTTATATCTCTTAACTGACCCTTAAGGGCCTCATGTTATTTTCTTCCAGTTTTTCTTCTACTTGGTCTTGTGGTTTTCTTAGCATTGCTTAATTTCTTTTCATGTATCATTTACCTGCCTGGGGACAGCTCTCAAGAGGGCTTGCAGTATCTTTTTCTACCTTCACTGGTCCTCAAAGTTACCAGGTTCAGCAGTTCTTCAGCATTTTCATATTGTATAAATACTCTTTGGCTTTCACAATTTTCAAAGGTGGTTGGGTGGTTTTTATACTCTTGTGTGATTATTTTAGCCAATTTTCTTCTCTCTGCTATTTGTCATGGCTTATGGCAATATCCTGCCTTGCTCTGACATCTTAGGTATCCCCTCTGCTCCCCAGACATTCATATTTTGTTCTGCTATGGAATCATCCCTTCCCTTTTACTTCTCCCTTGAATATTCTTCTGGGCTTTCACCATTTCACTTCAGCATTTATTAAGAACCTATTATGTGTCACACCCTGTGTTTAGTATTAGAATGCAAAAAGAAAAAATACCACAGTTGCCACCTTCAGTAGCTTATACTCCAGTGGGGAAATGTGGGAGAGACACAAATAAGTGTAACATCAGATGGTAGGAGCAGAGGAATAGAAAAGGGAGAACCCATGAAATAGTACTGTCATGGTGTCCCCAAACAAAGGAGTCACAAGATGTGCCAGGCTGAGAGTCTCCAGCACATTCCAGCTTGTCCCTAAAGGTTTGTGGAGCTCCATGTTGACTTCTGGAAGCATGATAACAAGAGAGTGGGAATGATTGACAGATTCCCCACCCAACTTAAATTCTCCCCAGGAGGTTTCTATCCAACCTACCACTTGGTGAGGTATATGAGATTTCTCCTAGTTGCATATGAGAGCAGAAGATTATTCTACTACTTGATTTTCTCTTGTTATTTAGACTGCATTCATATCTTAATGAAATGTTTTTGCTATCAGATTGGTTACTCTCACATGGTCTGGCAATATAGAGTATTATTATACTAGATGGGGGCTTGAGCTGTGGTTTGCATAACTGATTACTCAAAACACCTACCCTGAAATTAGGAAAAGTAGCAAGAGGCTCCAGAGCCAGAGTTTTTAAGAGATTTCAGGGGCCCTATGCTTTGTCGAATTAGCTTCCACTACTGTGGAAGCCATGTGTTTCCATTGTCCCTACTGCAACTGTTTCCTGGGTTGCTAGATCTGATCTGGCCCTTACTTCTCACTGGTAAGAGGTAGTTATTAGGCAACAGTCCATTCTTCCTCCTCCTCACCCCAATCCCATCATGTTGCTGGAGACACAATTTAAACATAGCCCAGGCTTCCAGAAAGGAACTATTCCTTCTACGTTCTTCCTAACAACAGGCCTCATAGACATGTAGTAAAACTTCTTCACTAACCTATTCCTCCTAGACATTTCTAAGCTTGGTTCTGCTTTATCTTCTGCATTCTGGATGCAGCCCTAGAATCAATAACTTATCAATAGAACTCAGTGTTTTCTCACCGCCCAAAACCTTGCCAGGAAGGGTGAAACCATTTTTCATACAGGCCATAGGTACAACTGTGTCATTCTGCTTGCTGCTGGGGCCATCCTGCTGAAGTGATGGTGTGGTGTCGTAGATTGAATGTTGAAATTCAAGTTAGGAAGACCTGTGTTTGAATCCCTCCTCTGAGCCAATGTAACTTAACCAAGTCACTTACCCTCACTGAACCTCAGTTTTCTGTGGTGAGACAATAATACCTCTACTCCCTACCTTGTTGTTGTTCATTCTTCATACTCAGAAGAACAATGACATCACAATGTTGGGGTCAAGGTACAATGTGTCCAACTGTGGCTGATCAGTCCAGTGTCAGCTCAGAAGACTCTACCCCAGGTTGGGCACAAATAGTCCATTTCAACACTTGAGATGGAGATGTCTCTAGATTTGTACTTCTCACCTTGCTTTTGAGCCACTGTGATTCTGCTTTGCTCAGAGAGCACAGCGCCTTCTTTGGTGCAGCCATGCCATGTAGGGGGTCTATGCCAGTGTCTCCCGTGTTATGCAATCCATTCCAAAGTTCTTCAGAGAGACTTTGAGAATGTCCTTGTATTGCTTCTTCTGACCTCCATGTGAGTGCCTGCCTTGTGTGAGTTCTCTGTAAAATAGTCTTTTAGGCAAACACACGCATTTGGCATTCAAACAACATGGTAAGCCCATTGGAGTTGCACTGTCTGCTCTGCTGTGGGGCTCAAAAGGGATAATGAGGGTAAAGCACTTTTATAGAGCTTTAAGTGATAAATAAATGTCAGTAACCATTATTTCTTCAAATGACAAACGCTAAAATAATGAAGATAATAGAAAAAAAAGATTGCTTGCAAGGATTTGCTGGAGTAAAGGGAGAAATAAAAGGTATAAAGGCAAAGGTATAGTCAAAAACTGGATAAAACTAGGCCTTTATCAGATGTTAAAAGAGGATTCATTCTTCACAGGAGTAGCCTGTCCACCTTTGTCTTTGTATCCCTGGGGCCTGGCACAATGGATATGCAAGTCCTCTCCTTCTCTGAGCCTTAGTTTCCCCTTCTGGAAAATGAAGGAGTTAGACTACATAGTGTCTGAGCTTGTCACTAGATGGTACAATGCTTGGAAAGCTAGACCTAGAGTGGGAAAGACGTGAATTCAAATGTGACCTTAGACATATGTTAGATGTATGACCATGGGCAAGTCACTTAACCTTAAGTTTCCTCATCTGTAAAATGGGGAAAATAATCACACCTAATTCACAGGGTTGTTGAGAGTATAAAATTAGATAATATTTATAAAGCTCTTTACAAACCTGAAAGTTCTATATCAATGCTAGCTCTTCTTCTCCCCCTCCTTCTCCTTCTTGTTTCTATGAATTGAGGCTTCTCAGGACAATCTTTCTAGAAAGGTCCTTCCCTGAGTGTCATTCTCTAAGCCTCTACTTCAGGCCTCTTGGCCTTTCTGTACTTGGAGCAGGGAAGGAAGAAGAAAGGAAAAAGGAAAATCTATGTTTCAATTCAATTGATAACATTTTTGAGCATGAAGGAACCTCAGAGATCAGTTAGTTTAATCTTGCTTTTGTGGGTAGAGAAGCTGAGGTCTGGAGCAGGGAAAGGACTCATTCATTCTAGGTCACATAGTGAGTTAGAGGAAGCCCAAGATTACAACCCAGGTCTTCTGACTTACAAGACAGGGACCTTTCTATTACAAACAAGCTGGCACAAGGCTGGGGACAGAATCTAATAGGGGGGTATATTTACAGGCAGATAGCTAGGTGGCACATTATATAGAGTGCCAGGCCTGAAGTGAGGAAGACTCATCTTCCTGAGTTCAAATCCCACCTCAGATACTAGGCAAATCACTTCACTCTGTTTGCCTCAGTTTCCTCATCTGTAAAATGAGCTGGAGAAGGAAATGACAAACCCCTCCAATATCTTTGCCAAGAAAACCCTAAATGAGGTCATGAAGAGGTGGACACAGCTGAAAAACTACTCAGTAACAGTAAATATGATGCAGAGTAGAAAATGAAATGGTTCGATCCAGATAAAGCTGTCTACATTTTTTGAGGACAGAAAAACCTCTTTCACCTGAGGACATTGGAGAAGGCTTCATGGAGGAGGTAGAACATGAATTCAGACCCTGAATGGAGAGAAAAGGGATTTCAGATGATGGAGATGAGGAGGAAGTACATCCCAGGCATGGAAGGAGGGAGGGGGAAGCAGCTTATGAAAATTTATAATGGCTGGATGAAATTGTGAAATAGACTCTGATTTGCCTGGGATATAAATTATCTAAAATGGCGTAGAATGAAATATATTGGCTCCAGATTGTAGAGATTCATGAATGCAATGCTAAAGATTTTGTATTCAATCCTGTAGGCAATAGGGAGCCCTTGACAATTCTTGGACAGAAAAATGACACGGTCAAACCTAAAAATCAAAGAATCTCAGTTGAAAAAGATCTCAGAGGTTCCTTCAGAGGGAAGATTATTTTGACAGCTGTGTAAAAGGCGATAGGAAAGGTTGGGAGCAGGAAAGCTAGTTAGGAATCTATTACATAGTTCAGACAAGAGGTAATGAGGTCTTGACCTGGGGAAGTGGGCATGAGAGCAAAGAAAAGAGAGCTCACCCATTCCTCTATCTCTTTCCCCTCCCCCTACTCTTGGAAAAAAAAAAAGTTGCTGAGGAGCCAGTGTGTGCTTCCTCCAACCTTCACCACATCAGCTTCTGCTGCTTACCAATATCACTGTGTGCAGAGCACCAGGGGCTTTAGCCATTAATAGAAAACAGCTGTTGGCTCAGCAGTCTTCCCTACCAGATGTCACCCTCTGCAGTTGTTTGAAAATCTGGAGACAAAACAAAATTTAAAAAAAAAAAACAATTAGAAAACTTTTAAAAAATATCCCTCACTTTTCATTTCTCTTTTAATTATATAAAGTCAGAAGATGTAGGCTTAAATCTTAGAAACACTACTATGTGGTATTGGGCATGTTACTTCCTCTCTCTGGGCCTCAGTTTCCCTATCTATAAAATGTGAGGTCTAAGATTCTTTCTATGATTTAAGTGTAACTTTAGATTTCTTTCTACAACAATCATGTGCACACAGGAAAAGTGAGGTAAAGGTTAATAGCTTAACTCTAATTGTAAGCTGGTAGACACCACAGGCTAACAAATTATTTTGCATCAGTGAGAAAAGCAGATGACAATAATACGAAGAATGGTTCCTATTTGTAAGCCTTTAAGGCTTACAATACAGCACTCCAACACCCATAGTAGGACTTTGGACTTAGACTGGTGGACATTCCCCATATCAGCCCCTGCCCAAACTCAACAGGGCATTTGTTCCCTGTCCATCTTTAATTCCATGTTGCCCCCCACCCCACTCCCATATACAAACAGCTCTCAGATTGGTAATCAAACCACCACTGCCATTCCTAGAAAGTTTATGTTTAATCACTTGCCCTATGACTCCACTCATTTTACCTGTGACTTCCCTGACCAAAACACTCCTCCTTGGCCACCACTACACTATATATATTGTCTTTCCCTATTAGAATACAAGCTTCTTGAGGGCAAAGACTGTTTTTGTTTTTTGTATTTGTATCCCCAGATATTAGCACAGACTCTGGCATGTCATAAATGCTTAATAAATCCTTTTTAATTTCTTTCATTCATAGCAATTTCCTATTAAAAAAAAACTTGGGAGGTAGCTAGTACAAGGATTACTATCCCCATTTTATAAATGAGGAACTTGGGGGACTTCCAGGAAGATAGCCAAGAGGCCATGTCATCACCTCAAAACATGAGTCAGATAAAGTAAATGAATAATAACAAAAAGAAGAAAAGAAAGATATCCTCATAATAAAAATCCTCCCAGAAACTGAGCAGATGAGTATTTTAAAAAAAGAAAAAGAATCTCACATTACAATGAATCTAATACTATAGGATAAAACAACTGTGAGAAGCAACCTTAAGAAAACAGGAATAAAGCTGTAATAACTACAACTAGATCTCCAGAAACAAGATTAGAACAACTTCACGATGTCCCAGAATGATTAAGATGCTTAATGAAAGAACTAAAGGAAGAGATAAGGGAGTGAAATTAGAGCTCTTAAAGATGTCAAAAAGAAAATCAATGTTTTAGAACAAAATGTGCAGAATTTTAATAAAGTATTAGACACTGAGAAATAGAATGAAAATGAGAATGCAAAAATGCAATGATTCAAAATAAAATATTGGTGCAAAGTCAAAAGATACAAAAATTGAGATCTCTAAATGCAAGAGCAATTGATCTCAAAGAAAGTTGTGAGAGAATCTGAGAATATTAGTATGCAATTTTTAAAAGTACAAACAAAAAAAAGAATACCATACTTCAGGAAAATATGTAATAAACTATCCTAGTAGTATTGGAAATGGAAAATAAAGTTATTACCTTATAGAAATTCATCATACACAATTAAAAAGGACCCTAAGTTCAATTCATCTAGATATGTAGTATCCAAGTTGCAGAACTTCATTCACTATTCAACATAGACTCATACAGGCATCCAGGAGGACACCCTTCACATATCAAGGGAAAACAGTGTCAATCACATAACACTATTCCTAAATCACAAGAAATGGGGGAAAAGGCTGGCTTAAGACTGCCTCTATGAGGCACAGTAGATAGATCACTGACCCTGGAGTCAGGAGGACGTGAGTTCAAATCTGGCCTCAGATCTTGACACTTACTAGCTGTGTGACCCTGGGCAAGTCACTTAACCCCAATGCCTAGCAAAATACAAAAAAAAAAAAAGACTGCCTCTATCCCTTGTTAAACAGTTCTCCCCTTAGCCCCAGTTGCACAAAGTACTTCCTTCCATTTTCCTCTATTTTTTTACATGACATTTTATATTTAATTCTATCCATTTGGAACTTATTATGGTATATGCTGTGAACTGACTTAAACCCAATTTCTGCCAAACTGATTTTAGTTTGGCAGAACTAATTCTTGTTGGGGTCGGTTTGTGTTCTTAGGTTTATCAAACACTAGGCTAGTGTGTATGATTTTTTTTTTAGGATCTTGTTTATCTAATCTATTTTATTAATCTATTTTATTATTTTTGAAGCAGTACTAGTTTTGAGGATTACTTGCTTATAACAAAATTTGATATCTGGTAATGCTAGATCCACTTCATTCCTACTTTTTCATTTTTCCCTTGAGATTTTTGACTTTTTGTTTTTCCAAATTAATTCTGCTATTATTATATGTAATTCTATAAAGTGATCCCTTGGTAGCTTGATATGACACCAAATCTGTAAATTAACTAGCCCAGTCATTTGTGTTATATTGGCAAAAAAAAAAAAAGGCCAAGGTCAATTCACTTGCAAGTAAAGACATCACCCTCCTGATGTCATTGGTCCCTTCAAGAATGAAGAGCAAACAGCAAACAACAAACAACAATTGGCAAAACCCTACCAAGAACAATTAATTTCTCTCTAATTATATGTCTTCCTTTATTTCTGTAAAGAATGTTTTGTGGTTGTATTCATATAAGTCATGAGTATTTTTGGGGTCAGTTAACTCTCAGATACTTATGCATTTTGTAGTTATTTTGGATTTCTCTTCTTACTAGTTTTTTGTTAGTAATATAGTGCCTTCCTTCTAAGACTTTCTCCAATTCTTCTTGTGTGTGTGTGTGTGTGTGTGTGTGTGTATATGTGTGTATATGTATATATGTATATATGTATATATGTATATATGTATATATGTATATATATATGTGTGTGTGTGTATATATATATGTGTGTGTGTATATATATATGTGTGTGTGTATGTGTATATATATGTATATATATAAAATTTGTACATAGTGGTTTGCATGTCATCTCCCTCATTAGCCAATGAGCTTGAGAGCTAGGACTGGTTTTGTTTTGGGGTTTGGTTTTTTTTTTGCCTTTCTTTGTATCCTTAGTCCTTAGCACAATGCCTGCAACATATTAAGTGCAAAATAATTGACTTGTTATCCAGAAAGACTAATGACTTTGTGGGTTCATATTATTATATCAATTAATCTTTTCATTGTATCTTAATGGCTCTCTAAATAAACTATCATGTCTCTGAAAACAGGGATAATATGGGTTCCTCTTTGCCTGTGCTTATTCCATTAGTTTCTTAACTTTGCCTCATTGCTATACCTAATATGTCCACAACTGTAGCCATTAGAGATGCACATCCTGGCTGTAGGCCTCTAGCATTTCTCCAGTACAAATAAGGCTAGCTCTTGATTTTAGACAGAGATTGTTTTTAGATCCATTGTACACATACTGTCTGTTAAGGAAAATAGAGACTCTTTGGAGGCACAGCCAACTTTAGTTTTTGTCTCAGTAATCACAGCACACAGTAGGTTGTTAGTATATGTGTGTTGAAGTGAATTGAGTATTTTTATACTTTTTACTATTCTTTTAAAATAATGAATGCTGTATTGCACGCTTTTTTGCCTCTTTTGTTAGCAATATGATTGATTACTATGTTTATAGTTTTCCTACTGTTGAACCATCCCTTCTTTCCAATTATAAATCCAGCTTGGTTCCCCACCCTGCTTGACTTTGCAGAGGAGTCAAACTAAGATCCAAAGAGATTAAGGGACCTGGCCAAGGTCAAATGGTAAAACATGGTGCATCCAGACCTCGAATACAAATCCCCAGACTCCCTTGTCCTTTCCCTACACCACTACAATTTAGTGAGAGAAAAATGCAAATTTATGGCCAGGTGTTCCGACAAACACTTTTCAGTGCAGCTGGACAGGAGTGGGATGAGAGTGATGGCATTTTCAAATTCCTCCTCACCCTGTTATTAGCCCAGGGTGGTTTGTTAGCAGGAAGGTATTTGAACAATGGCAAATATGCTCCTCCCGATGCATAAGCATCTACTGAGTCACAACAGTTGTGGGCACCTGCATCGTCACTAGCTTTGTTTGGTTTTCTTGGAGGAAAAGGGAGCACAAGAGCCACTGGTTCTTCCTATACTCTCTCCTTTAGTTGCAAACTATCTCCTTTCACTCTCAATTACATTCCAAGGGAACGTGAAGGAGGCAAAGCCTATAGATAGGCATAGTCCATTTGAAACAGATAGCGAGCAGGTGGTACTAGCACATGTAGAGATAGGAGAACCTGGCCTAGGAGGCGGTCAACACTAAGCTGTTCATAGAACACACAAAGAAATGTCTTCTCTGCAACCTGCCTAACAATAGAACATGTTGCTTGATTCTGGGGCCTCAAGATGGGGATGGTATCTCCCCACAATGATGTAGCTCTTACCAGTGAGTGACAGTGCATAATCTAGTTATCAGATAAATAGAAGAATGACCTAAATGGGTGCCTAAAAAGAACATGGCTATTTGGGTGCAGGGGTTTTTTCTATGCTCACACTTCAAATGACTTGAATCATGTAAAGATGCTAGAAAAAAGAGCTGGCCAAGCTGGAAAAGCAAAGCCTAGCAAATCCTCCATCTTCCCAAGAACCTCCAACTTAGTACAGGTGGCCTGGGTTCTGAGGTTCTTCAAAGGATCACAATCTCTGGCCATACTGGAAAAGCTAATGAGGATGGGCCTTTCACCAGGCTGTGTCTGCTGCCCAGGATCCAGTCCAGCCAAGTTCAAAGAGTCTCATCACCAGGTTGGCCCCAGCAGTTCTTCAAGACCATCTGCTAATTCAGTCAGTGGAGGGAGTTCCCAAGTGACCAAATCACAGATCTGGGCCTATGACTTCATCAGAAGCATAACAGAGCAATATCAGCATGGTTCCCTCCATCAACAGAGACACCAACCCCTCTTCACCTCAGTCATTGTGACCTGCCATGGCCAAAATATTTGCAACCCTGTGGCCAACATAGTCAGTGAGCTTCTTCCCACTAAGCTATTCTTCAGATAATAGGCATACAATCTGTCACCAGACCCATCCGTACTCAAGTCTTCCTAGGTTTGGAGATCTGCTAGCACAGCCTTTAACAAAGCAGAGTTGCCTTCCTGCCCTGGTGGGAATTCAGTGAAGGAGCATTCTCATTACTCTGGGACCTGTCTCTAGCTCTTGGAGCATCCTTATACAGTTCTAAGGAGACTGTGAGGATAGTCCTTCTGGCACAAGGGGGCCTGTCCATCTCTTGTGTATCCATAAGCTTCTCAGAAACCATTTTCTTTTACCACAGCTTCTCGAAAAATCTCTCCTAATTAATTTTATGTTATTTTTCATTTTTAGAGGACAAAACAATAATAATTCACATTCCTATACACTTTGATTTCAAAGCACTTTCACATTGATCATCTCATTTAATCCTTATAACCCCCCAGAGGGGAAAACAGAGCCTCGCAGAAGCAAAGTGACTTTTCTAGGATCATCTGGCTAAGAATTGGTGAGTCAAGACTTGAACTCAGATCTTCTGGCTCCAAGTCCAGTGCCTTTTCTAAGCCATTATGATCCAGGAACATTTATAGTCATTTTATTTTCCTAGGTCACCTCCTAGATTTCAGATTTGGGGGAGAGAAATTTGGCTTTTTATTTGTTTTCCCAAGGAAATCCACTCTTGGAGCTGACCTACGTGCACATGTGGAGAAAAAGGAGTTTGCTGAGCCTGGCAGAGTAGTCAGTTGTAAACACAATATGCGTGTTCCCAAGGTTACATGTTTTTCTTTTCAACTGGCTGTTTGTAAGAAACACCACCCTTATGTGGACAGCAGCCATCAGTTTAATATGCCATTAGCTTGAAAAGAGAATTATCCACACAGTCAATTAATAGACTGATGATTGGTGGACTTCAGTAGTAACCAAAGAAAAATGGAACTGAAGCCATTCCAAGAGCTCCAACTAGCCCAAACAGTCAATGGGAGAGCAGCAGAGCAGCCCCATGGCCACATTTAGACTCTGGCCACACGTTGCCAAACATCTGGATTAAAACTGAGGAATTCTGTCTGTTACCCAGCTATGGCATTTGGAAGTTTTCCGTGTTCATCCAGATGTTTGGCATCATTTGGCATGTTTGGCACTTTAGTGTGTACTTCCCTCTTGCGTCAGTTGGAACCTTGTCCCACACTGGGTAGGATAACGGTAATGAGAAGAAATCAAATGTATGTCATATTTTAAGGTTTACAAAGACCTTTCTTTGCACCAGCACTATGAGAAAGGGCTCATAGGTAGGTATAAGTTCCATTTTATAGGATGTGAAAATGAAACCCCTCCAGGTTAAATGA
The DNA here is from genome assembly GCF_003287225.1 of Phascolarctos cinereus. Taxonomy (NCBI): domain Eukaryota; kingdom Metazoa; phylum Chordata; class Mammalia; order Diprotodontia; family Phascolarctidae; genus Phascolarctos; species Phascolarctos cinereus. The sequence continues at coordinate 43,374,022 of NW_027556291.1, forward strand.
GTTGCCCAAGATGACATCTTAGGTGTCAGAGATTGGTCTCAAACTTGGGTCTTCTGCCTCCAAGTGACTCCAAGGCATTCTTTGTCACAAAGTGGCTGGAGCCAGGCTCACATAGGCCAGTGCTTGAATCCTTCCTCAAACGTTTCTTTGCTCTGTAACCCTGGCCATGTCACTGAAACTCCCTGAGCACTGGTTTCATACTCTCCACAGTGGGGATAACAATCCCACCTAAGTCACGGGCTTGCTGTGGGCATCAAACGCAATCATAGATGCAAAGGGCTTTGCAAAGCTGAAAGTATTGCAGGAATATGAGGTGCATTTGTTGCCCCCACCCCGCTGCTGCCCCGCTGGTGACTCTGGGAGTAGCCTTCAAGCAGGTGACACTGAGGACAAACGTGGGGTCCCCTCCATCCCATGAGCCTCATCAAAGAGTAGGAACATATAAGGAAAGCAAGAGAAAACCAAGACATTGGAGTGGGGGCAGTGATAGGGAAGATTAGCATGGGAGGTAGAAGTGGAGAATCTCTCTTGGTGTTTGTTTTTGTGCACATGTCCCCAATTATGAATTTTTGTAACTTTCCCTCAGCAAATGGATACTTAAGAACGTCAAAGAGTGTTTGTTCCAGGGAGCATTCTTTTAAACCTTCTTTGTCACTCATGGGCTCAGGAATTGTTTGGCTACTCTTAAGTATCCCATTTTCATTTCTCCTTGATTGTTTCCAGGCTTGGGGCCTTCCTCATTCTTCGTTACAAAAACAAGCCAGAGAGACACTCCCTGCTGCCAGGCTGCATGTGTTTACATCAAAGGGGGTTTGTCCTGTTAGTCTCATAGGGAGAACAGGGCACTGTGGGCATGAAGGCCGAAGAGGGCAATGTCTCTCAAAGCCTGTGGGAGGATCTGTGGGATGCTCCAACTGCTCTGAGGCTGTAGGGAGCAGCTGGAGCAAAAAGTGGCTCAGAGCAGCATCCCTTCGGCTGCGATCTTTAGGGGAGCCAAACGATGGGAACAGGGCGAGTGTCTCTAGGATCAAACTGGTCTATATGTGGTACGGGGTGTAGAGTTCAGGTAGAACAAATGCAGATAAACAGCAAGTTGAGGCTGGGAGGTATGTTGGGCATGGGGGTGTGTGCCACTAGGTCCTGGGTCTTTCTGATGAGTCACAGAACACTACCATCTCTGAAAAGGTGAAAATGAGAGCAGTGCAGAAGATGGTGGGTGGAAGCAGATTGCAAATCTTAACAAATATGCAACTGATAAGAACCAGAGTGAAGGATGCCAGCAAGGCAACATGTAAGGCTGAAAAAAGTGTGCCAGACACATGGTGCGAGGGAGAGATCATGATGAGACCAGGAGTGTGCTCTTTGTTGTTACTGTGATATCAGAGAAGGTCCTAGCACATTGGATGGCCCTTCTATGCTGAATTTGTAGGAGGTCTTGGGCCAAAAGAGATGGGCATGCATGCATGCATGGATGGATGGGATTTGCATCATTGGAGTAAACATGTACTAGAATTGTACTAGCTGAGCGAACTCCCTAGAGACTCTGGGCGTGTGTGACCCCAACAACAAGGTAGAGAGTATCAACATGGGTTTCTTCAAACTTAGCCTCTGCTCTGGCTCCTTGTGTCCCTTGCTTCTACCATGAGTTCTAGTACAGTCTAAAATAAGCCCTGAGGTTGAGGATAAGCTCTACTTCCTTTTTGATAGTCTCCACCTAAACCCAAACACCTTTCTATGATATGCACAGACAAAAGTGCCCCTTTGTTTCCAGTGAAGCCCAACTGAATTTGGAGTCAGAAGACCTGGTTTTGAATCCTGACTCTATGAAATCCCAGCAATGTAACTTTATGCTTTGCCTATGTTGGCCTCAGTGTCCTCTTCTGTTAGATGGGCAGGTGGGGGTATAAACTAGCTGATCTCTAAAGTCACTTCCAGATCTAAATCCTAGGATCATTAGAATTCTTTCTAGAACTAAAAGGTTTGGTACACCATTTGATACTTTTAGGTTGGTGACACTTCCTTTCCAAGTTTGGAATTCTTTACCTAGGCAGAAGATCTGCCATTTCAACCCCCAATTAGGATAGGGATGGGAACTAGATCTGTGATTTCCTCATGTAAGGAAGCTCCCTTTACCAATGGAGGTTGGCACCTTCTCTGCAGCTTAGAGGCTTCAAGAGTAGCCTATACACTGGGAGGGAGTGTGATTTATCCAAGGTCACTCGCCAGTATATGTTCAGGATAGGACTTGAAGCCAAATCATCTTGGATTAGAAATCAGATCTCTATCCACTATGACATGCTGCTTTTCATTGCCTCCCCAACTCATGAATAGACATGTTGTGCACAGAGTGGGCATACTGACAGGCTTTTAATCCAGGGCATCTTGATGATGATGATGATAACTTATATTTATTTAGTCTTTTCAGGTTTATAAAGTACTCTTAAAAATCTAGGAGGTTGGTCAGCTTAGGCCCTTTAACTAAAGTATTTGTTCCATAAAACTTGGACTCAGTCAAAGGGCCACACTTGAGGACCTAGAGGGTCACATGTGGCCTCAAGGCCACAGGTTCTCTACCCCAGGCTAAGGCTAAGAGAGGTTGTTACTTGCTCAAGCTCACACATCTAACAAGTATCTGAGGCAAGATTTGAACCCTGATTCCAATACAACTCTCTATCCCTTATACTATATTTCCTCTCACACTGAGAAGAAATTAGTCCATGCTCTCAAGTAGCTACTACTGCATAGTTATAGGGACCAGAGCTAGACAGGATGACAAATTTGCCAGTAATACAGTATGTGTTAGATAAACAGTAAGGAAAACAATCGCTTCAGGAATTCAGAGAACCAGATGACTAGATGGAATGTTCAGAATAGGATTCATGGAGGAGGTGGTACTTAGACTCATAGTGTCTAAGCTGGAAGGGACCACAGTCCAAATAAGTCTATAGATGAACCACTGAGTCAGCTAGGCCCCATAGTATATAAAGTCAGGAAGACCTGAGTTCAAATCTAGCCTTACTTACTAAATGTATGACCCTGGGCAAGTCACTTAACCTATCCAAGCCTCAATTTTGTCATCTGTAAAAAGGGAATAATAAGAGCAATGACCTCATGAAGGTTTGTGTTGAGGATCAAATGAGATAATATTTGTAAAGAGCCTTGCAAAACTTAAAGTACCATATAAATGCTAGGTATAATTATCATTAATTATTCTAATGTTATATATTAATATTAATGATATATTAATATATAATTAATAAGAACATGTGGTATTATTCCATATTAATAATAATATCAATACCTACCAACCCCTTAATGAGGAAACTGAGGCCCAAAGAGAAGTAGAAAGGCAGCACTGAGGAGTGGAAGGAACACTGGACTTGAACCCCGATCTCTTGCCTCCTAAGACCAGCAATCTTTCTACCATGCCAGGTGGCCATGTTGGAATGAGACCTGCCTTTATTTTTACCTCCTCCAATCCATTCTTTGTAACTCCTCCAGAATAATATTCTTATTCAGAGATCGGGTCATGTCCTTCCTCTGCCCAGAACTCTTCAGTGGCTTCCTACTGCCTATCCAATTTGAGACCCTCTTTGATCTGGCACCATCTTATCTTCACAGCCTCAGCTCATGTTACTCCTATTTGCATACTGTATGCTCCAGCCAAACCAGTTGACTCTCTGTGCCCTCCTACCTTCTTGCCTTTATCCCCACTATTCCACTGCCTGGGAGGCCTGCCTTTTTCCTTCTTCCCCTTTTGAATCCCCATCCATTATCCGATGCCCCACCTTGACCAGGACACCTTTGCGGATTCCCCTTGTCAGCAGTGACAAGCCTTTCTCCTATGACACAGCTCTTTGTTGTACTTCTCTAATGCATTTACCATCTAATGTATATTATAATTGTCTGTGCATACCTTAGCCTGTACTAGACTATAAACTCCTTGAAGGCAGGGCTTGGACCATATTTAACACTATATCTCTCTCAGTGTCTAGCACAGTACTCTGCATGCAGTCAGTGCTTAATATTTGTTGGATGAATGAATGATATTACATTGGGCCCTGCCCTTCTTTCCCATTCCTAGAGTATATTATGAGTGGAAGGGGTGAGAATCCTGGCAGGCAAAGTTAAGACTGAGGATTCTAGTGCATCTATGTGTCCATTTAAACGTAAGTCTTGTGATTGTCAGTGGGTGAGTAAGGGTCCAGGTAGCTGCTCTATGTGGCAAGGCTGGGGCAGGGGTACAGCACAGGAAGTGGATGCAGGGAAAGGAAGATGTTGAGATTTAAAGTTTTGGGAGGCCTCAGAGATCATCTGATCCAAATAACATCATTTTAGCCAATTCCTATTCTATGAGCCATCAAGCTTAGTTAGGTCAGCCCCTACCTGTGCCCTATCTATGGTAACACATAGGCCTTGTGATGAGAGGTCATGGCTGCCCCAGGAAGGAAGGCTTAGATTAGTCTGCTTGGCACCAGAGGGTAGAGCTAGGAGCAATGGGGGCCAGCAATAGAGAGGCAGATTTGGGCTCAATGTGAGGAAAAACTTCCAAACAATTGGAGCTGTCCAAAAAATGAAATGGGACTGCCTAGAGAGGTAATGAGTTCCCCATCCGTGAAAGTCTTCCAGCAGATGCTTGATGACAACTGGTCTGAGCCACTGTGGGGAGGAAGGACCCTTGCTCAGGTAGAGACTGGAATAGATGACATCTTTCCTCTCTGACACTGTAAAATTCAAAAGGCCCTACCGTAGAGCCTCAGATGTGCCAAGGTCAAATGAACAGTGGCTAAGGCAGATTGCACTAGGCCACAGCCAGAAATGCCAACTTCAAACAGGCAGCATTGGAGCAGCAGATTTGGAGTTGGAGGGCTCCCCTGAATCGGGGCTCTGCCACTTGCCGCCTGTGTACCCTCCCCTTCACTAGGTGTCTGGGCCTCCTCTGTAAAAGGCAAATCTGGATTTGGACCACATGACCCCCAAGGTCCTTCAAACTCTAGATCTGGGTGCCTCGGAATCCAAAGGAAGATGAAATATGCATGGAGTGTGGCTCTCTTGAAAAATCTGCAGATCATAAGCAATAGGGTCTTCACTGATCAGAAATGGATACAGCTGGGCTGGAATTAGTCACTGAAAATAACTTGACCTCGAAGGACAATATTCCCTTATGGTCTTGGAGAAGATTGATGAGGGGCTATTCTGTATCTAACAGCTGCTCGGTCAAATCCTTTTTCCCTCTCTTTTGAAAATGTAGCCTGCCCCAATGGCAGACAGACTTGTCACTCACTCTTCTCACCTCCACTCTCCAGCTGGGTTTTCTCCTCCTCAGAGCCAGGTCAGGATCGCAGCAGCCAACTGGCTATAGGACTTTCAAATCCCTGAGTTGGCTTCCCTTGAGGCTGGGTTCAGAGCCCAAGTCTGCCCATAATTTGCTGTGCATCTTTAGTCAGATCACCTCACCTCTCTGGATGTGCTTTCTCTTCTCTACAATGAGGGTATTAGCTTAGATAACTTCAGAGAGCCTTTCCAACTCTAATGATCTAAAATACCATGATTGACTCTAATCCTATGACTTTGGTGGATCCCTCTGGCCTCTAGGAATTTACAGTCTAGCTTCTGTTCTCTCCAAAGTTACCAATGATCCCCCCAATTGCCAAGTCCAATGGCCTTTTCTCAATCTGCATCCTTCCTGACCTCTCTGTGGCCTTTGATGCTACTAATCACCCTTTTCTTCTTGATACTTTCTTCTTAGTTTTTAGAACATGCCTCTCTCTCTTGGTTCTCCTCCTCCTTATCTGGCCTCTCCTTCTCAGTCCCCTTCACTGGATCCTTCTCCACACCACGTCCTCTAACTATATAGGTGTCCCTCAGGGCTCTGTCCTGAGCCCTCTTCTCTTTTTCCTATACTACTTCCCTTGGTGATCTCATCAGCTTCCATGGATTTAATTATCATCCTTCTGCTGATGATTCTCAAATCTATCTCTGCTGACCTCCAGTCTTGCATCTCTTACAAGTGCTTTTCAGACAGTTCAAACTAGATGTCCAGTAGACATCTTAAAGGGGCAGCTAGGTGGCACAGTGGATAGAGTGACTGGCCTGGCCTCAGAAAGACTCCTCTTACTGAGTTCAAATTTGACCTCGGACACTTACTATCTCTCTGACCCTGGACAAATAACTTCACCCTATTTGCCTCAGTTTCCTCATCTGTAAAATGAGCTAGAGAAAGAAATGGCAAACCACTCCAGTATCTCTGCCAAGAAAACCCCAGATGAGGTCACAAAGAGTCAGACATGATTGAAAAAGTTCTGAACAACAATAAACTCAACATGTCCAAAACTAAACTCATTATCTTCTCCCCAAAACCTTCCTACTTCCAAAATTCCCTTTACTGTCAAGGGTACCAACATTTCCCAAGTGCCCAACTCCTTACTACCTCTCACCATCCTCCCTGGCCCCAATCAATCTGTTGCCAAGGCCTGTTGATTTCACCTTTGTGACATCTCTTGAATATGCCCCCTTCTCTCCTCCAACACTGCCACCACTCTGGTGCAGGCTCTTATTACCTCATACCTAGGCTATTACAATAGCCTGCCATGAGTCTGCCTGCCTCAAGTTTCTCTCCACTCCAATCCATCCTCCATTTAGCTGCCATGTCTCCCTGCTATTTAATGAACTCCGATGGCTCCCTATTGCCTCCAAGATCACATACAGAATCCTCTTTGTAGTATTAAAAGCTCTTCCTAACCCAGCTCCCTCCTACCTTTCCAGTCTCCTTGTACTATACTCCCCACCACATACTCTTCGATCCAGTGACCACTGGCCTCCTGGCTGTTTTATGAGCAAGACACTATCTCTGGGTGCTGGGCATTTTCTCTGGCTGTCTTTTATGCCTGAAATTATCTCCCTCTTCTTCTCTGCATTCTGGATTCCTTCAAGTCCCAACTAAAATCCCATCTTTTACAGGAAAGCTTTCCTGATCCTTCTTAATTCTAGTGCCTTCCCTCTTTTAATTATTTCCTATTTATCTGTACATAGCCTGTGTGTACATATTTGTTTGCCTGTTGTCTTTCCTATTAGAGTGTTACCTCCTTGAGGGCAAGAACTATCTTTTCGTATCCCCAAAACTTAACATAGTACCTGGCACATACTAGGTGCTGAATAAATGCTTACTGACTGACTTATTGACGTTAGGATAAGATGTAAGCTACCAGTTGGCATGGATCCTGCCATCATCTTACACCACAGTCATGCTCTATTCCTAAGTCCCACCACACTTCAACTCCCACAGGGTCCTCTAGGCTTCTACTACCAATATTCTCAAACCCCACCCCAACTACCAACAACTGTTTTTCCTCCAGGTGAAGAAAGATCAAGTTATATTGGAGAGACCAAATCACTTGGGGGAATGGCTGAGATCCAATAGATGGAGTCAGCACGAGGCCTACTCAGCTCCCAAGTGACTGCCATTCCCCTCAGGCCCAGACAGAAGAGATCAGCTTTAAAACCACAGGTTAGTCAAGAAGATGTAGCATGCTATATGGCTCAAGATGCCCCAGGCCCGAGTTCTACCACCTGTTTGGCTAGTCTAGGCCAGGTCTCAACCCACAGTTTAAGAAGTGCTGAAGGGGTCACAAGTGGAAAAAGTTTAGGAAGCCCTGAGCTAGACTACTGTGTAACACTAGGAAAGCTCATTGACTTCACTAGGCCCTTGGTGTCCTCATTAGGAAACCTGGGATAACAACACTCTCACTGTATCACTCATGCAGTTGTGAGCAAAGTACTTTTTTTTAAATTAACATTAAAGCATGAAAACAATGGGAATTATTATTATTATGAATTAATGAGATAATGAGCCATTTTCCCTCATGGAGTCTCAACTGGTGCCCATGTGTCTTGGATCAGAAAAAAATGACAAGGGAAGAAGCATTTATTAAGCACCATTTATTATGTGTCAGGAACTGTGCTAAGCACTTTACAAATATTATCTCAGGACTGAAGGAGTTCCTTGCCACGCTTGGAGCTAGCCCTTGACTCAGATATCTCAACCAGTGACAACCGATGGACATGGTCATGGAAAATTGTCCAATTCAATTTTTAGAACCTGTATTAAGTGCCAACTATTTGCCTGACTCGATGGGTGCTCATTGTGAGGGATGAATCCATTTAGATGGGTTATTAGCATCTCAAATTCAAAATATCCATAACAGAACTCATTTTCCCCTCATAAACTCACCCCACCCCCCTTAAAACATCCCCATTTCTATTGAGGGGCATCACTATTCCTCTAGTTACCCAGGGTTGTAACTTATCCTCAACTATTCTCTCTTCTTAATCCACCATATTAGATCAGTTGCCAGGTCTCATTAATTTCACCTCCTCAACGTGGGGGCATCCATTTCTTTGTCAATACTTACCATAACCACACTAGCATGAGGTGCTCATCACGTCTAATCTGGACTACTGAAACAGCCCCCTAATTGCTCTCCTAGAATCCAGTCTCTCTCCTCTCCAATCCAGCCTCCACACAGCAGCCAGGTCTGAGCAGGCTGACTCCCTTCTCAGTATCTCCTGGATATCTCCACCTCACTGTTGTCATGCTGCTGCTCTCTCCTCTTGGTTCTCCTTTAAACTGTCTGACCAACCTGAGTACAAAACAGCCCCAAGGTGCTAAAGGCCTTCTCTCTGATGTATGGCAGGAGGATCATGATAGGCAACTCAGGCAAAGGAGATTCACTCAGCTGAAGCAACTGAAGGTGCCCTCAATTCCCGTCCTTGCTGAATATGCTTATTCTGTGGCTAAACTGCTCTTTTTTAACTATTAAAAAAGTAAACTGTCTGACAGATCATCATGAATGTATCACAAGCCTTCTAACTTCCAGTCTCCCAGGGCTCCATCCTGAGTCCTCTTGTCTTTTCTCTCTTCACTTCATCATCAGCCACAGATTTAAGTAGCACCTCTATGCAAATGACTCTTAGAACTCTTTTTGAAGGTCATCTCTCCTGAGCTCCTGTCCCAGCATCACCAACTGGCTGTGGCATATTTTAAAATGGATACTCTATAAGCAACTCATCCTCAACACGTCCAAAACAATACTCATTATCCTCTCCCCTTAAACCCACTCATCTTCCTGTGGAGGCCACAACCATCCTTCCAGGTCCCAAGGTTTGAAATCTTGGGGTTATCTTTGGCTCCTCACTTTCACTAGTCCACATAGCAAATCTGTTGCCAAATCTTGCCATTCTATCTGTCAGATAGGTAACAAGCCTTTAATAAGTGCTTACAATGTAGCAGACACTCTGTTAAGTACCAGCAATGCAATGAAAAGCACATAGTCCCAAGATTGCCTCTTGTTTATGTCCCCTTCTCCCCAATCACAGCCACCACTCTAGTGAAGGCTGTAGTCCTCACTTCAGGCCTCATAACTTCTCACTTGGATAGCCTCTTAATGGAGTGCCTCAAGTCTTTCCCTACTGGCTTCTAAAGGTTCTGAGGATGTTGGACTTCCCATCTTCCCATTTGTGTCCCTGGATCATCAGAAAACTATTTGAAAACACAGGAATGGACTGCCAGGAACTCAGGGGGTGACCTTGCCACATGCATTCTCTGAGACTAAGTTCACTTTCTTCTGAACTCTGCATATGGGAGAGTACAACATGGGCCTTGAGGCAGGGGTGTTCTGTACCACCTTAGTAAAGAAATGCCTCTTTCTAAAAGCTAGGTAAGACTCACTGACTAAAATGATTCTTAATGGATAATACTGAAGGGGAAGGATGTCAATGGCATTAGAAAAAGCCACACCGGTGCCCCTCCGGGTCATCCCTAGAACATTGGCAGGAGATATAACCAATCTAGCTCTTGGAAACTGGACCATCAGTGAGAAAGAAAGGTAATATGAGGGTATCTCAGAGCTTGTGTGGAATACACAGCCTATCCTTAGTCATCTGTGAATATGACTAAATATGAATATGAATAAATTCTTCTAGGAGAATTTAAGCTTGCTGAGGACATAGAGTGTCTCACCTTGGATTTGCATTGCCTGGCACCTGATAAATGCTTGTTGATTGATACAGAGATGGACAATGACACAGTTCTGGCCCTCAAGGAGTTTACCATCTAATATAACACTGATTATTTTTCTTTTAGTCCTCTGGGAGTGCTCCTGAGGGAATAGCTCCAGCTGGCAAATAGGTTTTCTTTTCTAGGTAGACTCTAAACTTTAGGTAATGTCATAGGATAATAGGGCTGAGAGCTAGAAAGGACCTTACTGATCATGCAACCCTCTCAGTTTATAGAGAAGAAACTGAGGCCCATTAGAAACGGCCCCAGGTCATATCCAGCCACAGCCAGTTCCCAGGACACCACTCCCACCACAGTCTCTCCCCAAATCCTTCAGAAGAGGAGGTGGGCTATACACAAGTACTCTCCATTTCAGAACTGAAAACAGGCTGACAGGAAGTTGTCTCCTGGCTATTTTAATTCTCTTGCCCTTTTGAAAAGTACAGTCAGCTCTTAATTATCCACAAGGGAATTTTTCCATTTTGTAGGTTATCTGCAATAACTCAAGACCTTTGACCTTTTTGCCACCCAGCTAGTTCCTAGGCCCCTGACATAGGTCTAAGCTGTAAAGATATTAAGGCAAGGCTAGGAAAGGCCAAACCTGAGAGGAAGGAGGTATACCTCTAACTGTACGCCTTACTCTATAAGGTAAAATCTGTATTTTCTACTGCTTTAATGACCTGATAGGATCAACCAAAGAAATCAGAAATCCATAGGCTCCAAGAACTAGAGCCAGAAGGGACCTCAGAAGCCATCTAGTCCAACACCCTCATTTTACAAATAACGAAACTGAGACTCAGCAGGCCAAGCTCATAAAAATAGTGTCAGGTAGAATCTGAACCCAAGTCTTCTGATGTCTGAGTCAGCAACTCTTTGTGCTATATGATGCACTGGGGAGGCAGCAGATTAACATTCAAAATAAGCAGGGGTGTGGTGTCAAGGGACAGAAAATCACTGGATCCAAGGGCCATAGATCTCAAGTTGGAAAGGCCCCCCAGAGGTCATCTAATCCAGAGAAGGCAAACACTGGGAGCACAAGGCTAGATGAAAATGTAAATGGGAAATATCCAACAAAACAAATAAAAATACATTTGAACAGAGGAAATGTTAATATGTGGTTTTCTAAGTCCATGTATAACAGCCAAGATCCTTATGTCCTTAGGGATGAAGAAGCTGAGAGCTGAGATCAGAGAAGGAATGAGGCTGGGCTCTCTGGGCCTTCCAGTGTCTCCCAGGATGCCTCCCTCAGTCATGTTCTGGCTCTATTACTTAGTAGCTAGGTGCCTTTGGGCAAGTCATGTAATGGAGATATAGAATAGAAGGTTGCTGTTCAATATCCTGCCCCATTCCTTAGTAGCTGTTTGCCCTTCACCTGTCTAGGCCTCAGTTTCCTTTTCTATAAAGTGAAGGGATCAGACTCAATGATCTCTAAGGTCACTTCCAGCTTTAAATCCTATGATCTACCAAAAAAAAGAGGATCAGTTCAGAGTATGTGCTTCTCTCTCTAAAGCCAGACGCAATGTAGTGAAGTGGCAGAAGGTGGAGGACCTATGTAGCTGGTAGCACAGTGGAGAGCACACTGAGTTCAAAACCAGTCTCAGACACTTACTAGCTGTGTGGCCCTAAGCAAGTCACTTTACCTCTCTGCCTCAGTTTTATCATCTATAAAATGGGGATAATTAGTAGCACACCTACTTCCCAGGGCTGTTGTGAGGATCAAATGAGATAATTATTGTAAAGTGCTTAGCACAATACCTGGCACATAGTATGTGTATTGAAAGTTATGTTGACTCAGTGACCCATTGGTTCCCAGCCCTATTTGTCATTCAATCAATGGGAGGGAGAGGGAAGGATCTGTTTGGGGAAGGCAACACCTAGTCCGTAGCTTTTTGCATTGCCTGCTCTTTGGCACATACCCCTACCTACACACTGTCAGGCACTTGCTACCTTGGGGAGGAACTGAAATGCAAGGGCTCAGCCCTTTTTGCTGAGATGGACCTATCTGAAGTGTCTTTAAAGTTACCAAAAAGTTGGCCCCACCTTGCTGATCTGCAGTGATCAGCCCACCAACCTTTACATACTTGTAATAATCTCCTTTTAATTCTAGTCCTGAGTTTTGCCTTGTTAAGCAGGGTGAAAGCCCAAAGGAGGAATTTTCCTTTTGACAGCTCTATGTCCCACTCTTAATCCTAACCAGACTCCATTCTCCCTTGGCCATGTGGTCCAGGTCCCTGGCATTCTATTATCTCACTGTCCGCGTGACTACTTGGCCACTCCTAGATCTCTCCCACAGTCTTTCTGTATATAAGGTCCATCTTGTCTCTATTAAGGTGCTCAGATTCTTACAATCTAGCCACTGCTCAGATTCCTTAAGAGTCTGCCCAATATGGTGGATGTTCTAATAAACCTTGTCTTTGGCTGAAAGAAGTCTTGGGTCAAATTCTTTTGAGCAGGATCCACATGTTGTGATTTTGGGGCCCCAGCACCCCTAAACCTCTAGACTTCATCAATAGGACAAGGGTCAGTGATGGGTCAGTGACAGACAAGTAGGTCTGACTGCTAGGCTAGACTGGCTCTTCACAGGGCTGGGCATCTCTGCTGGATGGGTCTAACCCTTGTACTCCCTAGGCTTTCTAGTCTACATTGCCCCCAACCCCAGCCTTAGGTAGGCATATTACTCTACTTTCAGTGAGGATGCTGCTGTGCTTTTTCAAAAAGAGCAGAGACCCTAAGCCAGGCCTGCACAACATACCCAGACAGCTGCTTGCAGTATGCTGTGTAGGCCTGTTTTATATCCTCTACATTTTTTGCTGGCCACCAGAAATCCTTTAGCAAGCCACAATGGGCCCGCGGGCTGAATGTTGTGCAGCCTTGCCCTAAGCCTGGGATTGGCAGAAGCATTTCCACTCTGCTCTCCCTCAGGGCTGGGCTCTGAGCTCAGTTACTTCCCAGGCAAGGGATGGGAAAGGAACAGCCTCTCCCACTGAAAGATTCTTCCAGACTCAGAGCTGGGGTCTCTTAGTAAAGAATCTCACCTTAAATTATGGTAACCAACCAATACATTTCTCAAATCCCTTTTGGTCTATGCAAATGAATGTCTGGGGAAAAAGGTAGTGAGGCCGTCTGTGACCTGGGGTTAAGTTCATTGTCTCTGCTGGCCTTTTCATATGCAATTGAGCTATTCAATGCCCCAAGTCCCCCACCAAGAGTGGAATGCTTCATTTACACCTGAAAAGGCCTCATCCTTACATTTCTTTGTCTCTGTCTTTGCCCCTCATGACCTTCAACTTTGCTGAAGTCTAAATGGGGCACACCCTTACACAGTATTTATGATTTCTTAGGCATCAAGTAAAATGTATTCATTGTAAATTTGGGGATTAGACATTATCCAATACTATTCATGACAGTTTTGAAAGCTGACTGTCCTTCAAGAAAGAAAATAGTTGTTGCTTTACTGCTCTGTTATCGAGGGAAGTATAGTTTTGCCTTCTACTCATAGACTTATAGGATATCAGAGCTGGAATAAACATCAGGGGTACTTTCCCTCACTTATCAAAGGGCAGTGAGAAGAGCCCTGAACTTGGATTAGAGTCCCTGCTCTCTCACTTTTCTGTCTGTGTGACTGGGCAAGGCACTTCCTCTCTCTAGGGCCCTGCTTCTTTATGCACAAAACTGGGCCATAATATGATATCATGGATTATAAAAAGCATGGATATGGAGTCAGAGGACCTGGATGTGAACTTGGGCTCTGCCACTTAGTATCTCTAGGCTTTGGGGGAGACAAGTCACATAACTCTAGTCCTCAATTTCCTAATCTGTCAAAAGAGCCAGGTAATTTCTATCATCCCTACCAGCTCCAAATGCTATGATGCCTATATTACTCACCTCCTGGGAGATGCTATACAAAAAGTCCCGAATAAGTTTTAAAGCAGTGAGTTGTGATGTTTCCATTTTTCTGAGAATCTCTTATTTCCTTGGTGTCAGGGCTCTCTCCACCAACCTAGATCAGCACCCCTTCAGGCCTTAGTAGATGCTTTTCTGGGCTCTGATGGCCTAAACGTGCATCCTGTGCTGGCCAATATTCTGGAGCTGAGCTGGTGCCCAGGTGACGACTTAGCATGCCAGTTCATTAAATGCCTTTGTTTCCTTTGGTGGATGAGTAAAAAGTAAATATTTTGGTGGGTAAGTTCATGAGCCGGCTTTCTGGGGTCCCATATGGGGAAAGGAGGGGATGAAGAGCACTCTTAGGCAGTGGCCAAGCCCATACTAGCAGCCTGTCCAGCTTACGTTGCTCCATACAACCATGATGGGGTACCAGACAAGGATCAAAGCTACTTCCCGAGATTTATGCATGTAATATATAGATTTCAGATTTAATATCATCTAACTACTCCCATCTAGATATGAGGAAATTGGTAAGAGAGGGAATATACGGGTCTGACCATGTCATATATACATATACACACAGAGATTCAAGAAATTGTGGCTTCCTATCACTTCCAGGATCAAATATAAAATCATCTACTTGGCATTCGAAGCCCTTCCTACCCCCCATTTTTCCAGTCTTCTTACACCTTGCTCCCTGCCAGCTATTATAGGATCCAGTGATACTGGCCTCCTTCCTGTTCCTCAAACAAAACCCTCCATCATCTGACTCTAGGCATTTTCCCTGGCTGTCCCCCATACCTGGAACGCTCTCCCTCTTCACTTTGACCTCCTGCTTCCCTCAAGTCCCAGCTAAAATCCTGGCTAAATTCTCATCCCATTGGGAAGCTTTTCCCAATCCCCCATAATTCTAGGGCCTTCCTTCTGTTGATTATTTCCAGTTTATCCTATATATAACTTATTTGTACACAGTAGTCTGCATGTTGTCTGTTCCATTAGACCATGAGCTCCTCCAGGGCAGGGCCTTTCTTTTGCCTTTCTCTGTATCACAGTAGGTACCTAACAAGTGTTTACTGATTGAGTTACTGGTGTAGTGCCTAGAGCACCATACTAGGAGTCAGGAGGAGTTGGGCTGAAATTCAGCCTCAGACCCATGCTAGGTATGTGATCCTGGCCAAGCCATTTAACTTGTGTGTGCCCCAGATGGAAGCCAGAATCAGGACTGCAAAGCTGCTTCTCTGTCCACTGCCCCAAGCTGGACTTCAGTAAAGGAGCAACAGCAACAGCAGCCCTGACCTAGGAAATCAAACCAGCCCCAAAGAAAGACAGTTGGAGGATGAACCCAGACTTAAAAAAAAAAAAAACTACAAGAAGAAAACTCTCATCTTTCATGCTTCTACAATTCTTAGGATGCTTATGCCCCAAACATATGTTTAAGCTTATAATGTGCAGTAAAAAGAAAGTCACATACTTTCACGGTAGCTCGGTTCTCGGATTCAAACTCAGCAAAAATGAGTTTCTCCTATGAGATTCTTGTTCTGGATCTGTTCAGAGAGCTCTTAGCACACAGCCCAAGGACAGCCTTCCCCAAGGAAAATGGCAGATAGTAAAAGGCAGGCACTCAAGCCTGTGGCAGGGAGACCTGGGGACTGGCTAAGCTGCAGGCCCTGCCTTGTGCATGATGAATCACTTCAGGCCATGGGCCCCAGGAGGCTCCTCTGGCCTTCAGCTCTGCTGCTGGTTTTCTTTTAGGAAATCAAGTCTGGGAAAGTCACTGACCTCCATTCTGGGAAAAAGACAAAGTCAATACCTTGAAGGGCCTTAGAGAGCAATGAGCTGGGGTGGCTTGAAGGGAATTCTTTTCTTTTGGCTTATAACTAGGCCCGTGCAGCTGGGTCCATTTCACATACAAGTTGAATACCTTGGTTTCAGAACATTCTCTTTCGGTCCAGTTGTGTCAAAGCAGATGTTTCCCATGTAAGCAAACTTTGTGTAATCTACAAACAACTTCCATCTGGGAAAATGCCTTGCATAGAATGGTAATGGCTCCTTGAGTAGTATGGGGAACAGAGGGAATTTTGTAGTGACCTGCAGAGAATGTGCTACGTTTGCCTTTCTGTCATGCTCAAGGGCCTGCTATCTGTGCTCGAAGTACAGACAAGTCACCCTGCTAGGAAAGAAAGGAAGGACCCTCAAGAAATACATCTCGATTCATTAGGTTATCACCAAGAATGAAATGATTCTTTATGAAAATGGAAGGACTTCAGTAAAAAAAAAAAAAAAGAAAAAGAAAAATGATCTCAAAAGTCAGAGTTTGAAATCATGACCTGTGTCAGGAAGTTGGAGAGTAGAAGAATATGACACAGGAAGAAAGAAAGAAGCAGGACCCCTGAATACTTGGAGCTAAGTAATAGATATGAGGCTCTTCCTGAAAAGGAGGGAGCTGGCCCCTCTGGGGACTGAACAGCTGCTTGTACTCAGAGAAGTGATGATATGGATGCACAGGTGTCATCGGGAGAGAAGTCATCCAGAAAGGGTCAGAGGAAGAAGAAATGAGGAGTGCTGGTTAGGGACTCTCTGCTGAGGGATACCAAGGCAGCTGTTTATCAACCTGACATAAAGGATAGAGAGTTCTGCCATCACCCTCATGCATAATAAATCCAGAATATGGTGGGGAGAACCGCTCAAGATTTGTCAAACCATCAGACAATGCCTGATGATTCACAGGGGCAAAAGAGGACAGAATTTGTGGTATAAGTAGAAAGGATGCCGAACTTGGAGTCACAAGGCCTGGGTTCAAATCCCAGCTACTTACTACTTGTATAACCTTGGCCAAGTCCCTAACCCTCCTTGGGCCTAATCTGCAAAACAAAGGGGTTGAATTAAATGACCTCTAAAGTCCTTATCTGAGTCTGTGATCCCTGAACTTGGAACAATGGGTGGAAGTTGAAAAGAGCCATATTTGGGATTTATAAAAGGAAAAACTTGCTAACAAACATACCCAGAGTAGAAGGGGCTGCCTTGGGAGGTAGTGGATTTCTACTCACTGGAGGTCATCAAGCCAAATCTGAACAGCCATATTTGTCTGGCGTGTTGCAGAGTGGAGTCTAATTTAGGTATACATTGGATGAGATGATTTCTGGGGCCTCTTCTATCTCTGAAATTCTTTGAAAGTATATTTCCAAAAGGAAAATAAAAATTACGATTAAGACACTGATCAAGTCCCCTGACCTCTCTCAGCCTCAATTTCCTCATCTGTCAAATGAGGGGGTTGGGCTCTATGTCCTCTAAGGTCCCTTCCAGAACTAAATATCTTAAAAGATCCTATGGTCTTATGATGTATATGGGACCTTTCTCTCTGCCTATGACCTTCTTGGTTGATATGTCAAGTAGTGGGAGTTCTGAGTAAAAGTATGGGCATTTTAGTCACTTTGAGTCATTTCAAAGAGCTTTCCAGAATGGTCAGAGCCAGGGGTGGGGAACCTGTGGCCTTCTAGGTTCTTGGGTGCCGCCTTTTGACTGAGTACAAGTTTTACAGATCAAATCCTTTTATTAAGGGGATTTGTTCTGTGAAGTTTGGACTCAAAGGGCTGCACTTGAAGACCTAGCAAGCCACGTGTGTCCTCGAGGCTGCAGGTTCCCCACCCCTGGAGACTGGTTCACAGTTCCATCACTTAGTCATCCTTGCCAATTTTCTAGGTGTGAAATGAAATCTCAAAACTGTTTTGATTTATGTTTCTCTTAATAGTGATTTGGGATTACAAATAGTTTGAAATTCCTCTTTTTTTTTGTGAGGCAATTGGGGTTAAGTGACTTGCCCAGGGTCACAAGAGCTAGTATGTATCATGTGTCTAAGGTCGGATTTGAACCCAGGTCCTCTTGACTCCAGGGCCAGTGCTCCATCCACTGTGCCACCTAGCTGCCCCATTCAATTCCTCTTTTGAGAACTGTTCATATCCTTTGATCACTTATCCATTGGGGGATGGTACTTGGTCTCATAGATTTGTCCAACTTACATTTAAAAAAGACAGAAAATGGAATCAAGGTCAGGTAATGGAAGACGTATGTTAAAATGTAGGCTTATCATTTAAGAAGAGTGTCAGGAATGTTAAAGCTCTGGCTAAGCTGAGGTTGGCAAGGGAAACTGAGGACAGAAAATAATATCAATATTAGGGAAAAGAGGACCAGAGAAGACAGAGGACTACTGCATGGGTGGCTGGCTTCATCATAACTTGGCAATGAGGAGAAGGCAGAGCTATTTGACTCTTGGCTTGCTTCTGTTTTCACTGCCAGGGAGAATAATATTTAGACTAGAAAGGACAGAACACAAAATAATTAGAAAGTAAGACAACAGTTGGGTGCCCTTTGATGTGCTCATCAACAGGTCCAGATGAGCTACATCTTAGAGCATGGCTATTGTGAGTCACTATCATCAATCTTGGAAAGATCATGGTGAACAGAAGAAGGTATCACAGAACTGGAAAAGGGAAAATGTTATTCCAGTTTTCAATAAAGGAAAGAAAATGGAGTCTGTAAAAATTTAGGACCAAATTCTAGAATCTAAAGGAGTGGTTAGTAAACACATAGAAAGAAAGTAATTATCACAGCAAGTCAGCATGACTTCTTTAAATAGATATGTCTAGATAGTTAGATAGATCTATAGGTCTTGCCAGATTAACCTCATTTCTTTATTTGACAGTTACTAGACTGGTAGATCAAGGAAATGTTACAGGTTACTTGAATTTCAGTGAAGCATTTGACATCGTCTCTCATACTATTTTTATTTTTGTGTGAAAAGAGATGTGGGCTAGGTCAAGGGTCAGCAAGCTACAGCCCACAGGCCAAATCTGGCCTTCTGGCCTGCCACCTGTTTTTGTATAGCCCACGAGCTAAAAATATAAGAACGATTCTTCAATCACAGGTCATGCAAAAACACAGTGGGCCATTGTCTGTAGACCCCTGAGCTAGATGGGGGGGGGAACTACATGACACAATAGATAGAGTACCAGGCCTGGAGTGAAGAAGACTCCTCTTCCTGAGTTCAAATCTGGCCTCAGATACTTACTCGTTGTGTGACCTTGGGCAAGTCACTTCACCCTGTTTGCCTCATTTTCTTCATCTATAAAATAAGCTAGAGAAGGAAATGGCAAACCACTCCAGCTTACTTGCCAAGAAAACCACAAATGGGGTCATAAAGAGTTGGACATGACTGAAATGAATGAACAACAACAACAAAGGGCTAGACTAGCTGGATTCTAAACTGTTTGAATGGCCAGACCTGAAGAGTAATTATTTAGAGTTTGAAATCATCTCAGAAGGAGACCTCTGGTGGAACGCCAAAAGTATACACATATACTTTTTATTTAAACCATTGATAAAAAAGAATATAAACAGTATAGAGTCAAGCACAGAAAGCTGAAAGGGATGCTAATACCACTATGATAAAGTCATTGTGCCAAATTGAGTAAAATAGAATTTAACAGGAATAAATGTCAAGTCTTAAATTTGGATTCAAAAAGTCAGTTTCACAAATATAAAATAAACCAACCATGTGATACAGCAGCCAAATAAACTAATATCATCTTAGAGGCTGTATTAAGGGAGGCGGGGTGGGACAGGGCGGCAGTCCTACTGTACTCTGTCCTTATCTTATACCTCCCTCCTTATCCCATTTGGAGTATTTCTGTTCAGCTCTAGCCACCATGTTTTAGGAAGGACATTGATAAGCTAGAGCATCAAGAAGAAGGCAATCAGGAAGGGCAGACACACTGAGAACATGCCATGTGAATCAACCAAAGAAAATGAGGAGGTTTAACCTAGGGAAGAGAACATTCTTATAGGGATCTGAGCTCCCTTCAGGTATTTGAAGCCTGTCATGTGAAAGAGGGATTTGAATTGTAGACCACCAGTAAGCAGAAGACTGATGCTCTCGGAGCCCACTGTTCAATTTCCATCAAGATGGTTGGAAGAACAATGTTATGTCAGGGGTTTATGACTTTACAGTAGGAGCTGGTTATGATACCTTAACATGATTAGACAGGACATTGGTCGTGGTTGGTTTTTTCCCCATTTTGAGGGACAGGCTTGTGCAGTGTCCTTGTTGCTGGAGGAGCACTGTACAGGGAGCAGATCGGAATTCCTGGTGAACTCCGAATAGAAGACATCTCAATTTGCAAGGCATTTTGTCCTTTGGTTGGCATTTAACCTTGGAGAGGGTAATGAGGCCTTGTTTTTCTGAATCAGTTTGGTTATCCAGGCGGTTGGGATTCGGGGCTCAAATTTAGCCTCATAACCAACCCACAGCACAGAGAAGGAGGAAACAGGGTAGTCTGTCTCCAATTCAAAATCCCTCCCAAGCTTCAAGGCCCAGTTCAAGTGCCAACCCCTCCAGGAAGTCTTCCTTGTTTCTCACTAACTCCTACAGCTCTTATTTATAACTTAGAGTACTTCTGGATAGTGATGATGATGACAATAACATTCCTATAGCAATTTAAGGTTTGAAAAGAACTTTACATATTCACTCATTTGATCCTTACCACAACCATGAGATACAGATGCCATTATTCTCCTCATTTGGCAGATGAGGAATCCATTAGATTGTGAGCTCCTTGACAGCAGGGATTTTCTTTTGTCTTTCTTTGTATCCTGAAGGCCTAGCACAATGGCTGGCACCTAGCAGGACACCCACAGAAGTTAAATGACTTACCAAGGGTCACACAGCTACTAAGAACATGAGGCAGGATTTGAACTTGGGTGTCTTGATGCTACTTATCTCAGTCTATTTTCAATTGTTTGATGAGTATTTATTAAATGCTTAATAAGTGTGAGTCTCTGTGCTCAGCACTGGAAAGACAGAGAAAATGACAAAGTCCCTGCTTCAGAGAAGCTGAAAAGGGGAAAGACATGTATATAAATAAATGTGCCAAAAGGGAAAGTGTGTGATGGGTACCCAAAGAGCACCAAGGAATGTTAAGAGGGCTGTGAGCAAGGAGGGATCACTTTTACCTGGGAAGTGGATGCAGCTTGGAGGGCTTGCTGGAGGAGGTGGTCTCTGAACTAGAAGTGGAAGGGCTTCAACAGATAGAAACTGGGAGGGGAGGGGGAGTTTGTACACAAAGGCATAGAGAATGGAGAGGGCAAGACTAAAATGGAGGATGAAGAATAGTCTAGTCGGGCTGGAATGCAGAGTACAAAAAGGGGAACAGAATGAGATCAGGTTGGACATGGAGGCTAGAGAGCTAGGATAGAGTTCCTACTGTATTCAGCACTGGCTCACCCCCAGGCTTGGAATGCTTCCCTGTCATTGCTTCCACCTCTGAGTTTTCCTGGCTTCATTCAAGGCTCCATCCCAAGCCCACCTTCTACCAAAAGGCCTTTCTCATCCCCTCCCCACACCCTAGGCTGACCATGCCTGCCCCTCTACTCTGAATCTATCTTTTAGGCACCTAGATATT
This sequence comes from Phascolarctos cinereus, assembly GCF_003287225.1. Lineage (NCBI taxonomy): Eukaryota > Metazoa > Chordata > Mammalia > Diprotodontia > Phascolarctidae > Phascolarctos > Phascolarctos cinereus. Next base: position 43,395,415 of record NW_027556291.1, read on the forward strand.
TACATTTTCCCTCCTAAATTAAAATGTAAGCTCCTTGAGGGCACCACCTAGTTCTTTTTTGGTTGTTTCTTTGTATTCCCAGTGTTTAGCACAGTGTCTAGCATATAATAAGCACCTAATAAATGCTTGTTGACTTTTAAAGTTTGGTATCAGAGAAATGATATTAGGTATCTGTAATATTTGGTATTATAGGTATCTGCATCCTTTTCTCATTTTCTTTATTGGAGTGTAAGATCTTTAAGTGCAGGGACACTGTCCATTTCCTCTCTATCCATAGCAGCAAACACAGACTAGGCACATAGTAGACATTAAATAAAAGTGAGCTGAGTGGATGAACTAAGGGGAGGAGTAGCCTGAACCACTCTTACCTAGGATGGTCAAGGTCAATGTAAACAAGAGAATAACATTAAAAATAGACTTAAGAAATCTGGGTTCGGGTTTAAGTTCAGCAGGGTATGTAGGGCAGCATCTTGAGTGTGATTGGGTTCAGACTCTTTCAAGCAAAATAAAGAAGTGCCTAGAAGTGATTTTTGCTTAAGCAATATGATTTTTATCAAGGGAAAAACAAACTTGACAATGAAAATATTGACTATCTCCCATAAAATGAAGAACAGTAGTAAATTGATTATAAAACAAAACCTGACAATTTGTTGCACACAAGACTTCAATTTAAGTCAACAAGCATTTATTAAGTGTCTACTGTGTGTGCCAGGCACTGTGCCAAATGCTGTAGAAGCAAAGGCATAAAGGAAACCATTCCTGCCCTCAAGGAGTCTCCATTTCGGGGGGGGGGGAACAACATGTACACAGTTAATGAAATCAAACTCCATGAAACAAATACAAAGTCAAAATACAAATACAAAGGGGAAAGAATCAGGAAGGCTTTTGGAGAAGTGGCACTTGGGCTGAGCTTTAAGGGGAGGTGGAGGAGAAAGGAGGGCCCAGTCTCAGAGGTGGAAGAGCAAATGTCTTGGAAACTGATAGCGAGCAGACCAATTTGGAAGGGGAAAAGAGCATGTGATGATAGAGAATCACGTGTCATCAGCCTGGAAACAGATTGTAAAACCCTTTAAAAATCTAACAGATGAGTTTGTAAGTTATCCTTGTGACACTCGAGGGCAAATGAAGCTTTTTCAGCAGACAAGTGACGTGGCAGACACATTGGAGAAGGGAGAGGCTAGGCCCGGGGAGACCAGAAAGACTATGGCAACAGGCCAGCCAAGAAGTGGTAATGGCCTGAATTAAGGTGGTGGTTCCATGAGAAGACAGGAGACCCATGTTAGAGATGCTAAAGAGTTAGAATCAACAAGTCCTGACCACTGGTTATATAGGGCAAGTGAGGGAGAGGAGCAGAATGAAGGATGACTCCCAGGCTTGGAGTCCCTGGATGTCTGGAAGAATGGTCATTCCCTCAAGAAAAAATGGGGAAGCTAGGACCAGAGGTAGCTATAAGGGGGATGCTAATGGGTTCAGTTTGAGATACCAATGGGATACCCAGCTGGAGACAGTCAGCACTCAACTGAATCTACTGTATACAGTGTCACCAGTGGTGACCACCACTCTCCACTGCTAAATCCTATGATCTTCCCTCAGTCATCATCTTTCTTGACCTCTCTGTAGGATTTGACACATACAGAGTTAAAATGAGGGCCTGAAATAAAGTGTGTTATGCTTCAGATAAACAGATGAATCGTTCTGCCATCTTGTCCTCTCATTTGCAAGAGGCAAGTCAAAATAGCCTCTTTGTTATATGCCCCAATTCACTGGAGTTCATGAGAGAACAAAATTAGCTATTGTCAATGTGACCATTATGCCATCTTCAGCATGTTTACAGAGTTTTTCATAGCCACTGTAGTTTATCTGCACAAAAGTTGCCTCAAGATGTCTCCTCATGGCATAGAGGTGGCCCTGGGAAGGATAGCAGAGCAGCTATATCTAGCTCTGACAGGTGCTACCCAACTATAAAGGCTTTCAGTATGGCCTTAACAACAAAGTGTATTTACTGTTTCCAAATATCAATCTAGCTAAATGTGGAGAGGCTTATCACCAGTAGGTCGTCCATTAAGTGATAGAATCTTTGCTCATGATGACCCGTAACAGATCAAAATGCAAAATAGCTTTCAGTTCTATGCAGTCTGCTATAGTTTCCACAAGTGATCATGGCATAATGGCAGAAAAGGGAAGGTGGGGCAAAAGGTCATAAGAATTGTACAGGTTTTTAACTTAGAAAAACTGTGTCAATAATCTTAATATGCCATCTCTTTGTCTAATAACCAACAAATGAACCAGAGGAAATAAGCCTAATCCATAGAGACATGCTTGCTATAAATGAAACTGGAAGGCATAATTACAGCTAAATGGAAGAAGAGATCACAGATTTTCCTTGGAGAAGCAAATAAAAGAGTTAGTTTCATGGTATGCTCAAAGGCAACAAGAAATATAATTTCACAGGACATTTGATTATCATAACTTGTAGCTCTCGTGAGCCTAACCAAAAAAGACCACCATGAAGAGGATTGCAGCTTATCAGCCAGTATCAGCCAACATCCCTTGCAGGAAATGAAGAAGAGAAATTCTACATAGAATTTAACAAGATCCTCCAAAACAAGTCAACATATATCTTGAGACTCAGTGACTTCGGTGAGTAGATGGGAGCAGGCAAGTATGGTAAAAAAAATTTGTTGGAAAATATGATTCAAGATAAGAAGAAATGAAAGCAATTAAATATATTCAGGTTACTCAGAAGTCTCATACATTTAAATCATCAGTGCTTTCTTCAGGAAGAAAGTCAGAAAGTATTGGACATGGGAGGCATCAAATAGTATCACGAAAAAATGAAACTGACTGTATATTAACAGGGCATGGCTGATTGCCAACATAGGAATCATTTCAGAATTACCTTTGTAAGTACAATTTGACCATCACTTCGGTAGAGCAAAGATCAAAATATACACCAGATTTGGAGGGGGGGGGATGTAAAAATGAAACATTGTGTAATAGTTAAAACAAGGAGACCTACCTCAGCAAACTATTGCTTCTGAAAAAAAATGAAAGTGGATAAAAGCAAAGATGGCTCTGATTCTCACCATTTCTTAGAAAAATTTAACTGATGGAAAATAGGTGCCACAACAAGGCAGCCAAAGGAACTCAGAAACCACATTAACCTGCAAACACTTGATTCTCTTTCCAAGCAGAGAAAAATGATAGCCAAGGACTCCACTGGTTGAGAGTACAAGGTCATTTGTGGAACATGGTAGCAAAATCCAATGGGGGAAAAAACAAAATAAGCCAATTCATTGCAAAAGTATTTATAAATGAAATTGAAATAAGGGCAATATGTAGACATGAAATCCAATATTTTCTAGTATTTCTATAATGAATTATTGGTTTTCTTAATGACAGCGGAACCACCACATTACGACTCTAATTCTTGGCAATAACAAGAAGATGAAGTTATGTTGGACTGATTTTCAAGACAGCTTTAAAGAGGGAAAGATTTCAAGAGAAAGGAAACAATCATGAGCCAGTAAAATTCACAATGTTTGTTGACTGTTTAAAGAACAATATAATTACCAAAAAAATGATTAAGAACATCAGCAACTACTGCTCTATGTGTCTACTTGATGTTCAATCATTTCAGTCGTGTCTGACTTTTCATGACCCCATTTGAGGTTTTCTTGGCAAAAATAGTGGAGTAGTATGCCATTTCCTTCTCTAATCATTTTACAGATGAGGAAACTGAGGCAAACAGGGTTAAGTGACTTGGCCAGGGTCACCCATTAGTGTCTGAGGCCAGATTTGAATTCAGGTCTTCCTGACTCCAGGCCCAACACTCTATCTATTGTGCCACCTAACTGCCCTGGAACACAATAGTACTTCAACACAATCATATGCTACAACTTGTTTAGCCATTTCCAAATTGATGAGCATCCCCTCAATTTCTAATTCTTTGCCACCATAAATATTTTTGTACATATAGGTCCTTTTCCCTTGATCTCTCTGGGTTACAGACCTAGGAGTGGTATTGCTGGATCAAAGGGTATGCACAGTTTTATAGCCCTTTAGGCATAGTTCCAAATTGTTCTCCAAAATGGCTGACCAGTTCACTAGTTCACCAACAATTCATTAATGCACTTATTTTCCCTCATCCCCTCCAGTATTTGTCATTTCTGATATGTATGAATTGGTACCTCAGAGTTGTTTTAATTTACATTCCTCTAATCAATAGTGATTTAGAGCATTTTTTTTATATGACTGTAGATAGCTTTGATTTCTTCTTCTGAAAACTGCTTACTCATATCTTTTGACCATGGAATGGCTCTTACGTTTATAAATTTAACTCAGTTTCCTATATTTGAGAAATGAGGCCTTTATTAGAGAAACTTGCTGTAAAAAGTTTTCTATTACTTCATTGCTTATGGTACCTTTTAACAAAATGTAAATTCCCTGATTATACCTTTAAATTAGGTTTAATTTTGCTCTTGCTTTCTTTGAGATCATGATCACCACCTCTGCTCTCTTCACTTTGGCTTAAGTATTATAGACCCTGCTCCAGCCCTTCATTTCAACTCTGTGTGTGTCTTTCTGCCCCCTTTCTGTCTCTTGTACACAACATATTGTTGGGTTCTGGTTTCCAATCCATTCTACTAGCTGCTTCTGTTCTATGGGTTAGCTCATCCCATTCCCATTCACAATTATGATCATTAACTGTGCATTTCCCTCCATCCCATTTACCTCTGTTAGCTTGAGGCAATGTTTGTGGCCTTGGTAAAAGGTCTGTTTTTAAGGATGAAAAGGAAATAGCTCGAAAAGGAATGGAAAAGAAATAGTAGGAGGAAGAAACTGAAGACTAGAGGAGGTTGCAGTCATCTGGGGAATATAGGAGGTGAGAGGATCAAGGGCCCATAAAAAGGGATTGGCCTCAGCAAGGAGAAAGTCTACTTTATGGTTATAGATGAGAGAATGACGGATGTTAAGGGGTTTTGTGGTGAAGGGAAGAAAGAAAGAAGCTCACATCAAATGATCTCAATTTTTTGAGGCAAGGTCCTTAGCTGGAAAAGAGTGGGGAAGGAAAGGTGTGGGAGGCTAGAGAAGAGAAGGTTTGGAGTAGCTTCTGTGATAAGTGAGAAAGGGAGTTATTAATTAGGGAGAGATAAACAACAGTGCTTTGCTGCAGTGAAGGCCCAGTTGAAGTTGGACAACATGAATTTATAATGGACCCAGCCAGCATGGTTGTTCCATGACAACTCCATTGAGCAACATATGAATAGGAGCAAAGGAGGTGAATGGTGGAGGTAATGCAGGACTGAGGACTGGCAAGGGTTGAGTAGTGATGGAACAGGAGAGGGAGGAATTGGGCAATTGAGGTTTATAGAGTTAAAGTGGCCAACTACAGGAGATTGGGCAATGAAGTCAGAGCAGGAGGGATGATCTGAGAAAGTACTGAGGGGCACCCTCCTCACTTTGGCTAGGTGACGTGCTTGGTCATTAGCTAGCTCTCTATTGACCTCCTTCGATGATATCTAAAGATCCTTCTAGCTCTAACTCCTATGTTCCTCTGAACCTACAAGTGTGACCTTTGACAAGTGGCGTCCTCTTGCTCTGCCACAATTTCCTCCTCTAGAAGGTGAAGGGGGTTAAACTAGCTGATCTCCAAGGCTTCACATAGCACTAAAATCCCATCTATCCCATTAGGTCACACAGCCCTTGACACAAGCCCTACCTAGGCTAAGTGGATTTGAGGTAGGATTCCTGGTTTGTTTTACTCTTCATATTTGGCTCAGGAAGCTGGGAATTGTGGCAGCCATTTGGGCCTTTTATTTTTTAAATCCTTCTGGAGTTACGGCCAACCTGTTTCCCTTGTCTGGGACTCAGGCTTGAACTACTTGGGAGGAATAGCAGTGGTAAAGGCTTTAACGTACCACTTTCCTTTCCTAGGAGAAGTGGGGAACTATAGGTGTGAGATGTTGCATACACTGTCAAGCATGGCTGCTGTATGGGTTGGTTTTGCTTACCTGGTTTTCTTTGTTACAAACAGAGGTTTGCTGGGGATGAGTAGGGAGAGGGGTAGTGAGAGTGACATAAAAGCAACATGTATCAATAAAGCTTTGAAAATAAAGGCTCTCTGGGAAAGAGGAGCCATATTTCTGTTGGGACTTGGGGGGTGCCTGGTGGCAAGGGATTTCATCTGCATAGGATGCCTGCAGGCCATCCACTCATGTTACTTACAATTGGACACCCATGTGGTCCTAATCGGTTTCCGAGGCGACAGCTGCTACCCAGCTAGTTTTGGGGAGAGTAAAGACCTGTACTAAAAAATGCCTGTCTTCCATTTCTCCTGTAAGTGAATAGTGTTTAGGTTTTTGCTTTTTAAAACCAAACCCCATGATCCTATGTTTCTTCACAGAGTCTCTTGTGTGCAGACGCTATGGTGCCGGTGCCTCCTTTCCAAGGAGGAAAGAGCAGGCTTATTCAGTTTGGCCCCAGAGGGAAACAACTAGGACCAAAGCATAAAAATGACTGGGAAGCCAAACTTTGGCTCAATCTAAATAATTTCCCATCAATTAGAGCTGTCTAACAATGGATCAGTCTGCCTTGAGAAGTTGTGAGTTCCTCAACACTGGAGGTCTTCAAGCAAAGGCTTGTCAAGGCTATTTTAGAGGAGGGTGATTCATTCTTTTGGCAGAGGTTGAGCTAAGTGACCTCTGAGGTCTTGTACTGGCAAGACAACGGTGTTAGAGTTGGAAGACCTAAGTTTGAAAGCCAGCTCTGTCCTCTATTACCTATATTAGGGTAGTCACTTAATATCTCTGGGCCTCAGTTTCCTCATCTGTAAAAATAGGGGCCCCATCATTTAGATGATCACTAAGGTCCCTTCCATTTCCAAATCTTGTAAGAGCTTTAGAAAAGTTCAGGATCAAGGAGACATTCCTTTTACCTCTAAGATTCTATGATTCTGTGACTCATTGACAGTTTGGAGTAATGGAGAGCACACAAGAGTCAGTCACAATGCCTGAGCTCAAACTGAGCTCTGGCACTTACTATCTAAAACACACTCCCTCCTTGGAGTCCTTGGCCAAATATAGAATTTTTTTTTATTTGATCCTGGAGGTAATAAGGAGCCCCTGTTGTTTATTGACAAGTGTGACATTGTGCAGGTCTCTTAAGAGCTCTCTGGGTCTCAGTTTCCTCATGAGTAGAAGAGAGGGGTTTGGATTCCCTGACCTCCGAGGTCACTTCCAGCTCTTCCAGCTGTGTTGCAGGATCATCCTAATTGAATGAAAGCTCTTTGAAGACAGAGGCTGCTCTTCATATTTGTCTCTGTATGCCCCAGCACCTGGTACAGGGCCTGCCATATAGCAAGTTCTTAATAATAGGATCATAGAGCTGGAAGGGACCACAGAAGCCATCTGGTCCAATGCCCTCTTTTTACAGTCGAGGAAAGGACTTGCCCAAGTCTGAGGTGTGATTTTAACCCATCTTTCTGACTCCGTATTCAGCAGAGTAGCCTCTATCCTATCCACTGTTCTTGAATTCAATTGAATAGCTGTGTGACCAAGTCACTTAACTTCAGTTAATCTGTGATAATTATGATCTTCAGTTAATTTATCTGTAAGATGGGTATGACATTTGCACTTAGATACTTCAAAGGATTGTTATGTAAGTAGTTACACGTTAAAGTAGTATAGAAATGGAAGTTGTCTTGATCATTTTATTATTCCCACCTGAGAGAGAGGTGGGCCATATTATATTAGCCCCTTTTAATCCATCACTGCTTGGCACCTGCAGCCTAGACAAATGGGCCAACCAACTTGTCACCCAAACAGCTGGTGATCTTCAGAGTCAGTCAGTAGGCCAGAGAAGCACATGGCAGGAGGCGGGGTCCAAGGCAGAGGCCTCAGCCAGATGTTGGCAAGCTAGCAGACTGTTGCTTGGCTTTACTCAAAGCAAGGCCCTTTCAATCTGGTTGTTTTTTTAGGAAAAATTAAGTATCAGGAAAACAAAACTAGTGACTGGGCTCAGTGTCCTATATCCTTCTTCACTAAATAATTTAGTTTCCTGAAGCACAAAGTCATGAGGGAGGGTGTTTCTTTGGTCTTTAAAATGCCTTGGGCAAGTGGGACATTTGTAAGGGTGGTAGGATGCCAGGGGGCCCAGACATCCACCACCTGGCCCCCAGATCCACTCAGTGGCCCTTGGGTCTGACTCTAACATGCAGTCTGGCCAGACCAAGATTTTGAACTCAGAGTTTCCCCTAATTAGCTAGAACTAGTAGACCAGTAGAGCCCACCCCCTGCCTACCAGCCTACTTGTATAACTGCCTTCTGCCAGGTGTCTGGCTAGCAGGCTTGTTTGAATTAATCATTGTAATTGAAGCAAAATGTAATTAATTATAGAATTAAATGTATGTAGCCTGAACACATATGGATTTTTGATCTTATGACCCATTATCGAAAACCTTAGGTGGTCCAGTCCTTGGTCCTCTAAAGAGTTACCACAGTTCCTCTCTGACTCCCTACGGGAGCCACAAACCAGAGAGTAGAACAGAACAGTGATTTCCCTGCCAAGTTCTGATCAGAGCCCATAGGGGCATTGTTAACAGCCTGCTGATTATCATTGAATCCAGGTCCCCTTAGGGTTTGAGTAAATGGTAATGTAAGTTCAGCAATGCAAGGAGATGATGGTGGGGATGGTATTCTGCCACTCCAAAATGACACCTGGTGTTTCCCTGTCCTATTTGCGCCACATGCTGATGCCCCCCTTCCTTGGGCCCAGGGCCCTTTTAATAAAAGTTTTGGTTTTTTTACATTAAACACCAAAATAAAGAGTATTTCCATGAACACAAACAGTTTTGAGAAAGAGTATATGAAACTTAGGATCTCTATTTCACATAGCTTTTTTTTTTTAGTATGTAATAAATTCTAATGGTTACTTTCAAAACTGTCACCTTGTGAATCCTGGCTTGACACTACACACACACACACACACACACACACACAATATGAGTTATTAGTCATAGGGAGAGGTTGCTGGGGAAAGGATCTTGTGCTGACTTCACAGGAAAGGCCTTTTCTTAGGCAGAGCTGTTCCCACTCATCCCTGCCTCCCCAAATCTCTTCTCTGTGTGGAAAATCACCACCTGTACACATGCATTTGATCTGGGTTAAGGTTTTCTCCTATAGGAAAGGTAACCTATTACAGTAGTTGATTCATGTGTTAATAGAATGCAGTTGATCTGAGTAACTACGCCATTGGCATTGACTCTTACCTAACAGAATATAGAATCCTCAAGAATGCACGGCAGGCAATGGAGAGAAATGTGTGTAGCATAGGGCACTAACCAGGCAGATCTGGCCCAGGTTTGAGGCCATAGCAGCAAGTCCTAAGCAGCCATGAGGTCATATGAGGGACCTCAGCTCTCCCTGGGGCATGGGAGAGGATGGCATTAGGTGGAAGGATTAGAAGGACCCCATCGACAAGCTTGGGACATTTTGCAAATTTACCAACAGCTGATGGAAGCAAAGACAAGTGACAAAGCATGAAAAAATAGTAAAAGCGTCATGCAATTATATAAAAATGGTGCTAAAGCACCAAATGACCTGTTTCTGTGGAGGGATGCTAAGAACAATAAACAGGTTTATATTGTGTGTGTGTGTGTATTTTAGCTAGATTAGGGAAAAGAAGATCAAGGAATAGATAAGACTGAAGTTTAAGGGGGACTGGTAGAGTGGTAAGTGACAACAGACAGAATGTAGAACTGCTCATTTCTCACTTTAATTATGTCTCCTCTGTAATGGAAAGGATAGAACAAAGCTGCCTCCTGGGGAGTTGACCCCCAGACAAAGTGGGGAGATGGTGAAAGAGCACCTAGTTGTCCTTGCTGAATTGAAGCTGCCTGGTCTGGATGAACTCTAGCACCAGCCAATGTGATTGAGGAGCCACAACTGGGAAAAGATTACCAAGGACAGAAGAGCTATGGTAGGATTGGAAAATGACAAACAGTGGCTTTATTTTCAGAATGAAGGAAAAAAGGAAAGATCAAGTCTGCTAACTGTAGGCGAGTGGAATTCACTTCAATTCCTGGGAAAAATCCTAGAGATGGTTAATGAGCATTTAGAAAAGGAAGCAACAATTTACAGGAGTTGAGATGGCTTCTTGCCTGACTAACCCTATTTCCATTGTAGACAGGATTACTAAAGTAACATATCAGGGGAGTGCAGAAGCTATAGCTTACCTAGATAGACTCTAGCAAAACACTTGATGGAGTATTTTATATTATTCTTTTGGAGAACATGAAGAGATGTGTACTAGATGATAACTCACACAGATGGATTTGGAACTGGTTTATTGGCTGAACTCAGAATAGTCATTACTGGTATGATCTCAACTGGACAAGAGGTCTTCAGTGGAATATCCAAGGGACTTGTGCTTAGCCCTGGACTGTTGAAAATTTTTCTCAATGACTTAGATCAGGGCCTTGAGGCCACAGGTTCCTCACCCCTGACTTAGATATTGACATGCTTGTCAAATTTGCAGATGACACAAAGTTGGGAGGAAGAGCTATCACAATAGACGCCAGAGTCAGGGTCCAAAAGGATCCTGACTGGGTTAGAGCACTGTACTCATTCTAATAAGATGAAATTCAATGGGGTTAAATGTAAAGTCTTACACTTGGGTTCCAAAAAATCAACTTCATGGGTACAGGATGGGGAAGGCATGGTTATGCAGTAGTTTGTCTGAAAAAATATGTGGACATTTTATTGAACTGTAAGTTCAAAGCAAGTTAGCCCTGATATGGAAGTGAAAAATAAAGCTAATGCAATATTAGGCTATATTGATAGAGCCAAAGCTTCCCAGAATTATGAGGTGATACCCATTGCTATACCCTGCGCTCTTCAACCTGTCACATGAGGATCACTGAAGAGTTTGGCCTGAAGAAGAAAAGGCTTGAGTGTATGAAGCGCTGTCAAAGAAGGGGAACTAGATGTTTTATTTGACCCCAGAGGGCAGAACTAAAACCAGTGGCCAAAAGTCCAGGGAGGCTTTATGTGGGGAAACCCTTTTGAACCATGAGAGCTATCCAGAAGGGAACGGGCTGCCTTCAGTGGTGGTGAGTCCGCAAGCAGAGGCTGGATGACCACTTGTTAGCTGTCTTATAGACAACTAGATGGCTGCTAAGGTCTTGTCAAACTCTGAAATTCTGTAGAAGGATGGTGCTGTTGGATTTCATAGTGTGGAACTCACATCATGTTTGTGGTTCCATCTCTCCAAGGAGGTAGCTGGTTGAGGACAAGGCCCTACAGATTCTAGGGCTGGAGGGACTTAAAGAGCACCAAGCTCTTGCCTCCACTCCTACTTCGCAGAGATGAGCAGTAGAGAATGGTAGATGTGGACTCAAGTTCTACCTCTGCCACTTACTACCTCTAAGACCCTCAACAAGTCAGTTAACCTCATTGGGCCTCTGTTTCCTCCTCTGCAATATGGAATTGTACTATATGGTGTCTAAAGTCCCTTTAAGCTCAATGTTTGTGATCCTACAACTTACCCAAGGTCACAGAGCTTGTCAGTGGCAAAGAAAGGGGACAGGAGAACTAGAGCACGGGCCTTCTGCCTCCTCATGACCCTTGGTCTCTCTGAAGTTAATATGGGGGGGCCTGAACAAAATTAGCACTGGAGTTCACTCCTGATCTAACCCAACTCTGTTTATAGTCTAACTATAGAGTTAAAATATAAAAAATATGCATTTGCTCTAAGCTTTGCTCAAAGCAAACTTGCCTAGAGCATCTCAGTATGAACAGAAAAAGAGAGGTATAGCCATGTCGAGCTGGGACCCTTCTTGTACTAAGCTGGCAGAACAGGAGGTAGTTTGTTGAGACAAGATGCACCTTAACACCAGGATAGGACAGCACAGCACAGTGGGAGAAGGCCAGAGTTTTAAATCTCACTTCTGAAACTTCCTGCCCTGTCATGACCATAGCCGAGCCCCTTCACCTCCTTGGGTCTGTTTCCTTGTCAGTAAAATGCGGGATGGTGCAGTTAGCCCAGATGGCCTCCAAGGTTTCTTCCAGCTGTAGATCTCTGATCATATGACCTACACTAGGCCTGTGAAACACTGGACTGAGAAAATTCTAAAGAACCAGCTCAGAAGAGACTGAGAGCAGAAAACCGAACAGCCTTTTAAAGAAAGAACCACTCTGCCATCCGAGGTGTTTGAGAAATGGCTAGCCAGTGTGCAAGGTTGCTCACACCGTGCTAACACCTCCGTTTTCTATTTCCAAAGACAATCTGTCACTTTGCCCTAGCATGGCATCTGTTTCCCATGGAACACAGTAGATCCCAGACAGGATGATGGAGTAGAAAGAACACTGAATTGTAAATATGGAACCCTAGGTTCAGGTCCTGACTCTTTGACTTACTGGCGGTGTGACCTTGGCCAAGTACCTTATCCTTTCTGGGGCCCAGTTCCCTCTTCTCTAAAAATGAGGGACTAATAAGGTTCTTTCGATCTCTCAAACCTATAATCCTATATATCAGAGTTCTCCTCTTAGAAGAGTAAGTTGCTCTAAGGCAATCTGATCTGAAGACCTCAAACTACATCACTAGATTAACCCTAGTTTAGATAAAGAAGATGAAAGTGCAGATATTAAGTAACTTTATATCTTGGAAGAAATCAAATTCCACTGTGCCTCCTACCCCACTCCACCATCACTCCAGGTTCACACATACATGAATGAAAATGAGGTGGTACAGTTGACGGAGCACTAGACGTGGAGTTAGGAAAACTTGACTTCGAATCTGGTTTCAGACATTTGACTAGGTGACCCTGGGCAAGTGACTTAACTCTGTTAACTTCAGTTTGTTCCTCTGTAAAGTGAAGATAATAACACCTCCTAAAGTTGTTGTGAGGATTAAATGATAAAACACAGACTGTGCTTTACAAACTTGACAATGCTGTATCAATGTTAGCTATTGGTATTATTCTAATATGTACTTCCTCTCTTTTCCTTAACTCCCCCAGCTGAAATCGATCTCTCCCTCCCCGAGCTTCTCACAGCATTATCTATGGGCCTCTCACTTTGCACTTAACTTGCCTTTTTCTCAGACATAGCCGAGTCCTTGTCCTTCCCTTTAATAGATCGTAAGCTCCTCCAGAGCAGGGTCTTTCTTGTCTTGGGTTTCTCTTTGTGTCCCCAGTGCCAAGCACGGGGCCCAGATCACAGTAGGCTGATAAATATTTGTTGAATTGAATTGAAATCAATAGGGAAATCAGGATGAAAACGCAGTCCAGTTGCCTGAGATGGGACTGAATTGCCTCTTCAGGATGATGTTATTGTGCAAGGCTCCCGGGACCTGCCACTTACAAATAAATATTTGAAGGTGGAGATAAAGCATTTTAGACACTCTTTTCTTTTCTCTAGACTCTCTTAAAGTACAAAACTTAAGAGCACATGTATGTGTGTGGATATCTGTTTGTGTAGATAGGGAGATATGCTTTATGTATTGTGGCTTCAAGTCTCTTCCCATTATGTCCATTGAAAAACACCGTTTTCAGAATCCCTCAAATGCTGCCTTTTGTGCTTTTGACACAAAGTGAAAAAGACTCAAGTTGCTGGTGGCAGAGACAGTTGTTTGGACTCGCCGTGAGCCTGCTTCACATGAGCTGCTTTGTGAGCTGTTCCAACGCCTGCCGGCCCAGAGCCCTGTTGATCAATTACCATGTGGTCAATTCAATGGTCGCACTGATTGTTAATTGCCATTGAACAGGTTTCAAGTGCTCCGTGCTCTATCACAGATACACTCCCCCAGCACCCGACATGCTTTCCACATAATTAACATAAAGAAATTAATGTCTTACAAGCTGGGATATTTGATTCCCCCCACAAGTTGGGTGCATAGTTAAAGGGAGAAGAAATGTAAATAGGATGGAATTCTGAAGCCAGATTCCTGATATGACAGGACTAAAGAGCTGGGGCTTCTTTGAAAAGGGCCTCTTTTCATCCCTTTAATAAGTCCATTACTTGCACTTGGGCATATTTTAAGGTCCTTTTCATGCTGAATCTCGAGTTGCGCATGCTTTGCATTTCAAGCTTTGTTTCTGAATCACTCGAAGCCAAAGTTATTTCTGCTTTAAAATAACAGGAGCCGGGAACAGCTAATCTCCTTTCATTCGGAGTTCCTCACATTATTTTACTGGACAAAGTTTGTGTTGGCTACAAAACAGGGCATTCACAACATCTATGAGAAGGAATTTAGGTAAGAATGAGGCCAAGATTGTAGGCTGTATAAAGACCCTCTTTCCTCAGGCCATTAAGAAATTCCAAATGGGCACTATATTGAATAGTGACATTAAATTAGGTTTGCTAATTTCAGCTATTCGAGCTGATCGCCTCCATTTGCCAATCACCCCAAATGAAACCTTCCCATAACTATGATCCTGATACCTTTCTCAGTTAAGGGTGAGGTGTGTGTGTTTTAAAGGGAAAAGGGTTGGGGAACACAAGTAGGGAAGGATATTGGTTTTGTGAGCCCTTTCAGAGGTGAAAATCTGAAAGAATTAGTCAGAGAGCTTTGCTTGCTTAGCAAGATGTTTCCTATACCACTGAATTCAGTTCATTTTCCTTTCCTCTTCAAGTAGGAGCCAGAACTAGAGCCACCCACTGAAGAGTTTTTACTACTTTCTCTTTTTCTGTACAGCTGTAGAATCTGAGTCCCAGAATATCAGAGGTAGAAGGGCCCTTGGAACACAGAATAGGATCATTTGGGTAATTGATCAAGAAGGATACTGTGTTATAGGAAGCCAACAAAGCTGCTTATGTGAACCAAAGCTCCCACCGCATCCGAAGATCTGACTCTTTCTCTTCCAGAGCTGGAAAGGACCTTAGACCAAACAGTGTCAGGGCTGAGAAGGATAAGAGATTGTTTAGTCCAATAATTTCATGTTAAAGATGAAGAAACTGAGAGCCAGAGTAAGGAAATCACATTTTAATAAGTGGAAGAGGATCATAGACTAGCAGCTGGAAAGAACCTTAGAGGTCATTTATTCCAACATTTTACAGATGAGGAAACGGAGGCCCCAAAAGATTACTATTCCAAGGTCACAGATGGTAAGCATCAGAATTGGAATTTGAACCTAGATCCTCAAAACCCCTGCTCTTTTACTATACCATCCTGTGTGACCAGGTGTCCTGGTTCAAAATCCAGGGCTCTTTCTCTTTCATTGTTTTTGTTTGGTTTTTATCTGTGTTCATTTCAGCGATGACCTTGACTAGGCACAGAGAGATTGTGACTTGCTCAAAATCACATAGGTAATATATAGCAGATCTAGTATTCCAATCAAAGTCTTTTGACCCCAAATCCATTCTTCTTAAAAGCATTTTGTAACCCTTCAGGCACTAGAGAAATATGTGTGTGATATAGGCATCATACTACCTCTCACATAACAGTGAAAACCCTGGGGAAGGAATCACGCTTCTGTTTGAAGGACAGGGTTCCTGGCCTGGAGTCTGGAGTCAAACTCATCATCCTGAGGTCAAATCCAGCCTCAGACACTTACTATTTGTGTGACCCTGGGCAAATCACTTCACCTTGTTTGCCTCAGTTTCTTCATTTGTAAAAATGAGCTGGAGAAGGAAATGGCAAACCTGTTCAGTATCTCTGCCAAGAAAACCCCAAATGGGGTCACGGAGAGTTAGTCATAACTGAACAACATGTTTAAAGGCCATTCCCTTCTGAGCTATGTGAGCATAGGCAAATCATTTCCCCTCTGTGAATCTCAGTTGTCTCCTCTACAAAATGAGGATAACTCCACCTCCAGATATCTCCCTGAGTGGCACTGTGAGGAAGATGCTTGGGAAATCATAAAGCCAGAGCTCTAACTAGGGTAGGTTCCCAGGACACCACCGTTTAGGGGGTTCACTTCCTCCTGGAAGGGGACATTTCCTTGATGGAGTACAGCCATCTCCATACCTCTCCGTCCTCTCTCCAATTCCTTCCCCATCCTCAGTCTGCCCCAGAAGCTTCCACTATCATGGTGGCATTCTCCCAGGGTCTACCTTCCTCCCCACCATAGCCCTATTCTTCTCCTTTATAATTTCCCTTTCCCCCTTCCCTGGCCAGGCAAGACTTTGTTTGATTGGGGGAGAGGGTGTTTTTGTATTTTTGCTTTCGATCCAAGTGAAAGAATAAAGCTCTGTGATGTGACTTCTTGTTGTTGCTGCTATTCTAACACTAAACCCCTCTTTGACTGACTGGCAATGCACACCATGCAAGATCAAGGGCCAGGAGGCATCTGCAGAATGCTGGCCAGCATGAGGCTCCCAAGCTGAGCAAGTCCAGAAAGGTCGACAATTGATAGAAAGGGTTTAAAGTTTCACAGGGATGGCAGCTGTACCTCCTTCTCCCCCCCCCCAATCAAACACAGAGAGCACCAGCAGCCAAAGGTAGCATTGAAAGTAACTCTAGGGGATAAAGGAAATAAGCAAGATGGAGCAAGGAGCTTGGAGGAAGGGGGAGGAGGTGATGCGTGGATGAATGGGGGAATAAAAGGTTCCCTAGGTTCAACATTTCAACAAATGTTTATCACATACCTGCTATGTCTACATTCCAGGCAAACTAAACTACTCACCACTCCTTTGTTCTCATCCTGCCCTCTCCCGCCACCAAGCCTTTACCCACAACATCTTCTATGCCTGGAATCATCATATCCCACCCTTCATTTCCACCTATGGAAATCTCTCCTTTCTTTTGAGGTCCAGTTTAGGGACTACCTTCTCCTTAGAAAAGAGGAGGGATCATTAGGTTCTAAGCTTTCTGGGGGCAGGAGACCAGCTTATTTCAACTTGGTATTCCTTTGAGCACCCAGCACATGCCTCATACCATA
This sequence comes from Phascolarctos cinereus, assembly GCF_003287225.1. NCBI lineage: Eukaryota > Metazoa > Chordata > Mammalia > Diprotodontia > Phascolarctidae > Phascolarctos > Phascolarctos cinereus. The sequence continues at coordinate 43,412,294 of NW_027556291.1, forward strand.
GCAGGAGCTTCACTTCATAAGTCTCTGCTAGATGCTAAAAAGAACAAAAAGACAAAAAGATCTGCGAGCTCACTCATTGGGAAGTCTCTTCTAATGATCATCACACACGACAGAAGACAGTCCAAACACAGGTGAGTTTCAAGCCCAGGGCTATGGAAGACTGAGAGCTCCAGGAGCTCAGGCCTATGGCTTAGCTCAACTTTGCACCTCACTTCTCCCACTGCCTAGCACAGTGTTCTGCACACACATACCCAGGGGGCACTTTTACTAAATATTTGTTAAATGAGTGTTTGATAAATGAAGAAATGCTAGTTCTGGATTTGAAGTCAGAAGATAGCCAAGTTTGAATCCCAGCTCCAAATCATCACAAATCTCTCCTTTCTTTTGAAGTCCAGTTTAGGGGCTACCTTCTCCTTAGAAAAGAGGAGGGATCATTAGATTCTAAGCACCATTCTGAGCCTCAGTTTTCTCATCTGTAAAATGGAGGTGATAATAATCATGTTATTTACTTCCCCTGGCTGTTTGTGGGGCAGGGAAATGTCCTTTGGAAACCTTATAGTGCTGTAAGCTATAAGCTGTAGCTTATCTAGATCTTATAGAAATTGGAGACTCCTGGCAAGATCAGTGAAGTTTTCATGGAAGAGGTGGCAGTTAAAGCTGGGCTTTGGAGGCCACTTAGGATTTCAGGAGGAAACAGGGCATTTCTGGTGGAATGAATGGTACAGACAAAGTATGAGCTGTGTTCAGGCATCACCCATTTGGGCTAACTTAAGAAACCTACCCATGATATTTCTCCAGATAACTGCCTGATAGCAATAGTCATGCCTTCTGCTTCCAGACTAAGGTAAATCTAATACTCTGGACCATTAATTGAGTCCTTAGGTTTGCCTGTGTCTTGGTACCACATCAGGTCCTCAGGAAATAGAAATTTTAGACTCCTCTCGAGGTGGCTCTTTTTAGCAAGCTGTTAGAACTGAAATGGGGAAAAGGGGAAGGATTCCAAGTGATAAATCCCCAATTCAACCCCTGTGTTTGCTCAAAGAGGTCTCTGGGGATGCCTGGAGGTTTTCAATGGCTCCAGGAATGGAGGAAAAGGAGGGAAGCCAGGACACTAGGGAAGCAAGCCCAGTGGCCTGGCAAAGAGGGCAGAGCAGGATGTTTTGTGGTGCCCCTTATGAATATAAGACAAAACTTAAATTCAGTTCAGTTCAAATGAATGAGTATTGACTAAGCATGTATAAAAGCAAGGCACTCTGCTGGTCTCAGGCCACAGAAACAGAAAAAAATGAGAAATTGATGTTCCCAGGGAGGTAAGAGAGGGGTACAACCTGGAGGGAAATACAAGGAAAACAGAGGCAGGAAAAGGCAAGGAAGGCATCTCAGGCTATGGGCTGTGAAGGAAGATGAGGATGCTGAGAGGTAGATATGAGGACATGGGGCATTCCAGGAAATCTAGTTGCTAGAGTATATAAAGAGGAAGAACATGGAATATTTCAGAAATCAGGTGAGGGGATTAAATGTCAGTCTGGACAGTTCTTATTTTATCGTACAGGTAGTGATGGGGAACCAGTGAAACTTTTTGAGCTAGGGAGTGGCACAATCAGCCCTGTGCCTTTCTAATATTATTTGTGTGGAAAGTGAATGGAGTAGTCTAGGTGAGAGGTGCTAAGGGCTTGACCACATGGGGACAGAAGGGGAAGGACAAGAGAAGTGTCACGAAGGTAAAACCACCAAGAACATAAGATTGACTGAGTATGGTGGGGTGGAGATGGAAAAGTATCCATCCATCCAGTAAACATTCAGTGAATGTGTAGGAAAGGATGTTTGACTATGGGCAAGTCACCTTTCCTCTCTGAACCTCGGTTTTCCTGTTTCTTCTTTTCAGATAGGGATGCTAGCATAGCACATTACCTTAGAATTAAATCTAGAACTGGAAAGGACCATAGAAAACACCTACTCAAACCCCCTTGTTGCTGCTGCTGTTGTTCTTTGTCCTTTGCTCTGGAAGAGGAAGAGGACCATGGCATCAGGGAGGTGATGCCATGACTTGCAAATGAATTGGATTGAAGTGAGGGAGGGCTGTGCAAAGTCACCAGCCTCACTCTGCGCTCCGGAGCCATCTGGACCCAGTGGCCAGATCTAGATCAGGATGACTGGAGATGGCCCCCACCAACCTCCTTATTATACAGATGAGAACACTGACTTTGCTAAAGGGTTGTGATGGGGAGCAAATGAAATAACACGTGTAAAGTGTAGTGGAAAACCTAGGCTGACAAATTGTGATTCTTCAATCAATGTGAGTAATTCTCCAACAGGACAGGCTATAACCCAAGCCATCTCATCTGGTTCAACTCTCATCCATGTCTTCCTTCCAAGCCTGCACAGCGGGTTCAGGGAACATGCCAGGGGCTTTCCTCTAGATCACTTGACAGTGTGTGAATAGCAAGTGAGCACATGAGCTATCCCTATCTTATCCTTCACTCCTGTTACATGATGGCCTTATGGCCCCTTCCAGTCATCCATCTTGTCAATGGTATCCTTTATGCTGCTTTTAGTGCACAATTCTTCATTTGTAATGTGTTGCAGCCTACTCACGCCCACCATGTGCATCTCCATTGCCCTTTGGGTGACTCACAATTTTAATTCACTGGAGATACTGGCATTCCATGATTCGTAGCCATATGCCACCAGAAGAGAACTGATCTTTAAAAGATGGGTCTTTGTTTCAGGAGGAAGCTTGTGGTCCTTAAAAGCACTGCACAATTTCCTAAATGTAATCTGGCCTGCTCTTCTCCTCTTCCTCCTCTTCCATCTGAAAAGTGCAGAGAATCCAATATCTTACTGTGCTTATTGTATGTTGATTGCTTTTTTTAAAAAAAAAAATTTGATTCTGTAGAACAAAATGCTCCTCTTCCTATAACATGTCTTTTGTTAAAAATCATCAGCGGAAAGTATATTTGCCACCATCATGAAGGAGGTCCAGCAAAGGGTCCAAATGTTAAGAGTGATTCCTTCCATCCTCCACATGTTCTTCTTGGTGGGTAGTATCATGCTGATTATATCAAGCAGTGGAATGATGCAGAGCCCCCTGAATGGATCCACAAATATTCAAAAGAGTTTGGCCTAACAATTCACACAGGAGAAAACGAATGGATGAAAATGTCTTATTCAAACTAAGATGTTCAGTTGAATGGACAACCCCTAAAGCTTTTCAACCATGTCATATCATACTATATAAGTATGTTATAATAATTGTCATTATTAGAAGGCGATAGAAAGTGGGGCTACAGAACTCATTATGGCACTAACTGCTTCCCTTTTGTTTGTTGTTGGACAAAAGGGGTCTTTACCTTTCTTCTCAAGCTTTGTTCCTTTGGGATGCTATTTGAACATGTTTCCACACTGATGGTGACTCAGTGCAATATAGTGGGAAGAGCACTGGTTCTAGAGTTAGGAAACCTGGATTCAAGTCTGAGCTCTACTATGTATAGATGTGTAACTTTAGCCAACTCATTTCTCCTCTCTGGGCCTCAGTTTCTTCCTCTGTGTATGGGGGGGGAGGGGGAAAGAATGACCTAGATTATTTCAAAGGGCTCTTTCAGTTTGATCATTTTTGAGTCTACGATTCTAAGTTAGGGAATGTATATAGGAAAAAAAGCATTGGCCATAAAAGTCAGAAGGAAAAGAGGCCACAGGCTTCCCTCGATTGAAAAAAGAAAATTATTGCTCAAAAGTTAATTGGGGAGGTAGTGAGTACTAGAGAAAGAGAAATCAATAAATCAGTCCTAGAAAACAAATGTGAGGACGGGGAAAAGAGAGGTGGCAAATAAAATGGACCCGTGTCCAAATTCTCAGTCTGGTACTTATTAGCTCTGTGACCTTGGGCAAGTCCATTCCCCTCTCTCAACATCAGTTTCCTCCTTCATAAAATGAAGGGATTGTGCATAGATGATTGCTAAGGGCCCTTCCAGCTCTGGATCCTCAAAAGGTCCTCCAAAATGACAGATGACAGGAAGCAGCAGGATGTAAAGAGAAAGAGCAAGGGAACAGCTAAAAGATGGAGAGAGCTCCTGGGGGGCTGAAATTTAAAGAAAACATGCCCTGAGCTGGCCATTTACCTTAAAGGGGTAAGAGACAAGGAAAAGTCACAAAGACAGAATAAGACAAGAGACTCCCAATCTGAGAGGGCCTTGAAAACTTTCCATTTTTCTAAGCACGTGAAAAAAAGCGAGTTGCAGAGACAGGAGAGAATGTTTAACAGAGAAAAGGCCAGACAGATGAAAACAGAATAATTGGACACAGGAAATGAGTTAAAAGAGGAATGGAAAGACAGAAAGAAGTGAATAAAGAAATGGAAAAAGGGGGAATGAAAACACACAGCTTTTAGTTTAAGGAATTTTATTTATTCCTGTGCCAGCATATAATTGTATTTTCCTGGCAGTCATCCCATGGAGCTCTGGGAGGGGGAAGGGATGCCAACACGTGTGTGCTGCTGAAGGAATGAAAGTATTATTGCCTTGTGCTCATACAGCTGAGCAAATAACTTCATTAATGAGATGATATTTTGATGTTGGGCAGGCACTTTTTTATTTTTTAATCACCAGAGACCCTTCAGTTCAGATGGTGGGGGCAAAGGGGGGACAAGGGTCAGGACAATGAGAATATAACAATGAGGATTCCCAAAAGGACGTGGAAGAGAGCCTTCTCCCTGAAAGACCTACTTAGGACCACTGGATTTAGAGCTGAGAGGGACCTTAGAAATCACCTAGTTCAAAATGTACCCCCGCTATCACACACACACACACACACACACACACACACACACACACACACAAAACCACTACCATTGTGCAAAGCACAGGAAATGGGGCCCAAGGTTCCACAGGTAAGAAGGAAGCAGCTGAACCAGGACTTAAAGCCAGGTCCAGGACTCAACACCATTCTGTTCTGTGCCAACCACTTTACAATGTCATCAGGGGTTGGCATCAACTTCCAGGCACAAAAGGGAAGCATGCTTTTTATTTCCACAAGTCTTTTTAGCTACACAGAGACACAGGATTCTATACCTTGCTAGACCCTTAGATAACATCTAATCCAATCCCCTCAACTGACAGATAGGGAAACTGAGGCCCAGAATGGGGCTATGGCTTGCCCAAGGACATACAGCGAGTAAGCAGTAGAGACTCAAGTCCATTATTCTATCCATAGTCAACTAAAGATGCCAGTAATAAACGATTCAAGTTAGAAGCTATTTGCCACAACACTTTCCCTTCTCTGCTACATATCCTTCAATAACCTTACTAAGCTGCTGAGCTGACCTGATCTCATCCAGCAGGCAGGGGAGGAAGAAGTGCCCACTGCCAACCCTTTCTCCTTGTCTTCCCTTCTTTCCTCTCCAGCATGAGCCTACCAGACCCCAGGTGTCTGGAAGAGTAACGGGGTTATTCAAACCACTAGGATGATTTTGAAATTGCCAACTATGAGATTCCCAATGAGATGAAGAACCAGTAGGTCTTACCATCTGCCCTGCCGCTATGCTGTCCCGACTCTTGGGTGTCATCTTACCTGCTGGTGTACCCCTAAGATTTTGAGTCTTGCCATCTGCACTGCAGCTGATCTCTTTTCTGTATGTTGTCTCCCCCTATAAGAGTGTGAGCTCCTTAAAAAGAGGGGGGTAAATAATTAATTTTTTTTTTCAAAAAAAGCAGGGACTCCATTTTTTGCATCCCCAGAACTTAGCACTGTACTTAGCATGTAGAAAACATTTTAAAATCCTTTTTCATTTTCTTTTTTATAAGAAGAAGGTATTTTGCCATTGGTTTTATCTTGGCCTTCCTTCCATGTGGTTACTATAGCTTGTCTTCCTAGAGCTATGGAGAGCATAGTACAGTTCCTAATCACTGGCCCTTCTCTCCATATAAAGGAGCAAAATCAAGCCCCTCCCCTTTGCTTTCTACCTCTTCTCTTCCCTTATAGTTGATGAGGTGATGAGCAAGTTGAAGATTTGGTTATGTGTGTGGGGCAGCTAGGTGGAGCAGTGGATAGAGCACCAGCCCTGGATTCAGGAGGACCTCAGTTCAAATCCAGCCTCAGACACATGACACTTACTAGCTGTGTGACCCTGGGCAAGTCACTTAACCCCATTGTCTAGCCAAAAAAAAAAAAAGATTTGGTTATGTGGTCTGGAGTCTGCTGCAGTAAGATAGTCTCTGAGTAAATATAATTCTATATTCTGTAATTTCAGAAGCTGGCAGTCAACCTCATGAGCACAGGATGGGAGGAAAATAGCTAGATAAGGTTCCTTTGAAAAAGGATTTGGGGCTTTCATTGAACTGCAGCTCCGCCTACATTCATGGGTTGCATTCCCAAAGGCCTAGATGCATGCTCGAAACTAGGGAGCCACTAAGCCTGATCATTGCTGGCACAGTCAGATCTGCAGTATCTAGCTCAGTTCTGGCTGCTATAGTTTTGCAACATTGGTGAGGTGGAGAATATCCAGAAGAGGGCAGGCAGGATGGTAGAGAGCCTCAGAATCATGACAACTGAGCATTCATTTTAGAAAGTGCTGGAGAAAGGACCCAGATAAAGAGAGACATGGTCTCTGACTTCAAGTCTGGAAAGGACTGGCCAGAAGCAACTTGGCTTCCCCAAGGCAGGACTAGAAGCAATAGGTGGAGGTTGCAAATAGGCACAGTGGAAAGGAAAACTTCCTAGCAATGAAAGTGCCCCCAAAGTGGGATGGCCTCGCTCTGGCCAACCTGAGTTCTACTAAGTAGAAGACAGATGATCAGTTTTGGAGTATGTTGTAGTAGGAATACCTTATGTGGTATGGATTGGACCAAGAAGCCTCCAAGGTCCTTTCCAACTCTCTAGTTCTGTGTCTGTGACTCCCCCCCCCACACACAGTCTTACTCTGTCTTAACCATAATACATTGTTGCTCATTGCTGAAGCCAGAAAAATTCCTCATCCCTCCCCGACCCCACTAGTGGCCAACCCTTTGGTGATGAACTATTCCACAGTTGGCTAGGCTGGTCCCCAGATGACAAACAGCCCATCTCCAGGCAGGCCTGTGCTTAAAGACTTTCCAGGCAGTCTCTGAGAACCTGCGATAACTCCATGCCATGACAAGCATCAGAAGGAAACTTTAGCAGATATGGTTTCAGTTCTGTAAGGAAAAATAAGTTGAGCATATGCCAATAGGGTTTTTTTTTTTTCAAGAGCAGTAACGTACCAGGAGAGAGGAAAAAAGTGGCTCAGATGTTATCTGTGTGACCTTGGTTCCTCATCTGTGAAAACAAAGAGGCTGGACCAGATGGCTTTGAAGGTCCCTCCCAGTCCTAGATCTAGGACCCTGTGAGGAAATCTTCCCCCAAATTGGGGTTGAATAACCCCCTTATATATAGGCACCTAAAGCCTGTGGAATGGCTAGTTTATTCTGCTCATGGATAGGGGCATATATCCCAACTCTCATTGCTGCTAGGAGCTAGACCCTAGGGAATCTCCCCCCATTACCGACTGTCAAGACCCATACAGTAATTAATCTCTGCTAGGCTGAGGCCAACCAGAATTTGTATGCAGAGACATTCTCACTGACACATATACACTCGAGGAACTTCTAGCCCCCTCCATCCCAGGATGGCTGGGAATCAAGGACACCAAAGATGATGAGGATGAGTAGGAGAGAGCCTAAAGATGGTCTGTGCTTTTAAGTAAACTGAGGGAGGTTTCTATTTTTTTAAAGGTTTGATTTTCATCAATTCAATCAATCCTGTCAGAGGAACTGGAAATGTCTAACTTTTTTTCTGATTCAGCTGGAATTGGTTAGAGTGACTTTTCAGCTCACATTTATGAGAGCAGCCTGGTGTAGTGGAAAGCGTGTGGAATTTGGAGCCAGAGAACCTGGGTTTGAATCCCAGCCCTGTTGCTTATGAGCTGTGTAATCTCAGCAAAGTCCCATTTCTCTGGGCTTCAGTTGCTGCCTCTGAAGGATTGGGGGGGGGGTTAGAACCCCATGGCCTCTAAGGCCCCTTCTGGCTCCAAATCCTCTAATACCTGATCGGTGCATTTTTTTCTGGCTAGTTTGGTGTTTCTCTTCAGGGACTGCTTTCTGGGGATACTGGCCCAATAACCTCAGTCCCAGCTGCTGGAGCTGGTCTGATTGGCGCTCACAGCCTAATTGCAAGCACTTAGCAGCCCCACAGACTCTGCCCAGGTTGTTCATCAAGCTTAAATATTGTTGTGTTCTTTGCCTTCACGTCCCTGGCAGACACTTCAGAAATGTCCATTGGTCCTAAGCACTAGACTTTCAAAGCTACCCCTCACCCAGAAATGACCAAGAAATAGGGCCTGCCCTGTGTGCCTGTGGATCCTGATCCTGGCCTCCTGCCCTGACCGGGCAGCAATTGTGGAGGTAGACTCAGGTTCCAATTCTGCAACCCTGGGCAAGTCATTTCTCCTCCCCGGGGCCTCAGTTTCCTCCTCTGCAAAATGGGGAAGGGCATGGACTATCTGGCTCCAGGTCCCATTCGGCTCTAGGTCTACGGACCCTCTGCTCCCTCGCAAGTGTGGCAATTGTGTTTCGTCTGCACACTCTGAGCCTGACACTGCATACTTCTGCAGCTGCGTCAGTCCTGCATTTTATATTATAAACAGAGCTCCATGAACCAAACCCATTACATAAAAAGTTATGAGGACAGAGAACATTCTTTCATTGATTGTTTTGTACATGGTTTCAGCTTTGGACTCTCTGGGTGGGTCACAAAGGCAAATGTAAAAATGTCCTGGGATCATCCAAAGATTCCACCACAGATATTGGCATTCAAAAATCCTCTTATTCTTTCTAACCAACCCTTGGGAAACATCAAGCCCTCCCTTCCCCACTCCTTCTCCTCCTCCTCCCACCCCTCCCCCCTGTTGAGGGGCCACATCTGGAATTCCAGTGTCCGGTTTGAATACCAATTCATTTTCATTCTTTTGGGCAACAAACACAGCATGGTGTGCTCTGCCCCGCAGCCTGGGGCTGGAGCCAGAAACACAATTGGCTTCTCTTAGGAATGGCCGGCTCCCTGGGCGATCAATCAATCAATCAACAAGCATTTATTGCAAATTCTCTGAGCATTCGGTAGCTAGTGGACTAGAAATAAATTCAGTGGGCATCCCCTAAGGCTAATTTTTCTTGGTGTCTGTGGACCTGCTTTGGAACTCTGTGTCTAGAGTCATCTTCACATCCCTCCCCTGACGAGTCGGCCACATCCAAACTGTCCCATGGCCCAGCTCCTCCAGGTGCTAGCTGGAAATACAGATGGACTCAGATCAACCAGGCTGCTTCTACTGCAGTGGATATGTGATCTTTTGGTGCCAGAACTTACTTTTCCATTACCAAGAGTGACATAAAAGGACTGAGAAGAAGGAGCAAGCGTCTCCCGGGCAGGGTCACTCTTCAGATACTCTGTCCCCCAACATTCAGTCCTGGGCCCTTTTCTCTCTCTCTCCCCTCTCCCAGTGACTTTATTAGCTCCCATGGATTCAATTATATCAACTCTATGCTGATGACTCCCAGATCCATCTCTCCAGCCCTAGTCTCTCTGCCAAGCTCCAGGTTTCTATCACCAGTACCTACTGGATAGCTCTACCAGGATGCCCCAAAGGCATCTCAATACTGGCCCCTTAATCTTTCCCTCTTCTTGTCAAAGGTACCACCAAGCATCACAGTGAAGTGGAAAGTGCTGGAATTGCTGTCAGAGGAGGAGTTGGATTCGAAGCCTGGCTGCACTAGTAGTGCATGTGTGTGGCCTCGGGCAAGTCACTCGACCTCTACTGGCCTCAGTTCTTTCTCTAGAAAATGACGAAGATGAATTAGATGACCTCAAAGGTCCCTTTCACCTCTAAACCTATGATCCTTCAATCACCCACATTCACAACCTTGCATTCAGCCTCTGTCAACTCTATCTCCTTACCATCTCTTGCATCCATCTCCTTTTCTCCACTCCCAAAGCCTTCATCTTTAGTCAGGCCCTCATGGTCCGTCTCTCCCCTGGACCACTGCAGTGCCTCCTAACTGGTCTGCAGGCTTCCACCCTCTCCCCTCTACATCCCATCCTACCCATGGCTGTCAAATTGATCTTCCCAAAGCATAGGTCTGACCATGTCTCTTCTCCAGTTCCAGAAGCTTTAGCAGTTCCCTCTGGCCCTTAAGATCAAATATAAATTCCTCTTTGAGCATTTCAAAGTCTTTACACTTTGGTTCCAACATAGCTTTCTAAACTGATTTCACATTGCTCCCTTTCACGTCTTCTGCATTCCAGCCAAACCAGACCACTTGCTCGTCCCCATGGCTTAACTGTCTCTGAGAATCTCTAGCACTGAGCCCTACAGCACAAGCCTTTCCTGATCTGCAAAATGACCTTGTATTTACTTGGTCTGTAACCTCTGGAGGTGGGCAGAGAGCTGGCTCAGCGTTGGGTCCTCCCAGTGTGCCACTGGCCAAGTTATCTCATCTCTCTGTGCTCTGGTCAACTCTTGAAGATTGTAAATTGCAAAGAAAGGGCCAACCTGCCTGAGTGAAGGGAGTTCTTCATCTGGGAGCTCCCTCTCCCCTACAGTCTAGATTAATTTATCAGAGTATTGTTGTTTTGCCCCAGTAGAATAGGTGATTCCTTGAGGGCAGGAACTATTGTTCAATTTGTCTTTGTATCTCTAGCACCTGGAGCTTAGTAGGCATTTAATGAATGAATGAATGCTGCTTCCTCTTGTTCATACTGTGCCCTTTGCCTAAAATATCTTCTCCCTGCCCCCCCACATCTGTTGAATTCCCACCTATCTATCATTAAAGCCTGACTCAAATACTATTTCTATAAGGAAGCCCTCCCTGATCCTCCCTGGAAGTAATGGCTTTTCCCATCATACCTTACTTACAGAGTGCCTGGTTTGGCACCTGGCTTATATGCTTATCTTGTAACATTGTGTTAACATTACTTTCTCTGGTGTCCTATAATCCCTGCTAGACTGGATATTCCATGAGGGCAAGGCAACATGTCTTATCTAAACACTGTATCTCTCTCAGTGCCCAGTAGACAGAACTATAACTAGCTGAAATTGTGTCTAGGACAAACTAATTTTGTTATGGTAAGGGAGCAACTATCCCTCTGAGAGTCCTGGGAGAGAGATGCCACAGCAATGGGAACGGGAGTAAAGGCCAATGTAGAGAGGGAGGGAAGTCCCCCCACTCCTGCCCCATATGTTGGCACCATGGCACAAAGCCCCATTTGCTCTATGATGATACTTGGCAAACTTTTGTGGACTTTAACTGAATTGGCAACAAGAAGGGGAAAGGACTATTCCCCCTCTATCCTCAAACATCAAGGTTGGTCAGCAACCACAAGGAGGGGGAAGGGAGAACAGAGTCCATCCTGATGGCACTGTGGCCACTGCAAACCTCACCAGACTTATCCCAACCTGCATTTCACTGGGTCTCATTTCTGGATCATAGCCCATGTAGCTTTCCTGTACCTCACCTCCACAAAGCCGAATTCTGCATAAGGTGGGATCACCTCAGCCTTTAACTGGGGATACCAGAAAGCCCTCATTTGAATGTTGCCTCCTCACCTGGAGCTGGCTTCCCCCAGAACCCAGGGGATGGATGTTCTTGGCACAGCCCCAAGGGTAGTGTGCTCTTCTCAAAGAGGGGTAAATCTGGCAACAGGAGGGATTATTCTAATCCCATTTGAATGGCCTTAAAAGGAAATCAAAATTGCTGTTGTTAAATTCCAATTAGGAGTGTTTAAGAAAAAACCCATTAATACTGTTTATAAAGGGAGGGGGGTGGCTTCTGTGTTCCTTCTGTAACTCTAACTTATAAAAACATTTCCCCATTTCTGACTCAGTTCACCTCCACATCCACTATATTCGGTCCATCAAAAAGTATTTCCCAACCTTGTAGTGTATGCTCAGGCCTGTGCTAAGCAAGCACCGTGGGGGGACCAGAAGAAAGCTCCCACTTTACAAAGTGCTTTTGTCTGGTCGCTCATTTGGTCCTCACAACAACCCTGGGAGGTGGGTAATGAAAGGGTCCTCAAGGAGAGGTTCCACAAAGGTCAGTAACTTGCCCAAGGCTAGTAAGGATCTTTCCCCAGCCAGGACTTGAAGCCCAGTTTCTTAATGTGAATCACACCAATTGCCCTTTCTTATAGTGCTTTCAAGTCTGCTAAACATTCTCCCCTTGACCACTCTGTGAGGCAAGCAGTGCAAATAGAATTATCCCCATTTTACGGAGGAGGCAACTTAGGGCTAGAGAGGTTAAGTGACTTGCTTAAGCTAACAAATTTAGTAAGTGCTGCAGCCAGGATGCACCTCAGGTCCCCTGCCTCCAGAGGATCCCAGCTGTCCCCAGGTATCATCCCTGCCCTTATAATCTGGCTAATGACCAGCCTGACTTGTATGAACACAGGTCCCAGTGCCTTGCCCATAGCAGATGCTTAAGAAATGGCAGTTGGATTGCTTTTGCAAAGGAGAAAAGACTATAAGGCTATAGTTAAGTGGTCTATATGCAGTGTGATGGTGGTCCTTTGATATTTCAGCAGACACATGCTCTCATTAAGCCAAGCATTGGTAAAGTGGCTACTATGGCCAAAGTTCTATGCTTTCCACACAGGCATGACTTTAATTATACAGCCCCTCCATGCCTTCTCCACCTCTGCATCTTGTTGTTTGTACACTATGCTCCAGGTGAGGCTTCCCCCACCCCACCCCCGGCAAAGTCCCTGGAGGCCTTCCTCCAGAGCTCTTGGCCTTAAACTCCTACCAAGGGCACAGAGGAGCTAGTAATCTTACTACATGACCAGTCCACCTTATTTTCTGGGCATCCATTTCTTTGATAGTATCCTTTATGCAGCTTCTCCTGCACAGCTCTCCACTAAAATCCTTCTCCCACACCTCACTGCAATGGGAGAGTGGCCCTGTATTCTCAGAAGCTAAATCAGGAGCTACCTTGCTGGCAAGGTTTCAAGTAAAGTCCTCAGCAACAGACTGCATCTCCTTTGGGAGGATGATGGGGACACACATTCCCCAGTAGATTAGCCAGAGTAACCCATGAAACAGTGTGGTGGTAGTGATAATTTTCTTATTGTTGTGTTCCACTCTTTGTGACCCCATTTGAGTTTTCTTTGACACAGATGCTGGAGTGGTTTGTCATTTCCTTCACCAGCTTATGAGTAAACAGGCAAATAGGGTGAAGTGACTTGTCCAGAGTCACACAGCTAGAAGTGTCTAAGGCCAGCTTTGAACTCATGAAGATGAGTCTTCCTGACTCCAGGAAGGGCACTCTATCCACTGCAGTGCCACCTAGCTGCCCAATCACACTTTAAAGATGCCTGCCACAGACTTTCAGGACCCCAGTGCAGGAAGCAGTATGGGGGTTATCCTCATTTTTTTAAAATAAGGCAACAGACACTCAGCAAGGGGCTGTGACTTGTCCAATGCCCAGATAGTACGTACCTTTTAGAGTTGGGATGAGGAAGAGAGAAGCACAGAGGGAGCCTTCTGGGTTGCAAACCTGGGTGACTGGAAGAATATTTGTTCCCTCAATGGGAATAGGGAAGTTTAGAGGAGTAGGATAGGTTTAGGGGAGAAGATGAGAAATTACATTTTGGACATGTTGAGCTTGAGATTCTACCATCAAGGTGGAAATATCCAGTAAGAACATAAAGAAAAAAACAATGAAAGCTCAGTCTATAGAGGTCGTTGCTGAGAGATGATAGTTGGACCTAGGGGAGCCAACGAGATCACCAAAAGAGAGATGAGGGCCAAAGACAGAGCCCCACAGTCACCCATGTATAGTGGGCAGGGCATAGACAATGATACAGGCAAAAGATAAGGAGTAGTCAGGTAAGAGAATCAGGAGTGAAGTTTCACAAAAACCCAGGGAGAAGGGAGTATTAAGGAAGAAGGGGAGGGTGAAATCAACATTGTCAAGTCCTACAGAAGAGGTTGAGAAGCATGAAGGTTGAGAAAAGACCATTGAATCGGGTCAATACAAAATTGCTGGTAACCTTGGAGAGAGCAGTTTCAGTTGAGTGGTGAGGTCAGAAGTCAGATGAAAAGAGTTGAGGAATGAGTGGGAAAGAGGAAATAGAGGCAATGAGTGTAAAAAGTTTATTCTTAGAAGTCTGACTACAGAAGTGAGGAAAGATAAGATGGCAGTTGAGAGTTGAGGACAATGTGTAATTCAACTATTTAACTATAGGCTTAAAATTGGGACAGGAGGAAAGTATGGCCAGGGCATGGGTGATGGCTTGGGAAGATGGAGCGTGGTTGAGTAATTGGGGTGATGAATTGGTTTAAGAGGAGCATGAAGTACAAACAGCAGTTGTAGTCAGTCAGTGCCTTAAATAATTCCATGCCTGTATGTATCTCCCTATCCCTGACAGTATTTACACAGAGAGGCTGAGTGATCACTGGCCAGGGATTCCTGCTCCAATACTGGCTGAACTAGATCATCTCTACGGTCATTCTCAAGTATGAGAGCCTAGGGTTTTACAAACCTGCCTGAGAGGCAAGGGTCATGGCAATGTCATGTAACAGGCATTTAACCTGGGAGAGAGATGTGTTTTCCCAGGCTGGCCACCTCGTTAATGGTAGTGAGGTTTCAGATGAGGCATATTTATAGAGTTAGTCAAGACCCTTAGATATAAGAAGTTCACAGAGGAAGGCTGTCAGAGTGGAAGGGGCACTAGCTTTGGCCCAGGGAGGTTAAGGACTTTGCCTGGGACAAAATAACTATTCAAAGTACTAGCCAGGATTCAAACCCAGGTCTTATTTGAAGAACTGCACTCATTCACCTACACTATAGCACCTCCATTTCAACAGATGTGCAGAAGGAAGAGCTTGAACTCTGAAGAAAGACCTGGACTTCAGTTCAAATCCATGCTCTACAACTGACTACCTGGGTGGGCCAGGCCATGATACTCAGCCTTCTTGGGAAAAAGGAAAGGGTGGGATTTGATGGCCTCTGAGGTCCCTTGTAGCCCTCAATCTCCAACTTCCACTCATACCGACTTGGATTGTCACTGAATTCTACAGTAAAGTCACATGCCTCCCCCTACATGTGAAAGGTGGGCTTAGAGAGTAGCTGTCACCCTCAATGGCAAAAGCAAGGATGAGAAGAGGAAGGGAGCCTCCTGAAAGCACTCAGAATTGGAAAAGGAGGCAGCATGCCGGGCAGAGCAATGCCAATGGCTTCTCAGAGTTGTTTGTTCAAGTCTTGGTTAGTCATGGTTTTCTTTTGGCAGGCACAAAAGCACAGTTGAACTTGGTCGCCCACATTAAGAGATGTAAACACGCCCACAGGCTGGTGACGAAGCCCTCTCTTGTTTGTCACAGAATTGAAGAATCTGAGACCTTGACAGCTGGCAGGAAGCTTGGGGGCCCCCTCATTTCACAGAGGACAAAACTGGCCTCCACATAGCAACAGTGCCATCCATGCCCAAGGTCAGCAAGGGGCTAGGTCTCAAACCCAGGGCTTCTGCCTCTAAGCCCAGCATGCCCTTTCCTATAAACATGCTGCCAATAAGAAAGCCCAGGTGCCTATTTTTGTAAACTGGACTTTTCCAGGGCCAGAGCCAAGCAGGGCTGGAGCCTCTCCCTGCCCTTTCCCCCTTGAAGGAGAGGGCTGGACTGTTGTTGCATGATTGAAAATCAGGCCTGCTCCCAAATGTGCCCAACCAAAGAGGGATCCTGTTGGGCAAACTAAGATGCAAAAACCCTGGGTGTTAGTTTCAATGCCCTCCGTGGTGGTGGTGGGGGTCATGTTGAAACCAGTCTGTGAACCTCCAGCAGACTAAAGGGGCATTTTCCAAGTCGCTTCAGGTCCACACCAGGATTTCCTACCTACAGGCTTAAAAGGAGGGAGAAAGGAATGAGGTGCCCTGGGTGGTGAAGACCAGTAGCCAGAGGACTCTGCCAATAAGGCAAGTACTTTTGAGCAGCCACAGATAGGAATCGAGAGGTTTGGAATGTAGGGTAGGGTGCCAACCAACAATGAGATGCCGTCCTGTCTCATCTACTGGGCATGAAGTGGAATTGGCAGCATTGCTTAAGCCCTGGGTGCTCTTCAGATCATAGGTTAGAGGGAGCTCAAAGGGAGAGGAGCTCAAGAGGACTGGGTTCAAGAATTGCCTTGACCCTGAGCAAATCACTTTCCTCTTTCTGAGCCTCTGCTTTGACTACTATAAAATGGTGATAACAACAGATGGACTAGCTCCTGCAGGAAGATGGGAGGAAGCTATGAGATAATGGCGGCTTAGTTGGATTGAGGAAAGAAAGCTACCCTAGGTTAAACCTTAAAGCCCTCTCTGAATGAGGTAACCTGCTTTCTTGAGGCACCCTTAACCCTAACCTCATATCTCCCCCCCCATCCACCCATAACCAATCACCTTTATGGCCTTCAGATCCATACAATAGGAGAGCTGCAAAGGAACCTCAGAAGTAGAGCCCAGCACCACTCAGGAGCCTGAATCTGCCACTTGTTGCCCAGGTGACTGTGGGCAAGTCACTTCCCCTCCCTGGGCTTCAGTGTCAAATGTGGGCATTGCACTAGGTGGCCCCTGAAGACCCTTTTACCTCTAAATCTATGACCCTATCATCCCAGAACACCACCCTGTCTCTTCAGTTTGGAAAGAATGTAAAATTGCCCTGTAGGTTTCACATGTTAACATCTCTGGAACCAACTGGAAGCTCAACGTGGAAAACCCCTGTATGGTGGTATTATCCTGTTACTATATTAAGGCCGATTGAAGCCATCTGCTGGTGTGGGCTTGGCAAGGAATAAACCACTATGCTTGGCTCCCCCCACCACCTCCACCTCCCCCCCCCCATTGGCATCTCAATTGCAGCTCAGCTTCCTGGGCTGCCCTGTGAAGGGGGCCCATCAGTGCAGGCGGGTGGGGCGGCCATGCTACCCTCTTTGATCAGGAGGCCTTGGCTTCCTATTATGTGCCTGCAAGCCAGGTGTCCTTTTAAGGGCCCCAAAGCCTGTAGTCTGCCGGGCTAAGATCTTTCATCCTGGTGACTCTCTGAGCCTGCTGGAATCTGGGGGCACAGGGGAGGGGAGGAGACGTGGCTTCTCCACCACCAACTTTTTCATGTGCTGAATGAGAATGTGGGGGTAGCAGAAAAAGCCCAGGATTCGTTTAGGGCCCTCTCCAAGTTCTGCCACATAATACTTATGTGACCTTGGGTAAGTCACTTAATGATAAGGCCTGGGCAATCTAAAATGAGGGGGTTAGAGTAGATGACCTCTGAAGTCCCTTCCAGCTGTCCCTTCCTATGATACCAAGTGTGGTTATCCAAAGGGTAACCAAAATCTCTTTCTTACCTAGTTTTATATCTTCTAGATTGGATTAGCTTCAGGTACAAGGAGATGGTAAAGAGGAGAGACTCCCACACTAATGGTGGATGTGACCAAGACCTTGCCTTATGTGACTGTACTGTCAGCTCCACTCTGGCAGCCATGTTGGTTTCTGTGTAGAGGATGCTGGCAGTGGTTTGCAGTGAGATGACATGGTACCAAAAAATGATGGTTCCCATTTGGAAACACTTCAAGGTTGACAAAGCCCTTCCTTTACACAGTGAGAGAACCAGACTTCAGGACAGTGTGGTGTAGGGGAAAGGACACTGGATTTGGAAACAGAAGACCTGGGTTCAAATTCTGGCTCTGACATTTAATAGCTGTGTGATATTGGGCAAGTCAATTGGCTTCTCTGGCCCTCAGTTATTGTGTCTATAAAAATAGGAAGTCAGCTTGATAATCACTTGGCTACCTTGTAGCTGTAAATCCTATCTTTGTCTAACCCTCTAAGCACTGTATTATCAGCACTGTAAGGGACTTCATAAATCATGGTGTGGGAGACCTGGGCTCCAGTGCCCTCTCTGCTACTTTCTAACTGTGACCTTGGGCAGGTGCTTTGCCTTCTCCAAGTCTTGGTTGCTTCATCTGTAAAATGAGGGCGTTGGGCTAAGTTCTGTCTGGATTTTGAGTTTCTTATCCCTTCTGAGGGATCTATTCCAACTTCCTTCATTGTGTAGACAAGAGAGAATTCCAAAAAGGGAAATGACTTGGCCAATGTCACACTTATTTCATTTGTGGAGGAGCCAGGGCTAAAACTTGGGTCTCTTGACTCCAAGTCTGTACTATCTCTGCTTTATGGTCTACTGGGAAAAGCACACTGGTACAGTGGAATCAGAGGATGTGGGTGTGTATAATATCTGCCACTACCTACAAAGGCCTGGGGAAAAGTCCCTGAACCTCTCTAGGCCTGAGTTTCCTCATCTAAAAAATTCAGGATTCATACTAGCTGATCTCTGTTGCCCCTTATCTCTAGCTGATCTCTAGTGCCCCCCACAACTGCCAGGATGATAAGTGAACTCAACTCTTTGCTAATGGAGCCAAAAGCTAGAATCCTAGAACGTCTACAGTGAAAGAGACCTTGGAGAGTATCTAGGTTAAGCTACTTTATTGATGGGTAAACTGAGGCCCAGATTGCTTTGACATGCTCCAGGTCACTAGTGACACGACAGCCACTCCAAGAACAGAAGCGAGGGTTGCGGATTCCTAGTCCTGAGCTCCTTTCCCTACCTCACTGTTGACATGGACCCCACTGGAAGGCTTGGATAAACTCAGAGAAGGGGACAGGCTGCCCACTCTTCATGTGTATCAGCAACTTTTCACCCCCAAACCACCAGCAAGCCTTAATGAGCAGCTCTTGGTAGAAGTGGATTAGCCAATCTTCAACCCAGAGGCCAAGAAGGGCAGACACAGCCTGAAGGCTGGCTATAGAATTAGTGTGGGTTGGTGGAACCACCCTCCTCCCGCTGGAGTGAAACAGATTATAAACAGAAAGGGATTTTTGGGTTCAGCAGGAACACTTCTTTGCAGGCCAAAAGATTCTCTTTGACAATCAGTCCCACATTAGAAACATTTTCTCTGTGTTTTACAATCTGCACTTAATAGAACAAAGCTATGTCCTGGAAAATCAATCACCAAGAACCCCAAATAGGGCAGGCAGCTTAAAAAGAAAAGGCTTTGTGGTGGTTCTCCTAATCCTGGGAGATCCAAATGAGTTAGTTAAGGCTGGTTGGTCTGGGGTGGGAGGGCATTTAATTTTGCTGCAAGGGTTAAGGGTTTGTTTTTCGTTTTTGTTATTTATATTCCTGTTGGATGATTCCAGGGTTTAGCCTCCTTGCTTGCTGTGCAACCTGGAGCAATACAGGGCCACTCTCTGGGCCTCATCTTCTTCCTCAGTAAAGTGAGGCAGATGGACAAGATGGTCTCCAAGGTCCCTTCCAGCTACCCCACATTATGATTCCGAGGGTTTGTTTCCCTCACATCTTGCCTCATCCCATGTTCAGGGTCGGTGGGCAGTCGTGGTACTCGGCCCTAACACCATACACCACCCAACCAATCAATTCCCTGGCAAAGTTCTACTGTACCACGCCCTTACATGTTTTCTCCCATACTGTCTCACTGCCTCCAAGGCAATGGCTGTCCTTCGACTTCCCTTCCATCTCCACCAAAGGACCATTTGTAAGAAAGGCACTGTGGCACGATGGGAACAGCACTACCATGTGGAAACCTGGGCTCAAATCCTGGCTTCAACCATTACTAGCTCTGCAACATGGGACAAGTACCTTCCCCTCTATGAGCCTTAGTTTCCTCCTCTGTAAAATGGAGTTAATACTACTCCTTTTATCATCTACTTCATAGGGTTATGATTGGATATATAAAACTAGTTTGTATTTATTCTGTTTATATTCTATGTGTTATGTGTATATTACATACACATATATGCTTCTATATACTTGCCATCTACCCCCATTCAAATGTAAGCTCTGTATCAGCAGGGATTGTGACACTGTTTGTATTTCTTTCCCCAGCGCCTAAGCACAGCGTCTTTGGTGCTTAATAAATGTTTGTTGATTAACTCATTGTAAACAGCATGGCAGTGCTGGATAGCCCCGGAAACTAGAAGGCAGAAAGACCTGGGTTCACATCTTGCTTCATATCCTTAAGAGATAAGTGATCCTGGTCCAATCACTTCAAGTCCAGTTTACTTTTTTGTATTTAATTTTGTTATTTTTCAATTGACAAAGATCTATTTTCTCTCCCTACTAACTACCTCCAAATTAAAAAAGAGAAAAACAAAACCCTTGCAATAAATATGTATAACCAGGCAAAATGCTACCCTTGTCCAAAAATAAAGGTGTTATTCTGCACCTTGAGTCAATCACTTCTCTAACAGCATTTGGGTGACATGGTTCTACACTGGTCCTCTGGAATCATGGTTGGTCACTGAATGATTCAACATTCTTAAGTCTTAAAGTTATCTTTATAATGTTGTTGCTACTGTAAAAATAGCTCTTCTGATTCTGCTCACTTAGATTTGCATCAGGTCACACAAATCATCTCAGTTTTCCCTGAATTGATCCCTGTTCTCATTTCTGTGGGCATAATAGTATTCCATTATATTCATCCCCAGTTTCTTCATCGGTAAAATGGGGGTGATAATAATAGCACCTCTTTCACAGGGTTATTGTGAAAATCAAATGAGATGATGTATGTAAAGCACTTAGCAAACTTTAAATCACAGAAGTGTGAGTTTCTATCATCATCATTATACCTTAAATCAAGAGACAGGAATCATTTCTCTGTGTAGCAAGAAGCTCTAGAACTGTTGGACGATAAGAAGGTAATCACTGGGTTTCTCTGTCATTTGGAGCTAGAATGGCAGCTGCTTACTGGACCTCAATGTGTTGGCCTTCTCCTTCTCTGCTTCATTGGGAAAAACAGGATTCGTGGTTCTGTATCACACAGAACCTGCTTGAAGAATGAGAGGCTCAGAGAAGCAGTGCTGGTTTGCCCAAGGTCACACAGCAAGTTAGTAGCAGAGGCTGGATCTCCTGACTCCATTCATCAAGGGTCTATCTACACTCACCTACATGTGCTTCCTTAGATGGGGATCTCCGTCTCCTGCATGCCTTTTGTCCCTGTTGTGCTCCCTTCTCCTTTTAGCGACCCAGCTCAGCCCTCACCCCCCACAGGCTGCTGGTGCCTTCTCTTCTGAGACCACCATCTAATCCATATGTACGTTGTATGGACCTAGTTGACATGTTTTCTCACCCGTGAGACTGGGAACTCCTTGAAGGCAGGGACTGAATTTCCTTTGTATCCCATGGGCATATAATCAGTGCTTTTTGATTTGTTCTAAAGAGCGGGATGTAGTTGGGTCTGTGGAAGGACATAGTAGGTGAAGACCAATGGGAAGCTGGTCAGGAAGACCAGCAAAAAGGCTGCTCCTTCTCTAAGGGAGAAGCGACAGGGCCTGAATGAGGATGGTGGCTGTGTGCATAGAGAGAAGGCATAAACAAGAGCTAATGATGAGAGCTAACATTTCTAGAGCACCTACTGTGCCCCAGGCACTGTGCCAAGTGCTTTACAGTTATTGTCTCATCTGGTCCTCACAACAACCCTGGAAGGTAGGTGCTATTCTTAGCCCAATATTACAGATGAGGAAACTGAGGCAGACAATGGTTAAAAGAGATTTGCCCTGGGTCACACAGCCTGTAAGTTTTGGAGGTAGGATTTGAACTCAGGTCTTCCTGATTCCAGGCCCAGCACTCTAACCACTGCACCACCTCACTGATGAATAGAAGAGAGAGTGTAGAGACAGAAGCAATAATTAGCAGTGGTAGGAGAGAATCAAGAATAAAGGAGGAATCCAAGGTTGTGAACTTTAAAGAATGGAAGGAGGGTAGTGCCTACAGCAGAAATCAGGAAATGAGGGTAGGGGGGGAGTTTTCCGAGAAAATGGGTTCTATTTTGAACCAACTGACTTTAAGATACCTCTGAGACATCCAGCAAGCAGCTGAAGAGGAGGACTAAAAAACAGAGTTGGGAGTAATCTGCACAGAGAACAGAGTTGAACCTAATGGAAGCTGATGAGATCACCAAAAGAAAGAATATATAAAGAGACTGGAGGATAGAGACTGGGGCTAGTTAAAGGACAGGGTGTGGATGGTAATCTAACAAGGGAAATAGAACATAGATTAATCAAGCCAGCTTGAGATCTCTCTCCATATAGATATAGATATAGATATAGATATAGATATAGATATAGATATAGATATAGATATAGATAGAGAGAGAGCTACATATATAGAGAGGTAGAGATAGAGAGAAAGATATATATAGAGAGAGATATCAGGAAATTAGAGAACTGAGAGAGCAGGGCCATGAAAACCCAAGGAAAAAAGAATCCTCAGGAACACAGTGTAGTCAAGTGCAGCAAGTGCCATAGAGAGGTAAAGAAGGATTAGCACTGGAGGCAGAGCCAAGATGGTGGAGTGAAAGCAGTGACTTGCTTCAGCTCTCCCCCAAACCCCTCCAAATACTCATAAAAAATGGCTCTAAACAAATTATAAAGCAGCAGAACCTACAAAAAGACAGAGTGAAACAAATTTCCAGCCCAAGACAACCTGGATGGTTGATCAGAAAGGTATATCCCACCGGGCTGGGAGTGCAGCGCGGCGTGGGCGCGCAGGCCTCAGCGGACCTGGAGCAGGCCTTAGAGGACTGAATCTCGGGCAGCTATGGAGGTTTCCAGACTCCTCAATCCACCAATGCCAAAGACAACTTAGAAAGTCAGTGGGAAAAGTCTGTTTCTGTTGGTGCTGAGACAGGAAGGCAGGGTCTCAGTTCCATTCCTCAAGAGCGTGGACGGGTGGGGGGGGGGCGGCGGGGGCCGCAGCTGCTTCCCAAGCTTCCAGCCCAGAGACTGAGGGGAAATCTACTGGATGATCAGAGAGGGATTGCAGGGATCTCTTTGCCAGTGCTGAGGCAGGAATCTCTTGCTTTGCCCCTGTTTGGATCTGGGTCACAGTTCTAGGCTATGTTGCTGGGGTGAGGAGGAGCGTTGGCATGGTGGAGCTTGTAGTGGCTATGGGGAGGAACCCCTCCTCACAGTTACAGGACAGAAAGGAGTACTTGTGGTCACAGGCCAGGAAAGGAGTAAACACCTCGCCCCTTATCATACCACCTTGCAAGAACTGAAAGTTTACAGGTCCCTACAAGTATCTCTGAAAACAGCTACACAAACACCTGAAGCTTGGGACAGTACATTCTCCACATTGGAAGCAGACTCTTACCTTAACAAGGAGTTTAAAACTCAAGTAATTGGCCAGGATCATGAGTAAGCAGCACAAAAAGAGTCAGACTATATTATCTTACTTTGGTGACAAAGAAGATCAAAATATACAACCAGAAGAAGACAACAAAGTCAAAGCTCCTACATCCAAAGCCTCCAAGAAAAATATGAATCAGTCCCAGGCCTTGGAAGAGCTCAAAAGGGATTTTGAGAAGTAAGGGAAGCAGAGGAAAAACTGGGAAGAGAAATGAGACTGATGCAAGAAAATCACGAAAAACAAGTCAACAGCTTGCTAAAGGAGACCCAAAAAAATACTGAAGAAAATAACACCTTAAAAAATAGCCTAACCCAAATGGCAAAAGAGGTCCAAAAAGCCAATGAAGGAGAAGAATGCCCTAAAAAGCAAAATTGGCCAAATGGAAAAGGAAGTCCAAAAGATTACTGAAGAAAATACTTCCTTAAAAATTAGAATAGAGCAATTGGAAGCTAGTGACTTTATGAGAAATCAAGACACTGTAAAACAAATCCAAAAGAATGAAAAATTAGAAAACAATGTGAAATATCTCATTGGAAAAACAACTGACCTGGAAAATAGATCCAGGAGAGAGAATTTAAAAATTATTGGACTATCTGAAAGCCATGATCAAAAAAAGAGCCTAGACATCATCTTTCAAGAAATTATCAAGGAAAACTGCCCTGATAGTCTAGAACCAGAGGGTAAAATAGAAATGGAAAGAATCCACAGATCTCCTCCTGAAAGAGATCCCCAAAGGAAAACTCCTAGGAATATTATAGCCAAATTCCAGAGTTCCCAGGTCAAGGAGAAAATATTACAAGCTGCCAGAAGGAAACAATTCAAGTACTGTGGAAACACAATCAGGATAACACAAGATTTAGCAGCTTCTACATTAAAGGAATACAGGGCATGGAATATAATATTCCGGAGGGCAAAGGAGATAGGATTACAACCAAGAATCACCTACCCAGCAAAACTGAGTATAATCCTTCAGGGGAAAAAATGGTCATTCAGTGAAATAGAGGACTTTCAAGCATTCTTGATGAAAAGACCAGAGCTGAATAGAAAATTTGACTTTCAAATACAGGACTCAAGTGGAACATGAAGAGGTAAACAGGAAGAGAAATCATAAGACTTATTAAGACTTGAACTGTTTACATTCCTGCATGGAAAGATGATATTTATAACTCATGAGACCTTTGTCAGTATTAGGGTAGTTGGAGGAAAAAAATTATATGTATGTATAGATAGATAGATAGATAGATAGATAGATAGATAGATAGATAGAGGGCACAGGGTGAGTTGAAGATTAAGGGGTCATATCTGGAGAATAAAATTAAGGGATGAGAGGATGATACTTGGAGAAGAAGAAAGGGAGAGGTAGAATGGGGTAAATTTTCTCAAAAAAAAACAGAAAAGAAAAGTCTCTTACAGTGGAGGGGAAACGGGGGAAGGTGAGAGGGAATGAGTGAATCTTATTCTCATAGGATTTGGCTTAAGGAGGGAATAACATACACATTCAATTGGGTATGGAAATCTGTCTTACCCTACAGGAAAATAGGGGGAGAAGAGGACAAGAGAGCAGGGGGATGATAGAGAGGAGGGCAGATTGGGAAAGGGGGTAATCAGAAGCAAATACTTCTGAGGAGGGACAGGGTCAAAAGAAAGAATAGAATAAATGGGAGGGCAGGATAGGATTAAGGGAAATAGAGTTAGTTTTTTACAATATGTCTACTATGGACGTGTTTTGCATAACTGCACACGTACAACCTATATTGAGTTGCTTGCCTTTTCAATGAGGGTGGGTGGGGAGAGAGGAAGAGAGAAAATTTGAAACCTAAAGTTTTAAAAACGTATGTTTAAAAAAAAAGTTTTCACATGCTACTGGGAAATAAGAAATACAGGAAATGGGGTACAAAAGTCTATCCTGCCCTACAGGAAAATAGAAGGGGAAGGGGATAAGAGAAGGGGGGAGAGATAGAAGAAAGGACAGACTAGGGGAAGGGATATTCAGAATGCATGCCATCTTGGGGGGGGAGGGGTGAGATGGGCTGAAAATTTGGAACTCAAAAACTTGTGGAAGTGAATGTTGGAAACTAAAAATAAATAAATTTATATTTAAAAAAAAAGGATGAGCACTAAGAGAAGGTCACGGGGGGAGAAGCTAGGGGGAGGGAGGGCAGAGGTAGATTGATCTCAGTCAAATGGGAGAATTGGATGCCAGATTGCAAAGGGTTGATATCATTATAGCTAGCAATTAAAAATAATAGCATTTATATAGGACTTTAACATTTGGAAAGTACTTTACAAATATTATCTCATTTTATCTTCACAATAACCCTAGGAGGTAAATGCTAGTATTATTCCCAATTTCCAGATGAGGAAACAGAGTCAGGATCTGAAATCAGGTCTTCCTGACTCTAAGTCCTGTGCTCTATAAACTCCTTGAAGAAGGAGGGAGAATAACATGGGGGCTTGTAATAATTGATAACAGTATCTGGATGGAGTATACATTGAAAGAGGAGAGAGTGCTAAGTGATGGAGTCCCAAAGGAGGTCTGGAGCAGATGGGGAGGAACAAAGAATGTATCCAGTCTTCCTCCTGCCTCAGCGTTTCAGGTAGTATGAGATAACATGTACCCAATCCTTTGTTGGGGGGGGGAGTGGGGGGTGGTGGCTAGTGATGGCCAGGTGTCCATGACTGTGAGAATGGGAGGTACATGAGAGGAATAGGGTTAAAGAAGAAGGGAGGTGCAGAGGGTGCAGTAGAAGGACAGGAATGAAGTTGTACACGGGAGTTTTCACCTAGAAAGTTTTGACTGTGAATATGAAGGATCTGGAGAAGAGGATGAATTTATTAGGAACAGGATTCTTACACTCTTCCTAGCAACTGCAACTCAGTTCCAAAATCCAAATGGAATGGTGATTTGATGTCTTTCCTGGAGAGGGGTGGGTGGATGTGGGGCTGGTGTGTGTGTGTGTGAAAGAGAGAGAGAGTGAGAGAGAGAGAGAGATCATCCCATGAAACCCCTTCATTTTTAACAGGTGGGTAAACTGAGGCCCAGAGAGGTTAAGTGACTTGTCTAAGATCAAAGAGGTGACATGTAGCAGTACCAGAATTTTAACCCATGACCTTTGACTCCAAGTCCTGGTGGAGTACCTAGATTTGAGTCCCATCTCCAACTAACTGTTTGACTGTGGGCAAAGTCACTTCCCCTCTCTGGATCTCAGTTTCCTCATCTGTAAAATGGGAAACACAATATCTCTACTGTGTACATCACAGGGTGACTGTACTGTCAGTATGTGCTACCTCTGTATCCCACTCTAAGGAAGCCTGCCCTGGGGCTTTTCTGAATGGGAGCTTGGGCTCCTGGGTGCCCAGGCAGAGGCCCAGTTAGCAGAATCGGAGGTCAATTGGTTCTCGTCTGATCAGCCGAGTGTGGCTGGGCCTCTCTTTTAGTTCTCTGTACATTTGACGTGCTTCGGTGAGGACCTTTACTCAGGTTTCTTTAGTTTCCACATCAGGTGGGAATCCTCATTAAGAAACAGGAGCAATCTTTTAAAAATTAGAACCAAGCATTCCTCCCTACCCCCAACCCAAGTGTGCTTCTAAGACCCTCTATGAAAAACTGAGGGTGGTTATTTTCATTTTAGCAACAGGGGATTTTTGCTCACACTGTTTTCTGTGTCTGGGAGGCCCTCCTTCCCCTTCATCACTTTTTGAATTCCTACCCATCCTTTAAAGCCCAATTCAGATGTCACCTCCTTTAGGAAGACTTCTTTGAATCCACTCTTGCCTCCCTCCCCCACCCTGGCCCCATGGGTAATGGCCTCCTACCCTAACCTCACAAAGCACTTTGAGTTGCACTGCTCAAATGCATTTATCATGCCATATTGTATATGATAGTGATTGATCTATGTTGTGTCTAATTCTTCTGTGAGGGCAGAAATGGTGTTAATATTAGCTAAACTTTGCATCTTCCTCTTCACCTAGCACAGTGTTTTTGCTTATGGAAGGTACTCTCGAAATTTGTATTGAATTGAAACTGTACCTAGGTCATGAATAATAACAATATCTCACAGTTCTGTAGCACTTGAAGGTGGACAACACCCTTTCTTTATCCATGCTGTCAAATCAATACCTAATAACCCCCTTGTGCTGCATGTGCTCTTCTCATCTCCACTGAAAGATGAAGGCATTGAGGCCCCCAGAGCCTAAATGCCTACACAGCTTGGAAGTGACAGAAGTGGTATTGGAATGAAGGTCTTCCTGAGCCCAAGTACAGTGCTCTGCTACATCCCACTGTCTCTCAGGATGGGCGTGATGCCTAGGAACTGAGTCTGTCATAACTGAATGCCCTTTAAAAATATGAGAGTTCTGCCACAAACAAGGAGCTATGGGGGCAGCAGTCTGGGGCTCTGGAGCTATAAGGCCTTGGATGGGTCTAGACTTCATCAAAGTGAGGTCTGTGAGGTCTTTCCTTGGAGCTCTCCAGGGTCCTAGACTGTCTGCAACTCAGTAGGCCAGAGCCCTGTATCCATGTCTAACCTACTGTCTTGACCCTTGTTCTCCTTATTTTAGACTACTATTGATACCAGCCACCTAACTTGACCGTAGTTGGGCACCTTTTCCCAGGACCTGTCCACCCCATGCCAAAGAACAAAAATTCAAGTCCAAGGACTTCTTCCATTCTTTGTCAATGGGCAACAGGAGCTTTACCCCTCTCCTTTCCACCTAAATTATGATCCTCATTGATTTCCATGAACACATTGATTATCTTGGTGGCTAAAATGGGTCAGTGATGGGGCCAAGGAAAAGGAATGATAGCTCTGAACCAACAACATCCACAGGAATGATACACATACAAAAGGAGAATTTCCAGGTAAGATGAAAAGATCAGAAGCATTAGCTCTTCCCCAACCCCTTCACTAGTCATAAAATGCTAATCAAAGCCCTTCTCCTCCAACCAAGAATAAGGAGGGGAAAAACAAGAACAGAAAATGCAGAGAGCAGCCTTTTGGGAGGGGGAAAAAATTTTAACTAGAGCCTAGGCACACAAAGAAATTATAAATAAATACAAAAAGAAGTTAAGCATTAAATATCTACTTTATCTACCATAACACAATAAAACTAGTAATTCATACAGACCTAAATGGAGTGATATACTGAACAATGAGTGGGTCAAATAAGAAACCATAGAAACAATTTTGTAAAGCCATATACTAACATTTTGGAGATACAACTAAAGTAACCATAGGAAAAAGATCTATCTCAGAAAACGTATCAACAAAATAAAAAGAGGATTGACTTAGCATGAATTTTTTAAGAAAAATAACACTAGAAAAATCAACAAGTTAACCTCAAAAAGCACAAAAAGGAATAATTTGTGGAGATCAGAGGAGGGAAAAAAATCAAAAGAAAAGGACTATAGAAATAGCCAAGAGTTTTTCTGAATACTAACAAAACTGATAAGCCATTAACTAACCTGATCAAAAAAAAAGGAGGAAAATCAAAAAGAATGAGATGAATTCACCACAAAGAGGAAATAAAAATAAACGGCTGTTTATCTACAAAACTGTAAAATCCTCAAGTTAATAAAATTAGAAATGGAAACCCTAAATAACCCCAAAAAGAAAAATAGAACAAGTCATAAATGAAGTACCAAAGGGAGAGAGTGGAGAAATAGTCTAGATCAATGTACTAGTAAATTCTTTCAAATATTAAAAGAGAAATTAATACCTATATTATTATTCTTACCTGAAAATGAAGGCACTGGAACAAGATGCCTTTACCAGACAAATATTATCCTGATACCCAAATTAAGGAAGGATTCAAGTAAAGAAAGAACAATAAACCAAACTCACTATTGCATACTGAGGAAAAATTTTTTAAATAAAATCTTAGCAAAGAGACTACAGCAATATAGCCAAGAAATTACTCACTTAGCACCAAGTTGGAGTTATACCAGGTATGCAAGGATGGTTCAATATTAAGAAAACAATGCCTATAATTAATAATATTTTAAAATTTACAATCATCTCAAGAGGATCAGAAAAAAAGCCTCTGACAAAACAAAACATTCACGCATGTTAAAGAGTCTAAAAAGCATAGGCTCGGAAGACCTTTCTTTAATATGAACAAAAATATGTTTAAAGACAAGAGCTAGTATTATTTGCAAAGGTAAAACAATGGAAGCTGTCCCAATTACTACTGGAGAAAAACAAGGATGTTCCTCTCCCCACAGTATTTTATATCATTCTAGAAAATCTAGTTTTACAAATATGACAGGAGAAGGACACATGATCATAGCTTGAAAGCTGGAAGGAATCTTGGAGATTGCTTAGTCCACCCTCTTCACTGTACAGATAAGGAAACAGAGACCTAAATAGGTAAAAAATGACTTTCCTAAAATAACCCAGGTACAAGTGGGATAGGAAAGATTCAAACCTCAGTCCTCTGATTCCTGTCTGGGCTTTTTCTACTACAGTAAAGTCAAAGCACAGGCATTGGCAAAAGGATATAAATTATCCCTACTTTCAAATGACATGTAGGTTTGCTTAGTTAATAGCAGAAAATCTGAAGAAATCTAAAACACCTAGGTGAGGGTGTGGATACAGTGCAGGACCTGTAGTTGGGAAGACCTGAATTCAAATCCAGCCAAAGACACTTACTAGCTGTGTGACCTTAGGAAATTTACTTAGCCTCTGTCTCAGTTTCCTCATCTGTAAAATGGGAATAATAAAAGCATACACCTCCCAGCATATGCATGTGTTGTGAAGATAAAATAATATTTCTAAAGTGCTTTGCAAAATTTAAATGCTATATACAGGCTAGCCATTATTATTAATCGAGACAATGCCATCAGAAAAGCTATAAGATACAAAATAAATCCACAAAAATCAACATTTACATATATTGCTTACAAAACATCTTATCGCTAAACAGCAAGACACTCTGAACATTTATAAATACAACCACAAAACACTCTTGATACTGTGCCCACGACATTTAAAAGGCCTTTACACAAATACAATGCAGTTGGACTAAGAAGAGAAGTTGTGAATTGGAAGAAGCTTTTATGTCAAATATTTAAGAGAAGTCTGAAGCCCACAGGATATATACAGATAGTTTTGTACTGATTTTCTATATGAGACCGAGAGGTATTCTCCAGCAGGTCAAAAGATATGGAAAAAATAGGTTTTAGAAGAAGAAATATAAAAAAAATTCTAAATCACTAATAGTAAGAGGAATGTAAATAAAACAACTCTACTGATTAAAAAAAATTTAAATAAAATCCTGGCAAAACCACTATATATAAACAAATAAATATATATCCAAAAATTATTCACATGATCAGGTTGGATTTATACCAGGGATGCAAGGATGTTTGAACACTGGGAAAAACAATGAGCATAATTAATATACACAGATGTGTTGATTTCCCTACGTAAGACTTAGAGCCATTCTCCAATAAGTCTAAAGATATAAACAAACAACTTTTTTTTTCTTTTTTAAGGCAATTAGGGTTAAGTGACTTGCCCACGGTCACACAGCTAGCAAGTGTCAAGTTTTTGGTCTGAGATTGGATTTGAACTCAGGTCCTCCTGACTTCAGGGCTGGTGCTCTATCCACTGGGCCACCTAGCTGCCCCCATCGAACAGCTTTTAGATGAAATGTGAAAGAAAATGTCACTAATATCACTAATAGTAAAAGGAAATGAAACAACTCTAATGAATATAGATTCAAAATTTTTAAATAAAATCTTGGCAAAAAAAAAACTACAGCAATATATCCAAAGAAATTATTCAATATGATCAAGTTTATACTTGGGATTTACAGTAAAGAACCAAGGATGTTGGAACATTAGGAAAACAACTAACATCATTGATCTTCTTAAAAAATAAAACCATCCAAGACCAGTTGATTATACCAAAAGGTGCCAAAAAAGTTTTTGACAATGTAAAAACTTCATTTATGCTAAAAACCCTACAAAGCATAGGCACAGTAAGGACTTTTTTTTTGGACATTTTTTTAATATGATAAAAAAAAGTCTAAAGCCAAAAGCTAGCATTATATACAAGAGGGGAAACATAAGTTTTCCAATGAATATGAAAATAAAGCAGGGCTGCCCCTTCCTTTGCCTTCTGTTATCTGCTATAATTCTAAAATTGCTAGCAATAGAAATAATATTAGAGAAAAAAGAACTTAAAGAAATTAAAAGCATGCAAGAGATAAAAAGCTATCCTTATTTTCTGATGACATGATGGTTTACTTGGTTTGTTTGCTGATTATTTAAGTTTTCTAATTGAGTCAATTAATAGCTTAAGTAAAGTAACAGGATACAAAATAAATGCACAAAAATTACCAACTTTTCTATTAAGCAATAACAAAAGGATATGGTAGAAAGGAAATTTACATTAAAAATAGCTACCAAAATTCATAAAATATCTGGGAGTCAGTCTGTCAAGGCACATACTACTACTAATAGCTAGCATTTATATAGGGCTTTAAGAATTATAGGGTGGCTAGGTGGTGCTGGGCCTGGAGGCAGGAAGACTCATCTTACTGAGTTCAAATCTGGTCTCAAACACTTACTAGGTATGTGACCCTGGGCAAGTCACTTAACACCATTTGCTTCAGTTTCCTCATCTGTAAAATGAGCTGGAGAAGGAAATGGTAAACCACTCTAGTATCTCTGCCAAGAAAACCCCAAATGCAGTCATGAAGAGTCAGACACAACTGAAAAACAAATGAATGCTAAGGATTGCAAAATACTTTACATACGTTATCTTATTTGAATTTCACAATAACTTTGTGAATGAAGTGTTATTATCATCCCTGTTTTAGTTTTGCAGATGAGATAATTGAAGCAAAAAGAAGTTAAGTGACTTGCTCAGGGTCACATAGTGTCTGAGGCAGCATTCAAACTCAGGTCTTTCTAATTCCAACCAATCAATAAGCTCTCTCTGTTAATCAATAAGTAACTGTTAAGCTCCTACTGTATTCCAGACACTGCACTAAGTGGTGAGCATACAAAAAGAGACAAAAATAGCCTCTGCCCTCAAAGAGCTCACAATCTAACAGTAGAGACAGCATGCAAACAAATATAAATATAAATGTAAACAAGCTATAGCCTGATGAATAGGAATACATGATGAATGGGAAACAACAGAAGAAAAGTGTTAGAATTAAGAGGGGTTAGGAAAGGCTTGCTGAAAAGATGGCATTTTAGTTGGAAAAGGAAGTCAGGAAGGCCAGTAGGTGAAGTTGAGAAGAGAGAGTTTTCCAGACATGGGGGATAGATAGCCCAAAGCCAAGAGACAAGACGAGGGCCTGCACCAGGATGGGGACAGTGTCAGAGGAAAGGGGCATGTTCCAGAGGTGATGCAAAGGTGAAATCAACAGGATGTGTTGCCTTGGCAACAGATTGGCTATGGCATGTATGAGATAGGGAGGAGTCAAGAAATGACGAGGGACTGACAAGATGCCCCTCTCTAGTAATAGAGAAGGTGGAACAGGAGGTTTAGAAAGAAAGCTAATGAGGTCTGTTTTGGACATGTTGAGTTCAAGGTGTCCACTGGCCATCCAGTTCACATGTCTGGAAGGCAGTTGGAGATGGGAAACTGGAGGTCAGCAGAGAGATTGGGGCAGGAAAGACAGATTTGAGAATCATAAGCATAGAGATGGTTATTAAATCCATGGGAGCTGATGAATTATCAAGTGAAGTAGTATAGAGAGAGAAGAGGGGCTCAGGACAGAACCCTGAGGGCCACCTTCAGTTAGAGGGCATGATCTGGAAGGTGATCCAGCAAAGGAGACTGAGAAGGAGGATTTTCAGTAGTATACTAAACTATCAAGGTGATATTTTATTGAGCTTGAAAAAATAATAAAATTCAAGTCAACAAAAAAGGCAAAAAGATAGCCCCTCCCCTGAGGGTGCATTCTAATGGGGGGGGGGGAACAACATGAGAACAACTAGGAAGCTACAAAATGTAGAAAGAGGAGATAATCCTAATTCTATAGTTTAAACCTCTTCTACCTACCTAACCCTAAATGTGCAAGCTGAACATGGATATGCTACCTAAATATTAAAACTCATTAAAAAAGAGAACAAGAGGAGGTAGCTTTCACAACTATGGCTGGGGGTGGCAGGTGGGAGGAGAATTATTAGCCAAAAAAGGGATAGAGGTGATCACAATCGATTGAAAAAAAAAACTATAGCAGAAAATAGCACTAATAAGAGCCTAATACTCCAAATATGAGTGTCCCAAAAGACTTTTGCTGACACCTTGTATATAGGCTATTCACATAAACATCTAAACATTATGAAAAGAACTGCAGACCATTAACGACTATGTGTGAAAGATTGCTTAATAAGAGAAATGCAAAGCAAAATAACAATAATGACAGGTAGCAATTATATAGGGCTTCAAGGTTTGCAAAGTGCTTTACAAATATTGTCTCATCTGACCCTCACATCAACCTTAGAAGGCAGGTGCTATTATAATCCCTATTTTACAAATAAGGAAACTGAAATAGGTAGGATCACACAGCTAATAAGTGGCTGAGGTAGGCTTTGAACTCAAATCTTCTTCACTTTAGTCTAGGTCAAATTCCCTGTCTACTGGGCCACCTAGCTGCCTTTAAATCAAAACAACTCTGATTTCACTTCACATCCAGCCAAATATGACAAAAGATGGGAATAGTCAATGTTTGGGAATTGTGGAAACAGGCATACTAGTATACTCGTAGCGCAGTTGTGAATTTGTCCAAACATTCTGGAAGGCAATTTGAAATGGAGCAATCCATTGAGACAAAAATATTGAGACCCTTTGACCCAGAGATCCCACTGTCAGGTGGGCTACACCAAAATAAGGGTGTCCCAAGGTATACATACCAAGAAAATCAAAGATAGAAAGGTCCACACACACCAAACTAGTCGTAGAATTCTAGTTATTTTGCAATAGGAAGTAACTGGGAACAAAATCTATGCCCGTCAACTGGAGAATGACTCAATAAGTTTTGACATGTGAATGTAATAAAATATTATTACACCACACGAAATGAAGATGAAAACTACAGAAAAGCATGGTAAGACATATAAACTTATGCTAAAAGAAGTAAGCAAGGGGCAGCTAGGTGGTGCAGTAGATAGAGCATCGGCCCTGGAGTCAGGAGGACCTGAGTTCAAATCTGACCTCAAACACATGATACTTCCTAGCTGTCTGACCCTAGGCAAGTCACTTAACCCCAATTGCCTCACTCTAAAAAAGTTAAATTTTAAAAAGTAAGCAAAACCAGGAAAATAATATGCATACTACCACTATACTAACCGTTGTCAACAACAACAAAAGAGCCAAACTGAGTGCTTGTTCATCATAATGAACAAGATTGGACACCTCCCCCCCCCTGAAAATTTGAGAATATACCTCCCTCCCATCTTTGCAGGAAGAATATGGGTGTGGAACACTGTCAGACTCAGTTGTTCTGTTGGTTAGTTTTCTTAAACTGATTTGTTTTCCTCTTTTGTATTTTTTAGGGAATGGATCTCTAAGTGGGTGAAGACATTTTTGGAAATAAGTGATATAAAAACAAATATATGAATAAAAAGGTTTTAAACAGCTCATGAATCAACAAGCGTGATCCAAAATGCAAGCAGTCAGTGTTGGAGAGGTTGTGGAAAGAAATTGGTCTGATCGTTTTTAAAAACAATTTGCCACTATGTGGGGAGAAATTCACTATACTGTTCATAGCCTTCGACCCAGTGGTCCTCCTTCTGGGCATATATCCTAAGGAGGGCAAAGACAAGTCCAATACAGACAAAAATATTCAGAGCACTGACTATGGAAGGAAAAAAAGACTGAGAACAAAATGGCCATCCATTCATTAGGAATGTTATTTTGCTAAAAGAAATGAAGAATATAAGGAATTTAGAGGAACTTTGTAAGGCTTGTCTGAAGTGAGGGAGGAGAGAACGCAGAACCAAAAGAACAACGCACACCATTGCTCTAGTGACATAAACGATAACAGAAAATGGCAAGCTACGAGAAAGTATAATGACTAATATTCTTCTCAAGGAACGGATCATGAAACATGCCTCCCTCCTCTCTTTTCCTTTATACTAGTGGCTGCTAAATCTTTGTGATGCTGATTATGGCTCCTCAGTACTTGAACTCCTTTGGTCTGCTAGCAATATTTTTTCTTTGACCTGGAAGCTCTGGATTTTGGCTATATTTTTCTTGGCAGTTTTTATTTGGCATTTCTTTCAGGAATTGACCAGCAGATTCTTTCTATTTTCATTTTGCCCTCTGGTTATAAGAGATCCAGGCAATTTTATTTTAAGACTTCTTGAAAAATGATGGCAAGTCTCTTGTTTTCGGTCATGGCTTTATGATAGTCCAATTATTTTTCAATTATCTCTCAATCTATTTTCCAGGTCAGTTGTATTTGCTATGAGATTTCTTTTTCAATTTTTCTTCTTTTTTTCAGCCTTTTGACTTCATTTTATTAAATCTTCTTATCTCATGAAGTCATTTATTTCTATTTAGTCCATTCTAATTTTCAGGGAGTGTTTTGCTTGGGCAAGGTTTTGCACCTCTTATGCCAAGATGTTAATTCTCTTTAGAATTCTTTTCTCCACAGATCGCATTTATTTTCTAATTTTTTCCTCTGGTCTCATTTCATTTATAAAATCATTTTAGCTCTTCTAAAAGAAACCTCTTGCTTCATCACTTTCAGGAATTCTAGTTAAACTTGTGCCAAAGCTGTTTTTTTCTTTGAGGCTTTGCCGGTAGATGTTTTGGTACCATTCTCTTCTTGGTCTGTTTCTTGGGTGTCTCTGTCACTATAATAGCTCCTTATTGTGGGGCTTTTTAGTTTGTTTGCTTATTCTTCTAGCCTTATTTCCTGACTTTGTATGTTGTGTTAGGGCCAGTGTTGAGGTCAGAGCCACACAGCTGCTGCTTCCTTCTATACTTGCTCCACACTCAGTACAAAGCCTAGAGCCTGTGACTTCATTCTGCTCTGTACTACCACTCCTAGATGTGGGTCGCCTTCTCTGAATACTGTGGATCTGTGATACAACACTGAGTAAGGACAGAAGTGCCTGTTGGCAACCATTCTTGCTTCCTGCACAAGATTATGTGCCAGACCTGAGACCTCTTCTTTCCCTGGTGCTCATCTAGTACCTGTGCTGAAGGCCCCAGGGCATGCACCTGGCCATACTCAGTCCCCAGTGTCAACAGACCTCTCTATCTGTCTCCCTTTGCCAACCTGAGCTGGAAATATGACTCAATGTGATTTTTTTCCTTAGATTTCTTGATTATGACTTAGTTTGATTCATTTTATAGTTCTTTGTAAAACAGTTGTGGGGAAGAGTTTTGTTGTACTTCTTCCTGCTGTTTGGTCATCTTGACTGGGCTCTACCGCCTTCCTCTCTGTAGAGGCCTCAGGGATATAGAGTGTGTTACATGGCATGAGACAAGGTTGTTGTGTTGACTTGTTTTGTTTAAGTGATTTTCTTTCTTGGGCAGATAGGTGGTGGACTAGATAGAGTGCCAGGCCTGGAGTAAGAAAGACCCGAGTTCTAATTCAGCCTCCGACACTTATTACCTGTGTGACCCTGGGCAAGTCACTTAACCTCTGCTTCCTCATTTATAAAATGGTAATAATAATAATAGCACCTTCCCTCCCAGGATTGTTGTGAGGATCAAATGAGAACATAATTGTAAAGCACTTAGCACAATGCCTGGCACATAGTAAGGACTATATAGATGTTAGCTATTATCCATGATTATTATTAAGGAGGGGGGTTCAAGTAAAAGTGTCATTAAGGCAGTAGTATGTAGCAATTCATTAAGTAAATTAATCGTCATGGCCAAGTAGGGTTTATATCAAGTGTACAGGGCTTGATCAACATCAGAGAAATTAAAATTTTTACAATGACAAAACACTTCTGCTAAAAAACTAAAAAACTGATAGACAAAAACTTTTGATAAGGTATATATTTGTGATTTAAAAATAACAGCTATACAGGAATGTTCCCCTCAACAAAATTTTTAAAAAATCTACCATGAAGCAAGAGCCAATATAATATGAAATGGAGAAATGTTAGAAACATTATCACTAAAAATAGACACAAAGGAAGGACTCCTACCCTTGCTGCTTTTATTTGACAAGACATTGAAAATTCTTACCACCTCAATGAGATAAGAAAAAGAGAAGATAGATGGTCAGCCATTGGAAGTTAGGTCAAGATATCATTATTTGCTGATAACACAATAATATAGAAAATCCAACTGCATGAAATTTAAAAAGAAATAAGAATGAGTGCAACAAAGTAATAATATTAAGAATTAACCATCTTCATACATATTAACTCCAAATAAAGAACAAGAAGATATAATTTTAAAAAAAAAGAAATCCTCCAAACTTTCAAATATTTGTGTAATCGCCTGCATAGGAATACAAAGGACCTATAAAAAGACTATAAACCTATAATGACTGAAATCAAGAGAGACCTAAATAACTGGAGGGTTATTCAATTTTTATGTATGAGTCAGTTATACTCCCAAATTAATATATATAACCAGTGTGATAACAAGGATGCATCTCTATGGAATTAGAAAAAAGCCAAGCAGGCAAGAGTATCAGGAGTAGGTATGCTGAAGAGAAAAGTTGATAAAGATGGACTTATATTCCTAAACTTTGAAATATATCACTAAATGGTTACAATTGTTTGATATGGGGCTAGCTATAGAGAAATAGATCAGTGAAATGGAATAGATATACCAAATATACAGCAAAAAATTGCATTCAATAAACCTATGAAAAATAAAATCCTAGGCAGGGCTTCATTATTTAACAAATCTATATGGAAAAATTGATTTGTAATTATGTGGGAAAGGAATTAGAAAGCACATCTCAGGCACTAAAGCCCAGGAAATTCCAGCCAGATGAGAAGCCTAAGAAGAAGAAAAGAACGTAGAATAGAAGTATTTATCTCAATTGTGAAGGGGAGATTTTTTTTTAATTCAACAACTCAGGAATTATTAGGAAATTATTAGAATAATTAGAGAATACTTATTGCAAATACAAAAGATAAATTCAATTCCATTTAATAAGTACTATATTTATTAAGTGCCTATTATATCCAAGGTACTTTGCAAAGATAAGGAGGGGAAGTATTCCAGATGCCTGTGCAAAGGCTCTGACACAGAAGAGAAAATGTTGTACCCAAAGAACATCAAGTAGGCCAGTTTGGCTCAAACAGTTTGCATTTATCCTAGAGGAAATAGGGAGTCACTGACACTGCTGGAGCAGAGGAGGGACACAATCATACTTCTGCTTTGAGAATATCTTGTTGGTAATTGTGTGGAGGCCATAGTGGACAGGAGAGAAACTAGAGGCAGGGAAAGCATTTAGGACACTGTTGAAAAAGTCCAGGTGAGGGTTAAATGAGGGCCTAAAGCAAGGTAGTGGCTGTGTAGGGAGAGAGATGAGATAAGATGCTGTGGCAGGAGAACTGACAAATTTGGGCAGATGATTGCAGATGGGAGGAGGGGAGGGGGAGGGAAAGAAAAGAGTTGAGCGACATGACATCCAGAATACATAAGGAACTGGTGACAAGTCATGGTGATAACGCACAGGGCCTAGATCAAGGGTGAGGAGCCTCTGGCCTTGAGGCCACATGTGGCCCTCTAGGTCCTCAAGTGGGATCCTTTGAATCCAAACTTCACAGAACAAATCCCCTTGATAAAAGGATTTGTTCTGTAAAACCTGGACTCAGGCAGAGGGCCGCATCCAAAGACCTAGAGGGCCCTAGACGTTCAAATGATAGGAATAATCTTCAAATGGGGAAGCACAAATCACAATCGCTTGAAAAATATACTCAACTTCACAAATAATTGAAGAGACAAACTAAAACAATTTAGAGGTACCACCTCATAACCATCAAATTGACAAAAATAAGTAAACACAATGGGGGGAAATTAGGAGCAATGTGTAGACTAATTCACTGCTGCTGAAATTGGAAACTTGTAGAATCTTTCAGAAGACTCTATCAATGTACAGGAAAAGTTACCAAAAAATTGCCCTTCCCGCTGAGACAACAATTCCATCGTTGGGAATATATTCTGAAAGTGTTACATGAAAAAGAAAAAAAGGAGTTAGTTATCTGTTCCCCGTTTTACAGCAGCATGATATATAATGGAGGGGCTGTATAAATGCCCAGCCATCAGGGGTAGTTAAATTATGGAACTTAATGTAATTTCTCAAGTATGAGGAATATAAGGAAATACAGAAAGACCTTTCTGAAAATAATGCACATTTTTTGCAATCAGAACCAAAGAAGGGAGTACTGTATCCTGGATCTGATGCCAAGGCTAACGCTGGATTCCTTCCTTTCTCTTTACAGAACTGGCATATGACCTGGAAGTGGATGAAGCCCCTTTGAACAAGCAGCTTCTGAACCAGCAAAGCAAAGAAGGCAACAGTGTGAAAAGCCTTGGGTCGGGGAACTCCTTGCTGGGGCTTCTGGCTGGTGGCCTGCTTTATGTGCTGTGCTTCTTTGTGTTGGTCCACTGACTTAACAATGCAACCCCCCACCTTCCTGGTACCCTTCTCTTTGTGATGCCCCTTTGCAAAGGCAGTCTCCTTGGGAGCTATCTCTTCTGTCCTGTTCGATTTTGTCCTGTCTTGTCTGTCTGTCATCTGTCTCTTTCCCAAACAGTAAGTGGAAGAGAGACAACGTGTTATGTTTTGTAAAATAAAATGGTATCTTTGCAAGGATGGTGAACATTAGTGGCCGTCTCAGTGCTGTCATTGTACAAAGAACATCACTCCAAGCTATAGCCTGAGGGAAGAAAGACCGTGTGGCCCACATACCTTTTTTCTCTCGAAGGTATGCATGTGTCAAGGTGGGGGATGTCTGCAAACATCACCAACTGTCAAGTCCAAACGTGTTGCATATTTTAAAACCTGCTGGAGGGTGGTAGCCACAGGGGTTCCTCTGTTTCTAGATTCTCAGTTCTCTCCCCAGGACAATGGATGTAAGCTCTAAAACCTGCCATTGGGCCCACATAACTGAGTGCTTCCACCGTGGCAGGTCTGGGGTATTCCTAAGAGTCTACGTGGGGAGGGGGTGGTAACTATGTAGTGTGTCTTTACTGAGACTTCACTGTCTCTGCCTTAATCCAACTCAACAAACATTCTGTAAACACCTCCCTATGTGCAGGTCACCGAGTCTGAGACTAGGGGAAGATGGATGGCTGAACAAAGATGTCTGGGAGCTTAGCATCTAAGAGTCACGTTGACCAGTGCAAACGCACCCAGTACCTGCATGTTTTAGCCACGGGTACTTAATCAGTGATGATTTGCTGAAAACATTCAGTAAAAGGCAAGTGATACAACTAACCAAGTCCCACACAAAATCAGACAGTTTGTCAAGTATGTCCACCTCCAGGTCCCTCGTTTCTTTTATAGTCAAGAGAGGATGAGATCCTTCAATCACAGTTAGGGAGCAGCAGCCAAAGCAGGAGGGGAACCCACCGTCTCTGAATGCAGATCCTTGTCCCAGTATCCACTTTCAGTAATTCTCACAATAAGTCTTAGACAAGAAGAAAACATATTACCCTCATTTCACAAATCAGGAAACTGAGTCTCAAGGAAGGGAAGTGATTTGCTCCAACTTATACAGCAAGTAAATGGCCGATCTGGGACTGGAATCAAAGTTTCTTGACTCCCAACCCCACTCCTTTTCAATGTTTTGCCAGACACAAACCTCATCTGTGTAATATTTGACATTGCTATTGTCCCTCTCTATTCTCAAATGGGAGAGAGCCTCAGGGCAGGTGATGGGGAAAGCCAATAACCAGATGGTACAGAGAAAAAAGACAATCCCCAAATGCCTGAACTAGCCTCCTAGAGCCTTGCCCCACTTTGACCATTCTACCAGCTCAGGCCAAGACTGAGGAAATGGGGGGAGGGTGACCCCAGCCCCAGGGGCTGTGTTGTCCCTGACCTTTCTGGGCCCTTGAACGTCAGGCATTATCTCAGGGTTGTGTTTTTCATTGTATTCTTTTATTCATAAACTATTAGTGCATTGATAAATTTAATGAACATTCAAAAAACAATCTTTGGGACTGATTTAATCCCTCTTCCATGTTACAGTCCCTCAAATACTTAAATGCAGTGACCACTGGGGAGGTAGCATAGTGCAATGGGAAGTCTTGGGTGTTGAGTTCAAGGACATAGGTTCAAATCCTTACTCTGCAACTGACTACTTACGTACCCTAGGACAAGTCACTTTCTTTCTCCCTGTGCCTTAGTTTCCTCCTCTGTAAAATGAGGGGGTAGAACTAGATGGGCTCTGAGGTCCTTTCTACCTCCAAATCCTCCATCATATGATCATATGCTCTCCATGCCAAGTTTTCTTATCTCAAGGCTGAACACCTCCATTTTTTTCAATAAAACCTAGTATGGCATATTCTCAAGACATCACCTTCTTGGTCACCACCTTCTGGACCCACAACAGCTTAGCAAC
The DNA here is from genome assembly GCF_003287225.1 of Phascolarctos cinereus. Lineage (NCBI taxonomy): Eukaryota > Metazoa > Chordata > Mammalia > Diprotodontia > Phascolarctidae > Phascolarctos > Phascolarctos cinereus. The sequence continues at coordinate 43,454,044 of NW_027556291.1, forward strand.
ATCCTTCCTAAAATATGGCAGCCAGCACTAAACACAACACTCTGAATCCAGCCAGAAGCTGTGCCTCAAGGGACTGGCTGCAGCCTAAGCTCATCTTCCCTGCTTCCACTGCCAGGCCACAGTCCTTCTCCGCCAGGTGGGAGTTTGGTGCCAGGTGACCCTCCCTCACACAGCAGCCAAAGCGAGTGGAGAGAGCAGGCCTGGGAGCTGGCAGGCAGGGGATCCCGACTTAGCCAAATGACAGTGGGCAAGTGCCCTGACTATTTGGAAACTTTCTTCATCTGTCAGTCAGCCAATAAGCATTTATTAAGCACCTACTAAGTGCCAGGCATCATGCTAAGCACTAGGGGAAACAAAGAAAGGCAAAAAGTAGTCCCTGCCTTCAAGGGGCTCACAATCTAACAGGGAAAGAATATGCAAAGAACAATGTCCAAACAAGCTTTATGCAGGATAACTAGGAAGTAATCAACAGAGAGAAGGCACTAGAATTAAAGCGCCATGCTAAGCACTTTACAGATATCTCATGTAATCTTTCACAACAATGTAGGTGCTATTATTTTCATCCCCATTTTACAATTGGGGAAATTGAAACAAAGAGAGGTTAAGTGACTTGCCCATGGTCACACAGATAGTAAGGGTCTGAGGTTCCTTCTATCCACCCAATGTCTTGAGTAATGGTCCTTCTGACCACATGCCCAGCCCCCGTCTGTTCCACTAAGCTGCCTCTCTCTATAGGTGTGTGTCCATGTGCTGAGGAAGAAGGTGAGGCAAAGAAAGATTGTCAGAAGGAAAGGTATGTGGGCAGGGATGGCCCCAGAAAGAAGACATTTTCAGAGGGGGAGGGAAAAAATAATACCAAACAAGAACAAACCAACAAGGAGGTCTAGGTGGGGATGGAGAAATCACCTGACATCAGTCACTCACTCAACTAAACTCTACCCCGACTCCCCACCTAAAGACTGAGCCCCAACTCTCTCAAGCTTCTTAACCCTTTGTGATGACAGCATTCTCCATCTGCCCTATGTCTCGCTTCCTTTACCACTCGATCTCTGGCCTAAGTGACCCCTAACCCAGAGGAGTCTCCCACCAAGACCCAAACTTCCATCCCTTCTGCCCTTCCCCAAAGCCCTCTACCTACTACACGGCCCACGCACAGCACCTAAGAGCTTCATGCCCCTCCAAGCACAGGAGCCTGGCTGCCGAGGCTGTGCTGACATCATCAGCTTCACCTTCCTACCCTAGTACCATAAGCAGACACCAGAGGCAGAGCCATGGAATCCATGGCCTCAGGGGCTTAATCTTATTCTTGGAACTCTCTTTTATCCATACTATGTATATGTATGTTAGCACAGGAGCATACACGCATGCATACACACACACACACATTCCTTAGAATGACATTTAAGGTGCTATACCGTGGAGTTTTCATTCAAAGGTCTATTAAGTGTCTCCCTATGAGCAAAACACTCAGTGAAGCAATGGGGGTACCAAGATAAAAAACAGCATTTCCTGCGCTCAAAGAGCTTACGTTCTACTTGGAGTGTACAAATTGTTCACAGACAATGAAGTGCCCAGAAATTTAAGGAGGGAGAGAACATTAAAGAACATGATGGAGGAAGGAAATGGGAAGGCTGGGAGAAGGACAAGGTGCCAGTGTCAAAAACTAGGGTGAGGTTGGAGAAGGATGAGAACTGAGATCAAAGAGGATTGAACACTTGGGAATCTTGGAGGAGAGGTGGGGTTGGAAGCCAGATTCTAAGGGGCTGAGAAGTAAATTTATTTTGTTTTGCGAGGATTAGCTTTAAAGCATAATAAATTCAAAATGGATACAGAAGCTAAGTATAAAAGGTCATACCATAAAAACATGAGAAAAGAACCAGACCAGGAACCACCCAGAGCAATAACTAGGGAGGAGGAAATCAGAAAAGGGAAAATAGGTCAATTTCATTACATGAAATTAAAAAGCATTGGTAGAACAAAATGAAACGCAGCTGGGGTAAGAAGGGAAGTGGTTGGACTAGGGGAAAAATTCTTGATATCAAACATCTCTAATAAGCACCTGATGTCCAAGATATATAGATAATTACCTTAAAGCCAAAAAAGACATTCTCGGCTAGATAAGTGGTCAAAGCATATGAAGAAACACTTTTCAAAAGAAAATATGCCCCTATATGTTTGCAAGCAGTGTGAATCAATGTGCCAGAACCACAGTTTCCCTTGTGATCAATGGCACATCTACAAAATGACTGGGCAGATGGACAGGCCAGGTGCGATTCAACTAAAGGCTCAATCCAGTCTGTGAACCCAAAGGTCCCCATCCTGAGCAAATGGGTTACACACACACACACACACACACACACTCCTGCCTTTTTATGCCACTTGTCTGCCCAGTTCCTATAGATGGATAAATGGAGAGGGGCATACAAGGCTGGCCATTCCATGGATTCTAATTTGACACAATGGCAGCAGTATAAAGGAGACCTCTGACTGAAAGAAGTTTGGGTGACACCAGAGGACATAGCAAGGCATCCTGAGGGAGAGACAGGCCAGGTGAGTTAAACTATCAATACCACTTCTCTCAGGTCCTAGTATGTCATAGCCAAGTAACCTGAGCTCAAAAACCCCTAGAACAGCAGCATCCCACCCCAAATCATCAGCCCTGCTTCCAACCTGGTTCCAGGCAGCCATCAGGAAAGCAATCCTCATGGATAAAGGGCTGGTCATTCCACCCCATCCCAGTAATACCAAATGCTACTAATGGACAGCTAAACCAAAGAGCTCTGAGAATGGCAGTGCATCATAGAGGGGAGCAGCCCTTGTGGAGAAGGGCTCCACCATCTCCATTATCACCAGCACCAACCGAATGCCAGCAATACGCAGGTAAGGCCAGGAGCCCAGGGAATAGCAACACCACTCAGACCTTTGACCAACCTTCCTTCTGGCCTGGCACTCACTGCCATCATCTAGGGTGGCACCTCCCATGGATGTGGGAGCTGGCAGCTTCCTTAGCAGCCACAACAGCCACACAACACCAAGAAAAGAACATTCTCACCACTAATGTCCCTGGTGCTGTCAAATGATTCAACATCAGAAACACACACGGTTTTATCTGGAGATGAAAATGAGCTTACTACAGAAGATGCACATCTGCTGTGCCATGGCATCCTAAAGACCATGAGGTCTTTCCTTCTGAATAGCAGCTGAAATCTTTTCTATTATATGTTGCCTTCCCCAATTGGAAATATTTTCCATTTGTATCTTCAGCACTTAACACAATGGCTTTCACACAATAAGGGCTTGATAAATGCTTCCTCATTCATTCAATTACCCAGTCAATAAGCCCTTATTAAGTATCTACTATGTGCCAGTCCTGTGGAGATAAAAACCAAGGCAAAAAACCTTTGGGCAGCCAAGAAATCCAGGGGATCCAAAAATGAAGCCAGCATCTTTGCTGAGCTGCCCAGCTCCTCATGGGGCACACCAAGCTCATGCAGCCTGGCCTGTCACTGACACCTGTTTGCTTCTGCCCACTGACACCCTCTCCCACTTGGGCTTCTTGCCTGCCTCGGGCTGGCTTGGGCTAGGCCCCATACCAGGCCTGTGATTTCCTGGGCACAGGGGGTCGGTGGTGATGCTGACACACATAAGCACATGTCTAACTCTGAGCCTTCGAGCATCTTGAGGCAATGAGAGGTGAAGTAACTGGCCTGAGACACACAGCCAGGATGCTCCAGAGGCAGGACTTGAATCCAGGACGTTTTTCCTTTAAGGCCAGCTGTCCATTCACTATGCCACTAGGCCTCTTAACAAGATACATTCTGTAGCTTGATGCCCCACCTTATTCACTTCATTTGGCTCTTAAAGACTGGCCATTTCCAAAAACCCAACAGAGGCACCAATAAGACAATGGTTCTGTCTCTAAGAACCATTCCTTACATGGGGCTGGGGCTCTTATAGCCAACATCAGGGCACCCCCAGAGCCCAGGTCATCACATCTAACCTGTAAGTTGACATACAAAGGCAACGTCCTGACACATGGGCCATCCTCCCTGAATGGGCAACTTCATGACTAGTATGCATGAGAGAACCTTCCCAACATTTCCTCAGTTCTCTGAAGAAGGGGCCTCTCATGGTACAGACTGCCTCCCAAGAAACAATGAATCTAGCCACTCCAGAGAAACTAATCCTATATAAATGGTGAGGTGCTCCAAATGCTGAGACACTGCAAAGCCATGACCTCAAGAGGCTGGCAAAAAATTATTCAAAAGCCAATTGGATAAAGAATGTCAACTCTGTGTACTATGACACACAGTTAGATGGAGAGCCTCCTGACCTTGCCCACCAATATAGCTACCTTGGACACATAGTACAAATGGACAAGTTGGGCCCAGAACTGAATGGGAGGAAGAGAGAAGGCTGGATTGGCTTCAAGAAATTACAAAGTTCCTTTAATGCCTCACACCTCTCCCGTATGTTTTTCAAACAAATATTCTACTGATGTTATTATATGTCTGTGAGTCAAATAAAGTCACCAAGAATTTATTAAGTGGCTATTACATACCAGGCTTTTTGCTAAGCACTAGTGATACAAAGAGATGCAAAAACAAAAACCAAACTGACTGAAGTCCTTCTTTCAAGAAGCTTACAGTCTAATGAGAAAAACAACAGGCAAACAACAATGTACAAACAAGATAGAGACAGGATCAATTCGAAATAATCTCTGAGGGAAGGGACTAACATTAAGGGGAACTGAAAAGACTTCTTGTGGGTGGGATTTGAGCTGGACCTAAAGGAATCCAAGAGGCAGAAATGAGGAGGGAGAGCATTCCAGGCATGGGGGACAGCCAGTGAAAAGGCCGAGCAGAGAGATGGAGGTTCTTGTTTGAGGAACAGCAAGAAGGCCAGCATCACTAGCCTGAAGAGGATGTAGAGTGGAATAAGGTGTAAGAAGACTGGACAGATTTTGAAGGGCTTTACAATGCAGACAGGGGGTTGTATATGGGATGCTGGAGGTGACAGGGTTTGAGGGGAGGGTGAAGAGCTAGGCTTTAGGAAGTTCAATTTGACAGCTGAATGGAGAACAGACTGGAATGGGGAGAGACTTGAGGCAGAGAGACCCCCTAAAAGTCATTTCAATAGTCTGGATATGAGGTAATGAGGGCCTGCACCAGAGTGGTGGCAGTATCAGAGAAGAGAAGGAGATGTTGTGAAGGTAGAAATGACAGAACTTGGCAACTGATTGGATACAGGTGGTTAATGAGTGAGAAATCACCTAGGATGACACCAAAGTTATGAGCCTAGGTAACTAGAAAGATGGTAATCCCTCAGCAGTAATAGGAAAGTTAGAAAAAGGGGGATGATTTGCGGGGAAAGATGATGAGTTCAGTTCTGGACACATTGAGTTTAAATTGTCTACAAGACATCCATTTCCAGATACCTCATAAGTAGTAGGAGAATGTTGGACTGGAGACCAGCACAGACGTTTTGTTTCATTTCAGTCGTGTCCAACTCTTTGTGACCCCACTTGGGGTTTTCATGGCTGAGATACTGGAGTGATTTACCATTTCCTTCTCCAGTTCATTTTACAGAAGAGGAAACTGAAGCAAACAGGGTTTAGTGATTTGCCCAGGGTCACAAATTTTCGGAGAGGTTAGGAATGCACAACTAGATCTGAGAATCATCTGAAGAGAAATGATCATTAATCCAAGGGAGCTGATAAGATCACCAAGAAAAATTGTATGGAGGGAAAAGAGAAGAAGGTCCAGGATTGAGCCTTGGGAGGGCACCCATAGTTAGTTAGCAGGCAGTACCTGGTTGAAGATGTTGTAAAGGAGTCTCAGAAATGGTCAGACAAGTAGGAGGGAAACCAGGAGAGACCAGTGGCATAAAACACTAGAAGAGAAATGATCAAGGAGAAAGGGGATGATCAACAGTATCAAAGGCTTCCAGGAGGTCAAGAAGGATGAAGATTATTGAAAAGGCCACTAGATCTGGCATCTCTAATTTGAGAGCCACTGAAAGATTTTTTGAGTGACCATTTGCAAGTCCTTTCCTCTCTCTCTAGCATATCAAATGGGAGATTAGGATCCTAGAGTTAGAACCATAGGTTATCTATTTTTTTTTAGGTTATCTATTTTAATCCTCCCCATTTTACAGATGAAGAACCAAAGGCCCAAGGAAGTTAAGTGCTTTGGCCAAGGTCACACAGGTAATGTGTCAAAGCTGGGATTAGACTCCAGGCCCTCTAACAGCAAATCTAGTTTTCCTTCCACTGTACTACAATTTCAGTGCCTTTTAGAGTTAACATTCTATGATTTATAATATGTTTATTTTTTTCTACTTATGCATTAAATTGAAATTTGGAATAAGCCACTGTTTTTGGCAAGTAGAATTACAAGCTATTAATCATTTAGCTAAATGTTAATCACCAGCATCATCATAACTTTCATTTCTATAATGCATTAAGATTTGCAAAATGTTTCCCCACAACAACTATGTAAGTTTAATAGTGCCAGGATTATTATACCTATTTTGCATAAGACAATAGTGACTTGCCCAAGATCACCCCACGAGGAGAGCAAAAGCTCTCTAGGAGTCAGGAGTTGTAGAAGGCCAAGCTGGCTCCACTAGTTGCTAGTTGGACAACTTTGGACCAAAACTGACAAACTCATGGCCTCTTCCTCAGTGGGCCCAAACCAGATTAAAATGTCATTGGGAAATGTTTAACAAAGCAAAGAAAAAACACAATAAAATATGGATAATGTTAGTTTTGTGGTTTTCCAAGTCAACTTGTGGCCAGCAGAAATAATTTTTATTTCGGCTTGACATCCTGCCTTGAACAGCCAATCAGTCCAGGTTGGTCAAACCCTAGAATATAGAGGTCAGAGCAGGAACCTAGGAGACCCAAGGCAACACCAAATAGGGCTGACCATCCCACCCAAAATACAGCAGGGGGAAGCAACTGTCCCTAGAACAAAACCCCAATTCAGAAACTAAAGAGGGAGAGAGATGAACAAACCAAAGACAACATTGATCAGTAAGAAAAAATTATAGCATATCTAGAGATCTCCAAAAAGAAGAACCAAATGACTCCATAATGACCTTAAGCAAAGACTCAAAGGAAAAATATCTATTTTCTACAAGAGTATGTGGATGCCTGGAAGAAATAAAGCAAGAGATTTTTTTTAAATGAAATAAAAGCTCTTAAGGAAATAACTAGAAGGAGAATAAATAGCTTAAAAAGAAAGCAGTAAACCTTTCCTAAGTAGTAACTGACTCCTTGAAAATGAGAACAAATCAAACAGAAATCAGTGACTCCTATGAGAGAACAAGAAAAATCAGACAACATCAAAAGACTGAAAAAAAAAACACAGAAGACAACATATGATATCTGATATCAAAAACAATTGACCTGGAAAACACGTCAAGGTGAGATAACAGAACAATCATTGGACTCCCTGAAAATCATGATTAAAAAAAGAGCAGATCTGAAATACTGTTTCAAGACATCATAAGCGAAAATTGCCCAAATCTATTAGAATCACAGGGCAAAGTAAAAGATAGAAAGAATTCACTGACCACTTCCAGGAAGAACCTCCCTAAGGAAAAGTACTAGAAATGTCAAAATTCAGAGATTCCCACAAAAAAGGAAAAATACTGAAAGCATCCATAAAGAAGGAGTTTAAGTATCAAGGAATGACAATCAGGATCACGCAAGACCTGGAAGCTTCTACTATAAATAACAGAAGCTCTTGGAACACAATATTCTAGGAGGCAAAAGATATGGGCTTACATCCAAGATTAACTTACCCTGAAAAACTGAAGGGAAGAAAAATCAACTTTTAATGAAATAGAGGACTTTCAAACATATCTTATGAGAAGGACAGAACTGAGCAGGAACTCTACAATACAAATGCAAGGGTCATAAGAAATCTCGAAAGGTACGTTGATTTGAGCAATTCAAAGCAACTTTATGATGAGGTGATACTAGGGAAGAAAAAAAAAATAAGTGTCTCTTCACAACCTTAATATCTTTAAAGGGCACTGAGGGATTTAAATAAGAAAAAAAAAAACCAGAAGACCTGGGGGTATATTGGTTCTACCCTAAGGGGCTTAAGAAGGGAAGGAAAAAGGAAAATAAAAGGAAAAATTACATGAGGGTAGAAAGGAGGAAGAGGGGAGTTGAAGTTGCTATTTTTCATAATCAGGGCACACAAAAGAAGCAGATACAGACATGGAGGATGGGGGAAGGGAGTGGGCATCAGATGACTTCTCTCTTAATGGACATTAACAAAGAGGAGGGTTGAACACACAGAGTTTGGGATTGAAGCACATCAAGATCAATAGACAAACAAGCAGCTATGGGAGAGGTGGTTAAGAGGGAGGATAAGGCTGGGGACAGAACAGCCAAAAGCAAAACAAACTTTCTGATCCTAAAGATAAGATTAAAGGCAGAAAAAAGACAAGGAAAATCAAAGAGCTAGACTCTTTGGAGAATGGCTGAGCAAAGCAGAGTTTTTGAAAGTAATGGAATTTTTTGTGCCATGAGGAATGAGGTTATTGCAGAGAATCCTGGATAGTATGAATTGATGCAGCATTAAGTAAGCAAAACCAGGAGAACATTTATACAATGACGAAATTATAAAGAAAAATAATTTTGAAAGATTTACGAACTGTGATCGCTGTGTGCAACCATGTCTCCAGGAGAGGGCATGAAACATGTTATCCACTTCCTGGAAGAGGGGTGATATACACAAGGTGCAAAAAGAGACAGCCCTATGTTGGCATGGCCACTGTGTGGACTTTGTTTTACTTTCCTCTGCTTACTCTTTACAAGGTTTTGGTGTTTTTCTCCCCCTCATTTTGGTTTTTAATTTCAAGAGGGTGAGGGGAGACTAGGCATTGTGATGCCAAAAAAAGAGGACCATTGAGAATTTTTTTTTAAATGCACATAAGGGAACAAAATAAAGTTCAAAAGGATGCACAGATCAGCAAGATAATTTTGTAAATAAGGTATAGAGTTACCATATATCTTTTTTTTTTTAAAGAAAGCAATTTGACATGGAAATTAATGCATCTGAATGACACAGGGAATAGAACATTGGACCTGGAGTTAGGAAGGCCTGAGTTTCAATCTTGCCTCATACACTTACAAGTTGTGTGACCTTGAGCATGTCACTTAACCTCTCTAAGCCTCAGTTTCATGTGCAAAATAGAGATAATAATAGCACAGGATTATTATAAGGTCAAATGAGACAACATATGTAAAGTGGTTTGCAAACTTTGCAGTGCTTTACAAATGCTAGTTATTATTATTATGGAAATGAACTTTGGGGTGTTTAATTTCAGAATTAAAAAAAAAGAAAAGAAGCTGAGGATGTCATGAGGCAGAAGTAAGGAGGGAGGTCATTGCAGACACAGGGTACAGCCAGCGCAAAGGCGTAGAGCTGGGAGATGGAGTATTATATGTGAGGAGCAGCAGGCAGGCTTTGGAGAGAGGACAAGATTTTCAAGAGCCCTCAATGCCACATCCAGAAGGTAAAACAGAGTGACATGGTCACATCCGCAATTTTGGAACATCCTTTTGGTAGCTGTGTGAGAATGGATTGCAGAGGACCCAAGATAGAGCCTTAGGACCCACTCATGGTTGTTGGCATGACCTGGATGAAGATCCAGCAAAGGAGGTTTAGGAAGAGTGGTCAGATAAGCACAAGGAGAACCATGAGAGAGTCCCCTGGAGGAGGTGAGAAATATAAAAGGAAGAAGACTGAGAAAAGATCATTCGATTGGTCAATGAAGAAATCACTGATAACTTCAAAGTGAGCAGTCCTAGTGAATGATGAGGTCAGAAGCCCAGACTGCACAGGGTTTAGAAGGGATTGACGAGAGAGGAATTGGAAGTGCTGACTATAGATCTAACTTTTTCAAAGAGTTTAGCAAAAAAAAGGGAGAGAGGATGGTAGGAACTAGTGAAGGGTGTTGTTTGTTCTGGGGCATTTTCAGAGGGGTAAACTTGATCATGTTTTGAGGCAGCAGGGAAGGAAGATAGATGGGGGGAGGGGGAGTTGAAAGTCATAGAAAGTAGGGATGATGGTGAGGACGATGAACTGGAGAACATAGAAGGGTATTTCATCAGGGTGGCTACAGAAGGTGATCATGGCAAGGAGAAGGGCCACTTCACCCAGCATAGGAGCAAAAGGGTAGATGGTATGGGATGTCAAAGGGATGTGAGGTGATAAGAAAAGAGCTCGGATGGCCTCATTTTAAAAAATGAAATATTAAATGAGGTCCTCAGCTGAGAGACTGGGTAGAGGCAGGATATGGGAGCCTTGAGAAGAGATGAGAATCAATGTGGGAAGAATGAAAAGACCATCCTGTTGCAATGAGGATTCAGTTAAGATGAGCTAACATCACTTTGCAGGGAATACAATGAGCACAGCTGTGTGGTTTCCTCCAGCTCCAGCAAGGAGAATATGAGGAGGAGCCAAGGACACTCATGGTACGACTGATGGTTGGAATTTGACAGGCTGTTATCAGCCAAACGAGAAGGAGGCAAGAGGCTGGAGTGTAGAGCAGTGCCAAACCCAAATAGAAATGGGGGTCACTAATGCATAAGGACCCCTGCCAGCAGCATAGTAACTTAGAAAAATACATACTAACATTATCTATATGTTTGATTTTTGTCAAATATTTCCCAATTACATTTTAATCTGGTTTAGGCCACACTCAGGAGTGTTGTGGGCAGCAATGAATCATGGGCCATGTGACTGACACCCCCCCCCCACCCCGCTATAAAGGATAGGGTAGAAGTGAGAAATTTTACCAAAGGGTTGTAATTTGGAAGGGAAGAGAATGCACCAATGCCCCTGTGGTGATGGCTTAGGGAAAATTGAGGGGAAAGGACTAATTTGAGGTCACAGTAATGACAAAGAGCAGTGTTGGGGGGCCAAAGGCATAAGATGAAATGATAAACTTATGATCAAATAAAGGAATTTCAGAGTTCATGAACAGTGAAGTGAAACATTTGGAAGATGGCAAGATCAATGAATGAATCATCTCTAGGTATATCAAAGGTAGAGGACTAGGTTATGGGAAATGGGTAGAATAAAGAACTATGAAGTTAGGGTATTTGAAGGAACATTCATATGGATGTTGAAGATCTCTATTATGAGGGCAGAAGTTACAATGGAAAGAAAGCCAGCAAGCCAGGCTTGCTCAACTCATCAAAATAGGGGGGAGACCATCTTGGAGGCAGGTAGATAATAGCCCTCAGATTTTTGGATCAGCTGATAAATTTGGAGAGTGTGGACCCCAAAAGAGGAGAGGCTGCCGAGTGATGGTGGTAGGAGAATTTGGAGTGGTGATGGAGCACAAGAAGCATTCCAACTTCCCCATCTTGAGCAATGAGAGAGGAGTGAGAGAGAAAATATAACCAGTGCTGGAAAAGGGCGGCAAGACAAGCAGTGTCATCAGGAGGGAGCCAAGTCTTAGTGAGGGCCAGAAGATAGAAGGAATGAGAAAGCAAAAAGGTTTCCAGTGGAAGGAAGTTTGTTAACCAGGGAGCCATTCCAAAAGACAGAGTAGAAGAGGCAGGCAGATCTCTGATGGGACAATGGGAGAGTATGGCTGAGGTACATGTGAACAAATGAGCAGGCTCCAAGTTGGGCAGGGGAAAGTGATTTGTTTTCAGCAGCTGGGGAATTTGACTACAGGGATAGGGAAAGTAAAAAGTAGTAGAGGGAGAGTATAATTGAGGCATCAGACCAAACAGAATATCAGTGAAGGGGGAGATGACTAGTGAGGGAAGCCGATGATTAGATGGTTCATAAAATTGTTCCTCAAGGCCTGAGGTCATGAAAGATGGGGTTAGGGTGACTTGTAAAGAGAAGGTATGGTTAGGAATCTGGGAGCCTGGTAAGGAGGTAAGCAGTGGCAGTGAAAGGCAGGTTCCTGCCAAGGTACCAGATCAGTTCAGTGCTAGAGCTGACTCTGGGGGGAGAGGGGTCCACTGGAAGCAGAAGGCTCAAAGCAACATGTAAGATCATATACCTAATGCTGGAAGGCACCTACCTCAGAGCCCAACCCTCTCTAATCAATTCATCAATAAACATTTATTCAGTGCCTATGATGTGCTAAGCCCTGGGGATACAAATCAAAATGAGATATTCCCTACCCTCAAGGAGCTTAAAGTCCACTGAAAGAAACTGAGGCATGAAAAGGGGAAAGGACTTTCCTAGGTCACATAGCTAGGAAGTGGCAGAGCTGGCATATGAAGCCAGGTCTCCAGGCAGAGCAGCACTCTGCAGCCTCCCTGGCCGTGCTCATCACAAGTCGACCATGCCTTGACACACCAAGATGGCACAATTGAGCATCATTTGGGAACAACTGAATATGAAAGGCAAAGAGGGAACTTTTCCAAAAATCGATGGGCACATTTAGGATTATGAGATCCTCATTTATGCTAGTGTTTACTTTCATCCTCACTGGAGATGAGGCCTGTCAAGCCAGGGCCTGCACTGGGCTGAATGCTGCTGGGAAAAATGGGAATGGAGACTCCGGGAATTCCATCACCTTCTGGAGCCTCCCTCCTCCATACAATAGGGCATTGTTTCCCCACACCCGATATTGGCTTGTAGCTGATCTCCTCACACCTTAGGCATGTGTGTTTTTGGTGCTTTTGTAATCAGTCTAGACTTGGTCCCCACCTAAGAATTCTCTCCAGGAGACAAATCAAATGCCTCCAGATGAAGGGAGCAAGCCCACTCACCCCCTCACCTCCTCACCCCCAGTGTGATTGAAGAGTCAAATGTGTGCCAGGAAGAGAATTCCAGTTCCTGGCTCTGCCACTTACTGTAGGTAGTGATCAGCCCAGTTTCCATTCCTCACAACAATCCAGGGAGGCAACTGGCACAAATGTTATCTCTCCCTCCCCCAGAAGGCAAGTAAGTGTTCTGTCCAGGGTCACACAGCTGATACTAGAACTGGGCCTCTGATCCAGCTCTTCCAACACTGACCAGCCTGAGGGAGGTCGGAGGACCAGAGAACCAAAGCTGGAAGGGACCTGAGAGTCTCCAAACTTCTTGTTTACAGAGGACTGAGACTGAAATGACTTACCCAAGGCCCCACCTAGGAGCACAGAACAGAGCTGGAAGTGATCCCAGAGGCATCAAGTCCAAGTCTTCATTTTACAGAGGAGGATACAAAGGCCCAGAGAGGAGAAGGAGCATGTGGCTAATCACACTTAGGATCCTACATTGAGAGTTGGAAGGGACGCTAGAAGCCATTCAGTGAAACCCTTCATTTTACAGAGAGGGAAAGTGAGGACTGGAGAGGCTAAGTGATTTCCCCAGGGTTACATAACTAGTAAGTGTGTGAAGCAGATCTGAACCCAGCAGATCTCCCTGGCCCCAATCCAGTGCTCTCTAGCTACTATTCCAAGATGTTCCTTAATATCTGACTGGGTCTCTCTTTCCTTTATCTATAAAATGAAGGGGTTGGATAAGATGTTCTCTAAGATCCCCTCCAGCTCTAAATCCTCTGATCTTAAGATCCGGGTTGGAATGCTAGTTTTGATGTTTCACTAAACTGACTGACCTTAGGCAGCTTTAGGGGCAGCTAGGTGGTGCTGCAGTGGATAGAACGCTGAGCTTGGAATCAGAAAGACTCATCTTCGAAGTTCAAATCTGACCTCAGCTGCTTGCTAGCTGTGTGACCCTGGGCAAGTCATTTCATCCTGTTTGCCTCAGTTTCCTCATCTGTAAAATGAGCCGGAGAAGGAAATGGCAAACCACTCCAGTATCTTTGCCAAGAGAAACCCCAATGGGGTCATGGAGAACAATAACAACAAGGTCGCTTACTTCCCACTCTGATTCCCAACACTATAAAACAAGGATAACAATACTAGTAGAAATGAGGAAAGCCCTTTGGAAACCGTAAAGCACTACATGAATGTGAGTGGAAAAAGACATTGGATTTGTACTCAAAGAACCTGGGTTCAAATCCTCGTTCTACTTCTTATATCCTATGTAACCTTGGGTGTCCAAAGGCTTGACCAGGGAAGCCACTGGAGGTATCCCAAGCAAAGGGTGGGTGATCAGATAACCATACCATTATAATAAATATTCATATCTTGTGAATAAGTTGGGGCTGTCCAAAGACCAGGTGAGCCATGCCCATAAAGACTCTCTTCCAAAATGACCACAGCAAGTCTCAAAGACCATTTGGGAGCTGTATCTGCATGCCTATAATGGTACCCTGAGCATAGCAGATGCTTAACAATTACCTGCTCAATTTAACTCAATCCAATAAGCAAGCACCTATTATGTGCCAGGCACTGTGCTAGTACAAAGAGAAAAAGTAAAACAATATCTGCCCCCAAAGACCTTATACTCTGTGGTATAGCACACGCACGTGGAGAAGTCAATACAAAATAATTGAAGGGGGAGGGGCAGAACACTAACTAGGAGAGTCCGTAAGGGCCTCTTTTAGGAGGTGACACTTGAACGGAGACTTTGAGTGAGCTAGGGTATACAAAAGGTTAAAGGAGGGAGAGCATTCTAGGCATGGAGGTAGAAAATGGGATATTTGGAACAGGAATGGCAAGAAAGCTGGTTCGGTTGGAACAGAAAGTGTGTGAGATTGGTCTGAAACCAAGGGTTAAAGTCAGAGCCTCAAATGCCAACTTGAGGAGTTTATCCTAGAGACCACAGGGAACCACTGAAGCTTTTTGAGCAAGGGAATGACCTGGTCAAATGTATCTGTTGAAGTGAACTGAATTGACCCAGAAGAGGACATGCTCCCTGGAGTTCCAGACCCTTGAAGCACCCGGCTCCAGTCCTCCATCACCCTCCATCTGACCACAAGGCCAAGCCGCCTCCTTTTCCAGGCTTCTGCCTCGGCAATGCCCATCACGCCACCTCTTTTGGGTGAGTCAATGTAAGAGACAAGCTACAGCTTGCCGTTGTGGCTTTCTGTTGTCCTTTAGGTCACCTGCAGTCCTGACCAATGTGCTCCAGGGTTCACAGCCTCAGAGCTCAGCTACACTAGGACACATAGACACTTAACAAGGTGGGCTTCTACAGCAGCACGCACCCTGAGAGAGAGCCTGGCCCTCTAACTTGTGAGCTTATTTGATTAACCCGAACAGCTATTACCTGACTCTCCTGGATAACAGAGCTTACAGTGTTTCAAAAGAAAAATGTTTTCATTCATGAAATTCCTAGTTATTTTTTATGCAGTCACTCTAAAAGGTCCCAATTGACGTCAAATGTACATAAAGGAAAGAGCCTTGCCCATTGAGGTGAATAACATTGGCCTTTGGGCGACATCATCATCATCACTGAAAAAACATTATTAGGCTCCCACTCAAAACAAAAACCCATCAGGCCTAAGTAAGCTGAGATTGGGTTACAGGTTTCTTGGTTCCCACCTCCTGTGTCATCAAGAAGCTAAGCTCGGGCTGTTTTTCTCTCCACTCAAAGCAATCATTTTTTATGTTGATCATTGTCTTTTCTCTCATTTTCCAAAAACCATTTGGAAATAAGAGACCTCACAGCATCAAGGTTAGTGTTTACCAGTAAAAGGGCTGGGACTTAATCTTTTGAAACCCATAGAATATGGGCAAGTTTTTAATCAACATCCTCCAGCAGTCCCCGTTCTGAGGCCAGGCCACATGATCCCAGTAAGCCCTCTAATTTGAGGAAGGCTTTTGACTTTCCAAAGTACCCTCTCCCCTCTTATCTCAGTTGATCCTCACGGCAACCCCCGGTGCAGTGGCAGAGCAGGGATTATCATTTCCAAAACAGGGATTATCATTTCCATTTGGCAAATTAGATCTGACAATTTGCTCAAGGTCACACAAGGAGGTTGGTGGAAAACAGGGCCAAAGATGAAGTCTCCTGACAAGAAGTCCAAGGCAATGAAGTGGAGAGCACTGGAGACCTGGAGTTAGAGGATCTGGGCTCAAACACTGGCTCTGCCACTGTCTCCTTTGGAAAGTCACTTCTACTCTCATCTTCTATAAAACAAGGGGATAAGAAATCAGGGGTCCTTAAATTGGGATCTGTGGACTTCTTTTTAAACATATATTTTGATAATTATTTGAATAAAATTCTTTTTCTTGGCAATCCTATATATTCTGTTTTGTGTATTTAAAAAACTTATTCCAAGAAGAGGTCCATAGGTTTCACCAGACTGCTCAAGGGGTCCAGGACAAAAAAAAAAAAACAACAACATGTGGACTAGAAGATGGAGGTCCCTGGTATTTCAAAAATCTTGTTCCTATCCTTTGATCCAAAGATCCCATTGCTGGCCGCATACCCAAAGAAGGTTAAAAACAGAACGAAATATCCCATATACACCAAAATATTCATAGCAGCTCCTTTGTGGTAGCAAAGAACCAGAAACAAAGTAGATGCTCATAAACTGAAAAACAGCTGAACAAATTGTGCTCTGCAAATATAAAAAAATGTTATCATATCCTAACAATGAATGTGAAGAATTCAGAAAAAAAAAAACACATAGGAAGAATTCTATGAACTGAGGCAGAACAAAGAAAGCAGAACCAGGAGGCCACTATGTACATGACTATAAGACAGTAAATAAATGCCCTAATGCCCCAAAAGGTACCTGATACTCTGTAACTGTAATGTTTAATCAAAGACCCAGCGAAGAGCTGAGGGGCCATAGGTGCACAAGCTGCTCACCACGTCAGCTCATTTTGCTGAACTCTCCATCTATTATAAGGGAAGGTTTACTGAGTGGGTAGGTATGTTGAGGGGAGGGTGGATAGGACTTTGATACCAAAAAAAAGGTATCAATTGAATACGAATTTTAAATGAATGATTATCTTTACAAGAAAAAAATCAAGTCAAATCCTATGCTCCCATTCTGGACCTTGTGTCACATCATACTGCTTAAATTGTTCAGTGCTTGATATACACTCCCTCGGATTTGAATTCTGAATCTACTCCTCCTGGCTGGGTGGGAGAGGAGGCCAGCAAACCTCACAAACACAGAACTCTGGATCCAAGATGTTGAAAACTGGCTGACTTCATTTGCATGCCAAGTAAGTAGAACCCTTTGAAGTGGGCATTGCTGCAAAGTCATGGATGGCTCAGGCTAAAGGCCAAGTGCACATGTGACATCTCCAGGAATCCTTTAGAAGATTTGCTGTTCCATCTCCATGTCTGTCTAGAAATGCCCACCGGACGATCAAACAGTAGTAGAGTTAGCCAAGTCAACTGTGGGCCTCTGGGCTTTCTTCTTTCAGTTGGGGGCTTGTGGTCAGCGACCGTTTCATTCAGCTCCCCTGAGGGCCTTTTACAAGCATTAACCTGGGTCTCTGCTTCACCTCAGTTAGCTAGGCTCACACACCTAAGGCTGGATGGGATTTTAAAACTCATCTGGTCCAATCCCCTCCATTTAAAATTGAGGAAACTGAAGGTCAGAGAGGTTAAAGAACTTGTCCAAAGTCACACAGGTGACTTGGCAGTAGCTGAGGGAGGAGGAAGATGCAAAATCAGGTCTTCCAACTCCAAATTGAATGTTCTTTCCACTGTACCATGCCCGCTCCAAGAGAAGGAGTGTAGCACTCAGGAACAACTTATGACTTTTCCACTTCTGAGTGTGGTCATGTCTGGCTGAAGATACCAGGGAGCTAAGTCTCTCACTCTTGAGCTAGTCTTCAGTGTATATGAGTGATATGACTGGGAAAGTGGTGGAGCTGGGTTCTAGCCTGGCTCTTCCACTGACAATCTATCTGACCTTGGGCAAGTCATTTGGCCTCAGTTTCCTCATTTGCAAAGTGAAGAAGTTGGACCAGATGACTTCTAAGTTCTCTTCCAGCACTGGAGCTATGTGTTCTTATTGCAAAGCCATCAATCAAATTGTAATACTCCCTTCCTAGAGTCTGTGACAGAGAAGGAGCAGTGAGCAGGGCATACATGACCTCCCACTCCATACAGATAGCATCCTACATCTTCTCCCTTTCAGAGTCAAACTCCTAGGGGGAAAAAAAAATAACTGACTACACTTGCTGCCACCACTTTTCCTCTCACTCCTCCTGACCTTGCAATCTGTCTTCCAAACTCATCCCTCAAGTTATGAAACTGCTCTCTTCATAGTTACTAATGGCCCAGATATTGTGGTAAGAACTTAATATCTGACAAGAACTTCTGGGGAAACTGGAAAGCAGTTTGGCAGAAATTAGGTATAGACTAACATCTCAAGATAAGCTCCAAATGAATACATTATTTAGACTTTATGTCTAAACAAATGACCACATACAAAATTAGAGGAGCAAAGAAGAAGAAATTACCTTTCAGATCTATGGATGAGGGAAGACCAAACAATGAGTAGGAAGGATTACAGAAGATAAAATAGTAATAGGTAACATTTATATAGTACTTTAAGGCTTGCAAAGCACTTTATTTCTCTTATCTCATTTGACAGACAATTTTGATTTTAGATAGATAGATAGATAGATAGATAGATAGAGATAGATAGATATGTGTGTGTGTATATCTTTTTAAAAAAAATTGTACAAACAGAAGCAACACAGCTAAAATTAGAAGGGAAGCAGATAACTAGAGAAAAACAAAATTTTTCAGTAAGTTTCCCTGATAACAAGGTCTCATTTCCAAAACATATAAGGGCCTGTTTCAAATTCATAAGAATAAAAGCCACTTGATAAATGGGCAGAAGATATGAATGGGCAGTTTTCAAAGGACGAAATTCCAGTTATCTATAGCCATATCAAAAAATGCTCCAAATTACTAGTAATTAGAGAAATATAAATTGAAGCAACTCTGTGGTTCCACCTCACACCCATCAGCTTGACAAAGATGACAAATGTTGGAGGGGTTGCAAGAAGACAGACACATTAATGCACTATTGGTGGAGCTGTAAACTGGTCCAACTATTCTGGAACACAATTTGGAACTATGCCTAACAAGTTACTAAACAGTACATACCCTTTGATCCACTGATACCACTACTAAGCCTATACTTGAAGGAGATCAAAGAAGGAGAAGAATCCATAACTACAAAATTGTATTTAGCAGCTCTTTTTGAAGTAGCTAAGAACTGGAAACTAAAGGGGTACCCATCAATTGAGGAATGGCTGAACAAATTATAGTATATGAATGTGATGGAATACTATTGGGCTGTAAGAAATGATGAAAGAGAGTTTTAGAGAAACCTGGGAAGACATATAAACTAATGCAGAATAAATGAGTAGAACCAGAAGAACATCTTATACAGTAATAACAACAGTATAAAGACAAAACAACTTGAAAGACTTAAGAACTCTGCTCAACACAACGATCAAGCACAGATTGAGGAAGACTACTGGTGAGGCACGCTACTAACCCCTCTCCTGTCAAAGAAGTCACGGACCTGAGATGCAAAATATGACATTTCTTTTTGAGACATCACCAATGTGAGGGGTTTTTTGGCTTGTTTTTGATTTTTTGCTTTTTCTTGCCTGACTATACACCTTTTTTAAAAGCTTTTTTCTTTTTCTTTTTTCAACTGGAGTTTGGGGAAAAGGTAGGAGGGAGAGAAAATAGATTTTTGTTCATTGAAAAAAAATTTAATTTAAAAAGCTTTAAGTTATCAATGATCTCAATCAACTCCAATGGCCTTTTCCAAGTCCTCATCCTCCTCCAGCTCACTACTGCACTTGACCCTATTGGCCACCCCTCAATTCTGAGTTGTCATGGCTTGATTCTCTCTTGATCCCTTCCCCCTTCCAGTCTGCTTGCTCCTGCTCACCATTCCCCAGCAGTTCTGTGGTCCTGAGCCATCTTCTCAATACAGTATTTTACTTCCCCAGGCCATCTCACCAGACCCCAGGCCACTCTCAGGCCAGAAGCAATCCACAAAGCACTTAACCCTTTCATCCCTGCAACTCTTGACTTTGAAAGTGATTACTGATTGGTGGGGGCCTCACCTAGGCTACATCTAGGAAGAGCTCCACGCACCTTCCCAACTCATTAGCCTTCATGCCATGGAACACATACTCCCTGTCTATTCACCCCTTCTCCTCTTTCCCTGTTCCGGAACCATAATCAAATCAACTCTGTCATAGCCACTGGAAAGGGTGTGTCAGTCTACTCTCCTACACTTCTACTCACTAACCCTGTAACTTTCCCCAAGCCAAAAAATACTTTCCTGGCCACCATTCCCCATGTGTGTGGTCTTGCTCTATTTGAATGTAAGCTCCTTGAGGGGAGGCACTGCCTTCCCTTTTGTGTTTCCCCAGTGCTTAATTCATAGTAAGTGCTGCTGTTTGGAGATGATATGATACTAAGGAGAGTCCTAGAGAATCAAGTAAAAAATTACTTGAAATAATAAACTTTAGTAAAGTTGCAAGCTATAAAATAAGCCCACATAAATCATCAGCATTTCTATATATTACTAACAAAGTCCAAAAGCAAGAGATAGAAAAAGAAATTCCATTTAAAGTTACAGTAGATATTACAAAATATTTGGGAGTCTACCTGCCAAAACAAATCCAGGAACTATATGAACACAATTACAAAACACTTTTCACACAATTAAAGTCAGATCTGAATAATTGGAAAAATATCAGTTGCTCATGGGTAGGCCAACCTAATATAATAAAAATGACATGGTAAGTGCTGAATAAGTGGATTTTTTCTGCTTACTTCACCCTTTCATCCTTGGTGATGCTATTAGCTTTCATGGGTTCTTTTCTCATCTCTGTGCAGATGACTCTCAGGCCTAGTGTCTCTCCTGAACTCTAACACTGCATCACCAACTAGTTCTTAGAAACGTCTAACTAAATGTCCCATAGGCTTCTCAAACTCAACATGTCCAAAACAAAAGTAATGACCTTTTCCCCAAATTCAGACTCTCTTCTGATCTTCATGATTTCTACCAAGAGCACCACCAACCTCCTAGGAATCCAGGTTTGCAACCTCAGAACTATCCTCCACCCGCACCCCTACTCCATGTCTAATCAGATGCCAATTCTTATCAACAACACTCTCCCATTTCTCCTTTTCTCTCCCCTCACACTCCCATCACCCTGGTTCAGACCCTCATCACCTCTCTCTTGAATCTTGGCTACCAAGGTGATTTTCCTGGAGTACAGGTCTGATCATGTTATGCCGCTGCTCAAAAAAAAGCTAACAGCATCTTTATGCCTGCAGGATATTTAAAACTTCACAACCTGGCTCTAGCCTATCTTTCCAAACTAGTTCCCCCTGGTACACTCCATTCTAGCCCAAGTGACCTCCATAAGATACATATGATAACACTACATTAATGACACAAATCTCTAGGTGAGATCCCAGTCCAAAGATCTGGGAAGGCTCCCTGGAAGAGGTGGCATTTGAACTGAACTTTAAAGGCTGGCTAGGAATTCCACAAGGAAAAGGAAGGCAGAATGATCTTCTAGGCCCAGGGAATGGAGTGTTGGGGATGGGGAGGCACCCAGGTGGGAAAGACCAGGGCACAGACGGGAAACACTACAATTTTGATCTAGCAGAGAATCAGTGGAGGGGAACGATGAGACAGAAGGGGAGAAAAGGCAGGCTAGAGCCACACACAGGCTAGGCCTTAGATGTCAGAAAGAGATCTGAACTTCACTTGCCAGACAATTAGCGAATCACTGAAGATTTCTGAGCAGAGGGGAATGAGAAGGATTTTTCTGTCAGAAGGAGGACAGTACTTCTTTTTTTCTTTCTTGGAAAGAGAGACAGGACATTGGATTTGGAATCAGGAAATGAGGTTTGTATCTCCCCTCTGCCCATTTCAGTTTTCTCCTCTTTACAAAGAGGGAAGTTAAGCAAGATGAGCAGATGTGTTCTCTTACCTAGGCCAGCATTTCCTCCCATCTCAAAAGAAGGGGTCCCTGCCTTGAAGCTTTAAATCTACATTACCCAATGCCCCTGCCAGCCTGCCAAAAGCCTCCCGTCATGAGGCCAGGGTTTCAATGTTCAATAGAGTGGTGAATGGCCAGAGTGTACTTCCTAAAGGCACGGAGCTTGACATGGGTTCCATCACTTTCATTTGCATCCAGATGAGAGGGTTGGCTTCGGTGCCAGCAGCCAGCAGAGGTTTGAAGCACTGTGCTTCCCACGTTCTTCCTCTCCAAGAGTTCTCCAAAAGCTCTGAGCCTTGGTGTTTCCAATCCAACTATCTTCTGGCACTTTTTTATTTTGTAATAATTCCAAACCCACGGAACATACTTATAACAACAGACATTTGCAAGAAAATAAAATTTTAAGGATGGAGGGTTGGGGGAAGGGAGAAACACTGAAAAGATCCTAGCGGGATAAGCTTCTGAGCTGAGAAGGACATAAGAAATTCTCTCGATCAATCTCTTCCATTTTACAAATGAAGAAACTGAGGCACAAAGAGAGGAAAGCAAGTGGCCCACCACTGTTGAAAGCTACAGCTTTTTCGAGGATGTCAAAGACCTGATTTTCCCAGGGAAATCTGTCTGACCACTTCCCCTGGGAATGGCCACTTCTTTTTTAGAGTCTGAACATGGTTATACATTGTTAATCAGAGTGGCCGCCCTGGCTGAGGGAGGCCTGGACCTTGCAGCTGGCAGAGGACGGAGTTGGGATGACTCCTAAAGATGCATTCCATCTCTGTGAGCCAGGGAGAGGCCAGGGTTGGGGACGCAAGAGACTCTCCTGGCTCCAGCATGAGCCTTGGCAGAGCTCACCTCTGGGCCCAGACCAAAGCTCTGAGCACTGGCTTGCTGTGTTCTCTGCACGCAACATGTAGGAAGCAGTGTGGATCCGAGAATGGTCAGCCCTAGGAGATACCTGACACACTGGCCTAACCCAAGCCCCTATTTTACAGAGGAGGAAGAAGTGGGATTAGGATGAGTGTGCATAAGGATTGGAAAGACCCACAGTTCAAACCCCACATTTTGCAGAAAAGGAAACTAAATCAAAGAGGAGAGGAGAAAGAAGAGATTTACTAAGTATACCAAAGCTGGGAGGTACCTAGTAGATAATCTAGCCCAGGGGAGAAGAACCTGCAGCCTCCAGGCTACATGTGGCCCCCTGGGTCCTTAAGTGGCCTCCTTTTATGAAGAGGATTTGTTCTGTAAAACTTGAACTCAGTCAAAGAGATGCACTTGAGGACCTAGAGGACCACATGTGGCCTCGAGGCTGCAGGTTCCCCACCCCCTGATCTAGTCCAATAGCCTCACCACCATCAATTTTAGAGAAGAGGAAACTGAGTCTCAGATAGGAGAAGGAACACTGGATTCAAGTACCTCAGGGTTGAAAAAGGCCCTAGAGATGATCTGGGGCAGCCCTTCAGTTTAGAGGGCAGAATAACTGAGGCCCCCCAACCAGGAAGTCCATAGACCACATGGTCTTGCTTTTCTCATCTCTGCCCAATCCTTCACTGACTGGAAAATGGACAGGATCAATACAACCTCCACAGTCAGTATAGATGACACAGATCCTTTCATGTGGGAATTGTTTCATTCACTATCTGTATCATCAGCTGTTGATCTAGTTCCCTACAGTCACCACAGGCTACACGTCCATGATCCATGATCTCGTCAGAGCCTCAGGACTACAGGGAGAAGTAGGTAATGCAAAGGTTAGCTCCATTTTATAGTCGAAGAGACTGAGGCACAGAACTTAAATGACTTGCCCAAAGCCAAACGTCTGGCAAATGGCAGAGCTAGGCGTCCAGCCCAAGGCCTGCTGTCTCCAGGTCTCACGGGCTCCAGAAGAGATAGTTTTTGATAGGTGCCGGAAAAGAGGCTGCGAGGCGGGGCAGCAGATAGAGTGCTGGGCCTGGAGTCAGGAAGATCCAAGTTCAAATCTAGCCTCAGACACTTACTAGCTGTGTGACCCTGGTCAGGTCACTGTTTGCCTCAGTTTCCTCATCTGTAAAAGGATCTGGAGAAGGAAATAGCAAACCACTCCAGTATCTTTGCCAAGAATACCCCATGGACAATATTGGCATGTTATGGTCCACATGGTCACAAAGAGTCAGACACGGCTGAACAAAGCCAACCAATGTTGTCTCACCAGGGCCCAGCATACAGTAGAAGCTTAATAAATATTGGTTGATTGTCTTAGACTCACAGCATTCTACATCTAGAGCTGGAAGGGACCTCATAAGCCTAGATGGCTGAGGGGGTCCAGCCCTCTCATTTTACAGAGGGAGAAACTGAGGCCAAGGGAAGGGAAGGGAAGGGACTTTTCCAAGGTTCCACCTAGGATCCTAGATTTCGAGCTGGAAGGGCCGTCAGATGAGGAAATTGGGGGCCAGGAAGGGAAAGTCACTTGTACAGAGTCACACAAGCGCTCAGTGGCACAGCTGGGCTTGGAATCCAAGTTCGTCACTGCTCTGCTGTGAAGCGTGCTGTCCCTACACTAACCAGGAGGAGGTATTTCAATCAGGTACTAAAAGATATGAAATTTCCTAAGAGAAACAGATGGAGATTCATTTCAAGGACCACAGAGAAGAAAAACAGACTTCCTAGAATGTCTGGGTCTTTTTCTTTGGCAGTGACTCACCGGCTCCCTCCTGCTCCCCTGGGACTTTCGTAACTCGTATACCTGGATGCCTGCCCCTCACGCTTCTTTTCAACCCTTCATTACAGGAAGGGAAAACAGAGCAGTCTGCTTCCAGAAATGTGTTCTCCAAGAATAACATACCAGGCTCAATTTAGGGCTTTTTTCCTTCCAGTGGCTAGTCAAGAACGGTCTGACTGAGTAGCATTCAGCTCTCTCTCTACACCCCTGAGCCTCCTGGCCATGCTAACTGGCCTGCATCTCTCTCTGCTTCTGCTATCACTTTCTTTGAGGAAGGTGCCATCATCAAAACCACTCTTTGATAGTAAGGGAATGTTGCACAGAGCAGAAAAGGGTTAATGGGGGAAATTTTTTTTTAAATGCATGACAAAACCTTCTGCCAAAGACTGATTGTATGACACTGGACAAGTACCTCAGCCTCTCAGGGGCCCAATCAACTCTCTACATTTCTGATCTGCTTTGGCAGAGGGAGTTTCCTGGCTGAGATTCCTCTCCCCAACCCACCCCACCCCCAAGATAAAATCGCAGGTCAAGACAAAAAGATGTGATGGAGTGAGATTCCCCAAAGCTAGTGATACCTGTGCTTGGGGCCAAGGCCATGATGCCAACCAAGCAAGGAAGCTTTGCCCCAGGGAATCACATTGATCCTAAAGCCCTTCCAGGCCTCCAGTAGCCAGAGCACATGACTAGGTGGCAAACAGAAACTGGTACAGATTGCTTCTCTCCAAACCTCCTGCAATCCAGGCTTCTGGACAGCCTGTCCCACATGCCCCTTAACCTCTGCCACTTACTCACCCTTCCAGACTCAGCTTAAATCCCTCTTCTGCAGGAGGCACTCCTAGACTGTCTTCCATTTACTGTGCACACAGACTTTGACAATGCCCGATTATTTACATGCTGTCTCCTGCATCAAAATGTCCATCTCCAGGAGGGCAGAGGCTGTTTTGATCTCTGTCTCCCCAGCACTTTGCACAGTGCCTGGCACACAGTAAGTATGGACTGATTAAAAACAAGGAGCTATCAGCTGGCTTCCTACTCCCTTAGACCATGCCCCAGGTGAGCTCTTCCCAGGGTCCAGCCCCCAACATCTGGTCTCTGTCTGCAGGGTCAGTTCAACTTTGAACCTGGAACAACACAAGCAGAAATCTCATGCCTTCTGCTCCCCTAACTAGCAACTATTGCACCTAATGAAGGTTCCAAGTACTGGGCAGCTAAGATGAGGACCTCTGCCTTCTCTTTGGGTGCTCTTTCCCAGGGAAACTAGTGCCCATTGCAATCATTGAAAATGCTGAGAACACAGAAAATGCCACACATTGTGAAGCCATGTAAGCTGTGGCCATGCCCACAAGGAAGGTTCCTTGTAGTGCCACCTCTACATTTGCCCTTCTTTGGAGGGGAAGCTACCACAGCTGTAATACTTCGCCTGTGAAATGTTTAGACAAGAGTAAACTTTTACACAGTCTGTAAGGCACTTTCATATCCATTATCTCATGGGAATTTCCTCGCTACCCTGGGCGGTTGTTCAAATGGAGATAATGCCACCAAGGAGAAGGAGGAGGAGACCAGGGCCTAGGAAGTTTGAAGGACTTCCTCAAGGTATACCGGCCCCTGGCACAGTGACTGGCATACAGTAAGTGCTTACTAAATGCTTAGTGATTTATTGAATCCCAGGCCATCTTGTAAAGACCACTGTGCTGGAGGAGGGGAGCAAATACAAAATCAGACAATATAAGAATGAAACTGTCTCAGGCCTCGCTGAGCCCAGGCCCAGCACTCTATCCATCTAGTCATCTAGTCGTCTAGCCAGGGGAGTAGTGTGCAATAAGGCTGGAAAGGGAGGAGCAGGCCAGGTTACAAAGGGCTTTGAAAAGGTTGTGTTTGACCCTAGAGGTAATAGGAAACTAATAGGGATGGGGACAAAGTCACACTTACGCTTTAGGAAAATCAATTTACCAGCTGAGTAACGGGAGCCTCTCATGCCACTTAGGGAAAAAGCCCAATTAGGAGGCTATCGCAATAGTCTAGGCAAGAGGTCATGATGAGGGTCTGAAATAGAGTAGTAGCCATCTGGATAGAAAGAAGGAAATCGATGCAAGAGGTACTGTGGAGACAAACATGAAAAGATTTGGCAACTGACTGGATGGGGTGGGGGAGAGTAAGGAGCTAAGGATGACACCTAGGATGAGAGCCTGCAAAACTGGGAGGCTGGTGGTACCTTCAAAAGCAATGGGGAAGTTTGGAGGGAAGGGAGGTCTGGGGGTAACAATACCTAGTTCTGCTTTGGACATGTTGAGTTTGAGATGTGTCCAGTGCCCTTCCTTCTACATGACCCTGCCTCACTTCAAAGCCCACAGTCAGTCTATTTCACCCATAGGATTGTGAAAAGGAAAGAAGAGATTACGGGCTGCAGGCACCCACACTCTTGTCAGCTAGGGTCAGGAAATGGGAAGAACATACACCACAAGGAAAGCAGGGGGCTGCTTTGACCCTACAGAACCAAGCCCAAGGTGAGCAGGCCTCCTGGCTCCTCTGGCAGGAGATGTCAAAGGGTCTTAGGTCTCCTCTACCCCTAAGTGCAGAGACCAGTGCTGGGGTCCTGTGGACAACTTGGCTAAAAGCTAAACTCATACGAGGGCATTCTGGGCCTCAGGCTCCATGACGGCAAACATCTCCCACCTTGGGTAGAGGAAGAGGCAGGGATCCCTTATTTCTCCTTTCCCTCCCCACCTCCCAGTTCTCTCCTTCCCTTAGTTCATACTAGAAATGTACTTGATTAAAAGCATTGATTTAAAACTACCCCTTGTCCCTGGACTTATAGGAGAATTCTATTAAACCTTTAAAGAACAATATTCATGCTATACAAATTATTCTCCAAATTTGAAAAATATCCTGTCAGACTCATTTTAGGTGGCAAATATAGTTCTAATACCTAAGCCAGGGAAGGAGAGAGCAAAGAAAGAACTATATAGTGGAATATAATTAATGAATAACAATTCTCAAATGTTAAATAAAATCCTGGCAAAAAGACTATAGAAATCTATCCAAAAAAAAAATTCACTATGTTCAAGTTGGATTTATACCAGGCTTGCAAGGATGGTCAACATCAGGAAAACAATTAGCACAGTTAATCATATTAATGACAAAAACATCCAAAAGCACGATTATATCAAGAAATTCAGAAAAGGCTTTTGACAAAGAACAGTACTTCCCGATGCTAAAAACTCTACAAAGCAGAGATGTCAAAGTAGCTTTGTTCCAATGATAAAAAAGTATCTCTCTAAAACCAAATGCCAGCATCCCAGGCAATGGGGAAACACTAGGAATAGAACAAGGAGGCTCTCCTACTCCCCCCCTCCAAACCCAGGTTATTTGGCATATTTCCAGAAATGCTAGCAATAGCCATAAGAAAAGAGAAAGAAATTAAATGTATAAATAAAGGCAAATAGGGGACAAAGACATTCCTATTTGCTGGCATGATAGTTTATTCAGAAAATCTTAGGCTATCACCCAAGAAACTAGCTGAGACAATGGCATCAGTAAAGAAGCAGGTTAGAAAATAAATCTATAACAATCAAGAGCATTTCTGCACAATAAAGACAAGAATCTGGGAAGGAAAAGGAAGCTCCATTGGAAATAGCTGCAAAATGTATAAAGTGCCTGGGAGTTACCCTACCAAAACACCCTCACTATCTGTCTAGATATGACTACAAAACACTCCTTTCTTAACCTGGGCTCCATGAACTCGATGGTAATGGGGGTATTTTCTAGAAATGGAATTCAATCTAATTGGTTTCCTTTGGAATCCTATGTATTTTGTTTTATACATTGAAAAACATGATTCTGATGAGTGTAGGCTTCATAATACTTGCGAAAGAGGCCGTGACCCAAAAAAAGGCTAAGAAGCTCTGTTTTTAAAGAATTTAAAAGTAACTGGAGGAATATTCAATGCTCACAGAGGTTGACTCATGGCAATATAATAAAAATGATAATACTATCAAAATTTCTGTCTTACCTTTATCAAGGGGTCAAAGAAAAAAGATTAAAATAGATAATTTTGAAAACACAGAAATTGAAAAGCTTTTGCACAAATAAAAAAGTACAAGCAGGATAAGAAGGGAAGCATTTCACTAGGAAAATTTGTATATCACATATCTCTGATAAGTGTCGGGTATTCAAGAAGTATAGGAAACTAACAGAAATATATGGAGAGAGGTAAGTGGCTAAGTGGATACAGCAAGCGCTGTGCCTGGAATCAAGAAGACCTGAGTTCAAATGGGACCTCAGACACTGACAAGCTGTGTGACCATGGGCAAATCACTTAACCTCTGTTTGCCTTAATCCACTGGAGAAGGAAATGGCAAACCACTTCAGGATCTCAGCCAAGAAAACCCCATTCAGGATCAGGAAGAGGCGGACACAACTGAAAACAACTCAACAACAACGACAAAACAGGAACACCTAAGACCAAAAGTCATTCCCAATATAAAATGGGCAAAGGGAAAGGAAAAGAAGGGAATACACATTTATATAGCATCTACTAAGTGCCAGGCACTGTGCTAAGCACTTAACAAATATTATCTTATTTGCTCTTCACAACAATCCTGAGAGGTAGATGCTATTATTGAGGCACTTTACAATTGCAGAAACTGAAACAGAGGTTAAGTACCTTTCCCAGGATCACACAACTAATAAGCATCTAAGGCTAGATTTGAACATAGGGCTTCCTATCTCCAGGCCCAGCACTCTATTCACAATTCTCAAAAGAAGAATTGTCAACCATTAAAAGGTATGAAAGAATGCTACAAGCCACTAGGAAAAAGAGAAATGCAAATCAAAACAAACACAAAGTTTCATCCCACATCTAAAACATTAACAAGGATAGCAAAATATGGGCAAAGCCAATGTTGGAGAGGCTGTAGAAAGATGGACATTCTAATGCTTTGTGGTTGAATCTGTACAGCAGCCCGCCATTCTGGAAAGCAATTTGGAATTATGCAAAGCAAGTGACTGAAATGACCACAGCCTTTGACCTGGAGATCCCACTGCTGGGCACACACCCCAAGGGAGTCAATGATACAAAGAAAGCCTCCACCAAAGTATTTATACACTCCAAAATATTTATAGCAGCAAAGAAATGGAAACAAAATAGATGTCCATAGATAAGGGAATGCTTAAATGTAATGAATTGTTACTCTGCTAGAAGAAACAACAAATATAATGAACACAGAGAAGCATGGGAAGACTCACATGAATTGATGCCAAATGAAATAAGCGGAAACAGGAAAATAACAATGCCTACAACAATATGAATGAAAAGAATATCAAAACCAAATGCTTAAATTATAATGACCAAAATTGGTCCTGTAGAAGAGATATGAAAAGACACCTCCACTCCAAAAGGGGGAAAAGGACACTATGAGATTAGAACACTGACATAATGATCGACTTTCACGATGACATGAGTTCTGCCAATTTTACTGAACTGGGTTGTTTCCCCCTCTTTTTTTTGTTGTTATAAAGAGGGAGCAATATATTGGGAAATGTAGGTGGTGTAGACACAAAAGAGAATACGATTTTTTTTAAATTAAAGACAAGTTGTCAACTACTATGACACAAAGGGCAATGGAGAAGCGTGAACAGGCAGTGGCATATAGCCAGTGATGAATTTCAAAGAACAACAGGAGTTAAATGTGTCAGCATGGAAAGGTATGATAGGAAAAGAAGGCAAGTTGATCCCTTAGCCAAGTTGAGGAATGGGCAGCCAGAGTGTTCCACTGACACCCCTGGAACGTCAGGAGAAAGTGAAAAAAGCCACTACTAAGTTGAGTGGATCTTCTGGGAGGACATAGGCAAGAATCGCCCAGGATCAACAGGCAGAGATGGGCTGCAATCTGCATCAGCAGAGGGATTGTCTACATTTATCAGATGACAAATCCATTTTAGCTTTGAAGCATACGTAGCATAATTATACATATAGGTAGAGTAGTTATTAATTTATTATATTTTATTTATCATAAAATGCATTAGATTAACTCTGTTGTAAGTTTTAACTTATTACAATACTAAAATTTGTTGCACAGATTTTCACTCTATCATTTAACACTCACAAAGCAGAGTCAGATGCTAGCAATTTAAAAACAAATTAGAGGGGACACTTTTCTTGGTTCTTGGCTTTGGTCCAAAGACTTGAAGTGGTCAGGTAAATGACCTCTATGCACTTATTGTATCTGAGGACTTTGCAATGGTGAGAAATGCCAACCAGGCCTCAGAATGGGCAAAACCATATACTCAGACAGGCTTATTTCAGTACAATGTGACTCCATCTCCACTTTGCATGTTTTCACAACGACCTACTTCTAGGTACTGATAATGCTAGGTGCCAACAGAATTTGAAATCATATTTTGGTTGTATGCGGTCAGCCAAGAATAACAGGGCTCAGGCAGGGCCTCCTGAAGAAAATGGGGTTAGCCTGGAATGTTTAGGGAAACAAAACGACTCTGTGTTCAGTGCCACATTTGGGGGAGGGGGATAGAGGGAAAAAGGCCAAAGAGGAAAAGCTTAAAAAGTATTCACGTCCCAATAAACACAGGCCAAAGAATCAATAGACTGCAAAATAGATATCGCAATAGGGTCACCTAGAGGCTCTAAAGAGATTCATGGGAACTAGAGAGACATTCCCTGTGAATTCTAATTTGGAGAGGCAAGCCCAAGTAGGCCAAAGGCAAATAAGTTGATAAAACTGGTGATACTGGTGTGGTGGGCGCTTGGAGTTTAGAGTTTTGAACTCAATGGCATTCCCTCCTCTGCTGAGGGAACAGAGCGCCTGCTCTAAACAGAAGGAGGATCGTGGCATGTTTATACAATAGCTAAACATTTGGTTGCTACAAAAGTCTGTATTAATCAAATAGCACATATCTCGGTCAACAATGAAGCCGTCTGAAAATCAATATCTGGTCCAATTTCATTTGGAAGGGAGGAGGAGAAATCAATGGTACTTTCTCTTCACCCTGTCTCCCAAATTCATGACTGTGAGGCTCTCTTTGACTCTTGACACCTGACAAGTGACAACTTGCCTTATCCCGTTGGCAACCAAGAGCAAGCAATTCCTCCTAACTACTGGCACTGCCGCTCCTCTAGCAGAGGCCCTGGTCTGGTGGGACTAGTGCAGTAACCTCCTACTGCATCTTTCTGCCTCCACTCCCTCCCACCCTTTCTTTCTTTATAAAAGAGATATATCCTTCCAAATGCACACATCTGGTTATGTTACTCTTCTGCTCAAATATTCTCAATAGCTCCCTACTGTCTACTGAGTAAAATTCAAACTGCTCTACCTAGCATTTGAGGCCCACCCCAATATGGCATGACTGCCTTTTCAATCCTATCTCTCCTCCACACATTCCAACCAAACTGGAAAACTTCCACTGCCCTCCCTCAATAGATACCTTGCACTATGTCTTTATTCAGTCTTCAGACTAAGGTCCAAATCTATCCTCTGGCTTTTATTTCCTGTTGTGAACCTAGGCAAAATCACTTCTCTCTTGGTCTAAGTTTTGTCATCTGTAAAGTGATATGGGGGGGAGGGGGAGAGATGATCTCAAAGATCCCTTGATCCAGATTTATTATCCTGCTAATCATCATTACAGACCTAGGTGTAGGAGGGACCTCAGAGGCCATCTGGTTCCACTCTTCATTTTACTGATGAGGAAACTGAGGCCCAGAGAGGTGAACTGACTTGTCCAAGGTCACATGGATGTAAAGAACCAAGTCGGGCCCTGGACCCAGCTGCCCGAGCCTGAAAATCCTGGACTCTCCTCCTACTACCTCCTCCATCAGGGCCATCCTGCTCTTTCTCCTCCCCACCTAGGACTGCTTCATACTCATTCTGTCAGGATGCTCCTTCTGTCTCTCCCACCCCCCATTCAAATAGAAGCTCCTTGAGGACATGAACAATTTCCCTTTGGCCTTTAAATCCCCAGTGTCCAACAATGCTGCCCAATTGACTCTCTGCCCAGGCTTTAAAGATCAGCTCAGACACTGCTTCTGGCAGGAAGATTTCCCTGATCTCTCCCTCTCCTCCCTTCTGCCCCCTCCACTTTGCACCTCTCCAGTGTACTCGCCCAAAGATGTGGGTCATGAGAATGATTTGGGGCCAGGAGGGGGCTAGCGACCTTCCAATGATCAGCTAGACTGTGAGCTCCATGAGGGCGGGGACTGAGATGTATCCAAGCATATCATCTAATCATGACAGGAGCTACAGAGTTCTTGATATAGTCCTTTAAAGTTTACATTATCTCAACTGATCCTCACCACAGCTTTGTGCACTAGATGCTATTATTATCCCCATTTTACAAATGAGGAAACTGAGGCAGATAGAGGTGAAGTGACTTGCCCAAAGACATGAAGGTAGTCAGAGTTCGAGGCAGGCTTGCAGCTCACATTTTCCAAAGAAATGAAGAAAACCCTTGACATCCCTGCTTCCTATTTTTGGTGGGCCCTCACACAAAAGAAAGCTTTCTATCCAAGGAATAAAGATAGAACCCCATAAGTGATGGACCCCCAGAAGTTTCCATGGAGGACAATAATAGGCTTTGGAGGGGTTGCCACAGACCACTGGGCTTTTCAAAAGGTCCCTCCAACTTGGAAGGGGCTCAGGAAGCTCGAGATTTGAGTAATATATGATAGCAACTTCACCCATGAGAAACTCGAGGGTTTGCCCACGAAAAGGAAATCTTTTCTCTGGGGCCTCCCCCAGGTTATCTGATTTTTCCATCTCCTGGAAAAAGAAATCAGCCCAGTGCCCAAAGAAACATACAGAGCTGAATTTGTGCCGGGGCATTTTTTTGACTGGTTTAAGCCAGCAATTCAATTTGACAAGCATCTCTTAAGTGCCTACTATGTGCCAACAACTTGGGAACACAAAGACAAAAACAAAAGGCCTTCTTTGCTAGCTCTGGCTTCTCTTCCTACCTGTCTGGCTGTTTCTGTTCAGTTTCCTTTGCCAGATCATCATTCATGGATCCCCCACCCTAACATGTGGACACACCCCTGGGTTCTGCCCTAAGCCCTCTTCTTCTCTGCTAAACTCTCTCTCGTGATCCCATGAGGTCCTACATGTTCAACTATCAGATGATTACCAAATCTATATATCCTATACATATGTATACATCCAGCCCCAGTCTCTACTGGGAATGGCACTCATTCACTTTGACTAGAACCTATGGTATGTGAAGGGCTGGAAAGGCAGATTCAACCACAGAATATCAATCACAGAATTTAGCATGGCACACTATCAGAGCTGGGAGAGAACTAACAGAGAGTAGCTATTCCAGAGGGTTTTAACCCCTTCGAAGCCGTGGAGCACTTTGGAAGATTGGGGAAACCCAGGCCCCCCTTTTCAGAATAATGCTTTTAGATGCAAAAAATAAAATACATAGGGTTACAAGAAACTAATTACATTGAAATAAAGTTTTCCTTAAAAAAAATTTAAGTTCCCAGACTCTAGGTTCAGAACTGCTGAGAGTCTAGTCAAACCTCATTTAAAAGATGGGAAATGGGGCAGCTAGGTGGCACAGTAGATAGAGCACTGGCCCTGGAATCAGGAGGACCTGAGTTCAAATCCAGCCTCAGACACATAATACTTAGCTGTGTGATTCTGGGCAAATCACTTAGCCCCATTGCCTAGCCCCTCAAAAAAAGATGGGAAAACTGAGACCTCGAGAAGGGAAGGAACTAATCCAAGAAACTAGGGATGAGCACCTTTCCTTAGTCTGGCCTTGGCTCAGCGGCACATGGGCTCCATGCACCCCAGCAACTTTAGGGTTTGAGCTTAAGATAACAGATCTAGAGCTAGAAGGGAGCTCAGAAGCCATGGAGTCCAACGGCCTCATCTCTTACAGATGAGGACACTGAGGCCCATAGAGGAAAAGTGACTTGCCCTAAGTCATATGTATACTAGGATGGTAGCTTGAGAGCTAACTGGGACCTCAGAGGCCATCACATTTTACACACTAGGAAACGGAGACCCAGACAGAAGTATTCGCCCAACGTCACACATAGCACCCTTCGTCTCGAGTTGGCAGGGGCCTCAGAGGCCAGGTGGTCCAACGCCGCCATTTTATAGCTGCCTAAACTGAGGCCCAGGGAAGCAAAGGGACTGGTTGATAGTCAGAGAGGTAGTGTCAGAAGCAAGCCTTAAACTCAGGTCCTCTGGCACTAGCTCTCTTTCCCTGCTGCCCCAGCAACACCAATACTTGGGAGTGCCATCCTGCTGGGACTTGGAGAGGAAGGCAGCCTCAACTCCAGCCATCAGCACACTCCAAGAGAGGAGCTTTCACTCTGACCTAGCTAGGTCCTTGCTTCCCAGGGCTGGGGAAGCCAGACATGTAGGGATTAAACAGCAAGCTGGGGGGGGGGGGGAGTTAGCCCAAGATAACTGACCACATCTCAAATGGCCTGAGAAAGAAAGTCCATCAAACACAAGCTACCTTCAGGAGTTTTATCAGCAATTAAGGAGATTTAAAGGAGGTGCAACATCAAGGCCAACAGGGAGAGGAGGCAGACAAGCAGCCTAGGGTGGCCAAAACAGAGCAAAGGCATGGGTGGAGCTGGGAAGGAACTGGCCTCACTTTGGGGAAGTTCAGAAGAATCAAGAGCCCAAATTGTAGTGGAAAGGAAGGGCAACTGAAAGGCCTGGTTGGCCAGCCCTCTAGCCTCACAGGCCAGAACACTCACTGTGTGACCCTGGCCAAGTGGCTTTACCTCATGAGGTAAAGGAATGAGAACTTTGGTACATTTTTTTTTTTTGCATGAGTGATGCAGTCCAAGCAGCCATGGAGAGATCACTCTAGAGCCCGAGGCTCAGGCCTTGGCTCACGGCCCATGTGGGGTCCTAGAACAGGGAAGAAGACAATTGGTGCACACGGAAATCAGCCCTCTAGAATAGTCCTCATTCCTGCCAGGCTTAAGAGAACCCATACATGACAGGGTGTGCTTGTGGAAATATCCCTGAATTCTTCCTTTGCAAGAATGAGATGGGGCTACTCATTCCTCCTGCACCTAACTTGGCACCTGCCAGCAGTGATGATGGACCCTCTCACTGGCTAGTTCTCCCTTCTGTATCTGTTCCCTTTTGCTAGTTGCTAACTATGAAAACAGTCACATCTGGAAGAAGGGTATACTTTCACTGAGCTTAAATGGCGCTTAAGATTATTTAGCCCAAATGAGGAGAGGGGGAAGAAACTATATCAATCAATTTCTTTGAGAATTGATACCGATGGCACCTTAATAATGCCATCACAAAATGATCCCTGATAGTAATACCATGACTCGCCTTCTTCATTCGAGATATCTGTTCATTACAAACCAAATATAACCCAATAAACATGGCCCTGATTTTTTCCCATAGATTCGAAGTTCTGTGAGAGCAGGACTTGCTTTACTCTTTTGTCCCTGTAACTTCAGTGCCCAGCACAGTGCCCAACAACACAGTGGGCATTTGTCGAACTTCCAAACTGACGTCCTAGGAGTAAGGACCACCTCTGAGGTCTCAGATCTGTACTGTGACTACTCGCAAATGTCATTTTTATTATTCTTTTGATGTTTTTCAGATGCTTTTATATTTGCACAAAGCCCCAGAACGCCAGGAATCTCTCCAGGAAGAGAGAGTTCTTTGGAAATTCTTTTCAGATGGTTATGTTTGAAGAAAACACCCTTTCCAAATCATTCCCGCAAAAGCGTTTACTTCCTTTGGCTTACACATAAACACAGAGGCAACGAAATAACTGGCGACCTGAAACTCCCAGAGTGGCGAAGCTTCCCACCAAGCAGAAGGTCATCTCTTTAATCAGTGCCTTTCACTAATGTATACAAATGTCCAACTTCCCGGTTGCCCCCAATGAAACAGTTTAACTGTTCAATCCATTGTCTGTTTTTGCCCCTGGGTAAGGGGAGGGATGTTCCAATTGGATGACACTGAAGGAACACAAGCCATTGCCTCTTTCCGTGATTTCCCGAGCAAAGTGCAAGGTTGACTGACCTCATCAGTGAAGGGCCCAAGAGCACCGAGTCTGGAATTACAGGACCTGGGTTCAAATCCACTTCTGACACTAGCTGTGCAACCTTGGATAAGTCAGGTAACCTCCCTGGGCCTGTAAAATGAGAGGGCTGGCCTAAATGACCTCGGAGATCCCTTGTAAGGTTTCTGAGCAAGGCAGATCTTCCTGACGCATGGCCCTTAGACTATTTCTCCTCCACTCTGAAAGCTCTAGTGGTTCTCTACTGCCCAGTACCGAAAAGGAGAAGCTCTGGCTCCTGGCATCAGTAGGCTTGCAAAATCTGGCTCCAACCTCATCTTCTAGATCTCTCATACTACTACTCCCTTTCATATGGTCTACACTGCCAGTCAAAGAAAACCACCCTCCGTTTCCTATTTGTATCCTGCCCTCTCCCATCGCTATTCCTTTGCTCAAACTGTTCTTTGGGCCTAGAAAGAGCTCTGCTGCCCTCTCTTATTGGCTTTACCTTTGTAACATCTCTCACATCCTCCCCTTCTCCTTTCTGAAATGGCCACCACTCAGGCACAGGCCCTTAGCACCTCATTCCTGGACTATCCCAACAGCCTGCTCTTCGATCTCCTTGTTTCAGATCTCCCTCCACTCCAGTCCATCCTCCACTCAGCTGTCAAAGTGCAGGTCTGAGCATGCTCCTCCCCTACTCAATAAACTCCAGTGGCTCCCTATCACCTCCAGGATCAAATACAAAATCCTCCTTTTGGCATTCAAAGCCTTTCAAAACATGACTCCCGCCCCCACTCCAACATTTCCAATCTTTTGCAATTTTAGCAACCTCTCCTGCCTCCCCCTACCCGTGGAGCCCCTCTGACACTGACCTCCTTGCTGTTTCTTGCTCAAAGAAACTCCTCTCCTAACTCCAGGCATTTCCCTGGCTCTCCCCACTGCCCGGAAAGCTCTCCCTCCTCACCTCTGTCTCCTGGCTTCCTTCCCATCCCAACTCCAATCCCACCTTCTACAGGAAGCCTTTCCCACTCCCCCTTAATTCAAGTACCTTTCCTCTGGTGATGACCTCCAATTTATCTTGGAGATAGCGTATATGTACACAGCTGTTTGCACGTTTTCTCCCCCATTAGATTGGAAGCCCTTTGGGAATGGGCACTGTCTTTGGCCTTTCTTTGTATCACCTGCCATATGGTAGGCACTTAATAAGGGAAGGGGAGGGAATAAGCATTTCTATAGTGCCTACTATGTGTCAGACAGTGTGCTAAGCATTCTTAAAAATATTATCTCATTTGATCCTCACAGTAACCCTAGGACGTAAGTGCTATTATCATTCCCATTTTACAGATGAGAAACTGAGGCAAAAAGAAGTAACGTAACATGCCCTAGGTCACACAGCTAGTAAGTATCTAAGGATGAATTTAAACTCAGGTCTTTCTGACTATAGGCCCAGTGCTCTAATCAGTGTATCACCTAAATGTCTCTTAATAAATGTTTATTGACTGATGTCCTTAATTGCCCTCCAAACCCACTTCAGAAACTACCTCCATGAAGCTATCACTGACTATCACCACACTTCCCTAGACAAAAGGGGGCTCTTTCCCCTCAAACAGCTTTGGCTGAACCTCTACTGTCATCTGTCACACCCTCTTATATCATAGCTATTCATGAACCTCCCTGTGTCCGTCTGTGTGTCTCACGTGCACTCAGACATACGCACACAGCCCAAACACAGGTTTTTGAATTAGAGGATCTGGGTTCAAATCCTGATTCCACTATTGCTACCTGTATGAGCTTGGACGAGACATTTCTCTTGTCTAGATCTTACCATGCTTGTCTTTAAAGTGTGGATATGGGGGTGGGTGAATTAAGATGTTATTACCTTTGGGAAACATAACATGTAAGCCTTATTGGTTATTATATACTTGGGACAGAACAAAGAAATACGGTACAGGACAGGATTGGAGCAGGGGAGGCAAAAGAAGAAGAGTTGAGCAAAAACTTTTGAAGGCAACCAAAGTCTACCCTATATTAACATATTGATAAAATCTCTAATCACAGAATATTGGCCTCTCAGAGGCAGAAGGGACTTCATGGGTTATCGAGTCCATCCCACACGCTAACAAGAAATACGTGTAATTCACCTCACCAGTTGTAATCTGGCCTTTGTTGAATGATCTACTACCTTCCTGAGGCAGCTCATTTCATTTTGCAATTATTACAATGCTTTTTCTCAGACAAGGCCTAAACTCAGTTCTTTGCAACTTCTCCCAATTGCTACTAGTTTTGCCATTCAGGGCCAGGCAGAACAAGTGTCTTCTCTTTTCCACATCACAGCCCTTTAAATATGACAAGAGAGGGATCAAATGCCGCCCCCTCCAGTCTTCTCTTCAAATTAAAATACCCTATCCTCATAAACATGGCCTTGAGCTCTTCCACCATCCTAGGTGCTGATTAATGTCCTTTCTATACGTGAACTCCAGAACTGAACCCAAATGGGCTCTGAGTGGGACACAGGAGAGTGGGACTTAGTACCTCCATACGTCTAGTCATGTCATTTTACATATGAGGAAACTGAGACCCAGAAATGTCAAGTGACTTGTCCAAAGTCATAGGAATAATATTGGCTGAGTCAAGATTAGAATCCAGGTCTTCTGACTCAAGACCTAGTGATCTTTCTAGTGCACTATAACACAATCCAGCAATCACTACATCCTGCCTCTACTCCAGACCCTCAACACTGTGGCATCTGCAAATCAGACAAAGTGGACGTCTCTATTTATATCGATATTTTTTATATTTATCCATGTCTTTGAACAAAACACTAACCAGCATGGGCTCACCGAGACGCTCCATGACCTTTGCCCATTAGTGGTGTCTTTCTAGATAGGGTCATTCACTCAGCTCTGAACCAACCTCAGAATGGTGACAGGGCTTTTGTGTTAGTGTTTGGACCTGAAAAGAATTGATGGTCAAAGGGACAATTGTGGAAATGCCATGTGTGTTTCACTTCTTGGAAAAATAAGTCAATAAGAAGCATATCAGCCACTTGGAGGCTACAGGCAGTACAGAGTGAGGACACTGACAGCCGGCCTCTGTGGTCCTGGATGCATCCAGAGGCTTCAGCGGGAACAATGTAGGAGACAGCAACATATAGCAGAAAGGGCAATGGATTTGGACCCGTCTCTTACTTTCCATTGGCCATTGGGCAAAATGCATTTCCTCCTTAGGCCTTGGTTTTCTCCCCTGTAAACTGAGAGGGCTTGGACTGTCAGCTTGAGATCTCAGCCTCTACAGTCCCCAAAGCCTCACTGCTCCCTCAGCCATCTGCTTCTGCAAACAAGGCTTTTGGCAGAGCCAAGAGGTCCTCACTCAGCTGGGATGGGGTAGGGGGAGGCTTCTCTTCTGAAAACAGTCCTCAGTGTTGTTGGGCTTGGGAAAAACCAGCCCCACACACCTGACTGGGAGTTCTGATGCAGGGGCTGGGGAAGACCACGAACAGTTTGGATTCGGGCCTGGTGTCCAGGTTCCAGATTACAGGAAATTAGAGCTCCTCTGGCATCTCCGAGGGGACAGATCTGTTGACTCTCTACTTACAGCACCTGGATGAAGTCTGTAACAGCAGAAATGAGCGTGGAAACAACTGGAAAGGTCTGTTAAGTATAGTGCAATGGGAAAGGTCACAAAGTGGGAAATATCCGGACTAAACACCCAGCTGGAAAAAAAGCCAGCAGAGAAAGCTAGTGGGGAAGAGGAATGGAGAAAGGGGCCTGGGAGTAATCAGGCTGGAGCTCAATTAGATACAGTCCGAGCTCATTAATCCCCACTCCCCTTGCTCCGAACTGGCACCAGTTCCAACGCTTAGTTACTTCAGCATCATGAATGGATAAAAAGGGTGGGGGCTAGCAGGGAAATCGAGGGTGTAAATATGGGAACTGTTAAGGCTTCTCTGAGGAGGAAGGCCAACAGACTGTTTGCAAGCCCTTGGAACACCTACTTTATTCAGAAACCCTGCTGCTTCCCGAGGCCCAGCCTAATTACAAAGGAGTCTCATCTCTTTAGCTTGCTGCTGACTGAGGAGAAAGCATCTGAAGTGTGAAACTTTCCCCAAGTCACACTGACTGGATGGCCCCACCCCCACTTTGTGGAAGCTCTGCCTGCAGAAGAACAGAGTGGGATTCTAAGGATTAAACACACAATTGTGCATTATTATCTTCTCTGAGCCTCAGTTTCCTTATCTTGAGAAAAGAAATAATACATAGGTATGAGTGAGGAAGACCCTCTCAAAACCATAAAGCCCTCAAGAAATTTACATTTTACTGTTATTATTGAGAGAGGGTAGATACAGACCTGGCCTAGGGAGCAGGAAGACCCCCTGCCTCTGACACTCAGCATGAGCCTGGGGTTGAGTCATTTCACATCCCTGAGTGTCAGACAACGCTGCTGGCTCCTCGGGTAAAAGATGCTCCCTTTA
This sequence comes from Phascolarctos cinereus, assembly GCF_003287225.1. NCBI lineage: Eukaryota > Metazoa > Chordata > Mammalia > Diprotodontia > Phascolarctidae > Phascolarctos > Phascolarctos cinereus. The sequence goes on from NW_027556291.1 coordinate 43,495,075, forward strand.
ATGCCAGAGCCTTGCCATAAATGATACATTCACACAGTAAGCTGAGGACTCCATCCTTTCATCCTTTTTCCACATCTTCACCAAGCCTGGAGCAGACCTGAAGATGCCCCAACCCAGAGATGTGTAGCCAATCTCCACCTACAGTAGCCTTTCTTTCCAAGTACAAAGAGAGGGTGGAGGGGGATCCACTGGTCCAAAGGAAAGAAAATTACATCCCACACATCCATGAAGGAGCCATTTTTGAAGGTAAACATTCAGGGTGAAACCCTTTTACCATCCAGCAACCAATGACATAAGGATATGGATGCTGACGAATGAATGAAAGCTGGATTAAGGGTTGGGATCGTCCACTTGATTCAATGGTTGAACCAACTGAGGGAAGATACTTCCTTGCCCTATTATGGTCACTTAAGGAAGGTAGGGAGGAGACATCCATGTCTCCAAGTCCAGGCCCAGAGAATAGGGGAGGAATAGAGAGGTGGGGATTAAGAAAAGGAGACAAATGAAGGACAAAAGGGAGAGGGGACAGACAGGAGAGAATGAAGAAATCTGGTCGGCTTCAAGAAGTTTTTCCCCTTAAGGCAATTCTTCAGGTCCAGGCATCCATGTGAAGGTTCTTACTGCCCCCATTTTCCAGCTCTGCTACCCAGTTTTCCTTGCAGAGGAAACAGACACACAGAAACAACCACATACACATCTGTCACCTCTGGGACCAAGAGGCCATATGGTACAATAGAGTACTGGAGGACCTGGATTAGAATCTTGTCTCTGCCACTAACTACCCATATGAACTTGGGCAAGTCCTTTCCCTTCTCTGAGCCTTAATTTCCTCATCTTGAAAATGATCAGAATGAGTTAGGTGGCCTCTAAGGTCCCTTCTAGGTCAAGATGGATGATTTTACTGGAGACTTTGGGCATGTCACTCACCCTCACTGGGCCTCAATTTCCTGCTCTGTAAAATGAGAATGTTGGACTCACTGGCCTCTGAAGTTCCTGCCAGCTCTAGAGCTATTACTATACCATACTATACTATATTATACTATACCATACCATACTATGATACTATACCATACTATATGATACTATATGATACTATATTATACTATACAATACTATGCGATACTATATTACACTATACCATGCTATATTATGCTATACCACACTACACAACACCATATTGTGTTGTACTATACCATATTATGTTATGCTATACTTTGATACTATACCATAAAATACTATACTATATGATATGATACTATACCATACTATATGATACTCTATGATGCTATATTATACTATACCATACTATGTGATACTATATTACACTATACTATATTTCTGCCTTGCCCCCAAGCATCAAACTAGGAGCAATGGCTTCAACTTGCAGAGAGGCAGACTGAAGTTTGATGGCTGCCAGGGGAAGGGGCTGTCCTTCCTTCATTTGAGATCTGCATAGAGGCCAGATGCCCACTTTTCAAAGATACTGGAGAAGGGATTCTTGCTCAAGTATAGCCTCTGAGGAGCCTTCCAGCTCTGAGCTACTTGAATTCTCTGATTAAGTTTCTATTGGAATAGTTTCTGATACACCCTCATAGAGAGTATGCCTACATTGATGAGATCACAAATCCATCATCAAAGTAAGTATTACTCTAGAAACAAAAAGGTATATTTCCATCAAGAAAGTCTGAAAAGCTTGGAAAGGACATTTTGAAATTACCCATTAGCTTTGTATATGAGTAAGTGGCGCCAATCCCAAAGGGGACCATGAGACTGCTAAGAACCCTACAATGAGAGGGAAGCTATAAAGCACACAGATGCAAGAACAAAGGACCAAGAACATACACAACTGCTTACTGGAGGACCAGGGACTAGACCCATGTGAGAACAGCTCTCTCCTCTAGGAAGAAGATACTAGAACTTAACAGGGAAGCCTATGAGAGAATGGAGAAAGAGGTGGCAATCTACTTGAATTCCTTTTGCGGCTGACCCCCTTCTTCACCTGCTGAATTCCTCCCTTGCCTTTAAAGCCCAACTCAAATGCCACAGCCTCCACAAGGGTTCTTCTGAGATCTGCCCGAAGATGGCAACAGCCTTTCCCCTCAGACCATGGACAGCCCTTTGCTTTTCCTGTCTCTCCAGTGTACTCTCCACACCATATCACATTGTTTGATCTAGTTCTCTTGAATTTACTAGAGAAGCCTCAGAAGGTTTCAACAAAGGATCAAAATCAATTCCATCACATCCATACATGCCCTTTGTGCCAGAGATCTCACAGCTAGGCACACCCTGAAGACGTCAGTGACCAGGGGGAAGAGCCAAGATGATGGAGTGAAAGCAGTGACTTGCTTAAGCTGTCCTCCAAACCCTTCCAAATACTCATAAAAAATGGCTCTAAACAAATTCTGAAGCAGCAGAACCCACAAAAAGACAGAGTGAAACAAATTTCCAGCCCAAGAAAACCTGGATGATTGATCAGAAAGGTCTATCACACCAGGCTCGGAGCACAGCGCAGTGTGGGGGCGCAGGCCACAGCAAACCTGGAGCAGGCCTCAGAGGACTGAATTGTGGGCAGCTGTGGAGGTTTCCAGACTCCTCAATCCACCAATGCCAAAGACAACTTAGAAGGTCAGTGGGAAAAGTCTGTTTCTGTTGGTGCTGAGACAGGAAGGTGGGGTTTCAGCTCCATTCCCCAAGAGCGTGGCCTTGGGCGGGGCAGCTGCTTCCCAAGCTTCCAGCCCACAGACTGAGGGGGAATCCAGGGACTGATCAGAGGGGGATCGCAAGGATCTCTTTGCCAGTGCTGAGGCAGGAATCTCTTGCTTTGCCCCTGTTTGGATCTGGGCCACAGTTCTGGGGTGAGGAGGAGAGCTGGCTTGGTAGAGCTTGTAGTGATTGTGGAGAGGAGCCCCTCCTCACAGTTATAGGACAGAAAGGAATATTTGTGGTCACAGGCCAGGAAAGGAGTAAACACCTCACCCACCTTGGAAGAACTGAAAATTTACAGGTCCCTACAAGTATCTCTGAAAACAGCTATACAAACCCCTGAAGCTTGGGACAGTACATTCTCCACATTGGAAGCAGACTCTTACCTTAACAAAGAGTTTAAAACTCAAGTAATTGGCTGGGATCATGAGCAAGCAGCACAAAAAGAATCAGACTATATTATCTTACTTTGGTGACAAAGAAGATCAAAACATACAACCAGAAGAAGACAACAAAGTCAAAGCTCCTACATCCAAAGCCTCCAAGAAAAATATGAAACAGTCCCAGGCCTTGGAAGAGCTCAAAAGGGATTTTGAGAAGCAAGTAAGGAAGTAGAGGAAAAACTGGGAAGAGAAATGAGAGTGATGCAAGAAAATCATGAAAAACAAGTCAACAGCTTGCTAAAGGAGACCCAGAAAAATACTGAAGAAAATAACACCTTAAAAAATAGCCTAACCCAAATGGCAAAAGAGGTCCAAAAAGCCAATGAGGAGAAGAATGCCCTAAAAAGCAAAATTGGCCAAATGGAAAAGGAAGTCCAAAAGATTACTGAAGAAAATACTTCCTTAAAAATTAGAATAGAGCAATTGGAAGCTAGTGACTTTATGAGAAATCAAGACACTGTAAAACAAATCCAAAAGAATGAAAAATTAGAAAACAATGTGAAATATCTCATTGGAAAAACAACTGACCTGGAAAATAGATCCAGGAGAGAGAATTTAAAAATTATTGGACTATCTGAAAGCCATGATCAAAAAAAGAGCCTAGACATCATCTTTCAAGAAATTATCAAGGAAAACTGCCCTGATATTAGAACCAGAGGGCAAAATAGAAATTGAAAGAATCCACAGATCTCCTCCTGAAAGAGATCCCCAAAGGAAAACTCCTAGGAATATTATAGCCAAATTCCAGAGTTCCCAGGTCAAGGAGAAAATATTACAAGCTGCCAGAAGGAAACAGTTCAAGTACTGTGGAAACACAATCAGGATAACACAAGATTTAGCAGCTTCTACATTAAAGGAACAGGGCATGGAATATAATATTCCGGAGGGCAAAGGAGATAGGATTACAACCAAGAATCACCTACCCAGCAAAACTGAGTATAATCCTTCAGGGGAAAAAATGGTCATTCAGTGAAATAGAGGACTTTCAAGCATTCTTGATGAAAAGACCAGAGCTGAATAGAAAATTTGACTTTCAAATACAGGACTCAAGTGGAACATGAAGAGGTAAACAGGAAAGAGAAATCATAAGAGACTTATTAAGATTGAACTGTTTACATTCCTGCATGGAAAGATGATATTTATAACTCATGAGACCTTTGTCAGTATTAGGGTAGTTGGAGGAAAAAAATTATATGTATGTATAGATAGATAGATAGAAGAGGGCACAGGGTGAGTTGAAGATTAAGGGGTCATATCTGGAGAATAAAATTAAGGGATGAGAGAGGATTATACTCAGAGAAGAAGAAAGGGAGAGGTAGAATGGGGTAAATTTTCTCAAAAAAAAAAACAAAAGAAAAGTCTCTTGCAGTGGAGGGGAAACGGGGGAAGGTGAGAGGGAATGAGTAAATCTTATTCTCATCGGATTTGGCTTAAGGAGGGAATAACATACACATTCAATTGGGTATGGAAATCTGTCTTACCCTACAGGAAAATAGGGGGAGAAGAGGACAAGAGAGCAGGGGGATGATAGAGAGGAGGGCAGATTGGGAAAGAGGGTAATCAGAAGCAAATACTTCTGAGGAGGGACAGGGTCAAAAGAAAGAAAAGAATAAATGGGAGAGCAGGATAGGATTAAGAGAAATAGAGTTAGTTTTTCACAACATGTCTGCTATGGAAGTGTTTTGCATAACTGCACACGTACAACCTATATTGAGTTGCTTGCCTTTTCAATGAGGGTGGGTGGGGAGGGAGGAAGGGAGAAAATTTGGAACTTCAAGTTTTAAAAACACATGTTTTAAAAAAAATGTTTTCACATGCAACTGGGAAATAAGAAGTACAGGAAATGGGGTACAGAAGTCTATCCTGCTCTACAGGAAAATAGAAGGGGAAGGGGATAAGAGAAGGGGAGAGAGATAGAAGAAAGGACAGACTAGGGGAAGGGATATTCAGAATGCATGCCATCTTGGGGTGGGGGTAAGGGAGAGATGGGATGAAAATTTGGAATTCAAAAACTTGTGGGAGTGAATGTTGAAAACTAAAAATAAATAAATTTATATTAAAAAAAAAAGGTCAGTGACCAAAAGAAAGGCTTCCTATACACCAGAATGTTTGATTCTTATTGTGGTAGCAAAGGACTAAAAACAAAATAGAGCTCATTGACTGGGCAACAGCTAAACAAACTGTGGTACAGGAATGTGATGGGACATGACCATGCTGTAAGAAATGACCAGTGTGAGGAATTCAGAGAAGCCCGAGAAAACTTAACATGGACAGCAAACTGAATATGAAAGTGACGTCAGCAGAGCCAAGAAAACAAACTACACAATGACTGAAACGATGACCATGGAAAGAAGCACCACAAAACAACAACTGAAACTGAATATTGCAAAAATATCAAGACCAAGAGATACGAGAAGTCAAATTGACAAACATTTATCAAACACCTATTATGGGCCAGGCACTGTGCTAACCCAGGATACAAAGAAAGGCAAAAACAGTCCCTGCTCTCAAGGAGCTCACGGTCTAAAAGGGAAGACCAGATGGAAACAACTATTTACAAACAAGACATGGACAAGATGAATTTGGTGTACTCAGAGAGAAGGCACTAGAATTAAGTAAGGGGTGGGGGGAAGGCTTTTTGAAGAAGACAGGGTTTTAGCTGAGACTTGAAGAAAGCCAGGAGGAAGAAATGAGGAGCAAGAACACTCCAGACATGAGGAAAGGCCAGTGAAGATGGAACGTCTTGTTTGAGGAACATCAAGGAGAACATGGGAAAGGAAGGAAGGGCTCCCCTCATTCCACTGCGCAAGTTGAGGTCGATGGGTGTGCAACACTGCAAATAATGTCAGTGTTTTTCAATGTGTTGATAGTTTTTTTTCCTCTTTTTCATTAAAAAAAGCTTTATTATAAATGATAGCTCTCTGGGAGGGGAAAGGGGAATCAAGAGGACATAAAAATGAAAGGCATCAATAAAAATTTATTTTAAAAAAAAGTCAACTTCAGCAAATGGGAAAGCTAGATAAAAGTATTTCTTCAGTTCAACAAGCATACATTAGGAGTGCATTGTGTACAAGGCTTCTATGAAGCCTTTCTCATGACACTATGGAGGTGCCCCTGAGATGCTGAAGGCTACCCAGCAGGCAGAAGAGCTAGCCAGTCCCAACCAGTTGGAAAAACTTCTAACAGGCCCCCGAATAGTACTGGCTGCATATAGACCCCCAAGGAGGTCACAGGATCTGAGACACAGAGCTGGAAAGGGCCTCAGAGGCCATCTGGTCCAACCCTCTCAGTTTGCAGAGGAGGAAACTGAGGCCCAAGGAGGTGCACCTACAGGCCAAAGGTCACACAATTTGGTGGGCAAAAACTAGAAATCAAGTGAGTAGCTGAGGGGAAGATAAACAAAGTGGAATATAAATGGAATGGAATATTATTGCCCCACAAGAAGAGCCAAAAATATGACGAATTCACACTTGTATGAAATGATACACAACAAAGTAAGCAAAACTAGGAGAAGAATAGATGCAAATAAAAACAGTAGCAAAAAAAGACAAACACAAATGAATTACAATGATCAATCTTGGTCTTGGAGGAAAAATGAGTTAGCACATGTCCTTCCTTCCTCTCTGCTGCATGTGGTGCCAATATTTGACTGGATGGTTGTATTTGGTTTTTACAATGAGAGTTCAATGTGTAGGTGATGGGGGGATGGAATATAAAAAAATTATTATTGTTTTAAAACTGCTTCAATACTACTTGGAATAATAAAATAAAAGCTTGGTAAACAATATTGGTAGCATTTTTTTTTAAATAGCACAAGCCATTGTTTGAGGAACAGCCTACTCAGAGAACTGGCCGGCAGTATTCCACAAGAGCCAGCACCTCAAATATCTGTATCAGTAAGGAAGGGCACCTACAGAGCTCCGAGTAACAAGAATTGTTCTAAGCATGTATAAGGTACTGTTCTAAGTGCAGAGAGACCACGCAGTCAAGTGCGCAAAGCAGGCTGGAATGCAGGGAGGAAATGGGGGTTCAAACGCCAGCTCTAACTCATGGGACAAGTCACCTAACCTCTCTAAACCTACTGCCTTTTCTGCAAAATGGGCACAATAATAACAACAACAAATAGTTGGAAACAACTTCCATGGACAGATATCTAACCTGCCCTACATCTGATCAAGACTCTCCTCTATGCCATACTGGGCAAAGGGTCACCCAAATCTCCAATGGGTGGGTAGAGGAAGGTGTAAATGAAATAATTGTCTCCAAAGGTAACCCATGCCACTTTTGAGCTCATGCTCAGTTGTTAGCACAGCTCTTCCATCCATTGCTCCTACCTCCCAGACCCAACAGTAGCTCATATTTATTTAGTCCTAATTTAAGGTTGACAGTTTTTCCTTCTAGTAGCCCTAGGAAGTAGGTAGCATGATTGCTATAAGGAAGTTAAAGCAATGGCAGGTTTTGCATGGAAGTTGAATTTAGAATGTTTGATGTGTTGGTGGTGGCCAAGTGGACAAATGTGCCCAGCAGACAAATGAAGATGCAGGAATGGAAATTTGGGGAGTTCCTGGGGATGGAGATTTAGGAATCATCTGCACAGAGTCTAGAATTGAAACCCTAGACTGAATGAAAGTAGAGACAGAAGAGAAGGGGGCCAAGGATAGAGCATTGAGAGAATACCTATATTTTAGGTAAAGAAGAGAAACCTGTGTCGGGGGGGGGGGGGTCATAAAAGTAGCAGGAGAACCAAGAGAAATCAATGTCAAGTAACCCAAAGGGGGAGTCTATCCAGAAGGGAAGGAGTGGTTAACAGTGTCAAACACTTTAGAGAGGTGAAGGATGAAGAGGGGAGGAAAAGCCTGCAGATTTAGCAGTCAGGAGATTATTGAGGGGCAAGATGCACACTATCACACTGCTGGCAAAGCAATTTGGAATTATACCCCAAGAAGTCACTGAACTATGCCTGCCCTTTGACCCAGTCAATACCACAACTTTGCATATGTCCCCCAAAGAGGTAAAAGGCAGAGGCAAAGGATTCATATGGACCAAAATATTTCTAGCCCCAGTTTTTGTTGTTCTGAAGAACTGAAAACAAAGAGTGTGCCCATCCATTGAGAACTGGTTGAAGTTAGAAGAATCAGGAGAACAATTTCTATAACGAGCACAATAATGTGAAAGAAAACAAATAGGAAGGCCTTCAGTACTCTGCTCCAAGTCAATGACGGATGGGAAAACTGCTCCTCGGCTCTTGGCAGAATGAGCCAGGCCCTTACAGACACAGCCAACGCATCCATTTGTTTTACTTGACTATGCTTTGTTACAAGAAAGGCCTTTTATTTAGGGCGAGCCAGTGGGAGTTAGTGCCAGTGGGGTGAAAAAAAACAAGAAGCAAAGAACATCAATGAAACATTTACAAACACACAGAAGAGAGCAGAAGCAAATTCAGAAGGGGGACCTGACAAACTACTACTATTATTCAATTTACTATAAACTTTAAAATATAATGTAATAGGCATTCCCAGTTTCATACACAATTCTCTTCTGTTCTTTATATACCGAAATATTCAAGTTTGTGGCTGCTTGCTAATGAAATAACAGTAAACAATTTTAAGTGAGATTATTGGTAACTTGGAAAAAGCAATTTCAGCAGAGGGGTGGGGTTAGGAGCCAGGTGCAGGACTTAACATTTATCCCACTCACTTAAGGTAGCTAATCTTTTGATGGTAGATGGAGGAGGGGAAGCAGAGATTGTGGGTAATTTGATTATTGCATGCAGGTCCCCATTATAGGTTCAAACATGCAAAGAAAGTTCCATTTTTACAAACAATAAGGCATTTGTCAACAAAAAGGCATAGCTTTGTAACATTATTTTAACCCAGCATTATGGAGTCTCCTCTCACAGATTTTTCAAAAATCAAAGCATAACATTAAATGCAATAACTAAGAAGTCCTAGACAAAGTCAGGAGCCCAGGATCTCAAACTAGACTACGCCACCATTTTTGCCTGAACTCAACCAAATACACCCTTCCCCTCATAGCTCCATATCCTTTGACCTTATAAATACAGACACAACCTCCAAGTCTCACAAGACAAACAAGATTGGTTAATGTTCTCAAAATATTTCTCACATGGAATTCACTTCTCTCACTAGTGTTTAAGCAATGACATATTCCTAGGAAAAAAGCAGTCTTAAAATAGCAAGTAAACAAAGGCAATCTAACCTGAGGTGGCTATTCCCAATTCCAGAGTCTTTCCACGATTACCAGGAAAAGCTGCTGTCTTCAGATCTCTTCAGGCCAAAGCCAGAGTTCAGGGTCAGGTGTTCATTGGCAAGTAATGAAGCTGAACCAAACAAGAAGGAAGGGGGAGAAAACCTTCCCTTTAGTATGGGGTTTAGAGCTGGAATCATCTATTCTAATCACCTCATCTTACAGCAGGGCAATTTGAGGCCCAGAGAATGAACTGGCCTAAAGCTCACAAAACAAGGTAGGAAGAGTCATGGGATCATTGGACATCAGCACTAGAATGGACCTCAGAGACCATTATGTCAAAAGATCATGAACTGGAAGGTCACCTAAGCCAACTCTCCCATTTTGCATTGGAGGCAACTGTGACTGAGAGGGGGGTACGTGGCTTTCACAAAGTCACACAGGCCCACATCACACTTTACAAATATTATTTCACTTGATCCTCATGACACCCCTATTAGGCAGGGTCCCTATTTCACAGTCAAATGACTTGCCCAGGGTCATACAGCTAGGAGGTATCAGAGTTGGGATTTGAACCATGATCTCTCTTTGACTCAAAGTTCAATGCTCTTTCTATGACACCATGTTTGTTCTATTCCCTAGGAGGTAGATCCTACAGGTATAATCAATACCATTTTGAAAATAAGAAAACAGGCTTTTAGGGGTTAAAAAAAAGGTAAGAAAACTTTTCATTCTAAGGGAAAGGGCTCCATCGGGAGGAAGAATCAGAGTCACCTGATCTAAATCACTGCAGTGTTTATTTAGCTGGAAATGTTAATTTTCCTCAAGTCAAATTAGTTGAAGAAAAACTCTTTCTTCCCAAGTGAGTCCACCTCTAAATATTTGGGACACATGCTGAAAGGACCTACACCAAGGCCTGCAAAGAAATGACTGCTGAAATGAGTGAGCTGGCTACCCCAGGAGAACAGCCTGGGACTGAGGCCAACCCTGACCCCAGGGAACTGAGAGGCTTCCAATGATCCACACAGTTTCTTGGCATTTTCAAGGACTCCTGGAAAGAGAGAAAGTCATCAACTTCACTGAAGAATCTACAAACAACTGAACTGTCTCTGGGTTTCCCAGCTCTTGGAACTGGGCAAGGAACCACAACCTTAAGTTGTGAAATAAACTCTGCAATTTCACGTGTCCATGGTAATGGAGCAGGGCCCATGGGAGTTCAATCGAGTCATCCATGATCTTCACAGTAATGTAGGTGCCACATAGCACTTCAGACCTCAGGCCTACCTCGGACTACTTTCTCCCCTAGCCACAGTCTGATGCAGAGCAGAGACTAGATCACATGCAAACAGTTAGCAAATGCCTACTACTAGGGCTAGACCCTGAGATAAGCCCCACCCCTCCAGGATCCCACATTCTACTTGGGGAGAAAGGGATGAGAACAATACAACATGCACATAGATAAGTAAATGTAGCCTTTAGGAATAACAGCCCCAACTTTGCAGGGCAAATCTTCCAGCAAATCTACCCCAGGATCAACATACTCTGTGGGGCCACATGTACTCAAAATCACTGTCCACAAGCCCCCACTCGTGTGTTTACTTTTACTGGTCTGCCAGAGAACACAATTAGTTCAAATTGAGGGCATTTAATGAATGATCCAGTAGGAAACATAGCCATAAAACATTTCCCCCAGAAACATGAGAAATACTCTCTTGAAAATTAGCAAGCTTAGTGAGAAAAGTGGGCATGCACTGGGAGAAGACACGGTGAGACCTATAGCCAGTGAACACACATGGCCTAAGTAAATTCATGGAGGTGTGCACACATAAGGAACACATGTTTGGGGTATACACATGAAATGGGAACTCCCCCGCTTGAATCTCCTTCAGCCAGGCTTGCTCCCCACTAGTCTTGTGAGGCACACAGTCTCCTCTGGGCCACTGCTCAGCCATGATCCTTCTGGTCCCAGCTGGTCATCACCATTGGTGGTGGCTGCACTTGGGAAGCTTCTCTCTCCTTCCAGCCTCTGTCTTTAGCTAGAGCCTTCAGACAGTGTTTTCATGGCTCCACTTTTTGAGTGTAGAGCTCTCTATGGCTCAGCCCTTCTCACATGCAGCCACCTGATTAGGGAAAAGAAAACCTCTGCATTTTTCTTCTCCCCCTCCTCCGTGAAGAGTAAGAAGTCTGACTATTCCCTTCTAAGCTTTTGTTAGGAGTTCACTTTCCGGACACCAACCAGAGCAGGGCCAGGGCCTTGGGACTTAATTTTACCTTTTGACCTCTACTTCCTAGCTCCCTGGTCCCTGGAGCCAGCTCACTAGCTTAGGGCCAGCAAGTCTATCTGGCTCCCTATTTCCCCAGAAGGTAGCCAAATTACATCTAGTCATTGTCCATGCCCATGATGCTCCAGCAAACTGCCGAGGACTCCAGACTTTCCATCCCCCAGTTTCTCAATTCTAAAACTCTTTCTCTCTCTAAAAGCTGAATGAGTGACAGGGGGAATGGCACAGAAACAAAACTAAGCCCAGGGGGAAAAGGTCTTTATCTTCCCCCTCACTAGCCCCATTCCTGCTTTTCTTATGTAAATGTGGCCAGCTAAGGCTTTTCAGGCTCAGAGCCTTCCCTCAGAGAAACACAAAGTTTATGCAAAGTAATTTCTAGAAAGAGAAAGCACTAACTGGGATGGAAAGGTAATCCTGGGCCAGCTTCCAAAGGGAGCCAGGGATTCTCACTGGGCAGAGGAGTGGAAGGAGTGAGATACAAAGACAAAAAAGGAAAGAGGCCCTGCCCTTGAGCTGCTTATATTCCTAGATGGAGAGCTGGAAGGGTTCTTTCATTTTCTGGAGACGAAACTGAGGCCCAAGGGAGGCTACCTGCTTTGCCAAGGTCACACAAGCTTTAAATTGCCCAGGTAAGCCTTGAACTCAGGCCTTGTGATTCTAAATTCAGCATTCCACCAACTGTGCTACAGGGCCTAATTTCAGGGGTGGGGGAAGGAGAGGAAATCCGGGAAGGCTTTCAGAAGGCTACCCAAGGAGCCTTTCAATGGAGCACTCTCTGGGGGGGGTCTTAAGGAGGGAGGGCATTCTAAGGCACGGTGGATGACTTTTGCAAATACAAAGAAGTAGGACACACGATGTCAAGTTATGAGACCATATGGTAGGCCTGTTAACAGGAAGTTAGCGATCCCAATAAATTACAGGAATATGCAAAGTAGAAAAGAGGTGCTGAACCAGAATGCTTTGGCCAGGCTGCCGAATCTACCACTTGACACCTGTACCATTTCCCCCTTTTCAAGCCCCAACAAAGGGGAAAGGTCTAGAGGTAGCTGAGCTCACCCAGATGTAGGGAACAGGTGATGGGGAGGTGGGGGTTACAACTACTCTGCTCTACATATGAAACAGTAAGAAGTGTGGTATAAAGCAGAGTCCTGAGGTAGAGAGTTTCGAAGGTCCATCGGTGTCAGAAGCAGCAGCAAGGTCAAAGTTGTCAATCAAAACAAGATCGAAGAGGAGGAGGCCAATAAAAGGTCACTTAAATAGCCAGGTCGGGCCTGGCACACAGTCAACACTTATTAAATGCTTATTCCCTTCTCTTTCCCTAATAGGTGGAGGTGAGAAAGGAAAGCATTCCAGACATGAGGGACAGCCAGTGCAAAAGCTTGGAGATGGAAGGTGGAGGGTCCTATGGGAAGAACAACAAGAAGATCAGAATGGCTGGACCACAGAGAGTGTGGAGGAGAGTAAAGCGTAGCATACTGGAAGGACAGGTTGTGAAGGTCATCTGGCATCTGCCTCAAGACCTCTGATGTGAGAGCCCAGCCCCTCCCAAGGCAGCCCATTCCCCTTTGGACAGGGATAATCATTAGACAATTATTCCTGAGGTCTGATATAAGATGATCATTGATACAAGATGAGGGAGACAAGGCTAGTTGGCAGTTCTTCTATTTCTGAATGACTATGTGACTGCAGGAAAGTCATTGAGAAGGGCCCCTCATTGGCAGATTTCAAACTTGTAGGCCTCAAACCATTTGGAGGTTTCTGTCCCATCCTGCAGTTTTCCCTGCTCTACTCTTGCCTGTGGCTAAGGTAGCCTTTATTTGGTTAGGTTGGTGAAGCCTCATCATAGATGAGTGCTGTGGGTACCACAGGCCTCTGCTCTCCCTGGAGCCCAGGACACAAGACATCCCAACCCAAAGCCAGAGACTCAGACTCCTAAGTCTGGACAGGGCACCCACATTAGCAGGGTAACTCAGTCACTCACTTGAACAGAGCCTGGCAAAGGAGAGGAACAGGCTGTGGTCTTCTCCTACCATTCCAATATCAAGATGTGTCATTTAGCAAAGGTATGTGAAGACAGTGGAGGACCATGAAAGATACACCAGGAAGGCTTTACAATCAGCCATAGTGGGGAAAACCTGAATTAATCACACAGAAAATACCAAGAGCTGGATGAACCCTCAGAGGTCATTCAGTCCATTGCTGCCAATTTCAAACAGAAATTGACCCTACTAAAAAGGACGTAAGGATGCTTGCAGGCCACCTATTGACTTTGTTTTAAAATGTCATGTTATCTACATTTTTGGTATCTTTCTTTATTTTGCTCACTATTTCCCAATTACATGATGATCTGGTTGGGCTACACTCAGGAGTGTTAGTAGTGAGGTGTTTGACACCTCTCCTGGCCTGAACAAGTATCCACTGAACAGCCCCCAAGAAGCCAGCCTTTGCTTGAAGATCTTCAGTGATGAGGCTATCCTTACCCTTTGGGATAGCTTCCCTAAGCAAGTTGTTTGCTAGATCAAATCTACCTCTCCCCAACTTTTACCCATTGCTCCTAGCTCCCGAGATCAGGAAGGAGATCAGAGATTTAAAGCTGGCAAGAACTTTAAGAGGCCATCTAGGCCAAATGAGGAACTGGGGCTTAGAAAGGTAGAGCAGCTTGTGTGCCCAAGGTCACACAAAGGATAGGCTTTGAATCCAGTTATTCTGACTTCATATCAGAACAAATCTAGTGCTTCTTCCATATGACGGCTCTTCAAACACTTGAAGATTAAGATGTCTTGCCTAAATTCATTTATTCCACAAGCATTTATTATGCACCTACTATGTACCAGGCTGGAGATATAAAGACAGAAAACACAACAATCCCAGCCCTCAAGGAACCATGGGGTGGGGGTGGGGGACATTAACAAAGAAAAATAAATCCCAAATATATAAGAAATAAATTAAAGTAATTAGCAAAGGAAGGCAGGGTACTAGCAACTGTGGGGATCAGGGAAGGCCTAGTGTAGAAGGCACCACTTAAGCTGAGCCTTGAAGAAAGTGAGGCATCCTGTGCCAAGGGGGAGGGTGTACATTCCAGGCAAGATGGACAGCGTGGGCAAAAGCACAGATAAGAACATATATGTTCCTCATATATGAGGAATGGCAGGTGAGTCAATCTGGCTGAAACATAGAGTTTATGATGGACAGGGATGAGCTCCAACCTCCTCGGGAAGGGCATTAAATGACAACTAGAGGAGGCTGTATTTGATACTAGAAGCAAGAGGGAGCTAAGTCAGGTGAAAGCAACAAGCATTTACTAAGCACCTACTATGTGTCAGGCACTGTGCTCAATGTTGGGGATACAAAGGCAAACAACAGTCCCTGCTCACAGTCTCATAAGGCAGAAGACATTGAAACAACTACGTACAAATAAGCCATACACAGGCTAAACAGAGTGAAAGCTTTTGTATTAAGGGGGCTAGATAAAGGCTTCTTTCAGAGACAGAGTGTTCGCTGGGACTTGATAGAAGCCAGGAAGCAAAGATGAGGAGGGAGGGAATTCCAGGCAAATGCTTGGAGAGGGGAGATGGAGTATCTTGAGATACTTGGATCACTGAGGATGTCTGTGCAGGGGTGTAAGATGTGACAAAACTGGAGAGAAGGGGCCAGGTGAAGATCATTAAAAGCCAAACAGAGAATTTTGTGTTTGTTCCTGGAGACAATAAGGTGATAGGGAACCACCAGAGTTTACTGAGTAGGGGGGAATGACATGTCACACCTGCATTTTAGGAAGATCACTTTGGGAGCTGACTGGAGGATGGACTGGAGTAGGGGGAAACTTGAGACACCGCCAGCGAGACCTTGGGATCTATCGTTAACAATCCAGGTGTGAGGTGATGAGGAGAGAAGGGGCTTCGTCCAAGAAATGGTGGGGAGAGACAGAGGACATGAGGATGACCCCTACGCTGGGAACTTGGGTGACCAGAAGGATGGTGGTGCTCTGGCAGTAATAGGGAGACTGATGGCCAGAAGACCAATTAGAAGACTACTCCCTAAAGGCAAGGAGGGAGTGAAGGAAGGAAGCAGCCCTGTGAGTGGAAAGGAGATAGATCTGAAATGGACTAGAGTTAGCAACTGTCTACATGCGACGGGTGAGAGAGAGAGATTAGAGGATCACAGATGACAGAAGGGACCAGCAGAAGCCATTTCTTCCAGATCTCTCATTTTACAAATAAGGAAACTGAGACTTGGAGAGGTGAGGTACTTGTCCAAAGTCTCACCAACATCAGAGGCAAGATTCAATACCAGGTCCTCAGACTCCAGAGCTAGGGCTCTTCCCACTGTACCATGAAAAATATGGGAGAACTTCAAAATTGTGAACCTGGATGACTATGGTACCCTCAAAAGCAAGGAGAAGTTAGGCGAACAGGCATGAACCTGGAACAAAGTATCCTCTCACACTGTACCCTTGGGACATTTTGATTCAAATCAAAGATGGAAGGAATCTGGGAGTGGGAAATGGAGAGAAAGGTATTTTCTAATCTACCCCCAGATATCCAACTGCATTGCTCAATGAGCCAAAGATTGAGGAAGTGACGTGTATAGGACATGTCAGTGGAAAAGGCCACTTGTTTTCTTAAAGTACATTTGTTAACTGATCGGCTGAAAGAGCAAACGGATGGGAACCTACAACTGGGAGGTATCACAGGAAGAGGGAAATCGGATTTTTATTATAAACACATGCATTTTATTATTTCTCATGGTGAGGACCAGGACTGGGGCTCTGCAGCTGTGAAAGGCCAAGAAGGGAGCGATATTTCTAGGCCTGTCACTTTAAAATATACCTTCTCTTGCTCTGAGGCAACAGCAGCCAAGTCCCATAGGGCTGGGGCAAAGTGGGAGAGGAAAAACAGCAAACAGGGAGGACGGCCCCAGATGCAGAGCTGGAACAGACCTCTGAGGTCATCTGGTCCAATCCCCTGATTTGACAGGTGAAGAGACTGCAACCCAGAGAAGCCAAGGGACTCTCCCAAAGCCACCCAGGGAATTTCAGTCTGAACCCAGGTTCTGCTGAGCCCAGTGCCAATGCTCTTTTCACCATAGCACATAGTTGTGTTGGAGGGAAATTTAAAAAAACAAAAACCACCCATGTGTTGTCCCAAAGGAAAGAAAATGAACCTCTCTCAGCATTCAGGAGCAGACTCTGGGAGGTAAACTGGAGTTCATCATCCCCTAAACTAAAGCAGCTCATTTCTCCGACCTCATCTTTGTCAGGGGCCCTGCCATTCTCTCTGTCTCAAAAGCTTGGAGTCACCACTAACTCCTCCATCTCCTTCACCCCTTATGGCTAATCCGTCACCAAGTCGTGTCCATTCTTCCTTCAAAATCTCTTTCAGGTTCACCCTTTCCCCACGTTTCCCACTGCCCTAGGTCAGGACCTTGGCCCCTTGAGCATGGATTATTGTGACCGAGCCTCAGAGCCTGTCTCCCCTGGGCAGTGGCTTCCTAGGAAGATCACAGAATTTCAAGATCACCTAGTCGGGCCCCTTCATTTAACAGATAAGGAAACCGAGGCTCAGAGATGGGACTAGCACAAGATTACACAAGTTATAAGGAATGAAGAGAAAGAGAGCAAGAGAGGGAGGGAGAGAGGGAGGGAGAGAGACAGAGAGGGAGAGAGAGAGGGGGAGAGAGGGGGAGAGAGGGGGGAGAGAGGGGGGGAGAGAGGGGGGAGAGAGGGGGAGAGAGAGGGGGAGAGAGAGGGGGAGAGAGGGGGGGAGAGAGGGAGGGAGGGAGGAGGGAGAGAGAGGGGGAGAGAGGGGCAGAGAGAGGGGGGAGAGAGAGAGGGAGGAGGGAGAGAGGGAGAGAGAGGGGGGAGAGAGAGAGGGGAGAGAGAGAGGGGGAGAGAGAGAGTGGGGGAGAGAGAGGGAGAGAGAGAGGGGGAGAGGGGGGAGAGAGAGAGAGAGGGGAGAGAGAGAGGGGGGGAGGGAGGAAGGGAGGGAGAGAGAGAGGGGGAGGGAAGAAGGGAGAGAGAGGGGGAGGGAGGAAGAGAGGGAAGGAGAGAGAGGGAGAGAGAAAGAGAATGCAAAAGAATGAGCAGGAGAGCAAGAAAAAATGAGAGAAAAAAGAGGGTGAAAGGAAACAAAGGGGGAGGGAAGGAGGTGAAGAAGAAAGGGAGGGAGATCATATGCACATTTTAAGATGTGCCCAATGTTTTTTATAGAATTTGGCACCTTTGTACCTAACAACACTGGGCAGCAAATCCTATTCTTCACCACGTTTATAGATGAAGTGACCAAGGCTCCGCCAGAGAGGGTGAGTGAGGTGATCCCAAGTGTCCGTAGCAGGCCTTCCTGACTTCAAGTTCCCCCCGCCCCACTACTGGCCTCTCTGACAATGTTATTTCCCTTAAGAAACTTCTTTTTTTCCTATTGTGAATAAGACTAAGTCTTATCCCCCTTTCCTTGCCTGCTATTCAAGGCCTTTTCTCATCTGCTCCATCCAGCCACTAGCCCCTAACTGCAACCCAAGCAAATAGGCCTGGCTCTTTGTTGTTTCCAGGCCCATTCTCATTTCCTCACCTGTCCTTGAGATTTTTCCTTCCATTGGGACTGCCCTTCTCACCTTTCCCCCACTTCCCCTCCATATCTCTATCTATTCCACCCCTTCTTCCAAGACCAGCTCTCAAGTCTCCCCTCTACCACAAAACTTTCTTTCCCCTCCTACTTCAGGTGATCATAGACTTTCAGAGCTAGATGGGATACTGGAGATTATGAGGAAGCTAGGTAGGATGTACAGGATACAGCAGGACTCTGAGGCAGGAGGATTGGAATAAATTATCTTGTGACCCTGGACAAGTCATCTAACCTCTCTTAGCTTAGGTTTCCTCATCTAGAAAATAGGGATAACAATAGTATTTACTTCACAGGGCTGTTGTGAGGATCAGATGGAAGGAGATAAAATATGTAAAACACTTTGCAAACCTTGAATTGCCATAGAAATTCTAGTAATTAATATATATTTATGATGTAGTTCAACCTCATTTTACAGATGGGGAAACTGAGGCTCTCAGAGATAAAGTACTACCCGATTACAGCTAGATTCTAAAACAATGAACAAATAATATATGTAGAATTTCCCTCTGCCTTTCAGACCTGCTGACCCAATACCCAAGGGGTTGACTTCTGTCCTCACTACTGGGATTCTTTTCACTCAATGACTCCAACCAGGGGACAAGGACACTAGCCATCCCCTAGGAAGCACTAGAATCATTTCATGGTCAGATTTCTTCAGCAGAGATCAAAGCAGCAGCTCATTTCCTCCAGAAGAAGGCATCTTTCCTAAATCTGGGGTTTGTATGGCTCTTTAGCCCACCCCCAAGGCCTACTGGGCAGAAGCAGAGATGGAGGCCAAAGAGCACTTGCCTGGCACCTCCCCCCAGCCTTGTTTTGGTTTGCTGGTAAAATACATTATTTTCCAAATGAACTTTGGGAAGGGAGTTTTGTAAGGGGAAGAGGGAGAGGTCAGCTATATTGCACTCTGCACAAATAATAAACTTCTTGAAAACTACTTTCAGTGAGTCTCTAAGAGCTGCAGTTTGGAAGGGAGGTCAGGAAATAGCCATGTAAACAGCTGATAGCTTTCAACAGGCTGGCTTGGGCAGGGGGTGCTGATGTCAGGAAACAGTGTGGGTGAGTGCAAGGGAGCCCTGGAGCTGCAACCTAAAGACTTGGTCCCAGCTTTGCTATTTGCTACCTGCCTTGTGACCCTGGGTTCAGTTTTGTCACCTGTAGAAGAGAGGTGGCTTGGCTATACCTTGGAGTTAGGAAGCCCTAGGTTCAAATCCTGCCTTTGATGCATGCTGGTGGCGTGACACTGGACAAGTCACTCACCCTCCTGGTGACCTATTTGTATCATCAGAGAAAGCTTTCACATTGGGAGGACCCCACTCTGATAAAATAAGAAATACAACAAAAGGAAATAAAGGAGTCAGAGCGCACGATCTTAAAGGTCCCTTTCCAAAGTGGTGTAACTGTATCAATGAATAAATGTCTCTGGATTGTCCACTGAGCATGCTCTTCATGTGCCTTCTTAGGGATTATTTTTATTCCCAGGAAACATAGTTGAATCAGCTTCCATGACTAAAGCCAAGGCAACTCAAATATATCCACAGAATCACTGATTCTCCACAATCAAAAAGGACCCCAGAGGCCCCCAACAACAAACCTGACCAAGAATCCCTTCAACATGCCCAGCAAAGAGGTGGCCTCTATTTGAAAGCCTCCAGGCAATCCATTCCACTAAGGGGCAGTTCTGGGAGTCTAATTCTACCACTTACTGGTCCCTGGACCGCTGTCTGGGGCCAAGAAAAGTAAGTCTACCCACTCTGGCCCCCAAGAGTCTTCAAATCCTAGAAGACACCTATTCCCACCCTCACCCACCCCAACTCTTCCCCTGGCTTAATTTCTCTCCAGATATTTCAACCTGTTCTCATATAACATGGTCTCTAACCCTCTTACCATCTTGGCTGTCCTCCTCTAGAATAAGAATTCTTAAACTTTTACCACTCAGGACCCCTTCTCACATTTTGGCATCATTTGTTGGCATTGCGTGGTGTGAGGCCATGCACAGTGCAAAGTGCGCATGCTTTGTGTTCAGTACCAAGGCTGTAGTGAAGTTGCACAATGCAACATGGGCAAGTGCTGCCAGAAACACCTTGAAGTCATTATGCACTTGATTTTCAATTAATTTTTGGTTGTTGTGCATTCAGAAACCTTTTACTGTTGCCAAATTTTTCTCAACCCCATATGGGGTTGTCACTCACAGTTTAAGAAGCACTCTCTGGCTACCACTCCCCTCTGCCTAAGGTTCCTCCCAGTTTAATGCAAGGTCCTCGAAGCCAGGTATTTGTCTTTGCTTTTTATTTGTAATTCTCAGTACTTAACACAAAATAAACGCTTTTTTTTAATTCATCCATCCACCTATCCATTCTTCTCTCCACCTCAACTCACATCTCTTAGATGCCATCTACCCCTATTTTCATCTTTATCCAGCCAAGGCAAACCTCTCTTGAAGCACAAGCAATCTCATTCCACTCCATCTTTTACAGCAAATTGCCCCTTCTATCATCCACACTCACTTATCTACATTCTCTCCTTGTTTACTGGCTGCTTCTGGGCTGCCTAAAAACATGCCTCTATCTCCCCCATCTTCAAAATACCCTCACTTAATCCATCCATCCCCACTATTGTCCACTATCTCCCCTCCCTTTGGGGGGCTAAATTCCTTGAGAAGGCCAACTACAATGAGTGCTTCCACTCTTTCCTTTCATTCTTTTCTCAATTCTCTATAGTATGGCTTCTAACCTAATAATTCAACTAAAACTGCTCTTCCCCAACATTACCAATGAGCTCTGACTTGCAGAATGTCATGGCCTTTTTTCAGTCCTCATCCTTCTCAAACTATCTGCAGCCTTTGGCACTGTCCATCACCCTCTTCTCCTTGATGCTGACGTTTCTCCAGGTTTGGGGGACTCTCTCCCCTTCTACCTATCTGACCACTTCTTCCCAGTCTCTTTTGCTGGATCTTCATTCAGGTAATGCCTGCTAACCATCCATGCAACACAGGACTTGGCCCTGGGCCCTCTTCTCTTCTCCTTCTATATTATTTCACTAGTTGATCTCATTGGCTCCCATGGATTCAGTTTTCATCTCCATGCTGATGATTTCCAGACTGACTTATCCAGTCCTAACCCCATTGCTGACCTCCAGTCTCACATCTCCAACTGCTTGTTAGACATCTCAAACTAGATATCCTGTAGAAATCTTTACATTTGACATGTCCATAACTGAACTCATCATGTTTCTCCTCAAATCCTCCCTTCTTCCTTGCTTTCCTGTTCCTATCAAGGGCACCACCATCCTTCCAGCTCCTTCAGGCTCAAAATCTATACGTCATCCTCAGCTTCCCACTCTCTACCATATCCAACCAGTTGCTAAGACCTGTGGAGATTCCCTTTCTAACATCTCTCTTCTGTGCCCCCTTCTGTCCTCTGACACTACTATCACCCCAGTGCAGGCCCTTGGCACCTTATTCCTGGACTACTTCAACAGTGGCTCTGCCAGCCTCAAGTCTCTCCCCTCCCCAGTCCATCCTCCACTCAGCCGTAAAAATGATCTTTCTAAAGTACAGGTCTGACCATGTCACCCTCCTTCCCCTCCTATGAACTACAGTGGCTCCAATTGCCTCACTGATACTGGCCTCCTTGTTATTCCTCAAACAAAACATTCCATCTTCCAACTCCATGTTTTTTCAACAGCTGTCTCCCGTGTCCTCTTTCTCATCTCTGCTTCTAGGTCTCCCCAATTTCTTTTGAGTCTCAGCTAAAATCTTACCTCCTACAGGAGGCTTCTCCTGTTCCCAATTCATTCTAGTGCCTTCCCTCTATTGCTTATCTCCAATTGACCAGATAGATTGTACATACGTGTTTGCTTGCTGCGTCCCCCATGGGACTGAGAGTTCCTTATGAAAGCAGGGATTGTCTTTTGCTTTTCTTTGTATTCTCAGTGCCTAGCACATAGTAGGCACTTAATGAATT
Organism: Phascolarctos cinereus; assembly: GCF_003287225.1. Classification (NCBI taxonomy): domain Eukaryota; kingdom Metazoa; phylum Chordata; class Mammalia; order Diprotodontia; family Phascolarctidae; genus Phascolarctos; species Phascolarctos cinereus. The sequence goes on from NW_027556291.1 coordinate 43,517,292, forward strand.
TTTGACTACCTGCGGGACCTCAGATTATCCTTTTGTCCACCAGATTTTGGCCACTGCTGGCTTACATTGAGAAACTGGTCTATTAAAGTACTGAGATCTGTTTCAAAGGACCTGCTATCTAGTCTCATCTCTCTTGCTCCTTTGTGAAGTTGATATCTGGACTCCATCTGTAGGACTTTCCATTCACCATTCTATACAATGTCATCTCAGTTCTGCCCATTGTTTGCACCTTTTGGATCTGGACTCCAGCAGAGACTTCCTCTCCAACTTACCATCAATCCATTAATGATGGCTCATCAGGTCAGGTCATTCAACCAGTTCTGGATCTGTTATATGCGCAGTTAACATTCTAACCCATCACTCTCTACTTTATTCACAAGCCGAGGATAAGGGAGTACCCAATTCTTTACTGAAGTCTAAGCATACCATGCCTAAAACTCCTTTGAGTCTAGTAAGTAAAAAATAACAAGGTTAGTCTGGTATGGCTGATTCCTGATGAAATCACGCTGGCTTCCAAAGATCATTACTTTAAAAGTACTAAAAAACCATCCTCTTAATTATATATTCTAGAATTCTGTTAGGAATACAAATAAAGCTCACAGGACCTATAGTTTGAAGACTCTACCCTCTTGCTCTATGATCTCTCTGGCCTCAGATTCCTCTTCTGTAAAATGAAAGAGTTGGATTAGATGGCCTATTAGATGTCCAGTCCTATTCTCCAAGATTGAAGTCAATGCGACCACCATTTCTTAAGGGCCGCCTATGCACAAGGCCCTGTGCTAGCTGCCAGGGATACAAAGACAAAAAGGAAATAGTCCTTGCTCTCACTAAAGTGACATTCAAAGATCCTGTTCTCTACAACACTTCAGAGACAGTGGCCCAGTAAGCAGTGACAGTTGCCAGGTCATTCAGTAGTCTACTATGTGATTTCTCCAGTCCTGCTGACTTGAATTTATTAAGGGAATTGAAATGCTGTCTGAATACCTCCTCACCTGTGTTGGATTTCTACTGCCTGCTAACCAGTTTTGTTCTATCATTCCCAGCCCAAAGTCCACTGTCCTTGGGAGAAGAAAAAAAAAAACAGAAGCTGAATATTATCACCTTGTCACCCCCATTTGACCCCAATCAGTGGTCTCATCCACCCTCCTAACCCCTAGATGCCCCCACCCTGCTCTTAGCCTCAGATCATTCTAGACTTTCATCTTCCTGATATTCTTAGGGGATCATTTTTATTTGCTCTCAGTTGCTTGATCTTCTTTCTATCTTCTCTACGGGCTTCTCTAAAATCTGAGTTATTGGCTAAGTTTCCAGTGCTTTTGCATCAGTCTCTTCAGTCAAATCACTTCTGCTTATGTTAAATATTTATTTCTTGGAAGTTCTCACCCCTCTTGGGCCCTCAATCACTAAGAGCAAATAAGGACATCCATTACTGGTAATCTAGCTCCCCTAAATCAACAACAAATATTTCTTAAGCTCCTCTTTTCCATAAACAGTGGCACTGAGGCATCATGGGCCTAGCCTCAAAGACAGGGCAGTCTAGGTTCAAGTCCTGCCTCACACACATTAACTGTGTAACTCTAATCAAGACACTTAACCTCTCTCAGTGCCTCAGGCAACTAACACTCTAAATTGCAGGGAAGGTGAAACCACTTATTTCTCAGCATTCTAGGCTACTCTCTAAGACAGGAAGCTACAGAGAAGGTGCCAGCCTGCATTAGTAGAAGGAACTTCCTCACCTGAGAGTTCTCTCTATCAACAAAATCACAGAGTCCAGTCTCTGTCTCTATCCCTTTCCCCATATCTCCCTACAACTAGGATAGAGCACTGAAAAGTAGGCATGATCATTTCAAAGCTAAAGAGATCAGATTGGCCATCTAGTCCAAAATAGGCCTAGACTAGGAATCACCTCTCCATTATCTAGACTTTAAGGGAGGAAAAAATCTGAGATTCTACCAGAAGATCAAATCCCTCTGAATAAATGATAACTCTTTAGAGTCAGAAAATGCTGAAACAGTTTTGGCTAATAGACAGAAGTATGCCAACTCTGTAAGGAGATCTTGAGTGATCGCCTGGAGGCAGGATGTCAGCTTTTCATTGGTCTTCTGGGCCAACCTCTCTTAGCACAGCCTGTGGCCTCCAAAGGTCCTTCAAGCGGTCCAGAATGCCAATTTAGGATGAGCAGACATCTAATAACAAGGAGATCACTGAGCGAGGTGGGGCTGAGGATTCTGACATGACTGTTGAAAACTTCTCAGCTAGAGTTTAAGAGGACTCTGGGCCAACTTACCACATTGCTGCCTCACTACAGCCTAGAATAGGGGATAGGGAACTGGACTTGAAGTCACAAAATCACAGAATTTGAGAGTTGGAAGAGACCTCAGCCGTCAATCAGTCTAATTACATATACACAGCTGTGTCCTCTTATAATGGGAAGTGAAGAAGATGTCAGTTCAAATACTGCCTCAGGGGGCAGCTAGGTGGTACAATAGATAGAGCACAGGCCCTGAAGTCAGGAGGACCAGAGTTCAAATTTGACATCAGACCAAACACTTAACACTTACTAGATGTGTGACCCTGGCCAGCTCCTTAGAAATGTGATCCTTAGGTAAGCATGAGAAAATACCATATTGTCAGGCTGAGTATTGGAATAATAAATACAGAGCTGCTTTCAAATGCAACTCAACATTCAGTGAGCTCCTATACAGTGCCAAGTCCTCTGCAGGGATGGGACAGGCCAGGATAGGACGGCCTGGGCCGGGCCTGGGTGGAGTGGGAGGCACAGTGATGAATTAACCCCAATTGACTAAAAAAAAAAAGAAAAAGAAAGAAAGAAATACTGCCTCACATACTAGCTGTATGACACTGGGCAAGTCACTTAACCTATCTGTGCCTCAGTATCCTCATCTGTTAAATGAGGGGGTTAGACTTAATGGCATCTAAGGTCCCTTCCAGCTATCAATATAGTATCTGTTATACTGGTCATTCTTGCTAGTATTCCTTCGACCCTCTCTAGCTCTTCTCTCCTTCCTCACCCCTCAAACTCCCACCTTCTACCCCTCTAGCAGAGAACTATGGAATTGAGTGTGGAATGGGTCAAAGAATTCTGGCCCCAAGGGAGTTTTTTTTTTTAACAGTGATAAACAGGAAAAATAAGAGATATTTTGCTCAACAGGAAAGTCAAAGATCATAGGATCATAGAATATAAAGATGGAAGGAGTCTTGGAGATCATGTAGCCCAATGCTCCCATTTTATGGGGGAGAAATTGAAAGCCCACAGAGGTCACATGAGTTCCTAGGGCACACATCAACCCCATGGAATCTCAGAGGTGGAAGGAACCTCAGCTACCACCAAATCCACCAGAAGCCCTCTGCCCCACAACAGCCCTGAGAGGTGGCCACCCACTACCTACCTGCCTTAAGACCTCCAGTGGGGGACAACTTACTACCTCTTGCAACAGCCCAATCCACTTTGGGACAGCTCTCATCATTGGGAAGTATTTTTACTCTGGAGTCAGAGGATCTGGATTCAAATCCTGCCTCATACTTTCTACCCACATGACCCTGAGCAAGTCCTTTGATGTCCCCAGGCTTTGGTTTCCTCCTCTGTATACGATGGGGTTGGACTAAAATGGTGCTGAGGTCCTTTCTGGCTCTAGATCTAAAATCCTATCTGTGACCACGAGCAAGTCCCTGGACCCACCCAGGCCTCAGGCTTACTCATCAGCAAAATGAGAGTGTTGAACACAGTGACCTCTAAAAGATGAGAAAAATAACATATTGTCAAAATGAGTACTGAAATAATAAACACAGAGCTGCTTTCAAATGCAACTCAACATTTATCTGTGAGCAGAGTGGTGAGGGGATTTGCCCAAGGTCATGTGTAGGATTCCACTGAGTCCCTCCCAGCTCTGGGTCTATGGGCCTCCTTGTGATTCCAAGCAAGTCCCTTCACCTCCCAGGGCCTCCAGAAAATGAGACAGTTAGATGAGGCCACTTCTGGGGCTCCTGCCAGTTCTCCATCCATGAACCTACAATCCTTCCAGCAAGCTAGAATCGACTTCAACTCCCTCCACCCCTTCACTACTCCTTGGAGATCTCATGAACAAGTTAGGCTTTTACCCTACTTATAGCAAAGACTTGAGGGGGTCACTTTCCATGCTTCCTCCTAGTTTCCAAAGGACTTTCCACACTTTATCTCCGTTGTTCCCCCCAACAAATCTGGGAAGTGGGTGGGATGGCCTAGAGGGAGAGAGAAGCCCAAGAGCCATGAATGTAGAAGAGATGTAGCATCTTCTTCATCACTGTGCCTCCCACTCCACCCAGGCCGTCCTATCCTGGCCTGTCCCATCCCTGCAGAGGACTTGGCACTGTATAGGAGCTCACTGAATGTTGAGTTGCATTTGAAAGCAGCTCTGTATTTATTATTCCGATACTCAGCCTGACAATATGGTATTTTCTCATGCTTACCTAAGGATCACATTTCTAAGGAGCTGGCCAGGGTCCCATGACCTCTGACTCACACACACAGAGCATACAGAACTGCTTGTTTATGCCTGTCCCTGCCCTAGCTGACCAGGTAGCCTTGTCTAGTGCATTCAATGTCCCGTTTGAGCCCCTGCTCAATCTTCCCAGCACCTGGCTGCTTGCCTCCTGCTGATCCCCCTAACCACTCTCCCAATCAATCACTGCATCAATGGATGGAGATGTCAAGGGTGATGCTTTTGTCCTACAGGGCAGTACAGCTTAACATGTGGGCCTTGGTGACTGATGACTGACATTACTGACAGTGGCTGAAAGCTGGCCACCACAGGCCAAGACCCTGATGAAAAACAGGGTATCGTAATGAGAGGTTCCCAAGAGTGGAAGGGGGATAGAAGAAACCCAAAGGAAGAATGTATAGAATGTCACAGCTGGAAGAGACCATATGGTCCAACCCCTTCATTAAACAGATAGGGAAACTGAGACCCAGAAATGAGAAGTGAATTGCCCAAGTTCACACAGCTGGTAAGTGATTTGAACACAGGGTGTCTCTCTTCAAATCCAGGCCTGTGTCCATTGCAACATGCTATATGATGAAAACTGTGAGAGCCTATGTAATGCTGAAGGCAACTGCCACTGACTTGGGTTCAGAGGCTCAAAGAATGTTCAAGCTGGATGGACTTTTAGAGAATGTCTAGTCCAATCCCCATGTTACAGATGAGGAAACTGAGGCCCATAGAAGGAAAGGACTTGCTCAAGGTTTTACCACTAGAAAAATGATTTCCATTAGTAATTCACATTTCTATAATCTATGAAGACTTACAAAGTGTCACAGTGGGAACAACTTGATTTCGTACATCCATTCTGTATGTAATAGCCTTTGGTATGGTTCTGATCTGCACTCTCTATCAAAAAAAAAATAGGACTCAAAACAAGATGTTCAATTCATACTTAGGGGAAAGACCAAATCTCTGCAGAACCAGGGGTACAGAATATTCATGAAGTCATTTCACTCTGTGGGAAATTGGCCAGCTATGACTAAGAAGTAGCTTTCTTAGGAATAGGGATAGGAACTGGACCTGTGATTTCATTGATATAGGGAACTCCCAGGCAAGGGAAGTTCCTTCTACTAATGCAGGCTGGCACCTTCTCTATAGCTTCCTGTCTTAGAGAGCAGCCTAGAATACTGAGAAGTTAAATGATTTGCCTAGGGTCACAGAGCCAGTATGTGCCAGTATAAGGCAAGAGCTGAACCAAGATCTTCTTGGCTTCAAAGCCAGCTATCTTTTGGGGATTTTCACATGTAAAGACAATTTTTAATATTTATTTTTTTAAATTTTGAGTACCAAATTTTCTCCCTTCCTCACTCACCTCCCCCCCTTCCTGAGACAGTAAGCAATTTGATATAGGTTATACATGTGCAATCATGCAAAACATATTTCCATATTAGTCATGTTGTGAAAGAGAACACAGACCAAAAGGGCAAAAAAGTATGGAAAAAAATAAAGTGAAAAATAGTGTTCTTGGACCTGCATTTAGACTCCATCAGCTCTTTCTCTGGAGGTGGATATCATTTTTCATCGTAAGTCCTTTGGAATTGTCTTAGATCCTTGTACTGCTGAGAATAGCTAAGTCACTCATAGTTAATCATTGTATAATATTGTTACTGTGTACAATGTTTTCCTGGTTCTGCTTGCTTCATTTTGCATCAGTTCATGTAAGTCTTTCCAGGTTTTTCTGAACTCTGGCTGCTGGTCATTTCTTATAGCACAACAGCATTCCATTACAGTAGTATACCATAACTTGTTCAACTATTCCCCAATTGATGGGCATCCCCTCAATTTCCAATTCTTTGCCACCACGAAAAGAGCTGCTATAAATAGATTTGAATAAATAGGTCCTTTTCCCTTTAAAAAAAAAAACCTCTTTGGGATATAGACCTAGTAGTGGTATTGCTGGATCAAAGGGTATATGTACAGTTAGCTAGCCCTTGGGGCATAGTTCCAAATTGCTCCAAATGGTTGGATCAGTTCACAACTCCACCAACAGTGCATTAGTGTCCCAATTTTCCGACATCCCCTTCAACATTTATCATTTTCCTTTTCTGTTATATTAGTCAATCTGATAGGTGTGATGGTTGTTGATCAGAATTGTTTTCATTTGCATTTCTCCAATCAACAGTGATTTAGAGCATTTTAATTTTGATTTCTTCATCTGAAAACTGCCTGATTATATCCTTTGACCATTTATCAATTGGAGGATGAGGCTAGCTTTCTTACCATTTTTAACTGCAATTCAATGGCTGGAAGTCCATTAACAACCTTTACTCACAATCTTCTCTTCTTCAGGTTAAACAATCAACAAGCATTTATTAAGCAACTACTGTCAGAAACTGAGAGAGGCACTGGGGTTACAAGTACAAAGAATCAAATTACCTCCTACATGCAAAGAGCTAAAACTCTTAACAGAGAAACAAGTAAATATATATTCATAGAAAGAATAAACAGAAAATGACTAAGTAGAAATACATAGAAGGTAGTTAAATACAAGATCATCACAGCTCAGCCATAAAGGCCAAATTTCATTTTGGTCAAATCTCATTTTAAAGAACCCCTAGTTGGACACCTTCTCCATTCTTTTGCTGTCCTGGGGTTTCACCAAGAACGAGTATAAGCCCAGGAACAATGCGAAACCCAACAAAATGACTGAGGGGGTTTTCAACATATATGTGGTTTGAGAAGGAAGGGTTCAGGTCACTGCTTGGGGAAGACTTGGGGTCCAAGTTCCCTCATCTTTGGGATGAAGAGGTTGGACTAGATGACTTCTAAATTCCTTTTCAGTGCTACAACTACAATCATATGACCTGTCTGAGCCTCTGCATCCTCTCCTGTAAAAGGAGGGGGTTGGACTAGATAGCCTGAAGGCCTTTCCAAATCTGGGATCAAGCAAACTACAACTTTGTTTCCATCTTTTCTATCAAGGAAAATGATCTTCAAACTGGAAAGGGCAAAACAAACACCAGTAGGAAAGCCCTGAAGCTCAAGGCAGGAGAGAGAAGGGGGGTGGGGCAGGAAATAAAATTGAATCAAAGCCCAGGAGGGCTACCAAGCAAAGCACGATGAAAGGCACAGGGGGAAGGATGGCAGTAAAATACACATAGGAAAGGAAAAGAAAAGGAAGCTTTAGGAAGAAAGGATCTCCTCCAACAAGCTTCTCATGCGTATGTTAAGGTAATACAAGATTTCTCGATGTGTGCAACCCAAAATATAACTCTATTTAATGCCCCTCTCTTATTAATATCAAGCAAGGAATAGAACAGGGAGCTGTGTGCTCACCAAAATCAGTTGCCAATATTATAGAAGATGGCCTGAGCAGGATCCAAAGGGAAGAAAGATCCCCTATAGGCAGTGATATCCCCCAAATTACGCCTGTTTTCAGATGACAAACTTGTAACTTGATTGAATCAAGTCCCAAAACATTACAGAATATTCTGACATCCCTGATTCTCCAAAAAAGATCAGCCTGACAATTCATAGCAGAAAAGCTAAGTGGGGGAGCAGCTAGGTGGTGCAGTAGATAGAGCACAAGCTCTGGAGTCAGGAGGACCCGAGTTCAAATTCAACCTCAGACACTTGATACTTACTAGCTGTGTGACCCTAAGCAAGTCACTTAACCCCAACTGCCTCGCCAAAAAAAAAAAAGTGGATGAAAAGTACCTACCCTCCAACTATCATAAGCAGTTAGATGGTGTGCTAGGAACATCTGTTGAAGTCCCTTCCATGTAGACTAGGCTTTTTCCCCTAAAAGGCAAAGAAACAAGGGTCAAAACTTGATTGGCCCAGGAGACTAAGGCTCATACTTTCAATTTACCTTCTTGGTCACCTAAGTGCAAAAGCCTAGCCCATGAAGAGTTAGGATCTCTGCAAATCTGACAAACGATTCTGACTAGGTGTGCCACCATGGCACATAAAGAGGCAAGGAAATCTGGAAATAATAATAATAATACCAAAGGGCTAGCATTTAAATCTTGCTTTAAGATTCGCAAGGCACTTAACATATATTCTCTGATTTGGTCAAGTGAATCAATGTTGTATTCTTGTTGAATAGCCTTTGCATGTTCTTAAGGAAACTCCTTTTGTTAAATGTTTGATGGACTACAGGTGTCTGTCCTGTTTTGCTCCTATTCTGAACTTGAACCACTGACTCAGGCCTGGCCCAGAACAGATGGCCAGTGTTGAATTGGTACATATACTTAGGACAAGCACTGCAAGAGAACAATAATTTCAGGCTCAAAAAGGAGGACTAGAATGGGCTGGATTGTATTTGGAAAATTATGCTACCCTTTCAATGACCTAAAACCCAAACCTACCTTTTGAATACAAACAATCTCCCAAGAATGCTGTATGGTTGCAGATAACTCAAAGGACATGACTCATGGTGAAGATGTCAAGAGCTGATCTGAGAGATGCATGGTAGGCATGAATAGACTATGGCCTGCATGCACACCCAACCAACCAAAGGAGATCATCCAGGATTGGAGAATAAAATTGGCAAGTCATAGAGCAAGGGATAAGAGATGGACAATTCCACTACTACATCTGTACCAGCTAAATGTAAAACAATCAAAGGGAAGGAAGACCAGCCTCTAGGAGGTTAAGTAAATCTCCCAAGTGGGATCGATGGGAAGACATGGATAAGAATTGTGAGGCATGAAAAGGGATGGATGAACTGAAATGACAGAAGAAGGAGGCTACCTAGGGACAGGCTCATCCCCCAAAATCTGGTTACCAAGAGTCAAGTTTTTTGGCCATAGAAACTTAGGAAACCATCTCCTAAGTGGTGGAGGGGCTGCAATCTGCATTGGAGGAAGTACCCCTCACACAAATACAAGCCCAGATCTCTACAGTATTGAAAGATGTATCATTCTTTTTGTGTGTGGACCATAGTGAATTTCAAAAATCACCAAGTAACAGATGTCCTCTCTGTGGTGTTTCAGAAAGGAGTGTCATCAGAACACAGTGTGAATCTGTGATTAGTCAAATATTATATCTATTTCAGACCCAAGGCCATCTTAAAGGCCATAATGAGCTGCTGAAAAGCTGGGTTAGGAGGCAAGTACCTTTGAAACTTTAGCCCCAGCTTTGTCTGCCACCAGCCCCATAAAGCTCAGCAATGTTTCATTCGGAATAGAGAGAGAGAGAGAGAGAGAGAGAGAGAGAGAGAGAGAGAGAGAGAGAAAGACAGACAGAGAGAGACAGAGAGACAGAGAGAGACAGAGACAGAGAGATAGAGAGAGAGACAGAGACAACAGCACAGCTTTCAAGGGAGGGAGAGAGGCCTTCTTCCATTGATCTTGGATGGATGTAAACATGTCTAATCCCACAGAGGTCTTTGCTTAACAGACGAGTTCCCATTAATGCTGTTACTGAGGCAAATGGTACATCCCAGGTGTCTCCTAGGTGGGGGAGGGGGCAGGGCTCTGGAACATTTGAAGGAAGAAGAATGAAGATTTGAGAAAACAGCCATAGCTTCAGAATGGGAAACAAGTTTCCAATCCCTAGACTCCCTTTGTCCAGTTGCTTCTGGAAATTCAGGGACTGGCCAAATCATTGGATACATGACCCAAATCCTCCCTGTTTATTTTAATACTTCAAGGATATGCCATTCCATCCACTGTGTGCCCTCCTCCTTCTGATCAAGCACAGGTCTCCTCCCCCGCACCTCAGATGAGGTCTGTGAGCCAAGTTTCAGGACTGTTCAATTCTTGGGGGCCCACTAGAATCTTAGGATCTTGGATCTAAAGCCGGAAGAGTCCTTAAGAACCACTGAATCCAACCCCATCATTTGACAGAGGAGAAAGCAGAGGCCCAGGGAGGGGAAGGGTCTTGGGATTATAGATCTAGAGCTAGAATGAGCTCCTTGGAGGCCATGTAGTCCCACTTCTCATTTTACAAATAAGGAAACTGAGGCCCAGGGACATAAGGTGACTTGTCCAAAGTCACACACAGGATCATATCTTTAGAGCTCAAAGAGATCTTGGAGGTAATTTTGTCGAATCCTCTCATTTTTAAAATGAGGAAACTGAGACCCAGGGAGGTTAAGTGATGTGCCCAAGGTTACCCAGATAATCAAAGCAGAGCTCTGGTTCCCAGCCAGGGCTTGTGACTCTCCCAAACTGGGTGTCCTCTCTTCTTTGGGGTTCTTTGCACCTAGGTACTTACGGTGCTTAAGTTCATCATTACTTGGCTTCATTGGTCACTTCGGGGTTTCCTCCCAAGCCAGCAGTAGTTGTTGAAAAACATTAATTGTGAACTAAAAAACTGGTAACTGGATCCATAAAAGCTGCTCGCCTTGAGGCATTCTGTTTGAACCTGAAGTCTCCACAACCACCAAGTGCATTATCTGGAAGATATCTAATACCACCACTTTAGAGGATAAGAATGAACCCCTGCCTTTAAAAAAAAAAAGAAAGAAAAAGGGGAAAAAATCTGAAAAGCAAACTGACCTCCCTAATGTTTCCCAGCACAAAGAAATCCATCTACTGTATATTCCAAGACAGATCTGAGCAATATGTTGACACACTGTTCTCAGATTTCATTCCTGAAAATCTGGGGCCTTACGTTGTCCCAATAACATAAGCTCTGCCTTCAGCCGAATGGGGGGGAAGGATTGTTGGCAGATCTCAGAGTCTGCCCTCCCCCCACAGCCCCAAGTGTCCCCACAAGTCCTAACTTGTTACCCACAAGTCTCGACTTGCATATTTTCACTTGAAGAGTCTGGAAATGCTCAGGGGAAATCATAAGGGGGAAAACAAACCAAAGCCTCCTGAGAAAGAGTTTAAGAAAAATTTGCAAGAAAAATATGGTTGAGAATGCATTGCAGAAAACAGCGTTATGGGGGAACAGAAGCCCAGATGCCTGCAAAGGATAAACAGGGGTCTAAAAAAAGACTATAACTTTGTAAGGTTTCCAGTAGCCTGACTTGATTTGTTCCCATTGAACGGATGGATAAGCCATGGAAGAAAGCAATTCTAGGAACACTGATGGAGGTGCCTACTATGTATGTACCAGGCCTCCTGCTAAGTGCCCGGGATAGGGATATTAACAGTGACAGCCCCTGCCCTCTAAGAGCTTACATTCTTCCAGAAGGGAAGGGAAAAGGATGATCTGAAATGAGCACCCGACAAGCGAAATACAAAGTGAGGCTCAATGGTGACTCAGAACACGTCCATTCAGACTAAGTGCTCTCAGAAAAAATCCAAGGAAAGTGAGAAGATGGAGCCATTCATTCATTTTCACACAGAACCAGTGCGATCATTTGTTCAGTTTGAGCATACATATTTGTTACAATAGAGGGTTCTATTGAGAGGGAGGGAGTGATTCATTAAGAAATGATAGTGATGTAAAAAAATTAAAAAGCTATCAACGAAATATCTGAAAAGGGAGATGGGGAAAGGTAGCACCTGAGCTGAGACTTCAGACAAAATAAGGATTTTGAGAATTTGAAATTAACAAGGGGAGTTGGTTCAGTCGTAGCCTTTAGCCTTGCAGAATTCTTAACCTTTCATGTGTCATGGACCCCCTTTGGCACTCTGGTGCCTTACTTTTCTCAGTAATCTTTGTCGATAACTGAGGAAAATATTAAATATCAGCTAGAAGTTAGGGAAAATAAAGAGGTCATTTTTGCTCCTATGTTTAGTTCTGGACCCCAGGTTAAGAACTCTGCTTTAGAAAGACACTGGAAAAAAATACAATTTTTAAATTTTTAAAAAAGAAAAAAAAGACACTGGAAAGGAGTTAGAAGGCCTGGGTTCAAATCCTGACTCTGCCACTCACCACGCTTGTGATCTTGGTCAATTCACTTCATTTCTCTGTACTTCATCTGTCAAAATGAAAGGATTGGTTCTGAAGACTTCTGGGGTCCCTTCCAGCTTTCTCTCCATGAGCAGATAAAGGGGGGTCTTCTAAGCAAGAGGAGGCAGGAAGCAGGCGTGACATATAAGAGCAACTAAGCCCCCAGTCCCACACTTAATCCATGAGGATGCCCAAGCATCACACAGTAGAGATTGAAACCCATCTAATTTCTTTGTGAGAGGAAGTTATTACCAAATAATTGTAATCAATTCTAGTTCTAAAAATCCCTTTTACTGACATCACATCTGTCATTTATAAAGGATTGCAAATGGAAGGAAAATCTAAGTTAAGGTCAATTTTAAAATGCCCTGAGACCCTCCTCATAGTGTTAAAAACTTAACATTACTAAGTCAAGGGCACAATCAACACTGGCAGGCCTGGCCACTACTGGCAGCCTTTCCAGGAGCTAAGCTCTCTCCTCAGTGTGGCATTAATGGATGGTTGGTTACTCCACCACTGCGCAAGGCTCCCACATTGCTAAGGAAGGTTCCTATGGGGACTTCCAGCTTCTTCTCAGGGCAATTAAATTTGCCAAGCTTTTTTGAATAATAATAATAATGAAGAAATTTTGAAGAATAACAGCAATCAGGGTAATTGTTGATTTGAGGGGGTCATATGTTAAAGAAAATAGAAGTCCTGTACATCAGATTATATTTAGAGCAATCATCCTGGCTAGCTGTCTAGAGTGGATCAACTTGCTTCCCAAAGTGAAGTGGGCAATGGGTGTGTGTGTGTGTGTGTGTGTGTGTGTGTGTGTGTGTGTGTGAATCTACTTCCCCCACCCCCATACGTAGACAATAGGTTAAACTCCCAACCTATCAGCTGGCAGACCAGTCAAATTGTATAGCTTGGGCAAGTCACTTTCCCCCCTTTAGGGCCCAGTTTCCTTCTCGGTAAAATGAGACAGGGTGGACTAGATCTCAGTATAGTAAAAACAGCCTGATCTCAGGAGCCCAAGACGTGGTAGCATTCTAGCTCCAAATTCTGACTGGACTTTGCCAACCTTGTTTCCTCCTTTGCAAAATAGAGCTAAAGCTTGTCCTACCTACCTCCCTGGTCTGTTTCAGAGGGTGATGAGCTGGGATACTTGTAACCTTTGGAGCCCTCCTAAGGACAAGAGCTGGGGAGCCAGGCCCTTTCAACACCAATAGTCTGTGATTTTATGATCCCATCCTCCTCTCTGTGTGTTCAACCCAGTTCTCCTTCCTACACCTCCACTAATTAAGACCCAGGTCTCCCTTGGACACTATAACCAGCCTGGAAGTGTGAACTCTTGACAGACATTTCTGATTTTTTAAAACTCCAACAACCTGTTTTCCTTCTCCTAGTGCTCAGAAAGAGACCAGCACCTGAAAAGGCCAAACTGTGTGTGGGCTTCCAACCTGTAATTTAATCTAACAAGGTTTTTCTGGAAATTATTTCATTCTCCCTACCTATACATCCCTACCTCTAAAAAACCACAAACAAAAAACCAAAATAATGGCTTGTTTAAGGAAAAGTCAACTATAGCGGCCTGGTACAAGTGTGTAAAGTGCTGGATTCTGACTCAGAGGACCTGGGTTCAAAGTCTAGTTCTGCCCTCATTAGCTGTGACTTTGGGCAAGTCACTGAACCCGGGGGGAGGGTCTCTGTTTCTTCTATAAAAAGAGGCAGTTGGACTAGGAGGCTTTCTAAGGCTCCCTCCAGCTCCGAAGGATGACTGGAACCCAACAAGGGAGGCACCAGAGGAAGGGGAAATATAACTGGGATTGGCCTTAGTCTACCACTTTTCCCGAGGCCACAGGCTAATCTTTAGGCCTTCCTGAGACTGGACTTCTACGTCTGTAAAAGGGGAATGCTCCCACTGGTAATACCTACATCGCAGGGCTGATAGGAGGAAGGTCTAACTTCTTCCAAAACTAAAGCGACGTCGCAGCTCCGTCTTCTGTCTAGGTCGGCTTGGAGGCCAGCCAAGGGGAAATATGAGCCCCAAGTCTCTCCCTTCCGGGGATAAGCAGCCCCTAAAGCAGGCAGGTAGGCAGGGAAGCTACCTTTGAAGCCCCGGACCCCGGGGCTGGCCCAACACACTCCTTCCCCAGGGGCACGGGGCGAGGGAGTCTCGGGCGGCGGCGGCACCTATTGGTTGGCCGCCGGACCGCTCAGCCAATGGCAGCGGGCCATGTCTCACGCTCCTGGGGCCCCAGCTCCCCAGCCTGTTCCCGGGGCGGCCCTGCGCCCAGTGAATGAAAAAGGCCCCTCGTCGGGCTCAGACAATGATCTAGCCGCTGGAGACTTTGAAATCCCGCCCTATTGAGACCTCCGCAGTCCCCAGGGCTCAGCAGAGATTTCAACAAGTGCCCGAGAGTGGGCCTAAACTCCCCCTTTTGTGCAGTAATTAGGACGGGAGAAGCCTGGCGGGGCTCGGTTTGAGGCTGCCGCTGCTCCCCGCAGTAGGGGGGGAGCGGCCCTCTGAATAGGAGGATTAACACATTAGCACACAGATCCCTGCTTCCTGGAGGGCCTGAGTCTGCTGCGGGGCTGGGAGGACCCTCGGGGGGTGGGGGGAAGGGGAGCGCCCCAGTCTCCAAGTGGAGCTGGGGCAAGGGTTGAGGGACAGTGATAGAAAAAGTGGGGGGGCAGCCTTCTCAGTCCTGACGGCTGGCCATCTGCCCTAACACTAACCCAGGCCGACTTCCTGGAGCTCAGAATACCATTGTCCTTTCCTTGGCTGCCTGGCAGAGTCGGGGGTAGCCTCTTCATTTCCATCTCGGCACCCCAGTGGGGAATTCCTCTCTCTCACACACCCCTTCCCGGCTTCCTGCAATGCTATCTCTGCCGGGCCTTGTCCCAGGCCTCCTTCTACCCCGGGAAACTTGCCTAATCTCCCTCAGCCCCCTCTGATCACTTTCACCCCCTACCCAGGGCCATAGTCTTCTGGGCCCTGCCGCAAGGAGCGGGTGGGAATCTGGAAGTGGAGTGCAGAGAAGACTTGGAGGCACCGTAAGAGAGCCTAAGCTGGAGATGAACTCTTGCACACATGCCTCTGTTGTTTGCTGGGGAATGAATGGATGGAAAAGCATCTATTAATCTTTGACTGTGTGGCAGGCACAGTGCTAATCGTTGCAGATGCAAATATAAAAGGAAGCCTATGCCTGCTCTCAAAGAGGTGATACTCTAAATGGGGGGGGGGGAGTTTAGCCAAGGTGCTGTGCTAAAAGCCCTAGACTTACTTAGAACAGAGGGACCTAGAGCGGCAGCCCCAGCTCTGCAACGAATTCACTGCATGACCTTGGGTGAGTCTCTTCCCCGCCTGGGGGAGGAGGGGCTTCTCTTCCCCCCTCGGTAAAATGAGGGGGTTGGACTAGAATATTTCTATGGGCCTTTCTAACGCTGACATCCTGTGATCCTAATAAGATGTGTTGTAGGACAGGCAGCTGCATAACAAAGCAATACAAAGACCATATGGATTTAAAAGAAAAGAACTCGGAGCTTTAGTCTGGGAGGGGGCATTCTTACAGAGCCAAGGCCAGCAAAGGCTAGTTGGATTTCACGGCTTCTGCCTTGCCTTTTCTGTGCAGCCCAGGAGCACTGTTGTTCAAGAAGCATTTGAAAATGGAGAGCAGTTTCTTCTGGAAGGCAGCCACTCATTTAGGAGCCCTGAATGGAAGGCAATCACACAAGAGAAGTCACTAGCCTTCTACACATCCCGTGGGGAGAAGCTAGCTGTTCCATGCTGGGGTTGAAATCCCAAGGAAGTCAGGTCCCAAACCAAAACAGCACCAGAAACAGAACGGGTGCCAGCTGATTGGAGAATGTTGAACAAATCAAAGAATCTGGAGCTGGAAGGAGCCGTCTGCTGCAACCCCTCTCCCCAACCCCCCAGTTTACAGATGAGGAAACTGAGGGCTAGGAGGATTAAATTACTTCTCCAAGGTCTTACAGGTAGTATCAAAAGTGGGCTTGGAACCTGCATGATGGGATATTGTTCTGAGAGAAATTCTTAGAAAACTGAGGCCCAGAGAGTAAAGGAGTCCCCCAGAGTCACACTGAAAGGTTGGTAGTGACTGCAGGTTTGGACCACTGTTATGTACACTTACTGGCCCTGTGAACTTGGGCATGCCCCCTTCTTCTAAGCCTCAGTTTCCAAATCAATACAATGGAGCTCACAAATACCTCAAAAGGGCTGGTGAGAGGAAATTGAGGGTGTGAACCCAGGTCCTTTCACTCCAGCCCCAGGGCTTTTTTCCTCCTTGGGGCACCACCCCACATTCAAGATAGCGGCCACCTGGAGCTTAAGATAGGAAACACCTGGACCTCGGAGCATTAAGAATAGTCAGGTAGAAAACTAACTGCTCTGGACTATGGTTGAATTCAGCTAGGTAAACAGCTACTCATTCAAGGGTGAGGGATGATTTATGCTAGGCCAAGGGTCAGGAATGTTAAGGTCCTGTCTTTTATTCCTTGAGCACCTCGGAGGGAGGGGCCAATGGGGAGAAACGTTTCGAGTTGGTAAAACGTCTGTGCTGCCCCAGCCAAACCGGCTGGCCTGGCTTGCAGCTCTTGGCTTGGGGCAAAGGGATGGACAGATGCAAAGAAGGCAGCTGGGTCTGGCCAAAAACCAAAGGCAAACACCAGCTGGGCCAGAGGCCAAAGGGCTCAACCTTTCTGGCTTCAGGCATCCCCTGACAGGGACCAGGAGCTGGGCCCTTTCCATGAGAATGGCTGTGGTTACTCCCACTCATTCACAACCCCTTAATAATAATAATAGCTGATGTTTCTATAGCCCTTAAAAGCTGGCACCCCCCCCTTACCTCCATTCTCTCCTTACAGCTTCCCAACAATCCCCCAGAGATAGGTATTGCAGGTATTACCTTGATTTTACAGAAGAGGAAACTGAGGCACCAAGAAGTTAAGTGACTTGCATCATGTCACCCAGCTAGGATTGGAGCCTAGGTCTTCCCATCTCCCAAATCCAGCCTTCCCCCTGAGCATGTCTGTCAAGGACTCCGCTATTCCAATGGACTTGTAATCTGTTCCTTGTGGTGATTTTTCCAGTGATGTGTGCTGTTGTTCATCCTTCCTTTTTGAAGAAGACCAGTGGCCTCACCAGCGATGCAATGGATTGAAACTGATCCATGCCTGTCTGGTCTGTGGGACTCTAACGTACATTGGCCAACAAATCTGCCACCATGGTGCTGTGGGCCTCGCCTTTACTCCTCCTGGAGTCTTTTGGACATCGATGGATGATTCAGATTCTACATCAGTTAACTAGTGAGTGGCAGAGGTGGAATTTCAATCCAGGTGTTCCTTTCTCCAAGTCTTACACCATACTGACTTACTCTTGAATGGTAGAATCTGACCCTTTGGTTTCTTTTGTCCCTCTCTCCCCTCTGCCCCACCCCAGCTATGCTCCCAGAAGTGCCCTGTACACTAGGCCACAGCAAATGTTAGTAACTGCAAACTTGAGCACACTCTCTTTTCTACTCACTAAGTGTGGTGATCTTGGCCAAGTTATTTTCCCTCTCTATGCCTCAGTTTCTTTGTCTGTAAAATGAAGGGGTTGATTGCATATAGGCAACTCTTAATGATGATGTTAAAGGTCCTTTTCAGCTCTTAAGATCCCAATTCTGCCACTTACTGATTCTGTGACATTAAATAAGTCACCTTCCTTCCCTGGGCCTCAGTTTCCTCACCTGTGGAAGAAAGGGGCTTAACTAGGTGAGCTCTAAGGTCCCCCTCAACCCTAACATTTTATGATCCTATGACGAAACAGCAGCTCTTGAAAAAGAATCCATGTTATCGGTGGGGATAGAAATGTTTTATTTACTTTGTCAGACAAAAGGACTTCTCTGGAAACTGAAGCTGGGGCAAATATCACTCAAAGTCCTATACAATTTCTTCTTTTGCAAACAAACAAAAAAAAGTCTGATATTTACAATATTGAAAATATCTTTAACAAAAGGTCAGTCTATCCAGAATGGACTCAGCCCCTCACCTCCCACCTACCTCCTACCTTCTCTGCTGGGAGTTCTTGCCTGTCACTGGTACTAAGTGAGCTAGAAAGCACTCAGACGCTAAAGGGAATGTGGATACCTGTTAGGAATTTCATATAAACATCCTGAGATCTCTTCTTCCCTCCCCCCATCTCTCTCTCTCTCTCTCTCTCTCCCCCCTCCCCTTCTCTCTCTCCCTCCTTCCTCCCTATCTGTCTCTCCTCCCTCCCTTTCTCTGAATTCTAACCCAACTAATCATAACTCATAGATTCATGAAAGATTAAAGCCAGAATGCTTTGAACATAGAGTAATCATATGCCCTGTAGACCTAGTCTTCAGAATTCAAGATTGAGGGGAGTAGATAGCTTAGCTCACAGGGCTGCTACATATAGTTATCTCTGTTGATGTTAAATCCTGCTTCTAGACTATAAGCCTCATGAAGGTAAGGGCCATGTCTTCTCCAAACTTTGTATCATCAGCAGCCCCTACCATGTTTAGGTGTGAAAGCACTATAAAGAACATTGAACTTGGAGTCCCATGATTATTTTCTAGTGACTTTCTCTTAGGGCAGGCTAGACAGTAGAGTGGATAGAATACTGGGTCTGGAGTCAGGAAAACCTGAGTTCAAATCCAGCCTCAGATACTTATTAGCTGGGCAATCACAAGCAAGTCATTTAACCTCCATCTGACTCATTTTCCTCAACTGTAAAATGAGGTTAATATCAGCACCTACCTACCTACCTACATTTGAGGGTTGTTGTGAGGATCAAATGAGATCATGTTTGTAAAGCCTTGACAGAGTGCCTGGCACATGGCAGATGCTTATTAAATGCCTTTCTTTCTTCCTTCTTCACCTCTCTGAGCCTCAGTTTCTTCCTCTGTAAAAAGGGTTGGATTAATTGATATTCATTGATAAGGCCCCCTCTAGCTTTAACATCCTGTGACTCTCTAAGATGTTGATGGAATTGAACTGGATTGAACTATCCGTCTAGATTTACTTTCCCACTGCCTAGATGCAGAAGTGACCTAAGGATTCTGAGGCTGAGTGGTACTATAAGCCCTCTCCCTTCAACACCTACTCATCAAAGAATATTGGTAAAGCCAGCCTACACCAAGGCCTCAATCTGACCAGTTGCACAGTCTTCAAGCTCCACTATAGAGGCCTGGGAGATGATCACCTCACAGGGAAGGATACCAAAATACATATTCCAAGAAATAAAGGAGATGCATTCTGCCTACTAAGAGGGTTATGACCCAAGAAGAGGTACCCAGCTAAGAAAAGCCCTAAGGACTATTACAAAGCAACTACTAGTCAGGGCAAGTAATTGAGTTGGGGGGGGAGCAGCCTGCTATTGGTGGGAAGAGCCCTGGATTCAATGTTTAACAACCAGCTCTCAGGGGAAAAAATATATGCAGGACCCACTTGAAGTTGAATCCAATTTATAAATATTTTCTCCATCACTTTCTTAATCCTAGACAATCCACAAGACAATAAGTCAAGCCCTCATTTATAGTAAGTGTCTGAGGCTGGATTTGAACTCAGGTCCTTCTGACTCCAAGGTTAGAGCTCTCTTCACTGCACCACCTAGCTGCCCCAACAAGGTGATCTCTAAAGGCCCTTGTAGTTGTAAATCTATGATCCTGTGAAAACATAATTAAGCTGCAGGGAAGTGGAGACTGTCAGCTCCTGGAAAGCAGAGACTATTTTTTCTATTTCTTTGTCCCCATCCCCCTCCCTTTCCAGCATCTCTCATAGAGCCTTGCATATAGTTTGTTTAGTTTTTTTTTTTTGCTTTATTGTTGTTGTTTTGTTGATTAGTCAGGTCTGACTCTTTGTGACCCCAGTGGGTTTTCTTGGCAAAGATACTAGAGTGGTTCACCATTTCCTTCTCCAGCTCATTTTTCAGATAAAGAAACTGAGGTAGATAAGATTAAGTGATTTGCCCAGGGTCACGCAGCTAATAAATGTCTATGACTGGATTTGAACTCAGGTCTTCCTGACTGCAGGCCTGGCACTCTATCCATTGTGCCACTGAGCTGCCCTTGCATATAGTAGGTATTCCTTAAACATTTCAGTTGAGGATTCACTGACGTGGGAGGAATAAAACATGGTGCAGGGGAAAGATCTCTGTATTAAGATCTCTGTATCGAGGATTTGGGCTTGAATACTGGCTCTGCCATCTATGTGACCTTGGACCCATCACATCACTGCTATGGGCCTCAGTTTCCTCCTCTGTAAGATGAAGTGGTTGGGCAAGATGACCTTGGAAGTCCCTTCCAGCTCTAAATCTCTAATTCTATGAATTCAATCTTAGAAAGGCCCTTAGAGTTCATTGAATCCAAATCTCATTTTAGAGAGGAGGAAATTGAGGGCAGAGAAAGGAAAAAGACTTGTTCAAAGTAACCAAGGTCATGTTCGTGTGAGAGAGAATGAACAGTCAATCTTGGCCCACAGAAGAGGTAAGAAAATGTGACTAAAATATTCATACCCTATATGACTCAGACATTCTGATGCTAGGTATTTATCCTAAGGAGGTCAAAGACAGAAAGAAAGGTCTCCTATATGTGAAAATATTCCTAGCAGTACTTTCCGTGGGACCAAAGAATGAACTGGAGACATGGTAGCGCCCATAGGTACTCAGTGAATGCTTGTTGATAGATTGATTGATTGGAAAATGGCTAAATAAATTGTGATACATGAATGTGGTAATGGAATATTAGTGTGCCATAAGAAATGGCAAATGTAAAGAATTCTGAGAAGCACAGCAAGATTTATAGGAACTGATGCAGAATGAAGTAAGCAGAATCAGGAAAACAATATATAAAATGACTATAATAATAAAAACAGAAAACAAAACAAACAAAAAAAACCCTTCCAATTCTATGACTTGATAATGGTCAAGCTTGGCTGAGAGGAAGAGAGAAGAAAATGTACTTCCTCCCCTTCTTTGCAAAGGTGGGGAACTATATGTATGGAACAGAAATTGTTAACCTGGGGTCTGTGAACATGTTTTTAAAAATATTTCAACAGTAGTATTTTAATCTAATTGATTTCCTTTGAACTCTTATGTATTTTACTTTCTACAACTGAAAATATTATTCTGAGAAGGTATTGATAGGTTTCAGCAGACTGCCAGAAGGGTCAATGACATACAAAAAGATTAAGAAATTCTGGCGTCAAATCTTGCACATACTGTCAGACCTGATTGATGTACTGGTTCGTTTTTCAGAGCTGTTTTTTCTCTCTTTCTTTTTTATCCTATGTTACAAGGGGCAGCTTTCAGGGAGGGGTAGGGAAATATTTTGCAAATGAAGGTGATGAAAAAACAAAAGATATCAATTACAAAATTTTTTTTAAAGAAAGTACAGTTCAATTTTCTAAAGGCCATCTGATACTCTTTCTTCCTCCTATTCAATTCTAGGTCCATCTGCAATGCTTGTCAAAGATACTTGTACTGATGGACTGAATCAATAATCTAAGTATTACGTTTTAATCATCCACTTTGTTTTTCCATTGTGGATATCTAATTTGGTCACTTTGATTGACCACTGACCCGTAATATTCCAGGGCTCAATGCAGTCCTTACAATGTCAACCCAAAGTAGGAGAATCTGAAGTACTCTAGGGAATCTCTCTTTTATTTGGGCTTTGTGCTGGACTTCCTCCACAACAGTGGTAAACATATTTGCTTCATACCTTTCTGGATAGTGATAATCAAAAGATTATGGAGCTCCCAGGGATGCTTCTAGCCTAGGAAAGGAGGAGGTCAGGGGCTTGTAATACCTGGAGGAACTAAACCCCCCCCACCCCACATGTCCTATACAGATTGGGGCCTGTGTTCATGAATAAAGTATTATCCTCCTGTTATGCCTTGTGGTATGTCTGAAGGACAGAGTGGTGACCACTCGTAGTGGGGATTCTCAGCATCTTCCTTCTCTCTCCTCCCCATCCATCTGCCCTTGTCTCCTTCTTGTCTAGAATCATGGAATCACAAAATCCTCAAGCTGGAATGGACCTTAAAGGTCACCTACTTAAGCCCTGACCAAACCATGAACCCCAGCTTGTGCAACATATCTGGAAAATGGTTAAAATTATATTTAGATTTCACTCCCTCCCCTGAAAAAAAGATTGTTAGAGAAAGTTATCTCAGTTGTTGCATCTACCAAGCAATCTTGCATGACCTTAAAACATGAGTGACACATTTTCATACTGTAGAAGAGCTCTATCAAGTCAAATTTGTTTTTGTTTTTAATGGAAAAAAAAACAGCGGGATCTCCTTTGGTCAGCTTTGTGATAATGAAGGAATTGTATGTTGTAGAAAATCTAGAAAACCATCTTCAAAAGCCTATCTGTTCCTTTCTCATAGTTGCATCAAGGAAACCCTCAAAATGTGTAGGTCATTTTTATAAAGTTTGTTATTAGAGATGAGAATATAGGAATATTGGCCAAGAGGTTTCTGCTGCCTTTTTAAAAACATAGTATTGCCCCATTTGGGAAGATTTTTGCGTCCTTAAAGTATCTTGAAAATCAGTGCCCAGTTATAATAAGAACAGTGGGATATTGTGTTCTCTGCATCTTTCAGTCAATTGTGTCTCTGTAAAAATGTGGTCTGCTGCTGAATATTATTTGCAGTAACATGCCTGTTCCCTTTTCATCTGTTCACCAAGGCTACCGTTTGTGTGTATAAGTCATTCTCATAAAGATTTTATGGAGATGAGAAAGTAGGCAAATGAATTTGGAGTTATTGATGTCTTCCTGATCACATTCTTTTAGTACTAATGCTATCCATGATTTTCTTTCCAAATAATCATTTGGTTTCCTCCTCCCTTTAATATACCGTGGGCAATGGTCTCTCAACTCCCTCAAAATCATGAAGCCTCCAGCCCAGACTTCCCCCATGATTACTTGGCCTGATCCAACTGTTTTACCTTTCTTTGTCTTCCCTGATGTCATTTCTGTATTTTATTCCTTTGCATTTTTGTCTTCACAGTGTATCTTTTATCAATTAATTTATTTTTAGTTTTCAACATTCACTTCCATAAGATTTTGAGTTCCAAATTTTCCTCCTCCCTCCCCTCCCCCCTCCCCCAAGACTGTGTGTAGGCTCTACATATACATTCATGTTAAATATATTTTCCCATTAATCATGTTGTAAAAAAGAATTAGAACCAATGGGAGAAACCACGAGAAAGAAGAAACAAACAAACAAAAAAGAGAACAAATAGTGTGCTTTGATCTGCATTCAGACTCCATAGTTTTTCTCTGGATGTGGATAGCATTTTCCATCATGAGTCTTTTGGAGTTGTCTTAGATCCTTGTATTGTTGAGAAGAGCTAAGTCCATCAAAGTCAGTCATCATACAATGTGGCTGCTACTGTGCACAATGTTCTCCTGGTTCTGCTCACTTCACTCAGCATCAGTCCATACAAGTCTTTCCTGGTTTTTATGGTCTACCTGCTCATCATTTCTTATAGCACAATAGTATTCCATTACATTAATATACCACAACTTGTTCAGCCATTCCCCAGTTGATAAGCATCCCCTCAGTTTCCAATTCTTGGCCACCACAGAAAGAGCTGCTGTAAGTGTTTTTGTACGTGTGGGTTCTTTTCCTATTTGTATGATCTCTTTGGGATACAGCCCTAGAAGTGCTATTGTTGGGTCAAAGAGTATGCATATTTTTATAGCCCTTTGGGTATAGTTCCAAATTGCTCTCCAGAATGGTTGGATCAACTCACAACTCCACCAACAATGCATTAATGTTCCAGTTTTCCCATATCTTCTCCAACATTTATAATTTTCCTGTTTTGTCATGTTGGCCAATCTGATAGGTGTGATGTGGTACCTCAGAGTTGTTTTGATTTGCATTTCTCTAATCAATAGTGATTTAAAGCATTTTTATATGACTATAGATGGCTTTATTTTTCATCTAAATATTGCCTGTTCATATCCTTTGACCATTTATCAACTGGGGAGTGACTTATATTCTTATAAATTTGACTCAATTTTCTATATATTTTAGAAATGAGGCCTTATCTGAGACACTGGTTGTAAAAATTGTTTCCCAGCTTTCTGCTTCCCTTCTAATCTTGGTTGCATTAGCTTTGTTCATGCAAAAACTTTTCTATTTAATGTAATCAAATTTTTCCATTTTGCATTTCATAATGTTCTCTGTCTCTTGTTTGGTCTTAAATTTGTCCATCCATTCATACTATATCTTGATGACACCTATATTACTTCTGTCTTCTCTTTAAGGGACGAGTGTGTGTGTACGTGTGTGTGTATGTGCTTACCTACACTTGATTAACAGAATTTAAATCATTCTATTTACCTGTTAGATTCTTCTCTAAGGGGAAGGACTATGATCTTCCCATTGATGTGATCACCAATCGTTGAGTTTTTTTCATCTTTACTTTGATATTTCCATAAACCTGTGATCTCTTTGATGTGGTCACTTCCTCCAGTGATGCAGACTCATTAATGCCTTCTCATCCTCTGTCATTCTAATCCATGTCTTCCCATGAAATCTCCACAGGGGGACCGCCCACCCAATGTTCTGGGGTCTTCCCTCTAGTACTTCAGATATGTGCATATTAATGGATCATACAAGTTATACCTTCCTCCACCAAATGTCTAACCTACTACCTTTTCTCCCCCAGAAATACATCTTTCTGATGATATCCTTCAAGGATGAAGCTTCTTTTGTTGGCAATGTGTTGTAGCCTACTCACACCTAACCTGTACCTCTCAGTTGCCTTCTGAATAACCCTTAACTTGAATTCTTCAGAAACTGTGGTATCCCATGAATCACAGCTAAATTTGGGAGAAAGATAACCTATAAATAGCAAGGTCCTTTAGGTGGTTCCTCTTTGTGGTGGGTGTTATC
The DNA here is from genome assembly GCF_003287225.1 of Phascolarctos cinereus. Taxonomy (NCBI): domain Eukaryota; kingdom Metazoa; phylum Chordata; class Mammalia; order Diprotodontia; family Phascolarctidae; genus Phascolarctos; species Phascolarctos cinereus. Next base: position 43,542,542 of record NW_027556291.1, read on the forward strand.
CTGAAAGCACCAAGAACCCTATAACATTACAGAATTGAGTAAGGTCAATAATCACTCAGCCTATCAATCCATACAGGAAAAGCCAAGTGGATAAAGAATGCCTATCATCCAGACTATGATATGCAGTTAAACAGATGACTCAAATAATTGATCCATCATCACGTATATCTTGAATAGATGATTCACATAGACCATGAACTGGGCCCAGAAATGAACAGGAGGACAGGACTGGACTGGATTGTCGTTAGAAAATTCTATCATTTTTTGTGACCCAAAGCTCTTCCTTGAAGCAAAGGTCGATCTTTTAAAAAAAACAGTATTCTATTCAATTCTACAAGCATTTATTAAATGCCTGCTATATGCCAGGAACTCTGATGGGCACTGGGGATATGAAGGGTAAAAACAACATTCTTTGGGATCAATGGGCTTACATTCTTGATGGGCTTACTTTCTACTGTAGGGCATGTTATTCTAATAATGTTTGACTGTAAGTCAGGGAATATTCCAGTCCTCTTCATTGGCATAAGAACAAAATATGATGTGGTACATATTCCTTATTTAGTGTGCTCTACTATGGAGTACTGTTTCCTTGTCACTCTGTAACCCACCAGGCTCATACTTGCTTCAGACTTTGTTTACCCTCTTCTACACCTGAAATGCCCCTTTTCCTCTCCTCTTCCTACCTATTCTTGGTACAACTTCAATTCCACCTACTCTGGGAAGCCTTCCCTGACTACTCCAAGCATATGAGCCTGGGATCTTCTGCTGGCCTTACTCTCCAGCCACCAATCACCAGAGACTGCCTCATATTATTTGTCAGATTAGTATTTGTGCATCTTTTATTTCCAGTCTAGACTGTAACTGTAAGGTCAAGAACAAAGATTGAGTCTTCTATGCCTTTACATTTACTCCCTTCCCCTCCACCCACACTGGGGTATAGCTCAGTAAATATTTGTTGGCTGAAGATTATTAATTGTAAAGTCTTGAAAATATGAGAAGTACTTTATAGGTTCTGTTCGTTCATTTGTATTTCAGGTATATATCTGCTGGTGCATAACTGAGAGATGGCTTTGCATATCAAGTTCCTTTGATTAGCCCCAGGACTCCTGCCATAGTAATTATAGTAAGTTAATTTCCTTTAGCTTTCGCCAGTTTACCAGAGTAGGGGATTTTGTCTTCATTTTTTGGTGTTTTCTTGCATAGGTACCATTTATATGTGCATACATTTACATATGTATTAACATCCTAGAGCTCTGGAGGCAGATTGTAGCTCTGGCCAGAGGGCAGGTCACTTAACCTCCATAGCTCTGGTTTCCTCTAAAACGGAAACAATAATACTTCTGGGGGCAATGTGTTATAGCAGAAAGCCTGGCTTTCCATTTGGAAGACTGGTGTGTGACCTTGGACAAGTCACTTCAAGTCTCTTGGTATCAAATGAAAGCATAAAACTTAACGCTCTCCAAGGTCTCTTCTAGTTCTAAGCGCAATGATCCTATTTCTTCCATCCATTTTGAAAGTAAGATGAGGACCTTCCCCCAAGAAGACAGGTTCAAAAGCGCTAAGGTCCCTACCAACTCTGAAATTCCAAGGAGTCTATAAAATAAAATACACATTGGGGGTATTAAGTGCTGAAAGTTCCTTGAGGGCAGAGACTGTTTTGTTTTTGTTTTCATATCCCCAGCAGTACTTAGCACATAGTAGGTGCTGAATAAATATTTGGTGAACAAAAAAAGATGGACACGTGCTCAGGACAATGTGTTTGCAGAGAAACAATTGGCTGTGGAAGGGAAAAGGTTCCCGAGAACTCCTCAGGGATCTGCTAAATAATATTTGTGTCTGCTTCTTGTAATTTTGACATGCTTTGAAACCATCTGTCATGCAGTCCTTCGGAGAGGGCTAAGGGGTATTTAAATCTATAAAAACAAATGTATTTTTGTACACACCCAAGTGGTGGTTTAATGAGTCCCTTTTGTACAGTGTCCAGGGAATTCTTTGAAATATGATTTTACCCAATGGTAAAGTAACATTTAAGATGGTTCCTAAAATGAGCATGTGGTGTGGAGGATGGCTTATGCACAAACTTCTGATGTGTAGCCCAGAGGATTTCCTCCAATGGAATCTAGGCCCCAAGCATCGTGGGAATATGGAGTCTTACTTGAGGACACATCCTCTACACATGAAATGAATGGGAGTAAATCAAATGGCAGTTATAGACACAGGTGTATGGGTATGTGTGTGTGTATACATTTAATCATAGCATCTTCAAACATGGTGCTTACCTAGCAGCAGCATACATATGTGGGGAAAAGACTGAATTTGAAGTAGAAGAGCTGGATTCAAACCCTGACTCTATTACTATTTATGAGACTGGAGACAGACTACTTTTGTAATTTTTACTAATGAGGGAGGTCATTAGGCTGAATGACCTGTTAGGTCACTTTTAGCTCTAAGTCCTTTAATCCTATGTCTGCCATCATCTTGAAAGATGTCTTGGGTATAGTCTAAAAAGAGGAAGGATTACTAAATGATGGTAATGTTTTCCAAAAGCTCATATTTACAAAGGAAATTATGCCATTTGCATTTAGCACTAGAACACTTACTCAATAAAGTCTCATCAGTGAAATCTACAGCAATGTGAGAGATCAGCCTAATCACGCACCATGGAAATGCAAAGGGGGATAAAGAATGGCAGCTGCTCAGACTATGACATACAGCTAGATGGGAACCTAGTTGTGCTATTCCATCAGTGTATGGATCTTGGACAAATGCTGAAGATGGACAATGAACTGGGCCCAAAATTGAGTAAAAAGAAGAAATTGGTTTGGGTGGTATTTGGGAAACAGTGCACTGATTTTGATGATCCCAATATGACTAAGGAAGTCATGAAGCAAGTCTAGAAAGGGAAGTGGGAATCAGATTTGTGGAAAATGCCTGCATTTCCCTGTCTTGATGTTCACTAAGCATCTCTGTAATAGTATCTAGAGCCTGAAGGAACCTCAGGGTCCATTTATCTAAACCCTCATTTTACAGAGGAAGAAACTGAGGCTCAGAGAGTTGAAATGGATTCCCCAAAGTCACATAGGCAATAAGCATCAGAAGTAGAATATGAACACAGGGACAGGTCCCCTGACTCCAGAGCTAGGACTTTCTCCTAGAGTTTGGCCTACATTGTATAGACTCCATTCTCAACTCCTCTTTGAAAATCTGAACAACATTTGTCCTTCTCCAATGTTCTCCTTTTCCCTACCAGTCTTTCAGATATCACAGACTCTGCTTCAGTAATCACATCAGCCAGCTCTTGCTAAATTTGGATTGGGAGCTCCTTGAGGTCAGGGACTGTCTTTTGCCTCTTTTTGTATCCTCAGCACTTAGCACAGTGCTTGAATAACAAGTGCTTAGGAAATGTTTATTGACTAAATGCAGAAAGTATCTTGGTGAAATTCTTTAGCCTGATCTGGCAATTCACAAGGGCCCTCTGCTAAGATAAGAGGCAGACGCTGTAATAGATAGAGTACTAGACTTGTTGCCTGGAAGATCTGGCTTCAAATCCTGACTCTGCCACCTACTAGCTGTATGAACCCAGGCAAGTCACTTAATATCTCTGAGTCAGTTTCTTCATCTATGAAATTGAGATAATAAGAGCAGGGTTGCTGTCAGGACCAAATGAGATAATGTATGTAAAACACATTGCAAACTTAATATTGCTATAAAAGGCCAGTAGTTATTATTATTATTATTATTATTATCATTAAAATTCTGTCTCTGACAAGTTATATGACCAGGAGCAAGTCACTTTATCTCTCTGAGACTCAGTTTCCTTATCTGTGAAATAAGGATAATAATATTTGTTGTATTTACCTTACTACAGGGGTATTGTGAAGATCAGATGGAAATTGCAGAACTAACATATGATATAAAAGCCAGTTCTTTTTAGGTGGAAGGATGGATATCTGTATCACTGGATAGAATATCCACAGCAGTGAAATCCCAAACACTTGAAGTTATTCCTCCTAGCTTTGTATCAACTGCATAACTGATAGGGATTTGATATAGATACCATCCGTGCCTTTATTCAAGTCATTGATAAAAATGTTAACACTAGGCCAAGTACATATTATGAAGACCAGTAACACTAGCTGGTGTTTATAAAGCATTTCATAGTTTTCCAAGTCCTTTTTACATACATTATCTCATTTGAGCCTAAGAACAACTCCGTAAGGTAGACAGCAGCAGTCTTATTATACCCATTTTACAGATGAGGGCATTGTAGCTTCTCTCTATTATCTTCCTGGAAGTCTCCAAACTTTGGACAGATGAGTAAGTAGCTTCCCCCCTCCCTCCCCCACATATGTACTTACACACTCACATTCACACACTTTTTTTGTGCTCATATACTTTCTTTCCTCTCTTCTAGTGACAACATAGCATAATTATTCTCTTTCTTTCAGGCCTACTCCTTCCACCATCACCATATAAACTCCCAACCCAGCCTTACTCCTAAATGCAACATGGCAGCATTCCTTCCAGGGCACATGTGAAATATCAGGTGTGCCCGTGGACACTGCCTCTGATCCAGCCAGAGGTGACATGCCTCACCAAAGTAGGAGGAACTGTAACCCTCCTATTTTCTTCTACCATCACACAGACCAGACCAGTGGCTTAATCTCATCTTTACAAATTTGAAGGATTTGTTCTCATTGTCCTTAGGGGAAGCAGTAACAACTTCCTAGCCATTCCCCCATCACCCATGTAGCTAGGAAATGACAAATGTCAAGTAGTCTGACTCTGCAGTCTCCCAACCCTTTTTTGATCTCTGCTATCTCTTTGGAATAAAAAGGGCTAACTCCCTGCTGGGTTCCTTTTAAAATTCACATTGTCTCCTCAAATAGGGGTAGTGCTATGGGGAGGGGGGACAGAGAGAGAGAGAGAGAGAGAATAGTGAGAGAGGAAGGAAAGAAGAGAGAAAGAAAAAAGAGAAAGGAAGAGAAAGAAAAAGGAAGATCAAGAAAGAAAGGAAGGAAATGGAGAGGGAATTCATTCAAATTTTTCAGGTTTTAAGATACTGTAACTAATACTCTCAGTGGTCACATTCTAAGTCCAAAGACTTGTTGGATGTAATTTGAGTATATGTTTATAGATGTTTTATCCCCGATAGAAATATTTTTATATGCAAGGGCGCCCCAAACCATTATCAGACGTGTCCATTGTTTTCCAGCTGTGCTCCATTTTGAAGTCACTGATATTTAGCACTGCAAAGGAGTTTTAGGAATCATGGGGTCCAACCCCTTGCTCCAACAGATTAGAAGAAAAGAAAGAACATGCTTATGGCACCATCATAGGCAATGAGTAATGCCTGGGAAAGAGAAGCCCAGAGAAGATGTGGCTTGGCCAACAGCGCAGACAGGTAGAGCTGGGACTCAAACCTAGGTCTTTTGCCTCCTAATCCAGGGCTTTTTCCCTTGGAAGGCAGGATGCTTAGCTCCCAAGCCCAGGGTGCATTCCTGGGTACTATTTTGTAGCTTAGCCTGTTTTTCTGTGTTCCACTCCAAAGAAAAACAGGTTTGAGGGATATCAAAGGAGTGGCCTTTAGCTTCTCAGAGAGCGGGCGAAGGCTTTTCTCTGCTTCCAAATGAGTTTTAAGATGATTATAACCTGCAGTGCCGAGAATGCCATTGGTAATTAAGTGTTCTATGCAATCTCTGGCCACAAAAGGCCTGAAGCTCAGAGCCTTGGTTTGTTCTCATGTGAGAAGAGGCAGTATGGGTTGGTGACAAAGAGCCCTGGTTTGGAAAGAAAAGGACCTGGGTTCAAATCTCAGCCTTGCTACTGACTACCTGTGTGATCTTTAGTAATTCTTTCCTCTTTTCTTTGACTCAGTTTACTCCTCTGCAAAATGAAGGGGGTGGGGTGGGGGCTGATGACCTTCCAGCTCTAAATTTATGAGACAAATGCCCTGGTAGGATAGCCTAGAAATGTGATCACTGACCTATCCTTGGCCTGGGAGGTAGACAGATGGCCTCAGCCACCTTATGGAGTCTTTCAAGGCTCTATATTTCTATAACTCAAAGAGAAAAGTCAAGTTTGGGGAGGGGGGTGTTGTACTTGCTTTTTGTCTGTGTGAATTTCATACCAGCAGGATGAGATTTATATATAGAAAAGAAATAGATGATAGATATATAGATAATGTATATATTCATAAAAATAAATGCTTCCACAGGACAGCCTAGTATAATGGAAAGCGCTAGGAGTTAAGTCTACCCGTTACTCCTTCTTCATCTGTAAAATGGGAATAATAATAGCTCTTCCCTCCTAGGGTTGTTGTAAGGATCAAATGAGATAATATTTGTAAAGCACTTTGTAAAGCACTACATGGTGATGCTAGTTATTATTATTGTTGTTGTTATCTTTGACTCTTCCCTCTCCCTCACCCTTCACATTCAATCAGTTGCAAAATCTTAGCATTTCTACCTCCATAACATCTGTCACACACATCTCTTTCTCTAGTCCAATGGCTTTGGTTTATAGATGGATGGAATGGGATCCAGAGAGAGGAAGGGACTGGTGGGAAGTAGCAGATGTCAGATTCGAATCCAGACCCTTTGACTCTGAACCCACTCTTTCCCCTACAATGCATTTCTCCTAGTGAAAAGGACACCCACCATAAAGGTTTCTTTTACCTGTCAATTTGGAACGCGTTGAATAAAAGTTCCGTTGTACAATAGACCATTCAAGTCACCCATTTCTTATGTTGCAATGGATGGTAAATGTCTGCACACAAACCAGGCAGCCTGTGGTCCATGGAGCCTTTGTCAGTGTTAATAAAGAAAATGAGAAAACATAAATATTCATTTGCATTCTTCTGTGGATTTGTGGTCAAGGATGGCTTGGGTATTTCCCTGCAAGTATGGATTGAAGCACCTCCAGCCTGTGTGATTGTCTGTGTTCTCCGGTGGATTTTCTGGAGGTCTCTCCTGGGGTCTTTTTTTGGGGTACCCTTCCTGACTACCAACTATTCCTTCCTCTCACTACATGATTGGCTCACTTTCTTTTCCTGATCATACATTTCCTGAATGAAAAACATTACCCCACTTCCTGCACTTAGGTGACTCCCAGGAAAATGCTGCAGATCACCAGTGCCCTCTATTAATCTCTCCATTGCCCACTGGGTCACCTGAAATGTTGATTCATGTGGTATCGTGGTGTTCCAAGATTCACAAACAATGCAGCATCACTGAGAGAACTCGTGGCTTATAAAGATGGGTCTTTGTGTTGGGGAACAGCTTAGGGATCATTAAAAGCACTGTATGATTAAAAGCTGCTCTCTTTCCTCCTTTTCTTTTGTGGGACCAACTCATTGTCCATCTTCAGTGCCTGCCCAAGATACACACACACGCATAGACACTGCAGCCCAGTCCATTTTGGGGTAGCTCTAATTGTCCAAAAGTTCTTCATTCTAGTAAGTCTAAATTTACTGTGGGTTTTTTTTGCAGCTTCTCTCCATTACTTCTAATTATGCCAAGCAGAACAGCAATAAACTCTCTTCCACCAGATGGTCCATCAGATATTTGATAACTATCCCCACTGAGCTTTCTCTTCTTAAAACCAAACATCCCTAGTGCTGGTTAGATTAAGGAGAAACTAAAACCTGGGAGAGCATTTCCTTGCACACAGTAGGGTCTCAACAAAAGTTTCTTGAACTGAAGCAATCAAAATCTAGCATACTGTTAGGATACCAGTCATTCATGAGGCTTAAATGATAAAACATGACAGATGACATCATTACACTTGCAACTTTCAAGTTTACCTGAATTCTCAGCCCCCAAAACGAATGGTAAAAATCTATACTCACTACGTAAACCATTATCACTCCTTTCCTTCTCAGACGAACACAAGGAACAAGCAGTAGATACCCAGCTCAAAGTGAAAAAGCCCCAGTAAGAAAGACTTGGCCTCGCCACCAGTGACCCACCTGCTCAAAATTCAACCCCAGAGGGCAGAACTGGGAAGAGGAAGTGGAAGTCACAAAGAAAGAGATTTAGGCTTGACTGGGAGGAAATATTTCCTGACAATAAGAACTAGCCCAAAATGGGGCAGGCTACCTCTGGCAGGAGTGGCTTTACTCTTAGGGGAGGGCTTCAAAAAATGGCTGCAGGGGCAGCTAGGTGGTGCAGTGGATAGAGTACCAGCCCTGGATTCAGGAGGACTTGAGTTCAAATATGGCCTCAGACACATAACACTTACTAGCTGTGTGACCTTGGACAAGTCACTTAACCCCATTGTCTAGCCAAAAAAAAAAAAAAGGCTACATACAAGCAAAGCCAATGCAACCAAGATTAGGAGGGAAGCAGAAAACTGGGAAAGAATTTTTATAAGCAGTATCTCTGATAAGGGCCTCATTTCTAAAATATAGAGAGAACTAAGTCAAATGTATAAGAATACAAGTCGTTCCCCAGTTGATAAATGGTCAAAGGATATGAACAGGCAGTTTTCAGATGAAATGAAAGCTATCTATAGTCATATGAAAAAAATGCTCTAAATCACTATTGATTAGAGAAATGCAAATCAAAACAACTCTAAGGTACCACATCACACCTAACATGACAAAACAGGAAAATGACAAATGTTGGAGAAGATGTGGAAAAACTGGAACACTAATGCATTCATTGTTAGTGGAGTTGTAAACTGATCCTACCATTTTGGAGAGCAATTTGGAGCTATGCCCAAAGGGCTATAAAAATGTGCATACCCTTTGACCCAGCAATAGCACTTCTAAGGCTATATCCCAAAGAGATCATACAAATGGGAAAAGGACCCACACATACAAAAATATTTATAGCAGCTTTCTGTGATGGCCAAGAATTGGAAATTGAGGGGATGCCCATCAATTAGGGAATGGCTGAACAAGTTGTGGTATATGAATGTAATGGAATACTATTGTGCTATAAGAAATGATGAGCAGGTAGACTTCAGAAAAACCTGGAAAGACTTAGATGGACTGATGGTGGGTGAAGTGAGCAGAATCAGGAGAACGTCATACACAATAACAGCCACGTTGCGTGATGACTAACATTGATAGACTTACCCCTTCTCAGCAATGCAAGGATCTAAGACATCTCCAAAGGTCTCATAATGGAAAATGCTATCCACATCCAGAGAGAGAACTATGGAGTCTGAATGCATATTGAAGCATACTATTTACTCTTTTATTTTTTCTTCTGTTTTGTTTTGTTTCTTCTTTCTCATGGTTCCTCCTATTGATTCTAATTCTTTACAATATGAATGTATATGTAGAGCCTATATCAGATTGCACTCTGTCTTGGGGAGGGAGGAAGGGAGGGAGGGGGAGAAAATTTAAAACTCAGAAGCTTATGGAAGTGATTGTTGAAAACTAAAAATTAATTAATAAAAAAAGAAAAAAAAAGGAATGGCTGCATAACCACTGGATAACCACTTGGCCAGATAGCCACTAGGCAGGCATTCTGTAAGGGGAATCCATTTCTGGTTCAGCTCGAAGGAGATGGCCCCTGAAGTCCCTTCCAATTCAGGCAGCCTTGTTTCTGGTCAGAGCCTTGAAGCAAGATAAAGATCTTGAGTTGAAGAAACTCAGAAGGAGAGCATTCCAATCAATCAAGGTATCCATAAGTATTTATTAAGTATTTCAGCTACTGTAGTACTGGAGATAGAAAGAAAGGCCAAAACAGCCCTGCCCTCAAGGATCTTATGCTCTAATGGGGAAGACAATATGCATTTCAATAGACACATTACATATATATATATATGTATGTATATATATATATGTATGTATATATATGTGTATATATACATATATATATACATATATACACACATATACACACACATACATTGAGAGACACGGAGACACAGAGACAGAGACAGAGACAGAGAGAGACAGAGAGAGAGACACAGACAAGGACAGAGAGAGAAAGATAAAGACAGACACAGAGAGAGAGAGACAAGATGGAGGGTAACCTTAGAGAGGAAGGTTCTAGTGGGGATGGGGGAAAGCTTGTGAGAATTCAGAGGTAGAAAATCACATGTCCATAGATTTAGGTCACAGTTCACAGATCACAGGGCTGGAAGGGACTTTAGAGATTAAGGAAGGTCAAGGTCTAGGAATAACTAATATTCTAATTTGGCTGGAAGGTAAAATGTATAAAGGGGGATTAATAGGAAATGAGGCAGTAGCAAGGTTTTGGAGGGTCTTAAATGGCTGACTAAATGAAGAGACTCACACATTGAGGTCACAGATTTAGAGCCACAAAAAGGCCTTAGAAGGCATTTGGTCTGGTGTCCTCCTTTTACAGATGAGGAAACTGAAGCCCTGAAGGGTTAAATGAAGTGCCTGAGATTACACAGCCAGGTCAGAATTTGAATGCAGGGCAGCTAGGTGGTGCTGTAATGGATAGAGTGCTGAGCCTGAAGTCAGGAAGACTCATCTTCCTGAGTTCAAATCTGACCTCAGATACTTGCTAGTTGTGTGATGCTGGGCAAGTCATTTAACCCTGTTTGCCTTAGTGTCCTCATCAGTAAAATGAGCTGGAGAAGGAAATGGCGAACCACTTCAGTATCTCTGCCAAGAAAACCCCAAAAGGGGTCATGAAGAGTCAGATGCAACTGAAAAACAATTGAACAACAGCCTCTGACTCCAAATCCAGCAACTCTTCCACCATGCCATGAAGATTCTTGACAGTCTGTAGTTTATCCTCGAAACAACAGAGAGACACTGAAGATTTGGAAGTGGGGAAATGAGATAATCAGTTCGGTGCCTCAGGAAAATTGCTTTGGCAGCTGGGGGCAGAACAGATTGGAGAGTGGAGAGACTGGGAGAAAGGAGACCAATTAGAAGGATATTGCCATTGTCTAGGCAAGAGGTGATGAAGACCTGAAATAGGGTTTTTGTTCTGTGAGAGGACAGGATGAATGTGAAAGAAAATGGAAAGGTCGAATGGACAAGGCTCAGCAGCTGATTGGATCTGGAGTATGAGGAAGAGGGAAGAGTCAAGGATTACTCTGGGATTTTAAACCTTGGAGCAAGAAAGGATGGTACTTCCTTCAACAGAAATAGTGAAGGTTGGAGGAGGGGTGGGTTAAGGTGAAGAAGACAAGAATTTTCATGTTGAGACTGAGAAGCCAGACAGGGCTTATGGGAGTAAACGAGAACAGCAAAAAGAACAATGCAAATCTGCAGTTCAGGAGAGAGATTGTGAAGGCATATGAATAGAGGCAATGATTGAACCCACTGGTTATTGTTGTTGTTCAGTCGTTTCAGTCATATCTGACTCTCCGTGAGCCCATTTGGGGATTTCCTGGCAAAGATGCTGAAGTGGTCTGCCATTTCCTTCTCCAGCTCATTCTACAGATAAGGAAACTGAGGTAAACAAGGTCAAGTGACTTGCCCAGGGTCACACAGCCAGTATGTGTCTGAGGCCAGATGTGAACTCAGGTCTTGACCTGAACCTAGGTTGGGTTCCACTGCTCTACCTGCCCTGAACTCAATGGAGCTGATGCAATTCTCCAGGGTCTAGTATGTGCCTTCCTGGGAGAGGCATGGAGAGTACTTCAATATGTCCGTGGGTCTATGATCTCACTGATGCAGGTACACCATCCAAAGGTCTAGATTCCAACCATCTATACTTTTTCATCCTATGGGACCATATATCTATGTCCTCCCATAAATTCTTCACAGGTAGTCAACCCAACCATTGGAGCTCTTGATGTTTCCTACCTATAGAGCACATGGGCCATATACTAGTTATCTTTCACTCTTGCTATATATCCTTGATGATATCTCTTAGGGTGCATTTGGTGTATATTTGTTGGTTGGTAAATTGTTATAGCCTACTGAAGCCCATGGCTTCCCCATAAAGTGACCTGCAATTTTCATTTTTCAGAGATGGTGGTACATTATACCAAAACCAACTAACATCACTAGAAGAATGTGCATACCCAAAGATGGGACTTCATTGAGGGAGGAGCTTGGGATCATTTCAAGGACTGCCCAATTTCTCAAAAGCTAGGCATCACATTAGCGATACAAAGATGAATAAGATTCTCTGCTCTCAAGGCGCTTATAATATGCTGAGGGCAGTAAAAGGATTGAGTTGAAAAGTTTAAAAAAAGCTTAGGCATTATAGAGTGTGTAGTCATACTTTACAGAGACACATCAGGTTCACAACACAAATTGTGATATCCTTGGATCAGCTTTCTCAGGATGTAGGGAGTTCACTTGAGGGGCTGCTCAGGGGTGTCTGTTCAGTTACAGATCAGGGGTTCTTTTTTGTTTTTGTTTTTTGTTGTTTTTTTTTTTTTGCTGGGCAACAGGAGTTAAGTGAGTTGCCCAGGGTCACACAGCTAGTAAGTGTTATGTGTCTGAGGTCAGATTTGAACTCAGGTCCTCCTGAATCCAGGGCTGGTGCTTTATCCACTGCACCACCTAGTTGCCCCCCAAATCAGGGGTTCTTAACTTGGGTTCTGTGGATGAATGGGAGAGGGGTGCACTCTATGAAAAAATACATCTTGCTTTTCACTAGCCTCTAATTGAAATGGAGCATTTCCTTTACTTGTGAATGTAGGTAACAAACCCTAGCCACATCAGGCTGTACCAGACTCCAAGGGTAAAAAACAAAAGACAGTTAAGAAGCCCTGAATGAAGTGGACCCTGAAGTTCTGTCCATTTCACCACTCACTCATTCATTCAACAAATATTTATTCCTCTGCTACTATATGTCAGGCAGTCAATAAACATTTATGAAGCACCTACTATGTGCCAGGCACCGTTCTAAACACCGGGGATACAAAGACAGAAATGAAAAAGTCACTGTTCTCGAGGAACTTATGTTTTATTGCAGCTAAATGCATGAATGCAGATAAATCAATAAAGAGTGGTACAGTGGAAAAAACATTAGCTTGAGAGTCTGAGGATGTGGATTAAAACTGTCAATTGTGTGACCTTAAACAAGTCTCTTCCTCTCTCTTGGCTTCAGTCTTATCTGTACAATAAGGGAGTTGTACTAGATGCTTCTAAGCTTCCTTCCAGGTCTAGGTGTATTATCCTTTACATGGGGGGGGGCGAGGGGGGAGAAGCAGTTTGCACTAGAAACTGAGAGGCTCAGGTCAGACCCTATATGGGAGATGGTATTTGAAGGGAACCTTGAAAGAAGATAGTAAGGGCGGGGTTGGCTGATGTGCAAAGACACAGAAGTAGGTGATAGAATATTTGGTACAGGCAATGGCAAATAGGCTACACTCGCTGGAACACTAGGATTCTATGCTTCTTAAACACCAACAGCAAGGTTGGGGGGGGCATACAATAACTGGTATGTAGTGGATAAAGTCCAAAACATCTGAATGTAAATCTGGCCTCAGACACTTACTAGCTGTGTGACCATGGGAAAGTCGCTTCACCCTGTTTGCCTCAGTTTCCTCATCTGTAAAATGAGCTGGAGAAGGAAATGACAAACTGCTCTAGTATCTTTGCCAAGAAAACTCCAGTTGGGGTCACGAAGAGTCAGACAAGACTGAAAGAGACTGAACACTTACATACAATGCAGCCAACTGTCAGGTTCTGGAGAGCCCTGGTCAGTGACCCAGCCATTGGCTGATAATAAAACTAAAAGCTTTTACCAGTACTACCGACTACTCTGCACTCTAGGCCATGACAAGAAGTCCCCTTGGCCATACATTCTTCCACTGGACTCATAGGGCAAAGCAAGTCGAATTCTCTAAGAAGTGGCCGTTTTTCTTTGGAAGTACTGGGGCGGGGTTGGGGTAGATAGGGGGAAGGGCCGCTGCAGAGAGAGAGGTGGTTGAAGACAGGGTCTTCAGAAATTTCACTATCAACAACGACAAAAAAGAAATAGAAAGCTTTCACCTAGGGAGAATATTTAGCTCTTAGATTGCCAACAGGTTAACTCGATTTGTATTTAAATGGCTCCAGTCTTTGAAGTGCTGGCCTCCTGAGAGAGATAGCCCAGCAAAGTTGGCACCTTTGGGAAGGCAGCAGTTTTGACTCTTTCCATATTCGTACTTATAGTTTGGTCTTTGTGGTGGGAAAGGGTAGAGATTTGGTTAATAAAACAAAAAGAAATAGCGATGGGGGCGGGGCAGAGAGAACTGGAAGAAAAAGGAGAGAGGAGGGAGGAAGAGAGAGAGGAAGGGGGAGAGGGGAGGAGGAGGGGGAGATGGGGGGAAGAGTCAGAAGAAGACAGAAGGAAAGTGGAGAGAGAATGGAGAGGGGAAGAGAGGGAGAAGGGAGAGAGAACAAAGAGAAAGGAAAGGGCGGAGAGGGGAGAGGACAGAGATAGTGGGGAGAGATGGAGGGGAGAGAACAGAAAAAAGAGAGAGCAGAGAGAGAACAGGGTGAGAGAGAGAGAGAGAGAGAGAGAGAGAGAGAGAGAGAGAGAGAGAGAGAGAGAGAGCGCCAGAGACAGACTAAGAGTGGAGATATAATACTATTTTCAGAGGACACCAAATAGACCACTTTGTTTGGGACTTAGAGCGCATGAAGGAAAAGAATGTGAAATAAGCCTGGGAACGTAAGCTGGGGCCAGATATTGAGGAGCTATAAAAGCCAAACAAAGGAGTTTCCATTTTATCCCCGAGCCTTTTGCTTGTAGATCCACTAAAGGTTTTTGAGCAGGGGAGTGACATAGCCCCAAATGTGGTTTTGGAATATCAATTTGGCAGCTGTGTGGAGGCTGAATCGGAGGAGGGAGAGGTTGGAGACCAATACTCTAGGCTAGAAGAAATGCAGGAGCCCTCCTAGGGGAGTGGTTGTGGAAGTGCTGAGAAGGGGCTCCATTCGAGAGATGGTGTGGCTATGGAATCGACAAGACTGGCTTTGCTGAAGGGGCTGAGGGAGGGAAGAGTAGAAGATGGTTCCTGTGTTGTGACCCTGGGTTACTGAAAGGATGGTGATGTCCTTGAAAGAGGAAGAGAAGTTAGGAAGGGTGGTTTAGAGTAGGGGTAGAAAGAGTCTACTTTGGGATATATTGAGGTTGAGATGCCTAAGAGCATAGAGTCAGAAATGGCCTTTCCCCTTCTTTGGTGGAGGTTGGTAAACCATCTATCTATACTTTCTCCTCCTGTGGGACTCTTGTCCATGACCTCCCATAAATCTCCCATAGATGAGGTCACCCAACATGATGGAAGTCTTTTCAACATTTTACAGGTAGCAGGCCAGCCTTTGCTGTTACCCTGTTAACCATCCTACATGCTCAGTGACTGGCCCACTTACCTAGTCCCTTGGAGGATATGTCTCATGCAACAGCTCATACCTGGTTCCCCACTGGCCTCCAATCTACCTATGCCCACTTCATGTCTTGCCAGTAGCAGAAAATCTGGATTATTTGAAAGCACCTCCAAAATGACAGCTGAAATTCAGCATGTAATCATCTTTACTGTTTCAGGAAATGTTTCTGAATGGTGTGTTTCTGTCAGCCCACATAAATCTGAAGTCCTAGTTAGAGACTGGTCCCACAGTCTAATCTACTGAGGGTGCCAGCCTCCAATATTTAATAAGACAACATAAGAGTCTTTAGCAAGTATCCTAAAGAACCATATCACTAGCATTTCCACAGCTCATTACAACAGCCAAAGATGTCACATAACCAGAGGAGGAGGTCTTGACAAAATCCTACAAGGGAGACTAGATAGGTCCTTTGTCCTTTGATTTGATTTGATAAGAACTCAAGTCAAGCCCAGGGGTGGTGAACCTGAGGCCTCGAGGACACATGTGGTCCTCTAGGTCCTTAAGTGCAGCCTTTTGACTCGATCCAAACTTTACAGAACAAATCCCCTTAATAAAAGGATCTATTCTGTAAAATTTGGACTCAGTCAAAAGGCTGCACCCAAGGACCTAGAAGGCCACATGTGGCCTCGAAGTAGAAGGTTCCTGACCCCAGGTCTAGCCAAACAATCCACACTCTCTGACCAAGGAGTTTCCAGCTCCTTAATAGCTATTCTCTGCAGATCTCATACTTTTTCAGGGAGACTGGACCAATGAAATTGGCCACAATGAGGGGCCAGATCTATACACTAGAATTCTAGAACCTTTCTGTCAATGACCTTTGAAAGAAGTGGGGGTGGGGGTGGGGAAGGAATATCTCCTTTCCTGACCACTGGGGGCTACAAGGATGCTGGAATCAGAGAGAGGTATAAGACAAGGGGTCTTTGCCCTTCTGGCTTATCCAGGATGATGGGAATCAAAATGTAAATATTGTAATCATTTTATTCTCTCTATATCCCATGGAGGTTTTTGCAGTTGCACATATATGTCTGTTGGGTTGTTCCAAGATTCATTCTTCAGACCACAGATTCCCAGAGGCCAAGGGGCTTCCCGGCCAGTGTCCCAAGCATGTGCTAGATACATGTCACTGCTTAATTCATTGCAACACTTAGCAAGTGCTTGCTATGTGCAAGGCCTTGTGTTAGACATAGGCTGATGAGAAAGACAGGCCCTGCCTTTGAGGGGAAAGCAAGGGGGATTTTGAGCTTGGAGAATTAACTTTGAATGGAGCATGGCATAGTGGACAGAGTGATGGCCTTCAAGTCCATGAGAGCTGCCCAGGGTTTCAGCTGTTACCAACTTTGGAAATACAGAAGAGGTCACTTAGCTCTTTGCCTGAGCCTCCTATGTAAAATGGTTCATAGACTTAGGGCTGGAAGGGACTTTAGAGTCTGACCCCTTATTTTTGGTAAACTGAGGCTGAGAGAGGTAAAGTGACCCACTGGATTGTTGTGAGGGGAAGTGCTCTGCAAACTTTAGGAAATGATAGAAATGTGAGTTCTGGTGAATAACTAGCTTTGATGAGAATGGGGCTTTGGGGGATTTCAGAGTACTCACTTTCAGTCCAGGGGCTGAGTTCCTAGTCCTGAGTCACCCTTGTACTGCCAGGGAGAAGCAGAAGGGTACAGTGGAAAGGGTTTTGGGATGAGGCCTAGTTTCCAATCACATCTTTGGACATTATTAGCTATCTGACCATGGAGGCCAGGGTGGGGAGCAGGGAGTGGGGATCAAATACTGGGTAGTAATATGTCTTCCCTGAGGCAGGTGGAGGCCTAGTGGAGGAGCTGGGGGTGGAAGGAGAGTTGTCATGACTGTTTGGGGACTGGAGTGCTGTTTAGGGTTTTTGGCTAGGCTCAATAAAACTTGTCTGCTGATGGAGCAGACTTAGCCTCACTACTTCCATGGCAGCCGAAGGCCCCCTTTAAGCCTTTTCCTGAGAGACCCAGGCATGAGCCAAATTCTGATATTTCCGGGGGAAATTTGGGGTGAGGGCATGAGCCAAAGAAGCCCCCAGATTGGACTCAGGTAATGCTGGTGATAGCTTGAACACTTTAGAAACTGGTTTCTTCTCTGTAAAATGGGAATACTCTCATTATGACTGAATTCCTTATTGTAAGAAACTCACAAAAGAACCCTTTGCAGACCTTCCTGGGTTACAGAAATGTGAATTGGTCTTCTTAAGGCATGATGGGGGTTAACCAGAGGTGCCCTACCCACTACAAGGACCTAGGGTCCTTCGTGAAGATGCTCTAGGGTACTCTTGCTACTCACTGAGAGGTTGGGAAGTTTGGTGGCCAATGAGTTTTAGGGGCTTTTTATCCAAAGGATCATAGGAGCATAGATTTTGAAGCTGGAAAGGACCCCAGAGGTCACTTAGTCCAGGGCTTCTTAAACCTTTTCCATTTGAGACCCTTAAGTCGGTGCTTAAACATTCTAGTCCAACCTCTTTATTTCCTGATGAGGAAACTGAGGCTGGGGAAGTTGAAGTGACTTGCCCAAGGTAACAGATTAGGCATTAGTTGTGATATTTGAATCCTGGCTCTCTGACTTAGTGTCAGTGCTCTTTTCACTCGTGGGCAAGTCAGGTGGTTGTCTGAAGGGCCCTGGGGTTTCCAGGCTGGCTCTGGACTTTTAAGACTTCACTTTGAAAACAGAAAAAAAAAACCCAAAAACCTCAACAAGTTGGCATTTTCTTCGGGAACTTTACAAAAGCATCGGAGGGAAGCGACTGGGGGCAGTAATGGGGGGGGCAGGAGAGGGAAGATAGGGTGTGTCTACGGACACCCCACCCCTACCCCCCCTACGCCCCGCACCCCAGTCCACACAGGCCTCCGAGGAAGTGCTCCTCCGGATCCGGCCCTGGATCCAGGTTTTCTCCGGGCCCGGCCGGTCCCAGCGCGCTACCTCCCTCCTGTCTCCCCGCCTCCCCCCTCCCCGCCCTCTCCCCCTCCCCCCCTCCCCGCCCCGGCCCGGCAGTGGGCTCGGCCAAGTTTGCTGAGCGTCGTCGCCGCCGCCGCCGCCGCCGCCGCCGCCGCCGCCGCCGCCGCACACTGGCCAGTCAATCAGGAGCGGGGCCGAGCGGAGGCGGGCCGGGCCGGGCCGAGCCGAGAGGGGGGAGTTGCGAGAGCTGAGCGCAGAGCAGAGCTGAGCTGAGCTGAGCAGAGCAGAGCTGAGCACAGCACAGCAAGGCACAGCGGAGCAGGGCAGGGCACCTTAGAGCGGGGCACGGCTGAGCTAAGCTGAGTAGCCCAGCCCAGCCGAGCCGAGCCAAGCCGGCGGCCGCTACGCCTCCGAGGACGAGCCGCGCGCACGGCAGCCAGCCTCTCTCCGACCGCCCCCCCCCTCTTCTTTTTTACCTCCTCCGCTGCCGCCGCCTCCTCTAGCGGCTGTGCAAGCAACTTCTCGGAGCCCAAAGGTCAGGGCCCGCCGCCCGGAGCCGAAACTCTCGAGCTCCCGCCGCCGCCGCCGTCGCCACCGCCGAGGGGGCACTTGGGCATCTCGGAGCGACGCTCTCTGTCCGTCTGTCCGCCCGCCTGCCGGCCGGCCCGTACACCCCCGCCCTCCCAGCCCCAGGCTCGGACCGGTACGCCTGTGCCGCGCTCCCCGTGCAGTGCCGTGCCCCTTCCCGTGCTCTGCTCTGCCCCCCACTCCCTAGCCATGGCCCGGCTGCCCCTCCCGTCGCTCCTCTGCACACTGGCCGCCCTCAGCCTCAGCCTCCTGGCCGCCGAGCTCAAATCGAAAAGTTGCCTGGAAGTGCTTCAGGTCTACGTCTCCAAGGGCTTCAACAAAAACGATGCGCCCAGTAACGAGATCAACGGTGAGTCGGGAGGGAGACCCGGGAGCGCCCGGGATTGCGCCCTCATCCCGCAGGCACACCCACACACCGGCCTCAGGTGGGGCAGCGAGAAACCCGACCCGGAGGGCAGGGAGCTAGCATTCCCCCTGTCCCGGCTCGCCTAGCCGCCCGCAGCCGGGACCCGAGGGGGATTCCTGAACACACACAACACACACACACACACACACACACACACACACACACACACACACACTTACACTCACACTCTCACTACTTATCCCTTGGAGAGCTCTCACACCAGTGGGCTTCCCCCCCCCAAGTGTTCCACAGTCCCGGACTTGCCCACCCTTTGCCAGGCTGACCGCTCCGCTGCAGGAGGCGATGAGGGGGAGAAAGGGGTCTGGGGGGAAGGGGTCAAGAAAGAGACAAACCTGAGTGGGTTTGTATAGCACACGTGTGCAAAACTTGTAATTTGAATTGATTTTCTTTTTCCAAATCCTCTTCCCCGCTTGTCCGTCTCCCAGTACTACTGGATTCTTTAGGGCTTTTAGTGGCTGCTGAAGCTTTAGAAGTTGTCTTCAAAACAAAAACACCCGCCCCCTGCAGACCCTCACTTGGGGGGAGTCTGACGAGATTTTCTGGAAGGTATTTGGTTTTTTTTTTTTCTCACTTAACCTTAGGGTTAATTGCACATTCAATTTACAGGCCTTTGAAAGGACTGATTACCCACCGGAAATCTTAAACTCTGTTTGGAGAGCGTCTTGCAAATGAAAGAGGGCTAAACTGGTGGAAAAATTATCACATTCTTTGAACTGTAGGTGTTGGAGAATGGGGCAGACACCTCTGCTGGGGACTGTTGGCAAAATTCATTCTTTTGTTAAATTATTTGGGGGAGAGTCTCTTTCTGTGATCCTTGAGCAATTTCTGCAAAGGATAGTAGCCTCTTGACCGAGGACCCTTAGGATGTCAGAGCTGGAAGGGAGTTCTGTGGCAACCCCTTCATATTACAGAGGAGGAAACTGAGTCTCAAAAAGTCGAGGTGACTTGTCCAAGGTCAGAAAGCTAGTAGGTGGCAGAGCCAGTCTTCTGGCTCCTAGTCATGTGCTCTTTCTACACCGGGCTGCCCCTTCAAGCAACAGTTCGGTGCCAGCTCATTAGTGCCAGTGCCACAGAGTGGCTTCTGTAGCAGAATTCTGTAGTCAGTTACACGATTGAGCTTTAGAAGTCTCAAAGCACTCTTGAAGTCTAATCAAAAGCCTTTAGCTTATCAGTGATGTTGTTACTGCTTCATTTCCCAACCTTAATCAAAGTTATGTTGCTTTGCTTCCCCATTTCTGTCCTAAACCAAAGTGATGTTACACCACTTTGATCTTTAACCAAAATTATGCTGTGATGTTTCAATTTCTAACCTTAACCAAATGATGTTTCAGTTTCTAACCTCAGCCCTAGCTAATGTTGCTTTGCTTTTATTCCTAATGTTAACCAAAGTTATCTTGTACTACTTTGGTTCCTGATGTTTTTGAGAAATGAAGCAACTACTCGGACTTGGCCAGTTATTGGGATAGAGCATGGAGGTAGTACTAAGAGAGACAGAATTCCAACTAGGTACTTCCAGTGACTTCAGCCTAGTTTTGGGTCATTTCGGCAGGGCTATTAATAACATTGGAGTCTAGGGGTAGTCATGAATTACATGTTAATTACAAAGGTAATTGTGGGAAGCTCCTGGATGATTTAGGAGTGGAACAAACCATATGTTATATAAATTGTTTTGATAGGACCAGCCTTTTTCCCACAGTAAGTCAATCCCTACTGCACCTTTGCAGTTATCAAGTAACTTACACACAGTCGATTAGACACTATTTGCCCTTGAGCTGTCTGTCTTTTTTTTTTTTCAGACTGAAGTATGTACTCACTGATGCAAGGTTTTATTGGTTGTAGAGCCTTGAAAAGCTCTCTTTCTTTCCCTTCTCTCTTCCTCCCTGCCAGAAAAAAAGTAAAGTGGACCAGCGTTCCCCGGGGTCCTCCGCAGCCCAGGGCAGCCGAAGGGCTCCTCAGGTCTGCAGTTATCCTTGGTTCAGCCTCCTATACTTCACACACACACACACACACACACACACACACACACACACACACACACACACACACACCCGATTAGCAGAATTCTTCTAGTCCTTGTTCTCCTCATTTTAAAGGGCAAGATTTTGAGGAGGTGCTTAATGGAAAACAGGATGCAGTTTTCATCTTCTGTCCATGGAGATAATAGCACCGTTTAAAAAGGGATTGGGAGCCCTTGACCAGTGTGTGTGTGTATTCGTCAGGCTTTACTGATCTTAGGTTATGTGGGCCTTGCTTTTCCACCTGCCCAAGAGCTCTTGAGGTCTGCCTCACTCCAAAGATTGGGGGTGTTCATAGTAGGCAGCGGTAGGAAATGGAAGCTAATGTGCTCCCACCCCAAACATTTGATTCTTTTTGTCTTGTCCTTCATCTCCCTCCCAGGGCTGTGCTTTTATTTCCCCTTTTGAATGACCTACTGGACTGCATTCTCCCAAGGAACAAAGGGAGTGCCTTTTTAGCTGCAATCCTTGGAAGACCACCAAGGACTTGGGCTCCTGTGGTGAAATTTCGCACCACTCTCAACAATAACAAAAATGCATGAGTGAATGGCCCATAAATGTGGCGTGGTGGAAGCCTTCACTTGAGGCTAGGCTACTGTCACAACACAGACAGAGTAAATACCTTTGCTTGCTATTCAGGCCACTGATAGAGCAACAACAGTAATCTTGACCATTTGCACTGGCCTGTCCACTTCTGCATGTTAGCCTCCTCCTTCAGGAACAGAGGCTGGCCAACAGGATTTCAGGCAGAAGTGTTTCACTGCCTGCCCTGTGATCCGAAGCTGCCTCTGACTGAATGAGCTCAGTCACTAGGCTTTTTCCCTTCTGAGCATGTCTTTAAAATGAAACATCTCTGTGTTTCTAGAAAAGTAGTATAATTCTCCCTGCCCCCCTCTCTCAAACTCCTCCCTCCTTCCCCTCCCAAACTTTGAGGACTAAATGTCGGCCTTGGACATGCATGATTGGGTTGTCATGGTAGAGCTTTGAACATACTTCCAGAACACTGTGTTCTGAAGATGGCTCGGACTTTTATAATTCAGGATTAAGATGATTTGTTGTGCTTTGGGGGACATCCAGGAGCACATACAAGGGAGAGGGCCCAATTTTTACTTCGTTTTCCTTCACTCCAATAATATGTGTTGCATGCCTACTATGCTAAGTATGCTCTTAGGCCCCATGGGGGAATATGAAACGGCATAAGGCATTAATTCAAAGAGCAGTGATTCAGTGCTTACTGCGTATATTCTGGGCACTATGCTAAGTGCTGAACATAAAAAGACAAAAATGGAAGTCTGCTTTCTAGGAGCTTCCATTCAAATGGGAATGGGGCTGGGGTGGACGATATAGACACATATTAATGAATGCAGAATACACATACTAAATCACAGAACTTTAGACTTGGAAGGGATCTTCTTGGCTACCTAGCACATACCCTAAATGAATTACTGCTGTAGCATACCCAACAGGTGGTTGGCCAGTCTCTTGTTTGATTTCGAGAAGAACCACACCACCTCCTGAGCCATCTCCTCCCATTTTCGGGCAGCTCTAATTGTTAGGAAGATTTTCTTGATATCAAGTCAGAATTTACCTCTTGACCACTCCTACTCATTGCTCCAGGTTCTACCCTTTGGGACCAAGTAGAATAAGTCTAATCTCTCTTCCAAAGGACAGCCGTTCACATGTTGGAAGAGAGCTATGCTATGTTCCCTTGGCCTTTCCTTCTCCAAGTTAGTTGTCCCTAGGTCTTTTACCCTGGTTGCCTTTTCTATGCTTTCCACTTCATCAGTCCCCTTCTTAGACTATGGAGCCCAGAAATAAACATGGGACTTCAAAAGTGGTCTGAGAGGCTGGGAGGGGGAGGGAGAAGGACCGTGGATCAGCAAAGGTCCTGGCATTAGATGGCACTTGAACTAAGCCTTGATGGGAGTCCGGGATTCCAGGATGAGACGAGGTGGGACAACTGTATTCCAGTCATGGGGGACAGAGCCTGGAGATGGAATGTCAAGTAGAGAGCATAGCAAGGTAGCCCAGTTCAGCTGGAACATAGTCCCTAAAAGGTTTTGATTGAATAGAAAAGGGGAAGCTATATTAGTGTTGCTTGTGTATACAAGGCTGAATGTGATGAGTGCCTGAGCCTAGTATAAAGTAGGTGCATAATAAATATTTATGGAGTTGAAATATTTGAGGAACAACTAGTCAGATAACAAGTGGGATGGTAAGAAAGCAGAAGGAAAGTAATTACCGACAGTGACTGATAGGTCTGTACTGGCACGACTTGCCATCCATTTTCTGCTCTTTTGAGCAGAGAGGATAAGGAATATGTTGGGTCAGGATAAAGACTACATTGACATTCTCTTACTCTGTCTCATCTTTGCTTTAAATTGCTCTTAAGATCCATCCAGTTGGTTGGAGATTCTTAAAACTTGCCACCTTTTCCCCTTGGTAGCAGTGAAGGATCATGTAAAGGGCAGGGTAGACATCTGGTGGAGGAGAGAACAGAAACTCATAACCCACTTTCAGGCTTCCTCTCTCTGGGCTCCCCCCCAGCGGGTCAGCCATTGACCGTGGAAGGCTAGTCACATCCTGATGGACCCTGGGAGTTGGGTGTTTGAATGTTGTATAGATTCTGGTAGAGAATGCAGAGACCTAGTCTGCTTCAAGAGCTTTCCCCTAGGGAAAAAGCTTACTTTGGGCCTTATGGTATCCACTTTGATCTTCTTATTGCCTGATTTTTCCAGGTGTGATCCCCTAGCTTTCTTTGAGGGGGTGAGCTGGAGTTATATGCACAGTCATCAATTCCCAATCATCATTGACCTGGGAGGTAGTGTTGTGCCATGTCAAGAACACTGGATTTGGAGTCAGAGGCCCTGGCTGCGAATCTTAACTCTGCAACTTACTACCTATGTGACCTTGAGCAAGTCCCTTCCTTCTTGGCCTCAGTTTCCCTATCTGTAAAGTGAGGGAGTGAGACCTGATGACCTCTGATTCTTTTCTAGCTCAAAATCCGTGATCCTCTGACTTGGCCTCTTGGTGGGTCAAAGAAAGACCTACTTAAAAGTTCAGCCTTCTGCAGCAGAGTGCAGTTGGGGCATCACACATGCAAAATGTCTGATTCTGTATAATTGTTGTTTTCCTTTCCCTTTTGATGGAAGTTATGTTGGGATCCAGTTGCAGTATTAGTTGAAGACTTGGATAAGGAACAAAAAGGTAGGTTTGGGTTGTCTGTGTAAGGGAAGCACCATCACTGTTCATTAAAGTTGCTTGGAAGTGACTTCCTCTTTGTATTCACTAACAATGCAGACAGAATGCATTCCAAGGATGTTGCTGTGGTATTATAAATGCTAATGGAAAGCTCATTTTTACGGTGTAACTGATGAGAGACCAATGAAGCATCATGGGATCGAGAGCCAGAAGGGACCTTAGTGAACTAATCCAGCTCTTTCATGTTATACACGAGAAAAATGGAGGCTTACAGAAGCCAAGGGACTTACCCAAGGTCACTCAAGTTGTAAGTAGAAAAGCGAGGATTTGAACCAACATCCACTAGTGTAATCATGCTGCTTTCAAAGACCCTGTCTAGCTGTATTCTTGTACACCTGTGCACAAGGTTCCTATATTAGCAGGCATAATAATAGAATCTTTTTTTGCGGGGAAGGGGCAGTCAGGGTTAAGTGACTTGCCCAAGGCACATGGCTAGTAAATGTCTGAGGTTGGATTTGAATTAAGGTCCTCCTGACTCCAGGACCGGTTGCTTTATCTACTACAGCGCCACTTAGCTGCCCCCATAATAATAGAAACTTAACATTTGGAAAGGACCTGGGAGACCATCTCCTCCAACCTCTGCTCAAAGCGTACATCTACTCCAAAGATAATGAACTTTATACACAAGGATGCTTGGAACTACTTCTAAGTGAATAGTGATTCTCATTTATTTAGCAATGCAGTGTCTTAAGGGCTGGAAAGTGGGCTTTGTTCCCCACCCCCTGCCCTAACCTCTAAGCTAGGATGGGGGACCTTCGGCCTTGAGGCCACATGTGGCCTTCTAGATCCTTAAGTGAGGCCTTTGGACTGAATCCAACTTTTTAAACCTCAAATTTAAATTCAATTTTTGAATTTAGATTCAGTCCAAAGGCCAAACTTAAAGATCTAGAAGGCCACATGTGGCCTCAAGGCCGAAGGTCCCCCACCCCTGCTCTAGACAATTTAATGAGATAGTCAAGATAGCCATTCCATGTACCATGAAGACATTGGGGTATAGTGGAAAGACCACTGGATCTGGAGTTAGGAGTGGGGTTCAAAGTCTCTCTTTTGGTCACTGATTGCCCATGTGACCTTGGCCAAGAGCCATCTTGGCTGGACCTCATTCCTTGCTTATAAAATGAGGAGGTTGTACTTAATGACCTCTGAAGCCCCTTCCAGTTCTCAGTTTGTGAGCCTCTGATCTGTGAGGTGTGTCTTAGTACTGTCCGTGTTTTACAGGTGAGGAAACTTGCCCAGAGCAATGAAAGGACCTACTTACTTTCACAGAGCTACCGAATGTCAGAGCTGGAATTCATACCCAGGGCCTCTGATTTTTAGGGGGGAAATAATCTAAATGTTACCCATGAGGCTTTGTTTCCAGTGAAGTATAAACTCCTAGAAGGTGTCAAAGGCCTTCCAGTATGATTCTGGCCTTGCTTTCCAGTTACCTCTTTGTAACTTCCATTGCTCTGGAGCCAAGCAGAATAAATCAAATTCTTCTTTCATTTCACAGCCCTTTAAAAACTTGGAGAAAACTATCATGTCCTCTTCTCTTCTCCAGACTAAACATCCCCAGTTCTTTCAACCTAGCCTCATATGGTATCATTGTACCGTATCCTAGCCAACTCTGACGGCTGGCCCTTTCTTCCATCCGTCCCCGTCCCTGGCCCTCATCCTATCCTGTCAGTGGCTTTGCTCCTATGCCTAGAATGGATGCCTTGATGGCAACCCTATTGCTATCCTCACCTGTGGAAATTTCTCCCTTTCTTCAAAGTCTGACTCTGGTAATGGCCTCTCCGTGAAATAGCCTCTGACCTCCCGCACACCACCCCTCCAGCTGAAAGTGACCATATTCCTCAATTTTCCATAACACTTTGAACCCCTAAGTGATACTTGCTATTTATTCTGCCTCTTGGGCCTAGTCTTATTTGTCTCACAGACCTCTAGAATTTTAGAGATCGGCTAGTCCAATCCCAACCTGAGAAGGAATCCCCCATAACACCTGCATAGTTACTTATTCTGCCTTCTAAGAGGGTGCATTCTTCCAACTGGTGGTCTTCCATTGGAGCCAAGGTAACTAAAATGAGTGAAGGACACAAAGGCCAGAGGTGAGCTGGGATAGCAGGTAGAGAACTGAATTGAGAGGTCTGAATTTTTCTACTGGTCTTAGTTAGTTCTCAAATGAGATCTAGCACCTCCAGTACCACTGGTTTGGGGGGTTTTTTTTTTTGGTAATATTTTTTTAAGAGGCAGTTGGGGTGAAGTGACTTGCCCAAGGCCACACAGCTAGTGAGTGTTTGAGGCCAAATTGAACTCAGGTCCTCCTGACTCCAGGACCCTTACTGTATCCACTGTAGCACCACCTAGCTAGCCTTGTAATTAATTTTGATAGATATTTTCATACTTGTTACATACAAGGCATTTTCATCCTCCCCCGAGATGAAGAAGACACAGGCCTTGCCCTTAAGGAGCATATAATCTAATAGGTTTCCAAAGTAGAGGTGGGGATGAGGCAGATGCACAAATAAGCAAAGTATAAAGTAAGAAATAAGTGGCATGAAAGGTATCAGCTGAGTACTACAGGGATTTGGAGGAGAGAGCTCCCATTTGCTTCGGGGGTTCAGAGAAGGCTCTGTGGAAGAGATGGCATTTATATCACACTTCAAGGCTTTCAGAGTTTTTATATTTATTCACCTATTTGATCCTCAAAACAGCCCTGGGGATGAAGGTGCTGTTATTATCCCTGTTTTATACATGAGGAAACAGGCTGAGAGAGAGGTTTAAGCATTTTACTTGGGGAGGTGGGTTACATTGCTTAACTGTCTGAGGAAAGATTTGAACTCGAACTCAAGTCTTCCTAGTGTCCAACACTACAGGATTTTGAGAGGGGTGAGATCAGCATGGGGGTGTTCAGTAGAGTATTTCTGATGGCCCCAATGGGTTAAAATGCAACCTGCAACTTGGAAAGTAAGAGAAAAAAGCCAGCTGGCAAAACAACGGCCATAAAGCCCATGCACCTTACCAGAAGCCGGGGGGAGCTTTATTTACTCTCTTATTTAATGTAATTAGCAGACATTTATTCTGGGTGGGAAGAGAATCTGAAGTTACACTCTAAGGTACCTACCCGGAGGGTGAAGGAGGAGACAGATACAAAGATAACAATTCTCCTAACTTGCTCATCTGGTTTCCAGTCACTGACAGTTAGGAGGAGCCAATTAGAAAAGAGTCACACAGCAGGGAGGGTGACAGCTGATAGCAAGGAAGAAGGCCAAAATATTAAAAAGCAGACCGAGACCTAGCTAGCGTACTGGCCTGTGTAACCTGAGATCCAGTAGGATAGGGAAAACCAAAGGGAGTGTGTGCTGAATTTGGGGTTGGAGGACCCAGATTTGAAGACTGTCTTGGCCCTCTACTGCCTGTGTGACCTTGGGCAAGTCGCTTCCTCTTCTCTGGGCCTCAGTTTCCTCTTTTGTAAATTGAACTAGATGGCCTCTGAGGTCCCTTCCAACTCTAGAATCCTATGTGTGACCTTGGACAAGTCACTTCCTCTTCTCTGGGCCTCAGTTTCCTCTTTTGTAAATTGAACTAGATGGTCTCTGAGAGCCTTCCTAGCTTGAGATCTGTGCTCCTGTGATCTTGGATGTAGCAATATTGAATTATTTGAGGTCCATTTCTTCACCTAGGAATCGTGGGTAAGGCATTAGCCCTGAAAGGTCCTTGGGAGCATGGGCTGGGGAATGGTTAGAGAGAAGCAGAGAGTCTAGTTCACTCCTTTTTTTTTTTTCAATCTCATATAATCCCCAGCATCTGTACACATTTAGGTGAAGTGCTACCTCCTGTGGGGAAGCTTTTCCTTCTTTCCCAGTTGGTGGTTGCACAGGCCTCCCCTCCCTCCATGCTCCATTCTATTTACTTTACTTATGTATTTTCTATATGCTTTTCTGTGGACCTGTGGCTTCTCCCAGTTTAAGTTCTTTAAACGCGGGGACTGTTTTGTTTTTGTTTTTGTACAGCAGTGCCTAACACAGTACCTGGCAAAGATGGTTAATAAATGCTGGTGGGATTGGATTGAATAGTGGAGGTTGAGATCATCTGCTCACTTTCTCCTAGGCTAAATTATTTGCTGTTTTTTTCCTTACCAGTCCCTTTGCCTTAGCCTGGGTGGTCATCCGATGGCACTTTTAACAGTGTCTGGAAGGGCTGGCTTCTTCCCTTTGGGACTCCTGGCCTTTAGTCTCCATTTCTGGAGTGCCCACTCCAGAGAAGGCCTGACACCCACAGCATGGATTGGACTGGCCCAGGGGTGGGGAATCTGTGGCCTTCTAGATCCTTGGATGCGGCCTTTTGACTGAATCCAAGTTTTACAGAACAAATCCTTTTATTAAGGGAATTGTTAATTAATTATTATTATTATTATTATTACTAAGCAGTTCTATGAAGTTTGGATTCAGTCAAAGGACCACACTTGAGGACCTAGAGGGCCACATGTGACCTCAAGGCCACAGGTTCTCCACCTCTGGCACTGACCATTGTTACTTCTGAACTGGAAAGATCCTCTCTTGCCCACTACACAAACCTGGGGCCTTTGGAGTCAATGAAAGTGTGAGCCCTCCTCAGGGGTACGAGTTCTTGGGCCCTGAGGTGCTTCTACTCTCCCTCTCCCCACCACAGGCTTCTTCCACT